>NW_026521208.1:0-600000 GCF_021234435.1 Artibeus jamaicensis | reverse complement strand
CAGAAAATCGTTAGGGCTAGAAGGTACCTCAGGGGCCACCAGGTGGGCCCTCCCACCTGACGTGTTATCCCCCTTAAACACCTCCCTCCAGTGGGCCGAGGTCGGATCCTGTTGAACGCTGCCCACGAAGGACACTCTGGTCAGGTCTGAACCCGCTGTCTGGAAGCAGAGTGTCAGGTACTGTGTGGGAGAAGCAGTCAAGTTCCTTGGTGTGTGCCCATGGACCCCTTTTCCTACGAGAAAAGGTTCCCAGGGTCCAGTGCAAAGCCCCTCGAAATCCCCGACCAAGCACAAAGCACAAGCAGGGGGCCCAGGAGTGGCGACCAGTAGCTGGATTCCGTGCCTGGGCTCTCAGAAGGCCCAGCTCCTGGTCCACAGCAGGCACCTGCCGCACGGCTGTGGGGGGCAGCCCTCTCCAAGAACATCTTGTCCCGAGGCTCGGGGGAGTCCTCCCCGAGAAGAGCTAGGTCTGCTGCTCCACCAGCTGCAGTTTGGCCGTCTTGACTCGGTGGGCTTCCTTCAGGTTCCGCGCACGAACCTCTGGGTTGGAAATGAACTCCACCTGCTGCACGGGAAACCAGCCTCGCTCCCCATCGGAGAGTCTCATGCCCTCCAGCCAGCCTGCGGGCACAGGGGGGTGGGAAGAATGACCTGGAAAACACTGACCATCATGTCCCCCGAGCCCCCTTTCCAGAAGCATTTCTGAATCATCAGGCTGAGGGGACGGCAGAGCCCCAGGGCGTGGGTCACTCAGCCTCCCAGGTCACCCTCCCTGGCTGCCCCAGGTCTGGCAAAGTCTACAGGTGTCCTTCCTGTTCTTTCTCCACTCTCATGGGCTCAATTGTGCCCCGCCCCCAAAATATAAGCTGAAGTCCTAACCCCAAGCACCCCGGAGCGAGCCCTTATCTGGGAACAGGGCTGAGGCAGATGTCAACAGTGAAGCTCAGATGAGGTCAACCTGAGGTCATGGAGCCAAGTGGGCCAATTAGTCCCATACACCTGGTACCCTTCCTAGTAAAACGAGGGGAACTGGGGCACGAACACCCACAGAGGGAAGACAGAGGCAGAGCTTGGAGCGGCCAGGAAGGACCCTTCCCAGAGGCTTTGAAGGGAGCGTGGGCCTGCCAACACTTCTGATTTTGGACTTCTGGCCTCCGAAAGCTCGAGAGAATACATGTCTGTTGTTTTACGCCACCCAGTATGTGGTACTTTGTCCCAGCAGCTGTGGGAGAGGAACACACCCACCCACGGCGCCCCGCCCTCCACACCAGCCCAGGCCCCCGCGGGCTCACCCCTCACCGCCCCCTCACCGTCGTTGCTCTGCTGAGTCACCATGACCACATCTGCCTTCTCCAGGGCCAGCTCGTCGTTCTCCCGGGGTTTGTAGGCTCGGAGGCACTGCACCTGCGGGGAGTCTTGGAAGAGAACAGCGGGAGGACGGCTCAGGAAAGGCCCGGAGGGGACCCGGGGAGGCTGGGAGGGTTTGGGGTTGGGCGAGGTTGAGCTTTGGAAAGTTACAGGCCAAAGAGACCCTTGGGAAAGTCTTCGTTCTTTACCAGGGAACGAAACGGTTGACCAGGAAATAGAAACACCAGAATCGAAATGAATCAAAAATTCTGTTTCTCCGGGGAAGATGAACTGAGGAATGACGCTGTGAACACCTTTCGAGACTCAGTAGTACAAGTACTTTCTACCCACTTTGCCCTGAAACCTCCTCAACGCCTCAGTCCTCCATGGGTTCTTCACGCTCCTTCGAAACGGATCGTCTTGGCCACGCAGTGCACCCCAGATCGAACTGTTTCGAGTATGTGTTCTGGGTCTGCGACAAGATCGTAAAATCCGAGTCTGTGACTCTGTCCTCATCCCCTCCCAGGTCCTTGATGCAGGCCTAGAAGTCACTTAACCGGTGGGGCTCTGGGTCCGATCCAAGGTGGCAGCCAGTCCCCTTGTCCTCGTCTGTACAGGCATAGGCTGATCAAGAAGACTGAACATTTCTGGGTTTCCTACATTTCTTTATGTTTGTGAGTCAGGGGAAACGCCTACAGTCTTGAAGCTGAAGGTAGACCAGTCTCCGAGTACTCCTGGCCCGTGAGCATTCCGTCTCCTGGGGGTTTATTGCTTGTTCTTTCCCGCATCGCACTAGCTCCCTCAGAAAGCAGACAGGACGCCGTGAGACTACCTGCCACCCACAGGGTCACCGTGGAGGAGGACGAGCTAAGGACCTCGCCTCCCTCCCCAAGCCCAGCCCCGTGGAGCGGAAACCCAGCAGCTGGCTCTGGCAGTGAGCGAGTTGACAGAACTCAACGCAGTTTACAGCCTGTTACTCCTACTTCCTTCTCCAGACTTCCTCGTATTTGTTTGTTCTTTTGAGTCACCCAAGGTCCAGCCTTCCTGTGAGTTCAGTTCCTTTTGGATCCGGAGCAGGAAATCCTTGCTGGAGGACAACTGTGGGGCTCACAGGAGACCCGTGAAGCCCGTCTTGGTGGGAATGCAGACGCGCTGGTAACGCCTGCGTGTCTGCGGCTGCCTGTGAGTAACCTGGAAGCCTAGGGCAAGCGCAGGGCCTCAGACCCTCCAAACGGGAGGGGACGTGCTCATAACAGAGGCACCGGCCGCCCCGCACGGCCCCGTTTTCTCCCCCTGCTTCCCTCAGGCCTTCGAGCAGGTGACATCCAGGCCAAAAAAAAAAAAGTAGGATAGACTTAAGGGGCCAAATATTTAAAAAGAGTAAATAAACTATTGCCCCAGGCAGGGATTATATGGGGGGGGGGGTGAGGCGCTGCTGTGGCGATGGACAGTTTTAAGCAGCTCCATCCCAGGTGTTCAACCCCCTGTGGCCCGTCTTCCGCCCTGAAATTCTGGACAAAAGCCGCACACTCCTGCCTCCGCACAGACTCTGGACCCTGCCGTGACCTCTTCCTCTTCGACCCCCACTCACCACAGCACTCCAGAAGGTCCAGCTCCTCCCTGGGCGTGGCCAAGGCCGAGATCCATCGGAGCTTTTCACTTCTGAGGAAACAAAACAGGGGCCCTGCTTCAGTGGCAGCCCAGGGGGTGTAGGACAAGGGAGATGATGGGCAATGAACGTGATCGTGGAAAAGACTTGTCTAGCTCACAAAGTTGTCTAGTTCAACGCTATCTGGGACAAAAGTCCAGGACCGGACAGGATCTTGTACTTGGACTCTAAATTAGTGTCTTATCACCCTTTATTTCCCCCCTTCTCTTTCCAAGTTTATCCTGATAGTCACATCTCAGGGTTTTCAAGTAGGGGCGTAAAGTCAACGTCAGTTGTAAACAGGTAGATGTCCCATTCGGGGAACTGTACCGAGAGAAATGTCCACCTCAGCATAGATTCTGTCTGTCACTGCGTAATTCCCAACACACCTCTGCCACCTCCCTTCTCCGAATGTCTCAGAGATAAAAATCAGTCTGCAACCCTAATCAGACCAGGGAGATACACCTTCTCACTTCTCCTGTCGTGAGATATGATCCCAGCCTCACTTTGTAATTTTCTAAAGGTCTTTACATGGTCTTGGCCTTGGCCTCAGCCTCCAAACACGCCAGAGTCCTTGAGAGCTGCCCCTGTTGCTCATCCAGGGGCATTGACCAAAGTGCCAAGCAAAGCACATGGGCCAATCTGCTCACAGGCTCTTATACCAGCCCAGTAAGTGAAAACAAGCATTACTGACCCCCGCCCCGAAATGTCTTCCAAAAGGCAAAACTGAAAAGTGTCAGAAACACAAGGATCCTCAGGCTATTAGGGGACATGTCAAACTTTTTAAAGAAGAGATTTTGTATATCTTTTATAACGTCAGTAATAGGTATAGCCCTGGTTGGCATGGCTCAGTTGGTTGGAGCAACGTCCCATACACCAAAGGTTGCAGGTTCAATTCCTGGTCAGGGCACATGCCTAGGCTGCAGGTTCGATCTCTGGTGAGGGTACTTATAGGAGGCCACTGATTGATGTTGTTCTCTCACATTAATGTTTCTCTCTCAAATCAATAAAAAAAAAACATATCCTCAGGTAGGGATTTAAAAATAATAACAACAGGTACAGTCTTGTAGCTGTTCATTGGCGTTGCGTACAAAATTTTTTAGGTATTATTTTTGTATATTCTCCAAAATGCATGTATGTGTAAGTGCATTTTTGATAGTTATTTAAAAGATGAGCCAATCAAAGTTCTCAGCACGATGGGTTTCTGCTCCACACAGGACCGGGCTGGAAGGTGGGAGCGAGGAAGCCCACGGCACCCAGTGCTTGTCTTTGTCACACACGTGCCCCCTGGCCCTTGGCACTGAGGAATTTCTGGCTTTCGCATGCACCCATTCACTCCTAGGAGTCAGTAATCCAGCCCTTTGGAGACTCCACATCGGCCCGTCTGCTTCCTGGTACCTCCCAGACTCTGCCCCTCCAGACTAAAGGGAGCACCGTGGACACCGAGCCTTGGCGGAGAATATGCACCCTTGCCCACTGCAGTCTCTGGGGTTGCCGTTAGCTCTAGGAGTCTGGGTGTCTCTGCAGATACTCCCGGTCCAGAGTGGATTCAACGGCGCTGTGGCTGTTTCCCGGTGCCCCTTCCTTGGCCAGGCTGCCGTGCCCCTGCACCCCCTCCCCGCCGCCAGCTCCTTTGCCCAGCCCCCGGCTTAACTGAGTCTCCGTGCTGAAGAGGAACTCGGACTGGGTGCCCTGGGTGTTGTGCAGCAGGAAGAGTCGGAAGAGGTTCTTGTGAAGCCCATGCAGCTTCATCTCACACTTCTCCCCTCGGATGGCAGAGAAGGGAGCGTGGTCGAACACCAGGAACCGGCTGCCCCTGTGGAACAGGAGGCTTTACTGTGTCCTCCCTCACAGCTTTGGATCCCGAGCCCCTGACCTTGTTAGCACGGGCAGCCTGCAAATTCTCCCGGAAACCATACAGTGGTGCTAACGTGCTTTCCAGACGGTAGCTGCAGAGTCCCCAGGGATCCGCCACTAGCCTGGCAAACCACGTATCTGGTCTCACGGACACTTCAGCACGGCCAAGAGTTGCAGAGACGGAACCAATATAAACTCCCCAAGGCCCTCAGGAGCACAGGGGTAGGCTCTGGAGCTGGCTAAGCCTCTTCGGGCTGGCAGGCTGAGCCGAGCTACCTGAACCTCAGACTGACTGACTGCTGAGAATGCGGCAGCTGACTTGCTGCGATTTCCTCTGTGTAACGTGGTGCAAGGTCTTGCCGTGTGACCTTGTGACATCTTTGTTGGGACCCCCTTTTTTTGTTCTGGATTGTTCTTCCTTTCTCTGCTGTGACCTGCACTCCATGGGCCGGGCACGGAGAGGGATTCCTCTAGCAACACGACCCCTCTCGGTCCCTTTTCGTCCCCCTGTCTTGCCTCTCCCATTTCCCCCCTGGGCTCCGGCCTCCCATTCCCGTCACTGACTCTCGGGGCCGAGACAGCAGCAGACAGTCATTGAAGAGATGCAGGTGCACTGGCCGCGTGTTCAGCTTCCTCCGCAGCCCCGGGGACATGCTGAACTCCAGGGCTGCCAGCTCGCCGCTCTTCACCAGCCAGCGTGACTGCGAAATGAGCGGGAATATCTGCAGGGCAGGGGGGCGGACAGAGAAGGCAGTGTCACAGGCACGACAGGGCCCAGGCTTCCTCTCCACCCCGCCCTCCCCACCCCGCCCCTTCCTCATAAGCTCCGCTGACCAGCATCCCTCCCGCACCTTCCCCCTTGCTCAGAACTCATCCCATTAGACTCTGTGTCTCCGAGAACCGTCCAACTGTGGCCCTTGACTATGGCGCAGCTCCCCAGCCCACAGCCCAGGCAATGGAAGGCGCCGATGGCCCACCCCAGAGTAGTGACCATGTGAGAGAGCTCAGCCCCAGAAGCCTGAACTGAAGGAGACAGAAGAAGCCCAGTTAGGGCACGGGATGAAAGGCGGCAGAGAACACTACGTGTGTGTCTTAGAAGTTCAAAGATTCAGGCAGCTCTGACGTCGTCTGTTCTGTCTTTGATTATAAACAAACACCGAGGAGCTGCTGGAACCAGATGTGGGAATGAGATTAAGGAGAACGAGGTAGAATCTGCTTGGAGCTGGAATTTGAGTAAAGATCAGGGCAGAAACTATGATCGATATGTAGACAAGGGATGTTCCCTCTGGCGAGGAGGTAAGAATGACATGTTGTGAGTTAGAATTTAAATGTGACGTGTCCATTGCAGCTCTGCATCTGCAGGGGAGGTTTGGGCCCTGGATTTGGATCCAGTTTTACATCACTTTTGTCACAGTAGTCGGAGATGATAAAATAGTCACTGGTTGAGGCACCGACATATCTTTTATGAAGGCTTTCGTCATAAGTTCTCTCTCGTCTGCCCAGTTCCCCAATGCACACTCTGCCCCTCAGGTAACCTCTGTCCCTCATGTCTTACGTATCCTTCACGTATGTATGTACGAGCAAGCACACGTACAGGCTTGCACCCTCCTGCTTTTCCACCGCAGCCAGGACACACAGTCCTGTGTCCCCCCTTTCTCACTTAAGGAATCAGGAGAACGAAGCAAGATGGAACAGCAGCGTGAACACGTGAGGTCAAAGACGGGAGGGAAGGGTGGGCAGGAGGGGGCTCCGTGTTGGCAGGTGACCTGCAGTGCGCTCTAGACCCACGCACCTTGCACTCGAACTCAATCTTCTGGCTCAGGTAGATGAGCTCCTCCGTGTGGCGCATCCTCTGGACGTTGCTGTTGCAGTCTCGGATCAGCTGAGTGCAGAGGGGGGCGAGGGAAGGGGGACGGCTGCGTTAGAGGCTTGGTTTGACCCCTGAGTGGCCTGCAAGGAGCCTGGAAGCCAGCAGCTGTGACAACTGCCGTCTTTCCTCTCGGGCCTGAACTGCGTGAAGGCAGCCTCGAGTTAAAGTTCGAGGACGCTGTGTATTTGGTATGACACGATCAGCACTCCTGGGCCGAGTGAGAGGCAGATGGAATCTGGAGCCTGTGGCGGTGAGAGCGGTGTGCTCCAGGCAGGAGAAGAGGCTACAGGGCGGGCGGGAGGTGTGGGGTGCAGCGAGGGGCCTGGGCTGGACGGGGGGAGCCTTCCCCGGGAAGGGTGGTCGGGGGCCGCCTACCTCCTCCAGGGCGTGATGTGCCTTGGTGGCCTCTGCTTCCTCTGAGGAGCCGGGCTGTGTCCTCTTCAGAATGTTCTGTAGGACACACAGTGGACCCAGATGGGGGAAGGGTGGCAAACAGGAAGGGGGGCGCGGTGGGCCACGGGAGAAGTCCAGGAACGACATTTCAGGAGTAAATTCACGCTGAGGAAGAGGGTGTGGGCAGTGGCCGAGAGAGGCCTGAAATCACCGCTCCGAGTTGAGGGCAGAGGTCCCGGGCGGGGTCGGTACCTGGAGCAGCAGTTTGAGGCGGGTGATGCGCTGGAAAGGCAGAATCAGAAAGGACTTGAGGGACAGGCGCTGGCAGATGGGGTCGCTCTCCAGCTTCTCCAGGACGTCGCGGAAACTGCTGTTCGTGTTCCTGCACAGACAGCGAGCCCCAGGTAAAGAGGGAGCAGGGAACGGGGGTGGGCACAGTGTAGGCACCCCACCGAATGTCCGTGGGTCAGGAAAGAAGGGTGGGACCCCGTGTGCACAGGGGCTGGTTGGAATGGCTGAGGGTCTCCCGTCTGGAAGTGGGTTGGGGCTTGAGACCACAGGGTGCGGGGCCGAGAACATGTGCCCCTCTGGGTCAGGGGTTGGAGGTCTGGGTACAAGGTCGCCGCCGAGCCCGCATGGGGGCCGAACGGGGTTCAGGTCTCACAGCAGATTTTGGAAGGTGCGTTCCTGGTAGGTCTGGTTGGTGACGTAAGGCAGGTAGACCCGGCGGAAGTGGGAGGCGTGGTTCAGGACCACGTCGCACACGTGGAAGGTGAAGATGTTGTTCTCGAAGTTCTCCTCCAGGTCCGAAAGGAACCTGCGCAGTGTTCACACAAGTCTCCTGAGACCCGCCGGCCCCCAGGGAGCCGCTGGCTGGCCCCTGCTCTGCCTTGACCTTGTGACATCCCCGCGTCAGCAAACAGCTTCTATCAACTGCCCTTGGCTCTGCCCCCCATGCTGTGCATAAGTCTCTGGTCCCCATATTCTGTCTCTTGTTTGTTTGTTTGTTTTTAACATGTTCTGGTTTTCTGATCTGTAGATGCTTCCCGAATCTCATCTCCAGTGCACTGCATGCCCACAGAACATCCCAAACTCCCTCCCAGCAGGCGGTTCTCATTCATTTGTCCATCTACCAATGACCCTGTCCACCCCCCCCCCTCGTCTTCAGCGCACAGGCTAAAGACAGCGAGGCTGCAGGGGTGCTACGTGGGAGAGGAGGGACCTTACGTGGAGCTGACGTCACGCACGTCCTGTAACCGAGAGAAGAGCCACTGGTGTTCCTGGTTGGTGAGGGTGGGCCGGAGCTGCGCCGAGAGCTGGAAATGGTCCACAGCTATGTTCAGGCTGCGCAGGTACGAGGCCTCCGACACGATGAGCTCAAACTTGGCCTAGGGGGTTGGAGAGGAGGAAGCGTCGTTAGAAACAGTGTTGAGTCCCTGGTGTGTGTTTTCAGGGGACGGTGACATGCAAGACAGATCCTCCTGTCGCTCACCGTCACACTGGACCCCAACCTGATAGCGAGGGAGAGGGAGAGAGCGTGGAGGCGGAGGGGGGCACCTGTGCGAGCCCCCAGAGGTGTGAGAGAACAGGAGGCTTTCCGGAAACTCGAGCTGTGTGTTGTTGGAATCACGCACCGAAGTAGGGGCAGCAGATGACGCTGGAGAGGCAACGGAGCAGGGGTCTGGAGGTCTGTAAAGAAGTTTGGACTCCAGACCACGGGCAAGCGAAGGGGGCTGTACATAGGGGAATGACTTGGTCTCGAACATAGTCCTAAGCACAGTGTGGAGAAAAGATTAGGAGGGGCAGGGGGCTGAACAGGTGAGAGACGAAGGGCTGAACAGCCAATTGGACAGGGAGAAGGGGCCAGTTTCCTGGTTATGTGGCGGGGCGGGGGGGGGGGACGACACAGGGGAGGATTTGGTGAAGTTAGAAAAAGGCTAGAAAAGAGCAAGAAGAGTCACTGCTAACGCCCCAGTTTCTGAGGTCGGTAACTGGATGAATGATGGAGTCACTTCCCAAGCCAGAGAACTCTGAAAGAGGACCAAGTTTAGGGGATGAAGGCGATTCGGGGTCGGAGGACAAGTGGAAGGAAGCAGGAGTGTTGAGAACAGGATGGTGGTGCTGTGATTTCATGGAAATCATCCAGCACTTGAGGTTCCGGCGGAGGGGTGCAGTGACCCACGACCCTGCCCCCTGACACCTGGGCTGGTTATACCCTGGTCCAAGCACTCAGCGTCCAGACGGATGAGTGGATAGAACAGAGAAAGAAGGCACTTGCACATGGGAGTTGACCTGGAGAACCAACGCCACGGCCGGACGGCCCTCCGGTACGACCTCACCGAACCCGGACACGGGAGGCTCGCTGAACCTCCCAAAACCTGGTTCCTCGTTTCATACAAGGAACGTGACCCCCACCTCCCCAAGATGTAGCATCAGCCCAAAGAAATGGAGACCCCGGCAGTGTTCTTTGATGAGAGACACACGTGCTCCCAGACTCAGGGGCTTGATTTCTCGGGACGTGAGACTGGGCTGGCCCGAACCCCCGGCGGACCCTCGAGTGAGCTGGAGATGCTGAAGGAGAGGGGGGTTCGCCCCGTCTCCCCACTGCCGGGTCCACCGATCTCCAGCCGGTCAGGGGTTTTCTAAACAAGCCCAGGTGCTTTAAACATTGAGGTCAGAACAGGGTCCCCAAGTCTAAGCTTCAAAAAATCCTAAAACTTATACTTGTCTCTGTTTGACTCGGTAAAATCATTGTTCATCTGCAAGTCCCTTGGGCCAAATTTTCTCTTCCCCAGCTCTAAAGGGGAGAATACGGCAATACAGTATTTGACTAATACTTGTCAAACTCAGTCCACACACTAGGTTAACAGCTAGATATGTGTTACTTGGTTCAAGCTGCACGGCAGCCCTGAAAGGTAGGTGTTTGTTATCCTCAAATTTTAGATGAGAAAACCGAAGTTTAATATACCTTGCCTAAGTTTACACAGCTAGTAAACGGTGAAACCGGGCTTCAAACCCAGGTCGGGGAGCCCGGGAAGGACTGCCAATTAAAGCAGCAAACATTCTTTGAACGATTACTATGTATTAGAAACTTCTTCTTTTTTAACTCCCCCAGTACCTCGTCACAATGCAGTTTTACAAATGAGACAGATGCTTAGAAAGGGCATGTAACGTGGCCGGAGTCAAAGCGCCAGCAGCGATGAAAGTGGGGTCACTGCAGGTCAGTCCGTCCAAAGCCTCCGCATTTGCACATTATTCTGGGACACCTTTCCACTGTGCTGTATTGTCTTCCCGGGGAGCCGGGCTTACCCCACATCTCAGACTGACCGTCAGAGCTCTCCATGTGGAACCTGTTAGCAGCAGTCACTTGACCTCAGACATGCAGCCTCTACCACAGCCTTGCTCTTGGGAGTAAAGACCAAGCAGAGACTGGCGGGCATTCAAAAGCCTGGACAGGTCCGATGGGCCACAGGACAGGAGCAAGGGGCACTCAGTCTTGGAGGGGCCCCACAAACGGCCGCTGGATGTGCCTTGGTCAAAGAGGAACCCTCTAGTGGAGGGCTGAAGCCCTGGTCCAAGAGGGCGATTTCAGTCTCGCCTGAAACAGTAGTGGTGGGATTCACTCCACACTCCCCCCACCAAATCCAGAAGCACGGCCCCCTGGTGTGAGTCGGAACCGGTAATAGGTAGTAGTAGCGGGTGGCCCGTGGCTTCAGGAAGTGGGGAGGCAGGATGGTGGGGACCCTGGGAGAGCAGAGTCCCTCCAAGATGGCATGCACAAGTGTGTGCTGGTGGGGGCGGTGCTCAGCGGGAGATGAGGGCGTGACCAATGAGATGCTCTCCCTCCGGTTCCCCGGGCCCCTGCCCCTCCACCCCGGCCCTGCCGGGTACCTCTTGCAGCTTTTGGTCTTCGTGGGTCATGGAGAGCAGCGCGGTGCTGTTGCGCACCACAGGGATCTCCTGCCACAGGGAGCTCTGGGAGGCCATGGAAAGATGCTGCAGGTAGGACTCCGAGGACACCAGGGCCTTCCGGGGCTGCCGCGGGGAGGCGAGCCCAGGGGCCTCTGCCAGGCCGTCCAGCCGCTGCTGGCTCTGGATCTCCTTGTTCAGAACCACATCGCTGTACTCCTGGTACAGCAGCTGGGCTGGCGGGGAGAAGAAGCGTGGGAGAGGGAGAGCATTAGGGAGTGGGGCATTCAGGCACAGACAGACACAAGCCACCAGGCTGCTTCCGGCTGTCCTGGCACCTCCCGCTTCCCCGCTGTGACAGCCTCGAGCCTCCTCCAGTCCCGGGCGGCAACCCAGGAGCATCGACAGATCTGTTCAAGGTACTCACAGGAGTTGATGAGCTTCGAGCAGCGTCTTGAAAAGCCTCCCATCACCTCCTTTGGCTTCTTCTCCCTGTGGAGCAAGGAAGGGATGCTTGCTGGCCATTCGACCCAGAGAGGCCTCGGTGACTGTGGATGAGGTCGTCTCTGACCCCTGGGACACGCACTGGCACGGCAGGGCCAAGGCCCCTGGGGAGGCGAGTTGGAGCCTGACCCACTGTGGGGCAGTCTGGAGCTGTTTTGGAAGTCATGTTGATCTTTTACAAGGGGGCTAGTTCATGGCCAAAGGGCTTAGGGGGATGGAAAATTAGGACTCGGGTAACAAAACCAGGTGGATCAAGGGTCTCCCTACCCTGGAATCCTGGGGTTTTTTTCTTCCTCCTGGAAGGGACAGGGTCTCAGATCCCTTGTCAACTAACAGAAATCTCAGAACCCTAAGACAAGAGAGAAGAAGTGTGCCTGCGGGAGAGAAGGCGACTCACCGAAAAATGATGGTGTCTGAGGAGCCGAAGGACCTTTCCGGGGCTGGACCTCTTGTATCTGAAAATGGGAATGGGTGGAGTGACTGAGGTCTCCGAGGGACACTCACAGAGAGCCGAAGGAGGTGAGACATGGAGGCATGGGGGGGTGGGGGTGAAAGGGCTCCAGTGGAACCTGGGATGGAGCGGAGGGCCAAAGCAGAAAGCATTTGAGGACCTTACGGCCAGGTACGGACACACCATTAGCTGGACAACCAGAGGGTGTCTTCTCTGCTGTGAGCAGGACGCCAAGCAGGTGTGGGGAGGGGGGCGGTGTCCAGACCACCGTAGGGAACAGACACACAGTATAAGAAACTGTGGTGACATGCAGACAGAGCTGGAGGGGAAGGAGAAGCAAGGGCGCCGGTGGGCTCAGAGAGGCTTTCAAAGGCTTCCCTGTGTTGGGGTTGGACACATGGGTGAGTGAAGCCCGTGAGGGGAACAGGAGGGGCCCTGGACACAGACGCCGGGCGTGGTAAGGGCTTCGGAAAGCCTGGCCCGAGGAGGGCCCCCTGCTTACCTGGAGTGCCCTCGGGTAAGATGGAGGGTCTGCGCAGGCCCTGCCGATGCCAGCCCTTGGGCTTATTCGAGGCCTCAACGGAGGCCTCAGTCTGTCCACTGCTGCCCTGCGGCGGTCTCCCCGGGTCCCCTCTGTGGGGCCAGCTGGACGCCTTCTCCAGGTGGGGATGGCCGGGCTTTTCAGGCTGCCTCGACTGACCTAGATCCGACCTCCTCAGGCCATCGGCTCCTTCCGGGGGGGCTGCTCTTCTTAGAGAGCCCCTGGCGGGGGCCTCTGCCCCTCCCGAGAGCCCTGGTTCACAGGCGGGTCCCTGGACCGCGAGGATCCAGGGCGTGGTTGGGGAAGAGGGGCCCGGAAAGCCCGCCGTGTTGCTGAAAGCCATGCCAGGGGACGCTTCCCTCTTACTCCTGCTGGTAGGAGCCAACGAATCTGTCGACCGGCCCGTAGCTGGCGGCCAGGAGGTCCGTCCGGCAGAGTGGGGGCTGGAGACTGTCCACTCTTGACCAACAGGCCTCGACTTGGCTTGGCCCCCTGAATTCATGAGCGCTTCCTGGACGCTCTTGGTCCTCCCCCGGGACTTCGGGGGCAGCGGGGGTGGTTCGGTGAGAGGCTCCGGGACAGGGGCGGGGCGAGGGGGCCGGTAGACCCTGGGGCTGTCGTCAAGAGGAAGGGAATGGCGGGGCTGGAACGAGTCCGGGGTCGGGGGTAATGGCTTGTTGTATCTCAGCCTCGTGGAGAAAGAGGTCTGGGCGTGGGGGGGCTCGTCTGGGGTAGAGGGCAGCGGCCGGTACTGCCTCGCCACAAGGGGGTCCGGAACTTTGGGGAGCGGGCCCTTGCGGGGGCCACGCGGCCCTGGACTTGGGGCCGACGGAGGACAGCTGCACCGCCTCAGGGTGGGGACCGGCCCGCTGCGGTGACCGTCTGTCTCCGCGGTGGAGGGGCGGACGTGCCTCTTCTCTGGGAGAGCAGGGGGTGCGGGTTCCTGGGGCCTCCCATCTACAAAGGCGAGGGGGGGCGAAGAGCCATAGGCAGGCGACCCTGGGGCAAAGGCTGCCATAGGGGTGGGGCCCCAGGGCTGGCGGCTGTGGAGGCCGCTGGGCCTGTCTGGACTGGACGTGAATTCTCGAGAGTCCTGCCCCAGAGCAGGCGAGGAACCGGAGGCTTCTGGAATAACGCCGCAGTGCCCAGTGCTTTTCCCGTCCCTTCTTGAGATCGCAGAGCCACAGACGGCAGGCTTGGGGGGCCTCTGGGGCAGCTCTGAATGCAAGAAGGAAAGGGATACTCCCTCGAGGTCCGGAGTCAGCTGTGTCCTCCGGGAGCCCGGGAAGGAGTTGCTCCTCACGTGGGGGACGACGGCCCCTGGGAAGCTGGCCAGGGGGCTCTGGGGGCTGGCGCAGTCGGAGCTGCCACCCGGGTCCACCGCGGCCTCTGCAGAGGGGGAGCGGAGGAGGGGGGCTGGGCGAGGCTCGGAAGCCCCACCGGGGGACGGGCTGCTGATGGAGAAGGTGGCTCTGGAGACTTCTGGGGAACACGAAGCAGGAGAGGCCTTTTTCCTGGGGATGGCGATTGGCCGGCTGGCAGACGGGGAGGCTTCCCCGGGTGTGACAGGCACAGAACCTGGTGTCCTTGGAGGAGTCTCGGGCGCGCTGCCAGAGTCCACCTCGGCCCCCCTGCTGGATGCGGCCCTGGTCCCCAGCTCGGGTCCCTCCTGCTGGCTGTGCGGAGCTGTTTTGTGGTCAGGTGACCCCGCAGTGGAAAAGGGCTGAGGGGCACTTCCCATGGGCTCCAGTGCGGGAGTCAGAGCTACGGGAGGCGGTCGCTCAGCCGGAAGCTCCGTCTGAGTCCCAGGAACCCTGGGTGCGGCCTGGCAGGCGCCTGGAAACAGGTCCCCACCGGGAGAAGAGGTCTCGGGGGCTGCCAGGGCCAGGGCGGGGGGGCCGTCAGGCTCTTCCCCCTCTTCTGTGCCGCTCTCTGCCTCCTCTGCCCACAGCGCAGCGCCATTCCAATCTTCTGCCTCCTCCTCCTCCTCTTCCTCGTCCTCCTCTTCCTCCAGCATCGGTCCCGCTGGCACACCCCCACGTCCTTGCCTTCCAGGTACACTCACTGATCCCCCCACTACGCTCTGATTCTCCGGGTCCTGCGCATCCACCCTGCCCTCTTCTGGGCCCCTGCACCCCCTCTTCTTCTGTTCCCCCACCTCCGGGTCTTCCTGGCCCCGAGTGCCCCCCGGCCACTCATCACAAGGCAGACCCCCCAATTCTGCCTTAAGCCCCTCCCTTTCTCCTTGTTTCGAAGGCATCGCGTCATCTTGCGTCTGCGCCTGTTTTTGCCCCTGTCTTCCCTCCATACCATTCACCTGCTCCCCCACCCGTCCCTGCTCCCCAGGAAGCCCGGCCGAGCACACGGCTTCCCGCAGAGGCTCCCCCGCCCGACAGCCCGCTGGCTCCTGTCCCTGCTCCTGTCCCTGCTCCTCTGGAGCTCCCTCAGCCCCCTGCAGCTCCTGCCCCTTCCTGAGGGTCCCGCCCTCGGAGCCCGGCAGCAGGATGGTCTCTGCAAGGCACTCTTCATGGGAAGGTGGACCTGAGAGCTGAGCAAGGCCACGGGGGGAAGTCTCCTCGTCCGCCTCTGCGTGTCCAGTCCCCGGCGTCAAAGCAGGGAGCTCTGGTCTGGACTCCTCTTCCAGTGTCCTGCTCAGTGCGCTGGGCACCGGGGCCATGGGCGGAGGCTTCCTCTGGCTGGGGCAGGCTTGGCACTCCAGGGGGGCTGCAGCCCTTGGCTGGCTCTCTGCCCAGCTCTGGGACTCTGCCTCCTGGCACTCGGGAGTGGCCCAGGCCTCAGCGGCAAGGTTTTCCTGGCTGGTCCCCACATCCACAGGGCCTTCCTTGGGGTAGCAGGTCACGCTCTGCGTTCCACAGTCAGTCTCGTCTCTTACATCCCCCTGCTGGGTCTCCACAAGTTGGCGCCCCTCTGCCCACTCACAGGACGGCTCCCGGCCTTCCTGAGTTTCGGACCCCATGGCGGGGGTCTGGCTGGTTCTCGTGAGCTCTTCAGGGGAGACGGTGAGTTCCGCTGTGGCAGGGATGGGAGCCGGTGCTCCGGGTCGGGGCTCCTCAGCCTCCATCGGGGCTGAACCCTAAAGAGGAACAACAGACAAGGTCTCACCACCTCTGTTGCCTTCACCAGTCAGGGGGGCAGACCATGGGGAATGAGAGTAGGACACATCCTGGGCTCCACAGACAGTCATTCTCGGAGACACCAGCTACTGAACAAAATAAGCAAAAACTTGTCATCTGGCCCTGGCCAGCATGGCTCAGTGAGCTGAGCACCGGCCGGCAAAGCGAAGGGTCTCTGGTTGATTCCCCGTCAGAGCACAGGCCTGGCTGGTCCAGGGCAACTGACCAATGCTTTTCTCACGCGCTGATGTTCCTCTTCTTCTCGTTCTCTCTCCCTGCCCCTCTCTCTAAAAATAAATGAAATCCAAAAAAAAAAGAACCCCAATTGTCATGTACTTTTTCACTTCATCAACACTTAGCAAGTGACCCTTCAAGCCCAGGGCATTCGGTAGTGAACAGGACAGTGCCCCGGAGCCTGCAGTCTGGGGGTGATGAGCGATTACATCGGGGATGTTAAGAGTCCGGTTGTGGGAGTCCCAGTAGCTCCAGTGGCCATCGGTGTCTAGATGGAATTATGTCTCATTGTGTCTCCCTGTCTACTCTCTGGACACCACAAGTGACTCAGTCCTACTTAACTCCAAGGCACTGGGAGCAACACACCCCAGGTCTAATAGCCCAAGAAGCCACGTCGGAGGGGAATCTTCCTCCTCATCTGCCAACGGGGGATTAAAACACATCCAGTCATCAGAGCCTGCATTGGAGGCAAGGTGCCACGGGTGCACGCCTTTCCCAGGTCTGGGTCGCGCCCAGCCTGTCTCCCATGGTGTCCAAGCACAGCCTTGCTCCTAAGGAACAACTTCGTTCTCAGTTGCAGCGGCAGCTGTTATAACGTAGACATGGCTGACTAGATGAGACCCTCAGTGGACACAGAGGCTGCCTGTTTCAAGTAGGTCAATAAAACTGTTACCCTCGTTATCACACTCTCCCCTTCTCTCTAATAACCTGGTGAACCTTTCTTGTGGCTTCTCAAAATTTTGACCTTCCCTACCCGGTTCTCACCTCCAGCAAATACTTCCCAAGGTATTGAGACACTGAAAGACAGGAATTGTTTCAGTTTCTTGCAATTCGGAGCGATGGACATTGAGTTCTTTCCATCTTCCCCCTCTGACGGTGCAGGGGTCCCTCCCCATTTAGCCCCAGCCCCCTTAGCTGTCCTGCAAATGGGAGGTCATCCCATGGGCCACCTCTCTCCCGCCTTCGCCTGTTAGAACCGTCTCACCAGCATTCAGGCACGCTCACGCTCACGCCTTCCTCGTTGTTCTAACCTGTAAAAGGAGCTGTTCACACCTGCGGCCTTCAGAGCCTCACACCTCGCCACACGGCACTGGCTCGCTTACCTCTCTGCTGGAGTCCTCCCCACGTGTGGCCTTACTTTTCTCACACTCACTGCACTTGTAGTTACACAGTTAATGTCTGTTTTCGGGGCCAGACCGTGAGCTTTATGAGGGCGCAAACATTGCGATACTAACCACTTGATATTGCATGCATGCATGAAGAAAGGAGGAAAGCAGAGTTAAAAGAGTGTTGTTGTTCAATTTCCAGTTCTGCCTTTTTTGTTATCCTGCTGATCTGAAAACACTTGCGGAAATCATTTCATTTATTCGAGCATCCATTTTCTTATCTTAATAAAGGGGATAACATGCTTCCTTTGCAAGGAGTTCTCATAAAAAGTAAGACAGTGTGCAAAGTGCACTGTTAAGTTGAAGGGCCACAGAAGTGTTAGGGATTGTAATTACTGTTGACGAGAGAAAAAGTGTAAGAGAGACGTACAGGGCTTACGAGCTGGAAGGACCTTTAAAGAAAGACAGAAACTCGGCCGAAGCCACAGATGAGGGAACTGAAGGTCCGAGAATCTGGACACTCGGGTTTGCTGCGCAAAGGGCACAGGTGAACTCAGACCAAGGTCTTGTGACAAGTCAACACTCAGCAGCCAGAAGTTCAGGGATGAGAAAGGCGGAAGGTGGCGGCCTTCAGAGACTGCGGGTGCCTGTGGGACCACGGCTGCGCCTGGCCCTGCGCCCTCCTGCCTGAGCTAGGCTTCATGTGGTGGCCCGCCACCCAAAACACCTACTGTACTGCTGAGGTACTACATGTGCGCACATGCCTGCACAAGCACACATCCACACGCATGTGCATGTGCACACACATGATGAGCCAACCTTGCAGTTTCTACACAGAGACTGACATAACCAAATCAGCAGGTCCCTAGACACCCTGCAGATGTGACAAGTAAGTGACAAGTTCCCGGCCACCCTACAGGCACAGATACCATCTATATGGGGCAAAACCCCACTGTGTCTAACGTAAGCATACTTATGTAGAAGGGCTCTTAGCCCTGGCTGGTGTGGCTCAGTGGATTGAGTGTCAGCCTGTGAACCAAAGGGCCACTGAATCGATGCCCAGTCAGGGCATAGGCCTGGGTCGCAGGTTCCCAGTAGGGGGCGTGCCAGAGGCAACCACACACTGATGTTTCCCTCTCTTCCTTCCCCTCGCTCTAAAAATAAATAAATAAAAATCTTTAGAAAAAAAGGGGGGGGCTTTCATACTCTTTTCCAGTGAATTGACGCGGTGCAAGATTTGCCCCCCTCTATCTAGCCCCAAGGACAAAATACTATAATCACTACAGAGGATCCTGGGACGTGACCCGATTTTCTCACCCACACGTGAAATAACAGGCTTGCTCCACGTAAACACGTTGAGATTCTTGGTTCGCACCTGCCTAAGGAACAGCGCAGCTAAACCCGAAGTCCCCGCCAGCCCCCGCCCCACCGTCCTGGCCCCACCCCCACCGACTCTGCCGTGTCCTCAAAACAAGCGGTCTCTGAACATCTGAGCCTGTTTCTGCCACGTGTGTGTGCACGCCACGTGGTGGCGGACACCTCCAGTTCCATGCTCGTGACACAGCACACACCTGCCTCCGGCAACCCCGCTGACACTATTGCTGACACTATCTTTATCCGTCTGGAAATACTGGAGGTCACCGGCTCAGCCCCCCCTCCCTTGTACTTGACCCTGCCCTATCACAATTCTACTGCATTCAGGCACTGCAAACCTAGAACGCGGCAAAGCGAAAGGAAATGCGTAAAGCCGATTCACACAAAAACGTCAGGAGAGAGCCCCCGCACTACGCATTGTATTACAGTGGCCTCCTCACCCCCTTCTCCCCTGGGGGGCGCGTATCACTAACTGAGCGCAGGCAAAGGCAGTGGCAGTGGCTGACCCCGTCCACGTACGTCCACGTGCGACTTCAAGACAAAGCTGCAAACCACCCCGTTAAATCAGTGTACGACACAGCTCTGCATCTCCCTTGGCGTCCCTGACACCTCGGCTTTTGTCCATTTCTAGCCCAATTTTGTCCAATGCAGACACAGGACTGCATTTCAAAGAGAGCCCCCTGCCCCCACCCGCACTGCACTGCTGCTTCTGCTTCTCTGGGCCCACGCAGACCGCAGCTCTGAGGACCGGGCTCCCTGGATTTTCTAGCAGTGACCATTTCAAATATTCTGAGTGACGCCCCAAGTCTCTGAAACCCTGGAGATCACAGCACTTCTGTACTCACACTGTATCATCTAGACTGCCGCTGCCCTTAGGAAAGTACCCCCCGGATCCGAAGATCTGTTCTCATTCTGATGCAGACAATGAGCCTCCACACAGGCGGATGCCTTTATTCAGTGCTGATGTTGCTGCCCCCAAGGCTACAGAGGGGTTGAAATAAGCTCTACGAACACTACACAGATATAAAAAGTGACTGCGAAGCCCTGTGTCTCGTCCACTCTAGGGAAGCCCCACCGTCCCGGTGAAGCTGTCATAACCCTCTCCCATCTAGTTCCCAGCATCTGGAAACGCCGCCGTGTCCACTGCCCCGTAGGCCTGACGGGCGCCCACGGAACGGCATGCATGACATGTGGACACGTGTCCCACAAGCCCACTGTGGCGCCACCGCCATCCGCACGGATAACAGGAGTGTCTTCAGCACAACCCCTGAGGGTGACCAGATGCTCTGGCCCACCTGCAGACACTAGAAGTGACCAGCTCCTGTCCACTCCACAGACGCAGTGAGTGACCAACGCCTGACTGCACCTGATCGGTCCACACCACGGACACTTGAGTAACACAGCTCTTGCTCGACCCGTGACCCTGTGAGTGGCCCCTTCTTGTCCACACCACAGTGACTAACCACTCCAGACACCACAAATGACACCTTCTCGTCTGTTCCACAGACGCCGTGTTGATGTGGCCACAGACAACCTCAGACAGACCACACCGTGGGCAGCCATCCACCCCAGGGACCCCTAACACCTCCTGGCTCCGGACTAAGTTTAGACACATGCTGTCTCCTCCAAGGAGGGATTCCTTTGCACACCTCCTGACCTCTCTCCCTTCCCTACCAGGATAATGACATACATTCCTCCTGCCAGACGGTCTCACTCAAAATTGACACCCACACCCTTCCTCTGGCCAGCCCCACCCTCCCGAGAGCCCCCTCAGGAGAGACGGCTTCAGTGTCAGGGCCACAGACTGGCTACCAAGGGCCCTCGTTTTGCTAGGACCTACCTAGGCCAGGAGCTTCTTCACATGCTGGGTGCAGGGAAAGAGGGAATCTGGGAAATGGGCCACATCCTGAGCCTTTGGGCACGGAGCTGGGGCTTCTGGAGTAGAGGAGGGGTCTTGGAAGGCCGTGGGGGGGGGCAAAAGAGGGAAGAAGCTGGAAAAGAAAGCGCTCTCTCTCTCCCTTGTCTGTTTGACACACCCCTCTCCCTCAGTCTGACGAGTCCTGGCCAGAGTTCACTTCTGGTAGACAGGAGGGCAAGTCAGTCTGGGGAACCCAAGATCCGGGAAGGGGAGAGGGGCCGAGGTCTCAAAGCCCAGGGGCCTCAGGACTGGCTCTCTGAGGGCCGTCTTCCTGGGAGGCAATTTTCAGTGATGCTCAGAACTAGACCCCCCCCCCCCCCCAACTTCTAACTCTAAACAGCTCCCTTCCCACCTCCCCAAGTTCCCAGCACAGTACTGTGATGGACACGGAGCTTTGGAATTATTCCCCAGATGCGGGGAATGAGGGGAGGGAGACAGAACCCACTTTACAGGTGAAAACACCCCGGCCAGAAGGGCAGGGGTAAGGACTTAGACACAATGTTCGAAGCCGTAGGAAGGTAAGTGAAGGCAGGCCCGGGCCTAGTGAGGAAAAAGGAGACAATGAAACATCTGCAGGTGGGGAATTCGTCCACAGAGGGAGCCGCAGTTATTCCTTATTATAGGGACTAGCTTTCAGGAGACCCAGACTTTGAAGAGTTTTATTACTGGCCTGGGGGACCTCTGGGGGCAGGGTGCCCATTTCCACGGCGGGACCAGGCCGAAGCGAGCATTTCGGGCAAGAGCATTCCCTCCAGCTTCCCTCCTCTTCCTCACCAGGATACTCGGCCCCACGCCCCGTACTTGGCCCATCTGCCCAGCCCCCCCATTTCCGGAGCCTGCGTCTGGGGACCGGGCAGGGGCCGGCCCCAGGGCGAAGGCCTAGCTTCCCGGTCCTTGGCGTCCCTCGCTCACCTCCGCCGGGGCGCTACAGCCGCCCTCCCCGGGCCAGGAGCTGCGAGGGGGGCAGGGCACCCACCTGGGCACTGTCACATGCTGTCCCGCACGAGGGTCCCTCCAGGTCCCAGGCGCCGGCCGGCCGTCCCCAGCGCAGGCCCCGGCTGCCTCGGCCGCCCCACCCGCGCCCGCCCCTCCCCGCCCGGCCGCGAGGGAGGGACCTGGTTCTCCAACAAGTTTCAGGTGAGGAAACCAGGGACACACCTTCCAGGGGGAGGGGCAGGGCCCGGCGGCGCCGCGGCCCCATTGGTGTGGAGGGAGCGCCCGCGTCACGGCTGGGAAGTGGCGGCCCGGGGCAGCCCCGGGCGGGCGGGCGCACGGGGCTGGCGGCTGCGGCGGGGGCAGCGGCCCGCGGCGGTGACCCGAGGAGGAGGGGCCAAGAAGGCAGCGGGCGCGGGGGGCGCTCCTGGGCCCCTGCAGGTCTCTGGACTCTGCCTGGGCGCCTCTTCCCCCTGGGTTTCTCCAGGTCTCCACCTGAGCCTGACTCTGGGACGTGGCCGCCGGCCTCCCGCGCGCTTATCGGGGTCTCTGGCCGTCTGAGCTTCGCGCGACTTTGGTTCTCGCTCGGAGTGAACGTCTCTGCCTTAGCCTCCCTGTGAGTCCCTGTGTGGGGAAGGCTCCATCCTGAGTTCTCGCCCTCCCCTCCCTCCGCGGCCATCTCCTCGGGGCCTAGGAGCGAGCATCTCTAAGCCAGCTCGCCCAGGTCTTTCCTCTTTGTACCATCTGAGTTCACCATGGGATGATTACACACCTCGGGGTGTGTCTTCCTTCCTTCCGTCTTCTGCCGGGACCTCTGAGAGAGAGACAGAGAGAGTGTGTTTGTGTGTGTCTGTGCCATCCCCCTGTTTTCTCCCGATTCTTTCAGGGAGAGCTTGTATTCTGTGGGTCTGAGTCCAAACCTGAGTGGGCCTACCTACAGTTACGCCTCTCCATAGACTTCAAAAGTGCCAGAAAGTTCTGTGGTGCAGCCACAGACACACAGTGAGGACCTCTCACTTAGGAGACTGAGATTGCTCTTTTTAAAAAATATGCTTATTTATTTTTAGAGAAGGGAAGAAGAAAGAGAGGGAGAGAAACATCGGTGTGTGGTTGCCTCTCATGTGCCCCCTACTGGGGACCTGGCCTGCAACCCAGGCATGTGCCCTGACTGGCAGTCGAACTGGCCACCCTTTGCTTCACAGGCCCGTGCTCAATCCACTGAGCTACAGCAGCCAGGGCACAGCTGGTCTGAAGGTTGTGGGTTATTGTTCAGCTGTTTTGTTCGTAGGAATGCCACGATCCCTAAGCCCAAACAGCTAGAGGGGCAGAGCATTTCCAGATCACTGTGCACTGAAGCCAGCTGGCCCTGCCTACTAGGTTTTTGAAGGGGGGGCATTAGGATAGTTGGTCATGAAGGCAGAAAGGTGTCTTCTCCCATCCAAGTACTAACCAGGCCCGACCCTGCTGAGCGTCCGAGATCTGGTGTGTTCAGGGTGGTGTGGCCGTAGACAGAAAGGTGTCTTCCCAAATAAAGCCCTGAAGCATCTCTATGTTCAAAGAATGTGCTACCCCAGTCACACTACTCTGAGGGATTAAGCCCTAAATTCGGCAGCCTTCCGCCCACCCTACGCTGCCACAGGTAGGTGTGGGGAGCAGTGCGGGAAACCAGGACTAGGGAGTTCAAGCAGGCAAGAACAGGCCTGGCCTGCATGTAAGCTCAGCAGTGGGATAAAAGGTGAGTGCAGTGAGTCAAAAAGTTCATTGCAGCATTACTGATGGTAGCCAGGATGTGGAAGCAACTTGGGTGTCTGCTGAGAGATGACTGGATAAAGATCACACACACACACACACACACACACACACACACACACACACACACAGGAATATTACGCAACCATAAAAAATGAAATCTTGCCATTAGAGATAACATGGGTGGACCCAGTGGGTACTGTGCTGAGATAAACTAAATCAGACGGAGAAAGATAAATACTGTATGGTCTCACTTAGTTGTGGAATCTAAAAAAAGGAAAGCCAACGGACAAATAAAACAAAATAAGAAATTAAAACCCAGGCTCATACAGAGAGTCCACAGCCATGGTTGTCAGAGACGAGGGGCCTGAGGAGGTGAGTGGAAAAGGTGAGGGGGAACGTAGGCAATGGTACCGTGTGGTTGCACAGAGACGGGCGATTATTAGAGTCGGTGGGATGACCGTACTGCAAGGCTAGCGAGCCCCAGGTTGCAGGCCTCTGCTGTTCCGCGCTGCCTCCCGGGAGTGGCCCTGACCTCGGAGGCGGAGCTGGCCTGCCTCCCACAGCAGCCTGGCTGCTCTTCCGGCTCCTGCCAGCTCTGACCTATCAGCGTTGTTGTTTTTGTTTTTGTTTTTCAAGGCACCGCCCTGGCTTCAGTGATCTCTGGGCTCTCACCCAGACGTTGCAGCCTGCAAGGCTTGACCTGGCTTCTCAAGCGGGAATGAGATGTAGGAGTTAACACTTACCTCTGAGGGAGTTAGCTCCTGTGGGGGCCGTGCCTGTCTGTCTGCAGGGCCCTCCACACTCCCCTTCCCTTCACTTCGCCAACTGTGATTCTACTTTCTTTCTTATTTCTTGATACTTTCTCTTCGTGCCTGGCCTTCTTAATCAGGCCTGTCACCCTGTCCTAATATGTTGATAGAGAAATACAGTGGCCTTCTCTCAAGCAGGAACTCATCAGAGCTGTCCCAGGGGCTCTCGCTGCCCTGACCAGATAGCCTCCTGGGGACACCAACCTGTTGTTGGGGGGCAGTCTCCCGCCTGGTTAACGCCGACTCTCAGCGAATCCGGCGTTGGTTCTCTGAACGCTGCTCCGGCCTTCCTGACTCTCCTTTTTGCCTGATCCCATGACTTACCTTTGAGTTGATTCTGAAGTCAGTTCTTTTCTGCGCTTGGCTGACTACGGTCTCTCCATCTTCCTCCTTGAAGTCCACCTGACCTTCACTTGGCTGCTATGGTTCTTAGCCATCCGGTTCCATTCTGATGAGCATATTTTTTCTTTTCTCATCCTTTGCACATTGTCCAGAGCCTAAATGTAGTGATAGTCAAGGGATAAGTACTAAGCGCCTCATTCATTTACTTGATATGCTTCTTAAGAAACCAGATATACAACTACCAAGGCTCTGCCCCCCATCCCCAAGGAACAGAAGAGAAATACAAGAAGCAAATGATGACAGCTGAGCGTGGTGGGTGTCACGGTGGGACTCACGCCACGTGTGATGGTGGCGTAAAGCAGGGAGCGCTGCTTGGGGAATAGGAGAAGGCTTTATGGATACAGTGAAGTCTAAGCTGACTTGTCTTAAGAAAGCGCTCCGGCCCTTGGTGGAGAGCAGGACAGAGGAAAGGCACACCAGAGGCAGGCCTGGATGTACAAAAATGGAAACCTGATCACCTTCTGTTCGGGGAAGAGAGACAGGTGTGGGCCTAACGTGAGGTGGGCGAAGACATGGCAGAGAAGAGAAAGAAAAACAGGGCCGCGGTGTGTGGTGATGGCCACGTGCAATTAGCTTCGTGGTGATCACTGTGCAACGCACATGTATATCTGAATGTCAGTTGTACACCTTACATACACACCGTACTTGTCCATTGTACCCTGATAAAATGGAAAAAACGCCTTTAGAGGAGCCACATCTCTGGAAGTAGGGAGTCCAAACTCAGCAGCACGCATGGCCGGCGAGCTGCTCGTGACCGGCTGGCTGCCTGGCCACACGGTCCCCACGTCTGACCACCAGGAACAAAGAAAGGGTCTCAGTTCCTCCCTAGTTGGTCCAGTGCTGTCCTTCCCTTCGCTAGAAAGTTCCTGGCTTTGTCCCTCATGTCAAGTCCTTGATGTCCATTTCTGGAAGTGTCCTGCCCCCGCTATCCAAGTCCCCAGCGGCTGTCCCGGTGGCTGTATAAGTAGCCTTTCCTCACTTTCATCCTTTCTCACTTTCCCCCATTCTTCCAGTCCCAGTCACAACCCCCACACCTGTCCGCCTCCTCAGAGGGGCCCAGAGGATCCCGCTGTCACTGTGTCCCTGGGCTTCCCCTGTGAGGAGAGAGGTCCCGGTGACAAAAGAGGGAGTGACCAGTTACGAGGGCTGTGTCACAGTTCTCATTGCCAAAGCATGAAAGACACCCTACTAGAGACGAGGATAAAGATGAACAGAGAGGCAAACGCCAGTCACATCAAAAGAAACACCCTTCTGATTCCCTTAGGGTACAAATATTCTGGGCTCCAGAGTTCCAAGACAGGGATATTGAAGGCACTGAAGCCAGAGCAGCGAACCTTAAAAAGAAAAGCAGAGGTAGGAGGACAGTTCAGTCCTGTCCTTTTCAGAGACGGCCGAGCAGCCAGAGAGGATGTGACCGGAAAGATCCTGCTCCTGGCTCCCCGGCGGTGGCCCGCAGGGGTCTGCGTCCTCTCCCGACCACTCAGGCTACCAACTGAGGTTACTGAGAACTCACTTTAGATGGTCTGTATTCGTGATACCATTTTACTATGCAGAAATTCAAGGTAGGGTACGCTCCTTGTGGTAATATAAAAGGCAACTATGACACAGACTTTGTTCCTAAAAGAACTTGGAAAATTCAGATGGAAATGGTCAAGTACTATTCTACAGCAATCTCTAATAAGCAGAGAGAGAGAGAGAGAGAGAGAGCTGAAAATAATAATAATACCAGAGAAATTCAAAGGACAGTCTAGCTAACATGGGCCAGAGTGGTAAGAAAGACTTAACTGAAGAGTTGACTCTTGCTTGAGCTTCCCACAGGGAGGAAGTGTGGCTGTGGGAGATACATTTCCATGACAGGTGATGCTCTGCACCACTCCCCAGTACCCAGCCTCCATTCCTAGCACACAGGTGCGCAACGGTAGAAAGAGCAGCATTTTGCAAAAGGAGTGAGTGGTCTGAAAGCTGAGTGTGAAGCCTTGAGACGCCGACTCGGGTATGTGCGGAGGTGGCGGAAGGCATTATTACGTGGAACAACCTTCACCCTTTTCGCCTAAATCACCCTGCACCAGGGCGTTTTTGCCCAATGTGCTTCTTTGATGGATTCGCCAAAGCACACTCGGGATTTGGTGCCCCATCAGAAGTATACCTCGGATTTCTGGTTCCTGAAGGTTTCCTGCTTGGCAGAAGTTATAGCGCCATCTTGTGGAATAAATGGTTTTGCTCATGGTCTTTTTGGTCTGAAAAGAATGGTTGTCTTCTGAAAAATCAGTCTTGAAACACATTCTTGGCTCTAAATAATTCTTGAAACACACAGTTTCTGAGTAACTAAAGATTTCTCACATCTTCTACACCTCGGGTGGCTGAATCCGCAGCTCCTGCTTTCTTGTTTTCAGAATAATCACACATACTAGGATCTAATATTCTCCCCATCTCAGGCTGCTTTATTTCGTCTGTGTGCTTCAGGCTTGGCTTTTAACCATGTCCAAAGGGGATTGGTCTTCTTTGAATTGAGCACAGTAACTCTAAGCTGCCAGTGAAAATAAGGATAATAAAGGAAGAAATAATGGGTGCCCTGGTTTTTATCTGTCTCCGCCAGAGAAGTTGGGCAAAGGAGGTCCTTTAATTTTTAGGAGCTGAAGCACTGGAATGGGTGCATTCCAGAGAAGAATACACAGCTGCCAGAAATGTACAGAACCATTCCCTGGAAATGTTGGCGGGGGAGGAGGGTGCCCTAATAAAAATTCCTGGGAAAATGTTTCGTTTAGAATCATCAATTCATGGAATCATTGAACAACTAGTGAGACTTTTAGACGCTCTGCCCTCCAGGGGAGGGGAAACAGGCCCAGTGTTTCGTGACTCGTGGAATTGCGTTCCTCGTGGAGGTTTGGGACCGAAGGGTCTAGGCCTTCCTTAGAGTTTAAGGCTGCTGTAAATTTCGCAGAATTTAAAAACAATCTGTTTTAACTTTTTAAAAAAAGCATGTTTAGAAAAAATTATACGTGAAAAGTGCAAAAGTGTGCAATTCCCCTTTCACGCACATCCCTCAGCTTTCCCGCTCTCTTTCCTGCCCACTCCCATATTACAAGTTGTTTGTGAGATGCTTCCAAAAATATTGTGCTTCTAGGAAACACATCACATTAACGATAGCCCGTGATATGTTTTGAAAACTTAAAAAATATATTTTATTTATTCATCGTTAGAGGGGAAGGAAAGGAGAGAAACATCAACGTGTGGATGCCTCTCTTGCGTCCCCTGTTGGGAACTGGCCTGCAACCCAGGCATGTGCCCTGACTGGGAATTGAACTGCAATTCTTTGGTTCGCAGGCCCACACTCAATCCACTGAGCTACACCAGCCAGGGCTGAAACTTGCGTTTTTCCCTTAAAACACGGATTGAAGATTGTTCCACACTCTCAGTACATAAAAGCCTGCTTGCTCACTGGTCAATTGTACAGTTTGCTGTTGAATGGATGTACCATGACTGAGTCAGCTACTGTCCTCCTGAGGTTTCTAATGGTTTGGCAGCACAAACAAGGCGGCAACAAGTCCCCTTTACTTCTGTTGCTTTGCACACCTGCCCGCCTACCTGCAGGATGTATTTCTGGAGGTGGAATGGCTGGGTCAGGTGGTCTGTGCGTTTGAAACTGTGGAAGACATTGGCAAATTGTTCTGCATGGAGGTCATTTGTACAAAGTCATGGCGATGTAGTACATGAACACCGCATGCTCTCACTCATTGTGTCTTCAGAACTTCTTAATCCCCCAGTCGGACAGGTGACATGTGACACGTCAGTGTAGTCACTGTTGTGGTCTTCACAACTTCTTGTTATAAATTTGATTATGGGGGCTCCAATTTTCACGAGGCTTCGTCACTTAGTCAGTTCCCTTTCTCCAAAACTACCTTGGCAAACACATTGATTTGTTTGTTTGTTTGTTTTAATTCAGCTTTTGAATTGGGAAAATGGCTTCAATTTCCAGTGGCTCTCCAAAGGATTCCTGGACGTTCTGCCTCCCCCGCACATCCCCAGAGGGATTCAGCAGGGCGCTAGCGAGCCCTGAGTTTCAAAGCCCTGGCCAAGGTCCCCTTCCACGACCCTGAACTAATTTTGTAGTCATAAATTTGTATTTTTTTTCCTTGAATAGGCTGCCCCCAGATTGTTTAAGCTTCAGGCCTGGTTATTCTCCTGCTGGTCTCCATCACCTCAGTTTCCAGGCCCTCTGGTGGGTGTCATGTGTATCCCCCCCCCAAAATTCTTTCATGCACATGTAGGCCCGTACTCACCTAGATGATCCACCCCTCCCTCTATTACACTTGCTTTTCTCCATGTATCATGGAGACTTTTCTACACAAGGTATGGAGGATGGCAGCAGTGGATTGGTTGGCCGGTGGGTAACTGCATGGCCCTCCATTGCACAGGTAAGGAGATAGTCAGCCTCCCTTGGGTGAACTTAGTGTGTATTCATTTTGTTCCTGCCATTTTCTTAAGTCTCCTACCAGGTTGCAGAGACTTAAATGGAAACGAACTATGGGGTGGCCACAGGTTTCAGGAGAGGTAAGGATTAAAACAGGTGAAGTTGGCAGGGGGTGTCTCAGCCTTTTTTACTCCCCACCCTCCCTAGGAATCTAGGACTGCAACAGAACAGGTCCCCTAGAACCTGCTGTGTACAACCTACCACAAGCACGGGCATCTGCATGTTAGGTTTATCCCCGGTTGCGACATAGACCATGGTCTTGCTAAAGAAATTCCGAGTATCCAAAGGCAGGAGGGAGAGATCATCGTAAGCCTAGGGTGCCTCCAAAATCACACTGAGTAGGCATTGCCTTTACAAAAGGCCCTATTACCCTACTGGTAGTACCACTACAGCCCACAGACAGACGCCCACTGCACACCCGCCAACGATAACGTGCCACTGTATCTGACAAAGATGGGACAACCCAGGCACGGACTGCTGCGTGTCTGCTGCACAGCAGCAAATCAATCACTTAGTGTTCTGCCTCTTTACCAACTTCAGTCCTTACTTCTGCTCTTCCAGTTCAATGCAGACACCATGGGGATATCATTTGGGGTAGCTGGAAATACAGCCTTTCCATTCTCCCCACCTCCTCAAAGGATCCGCTGTCCAATTTCCATCACAATGTACGTTTTGGGAGGAAAGGGTCACAGACATGTCCAATTTGGTTACGCCAAAACAAACCTTTTTACCCAGTTTTATCATTTGTTCAGACACTCGCTGTTGGTTCTCCCCTGATCTTTGCTAGAACTGAACCATCGTGGGTTTTAGTTCAAGAGAGCACAACTCAGCGACCTCTAGCTTTTTAATATGGGGTCAGGTAAATAATACATCGAGAAAGTGGGGCAGGAGAAAAGACGAAGGTGAGAGAAGAGAACTGATGAATCTCTGTGCTCTAGGAGTCACGTTCAGGACAACATTCCTACTTAAAAAGCGTTGACATGTATATCACCCTTCTCTGAAGCTCACAGCTTCCCCTTGGAATGAACGGGGGTGGGGGGTATCTTACCAACATTTTATACGTGGGACAGCAGAGAAAACCTGTGACTGAGCACAGCGCACCTGCACCCAGGTCTGTGGTGTTTCTCATTATTGAAGATGTCATGGTATATGATGGACACTCTCAGGGTCCCTCAGGAAGGCATCTGTGGGGTAGCAGCCATTCCAAATGTCTCTGCTGTAGTGCAGCCAAGAGGATCCATCTTGAAACTTTATTTGGATTGTATTTCACATAAAATTGAGGGAATGATGATCAGCGACACTTTCTTTGAAAGATCTGGGTGAAAAAAGAAAGAAGAGTTCAAGGTCAAGATGGCAGTACAGGCAGACATGGCTCATCTCTTCGCACAAGCACATCAACGTTACAACTAAAACAGAGAGCAGCCTTCACTCAGGAATGCCAGAAATCGAGCTGACTGGAAGTCTGATAACTGTGGAATTAAAAGAACCACATCCATCCAGACTGGTGGGAGGGGTGCAGGTGCAGGATGGGCTGGCCCCACACCCACGTGGACAAAAATTCGGGAGGGATGTCCCAGCCCCACACCGGGCCCCGCCAGCCCAGGTTACCAGAGCCAGGAAGGTAAGTCCCCACAACTTTGGGCTGCAAAAAACAGCAGGGATTGAGTCAGTGGAAGAAAATTCTGGAGCCCCAAGCAGTTCCTTTTAAAGAACCCACACACGGGCTTACTCAGACTCACTACCTCTGAGCTCCAGCGCTGGAGTAGCAGCTTGAAAGACACCAGTGTTATACAGGGAGGGACCGAAGTATCTGGCAACAAGGTGAGCAGAGGCCATTGTCCCTTTCTAAACCCTCCCCTACAGAGCTGATAAGCTAGTGCCATATCTGAGACTCCTTCAACCTGGCTAACATTGTTTGACCTGCCTTGGACACCCACAGAGTCTCTGCCCCACCCAACTTATAGGCCCACCCAAGCTGCTTTTCCATGAGAATGGCTGGTCTTGGCTCCTAAATCCTATCAAACAAGCAACTGCCCTTCAGTGAACCCTAGCAGCAGCCAGATTAGATTCCCAGCTTGGCTTTGCCTGGGAATCTCCAAGCCCAGCACAAGTAGCAGCCATCTCAGATGGCTTTATAGCTCAGGCAGGGTGTCCCCGAGCAAAACACAGCTTGGGAGCTAACTTTGACCTGCACCACCTGGGAAACCTCAGGGCCAGAGCACCCAGTGGACAGCTACGGACTGATCAAAGCGCCACCACCCTGCCCCTGCACAGCTGATCCTCCTCAGAGGGTGGACACTGGTGGTCAGTGGTCACAGCCAGTCCTTGCAGCTGAAGGGCCTGGGTAAATCCCTCTCATTGATCTGCCAATAGCAACAGGCTCAACTACAAGAGGAGGGTATACCCAGTCCACATGAAGAGCACACCTTGAGTACCAAGCTTGAATGGGTAGTCATCTATAGGGGAGGCTGTACCACTGGACCCTACAGCACACCTACTACACTGGGCCACACTACTAAGACACAGTCAAAGCAGCTCTACCTAATACATAGAAACAAACACAGGGAGGCTGCCAAAATGAGGAGACAAAGAAACATGGCCCAAATGAAAGAACACATCAAAAATCCAGAGAAAGAGCTAAGTGAAATGGAGATAAGCAATCTATTAGATACAGATTTCAAAAAGCTATTTATAAGGATGCTCGAGGAATTTAGTGAGGGCCTCAGCAGCATAAAAAAAAAACAACAGTCAGAAATGAAGGATTCACACTAATTGAACAAAAGAACAATTTACAGGGAAACAACAGTAGAATGGATGAAGCCAAGAATCAAATCAATGATTTGGAACATAAGGAAGTAAAAAACCAACCAATGACAACAACAAGATGAAAAAAGAATCCAAAAATATGAGGATAGTATAAGCAGCCTATGGGACAACTTTAAGAGATCCAATACTAACTTTATAGAAGTACCCGAAGGAGAGGAAAAGAACAAGAAATTGGAAATCTATCTGAAAAAACAGTGAAAGAAAACTTCCCTAATTGGTGAAGGAAATAGACATGCAAGTCCAGGAAGCACAGAGTCCCAATTATTATGGATGCAAAAAGGCCCACGCCAAGACAAATCGTAATTAAAAGGCCAAAGGTTAAAGATAAAGAGAGACTTAAAAGCAGCAAGAGAAGAGATGTTAGTTACCAGGAGGTTACCAGATGGGAGGGGGCAGGGGGAGAACGGGTAAGAGGTGAGGGGATTAAGAAGTACAAACAGGTAGTTACAGAATAACCATGGGGATGTAAATGTCAGCATAGAAAATGGGGTAGCCGAAAAACTTACATACGTGACCCATGGACATGGGCAATGGTAGGGGGATGGCCTGAGGAAATAGGGGTGGTGGGTGGAGGGGGGCAAAGGGGGGAAATTCAGGACAATTGTAATAGCATAATCAATAAAATAATAACTTAAAAAAATAACAGGGGAAATATCAGATAGATGATAAAGTACTATATCAGTATGACTTCTTTCACTTATTTTATGACAATCTTCTCTGGACATTATAGAAATAAAATTTGATTTATTAATAGTTGCATAATATTCCATATTAGAGATTTATAATGTTTTATTTAATAACCTGACTATCGAAGGATGTTAGGTAATTTATGATGTTGCTTTTACAAATAATGCCTCAATTTAAAATATCTTCGTGTATGTGTTTTGCCCACATATATGTGAATATGTCTGTAGGCATGTTCCTAGAATTAGAATCGCTGCTTCAAAGGGTATGCATATTTTAATTTTTAAAGATATATTCCCAAATAACTACCAAGACTATGGAGAAATCTCTATTTGCCCACATGCCAAGCAACACTAGAAAGTATCCATCCACCTTTTAATTTTTGTCCATCTGGGAAAAAAAAAAGGTATTTTCTGCTTTAAAATTCATTTCTCTAATTACTAGAGGGCTATCCATCTCTCACCATCTTTAGAGCTTTTTCACTTGTTTTTCTGTACCTGGCTCATTTGTCTCTAGCTATTTCCAGGTAATTTGTGCACAATAAAAAACTGTTAATATATTACTATTTTATACACACACAGAGAGGCAGGCAAAAGGAGATCAGTAGGGCTAACCCCAGTCGGTCGCTGGAACTCAGGTTTGTTGACTGATTTTTAAAGTCTCCGAGAATGTGTACAGAAGGCCGGCAACCTGAGCACTTGGGAGATGGTGTCTAAGTGCGCGGTGCACTGAGACATTCTTGGCTAACACATCTACTGTACAGATCACCACCTGCGCGTACCGAAGCCTCTGTTGGCTGTACTTTTTATCCTTCCCTTGAAATGGGTTTTCAGAATACTCCAGTTGGACTTTTTGCACCTCGCTTAACTACAGACAGGGAAGACGGCTGTGTTCTTTCAGCTCCGGGCGCGGCCTGTGCCGCCCTGCGAGGACCTGGACCAGAGCCGACGCCGAGTCACGCACCTGCTTGTCAGCGGAGGAAAGTTCATACCGTCTCGCTGCCTCTGTTTCCTCCTTGTTTCCCAAATGAGTGTAATGAAGGTGCCAAACTCATGGAATTCTTATGAAACGTAGACAAGATAATCATGTAGGTGTCCCGGCACAATGCCTGATGCTTATAAGCATCCAATAAATAGTAGGTATTAAAATTATTGTTTACCATGTGGGCTATAGAGGCAAGGAATTAGACATTTAGGGTTTATTCCACGTGCTAGAACCTTTGTTTCCCAGTGAAAGTTACTCTTCAGGTTCAAGAAGTCCAATAAAACTCCCTTTTCTTGGGTGGGTATCTCATCTTCTGTCCCCGTCACATTTCTGTGATCCCCTTTCCTTAAAGCACTCAGATGGTCAAGTCGCTTAATACCTCAGCAGTACTCAAGTTCCTATCACCTTTAAGGCCTAAGATAGTCTCTTACCTTAAGGAGTCCATTTCATTTTCTCTGCACGAAACTTACTTTATATTCCTTTAAAAAAGTGAAAATCCAAATTCCAATAAAAAGTCAGATAACATGGAAAACAGTATGGAATTTTCTCAGAAAAATAAAAATCGACCTGCCTTTTGACCCAGCAATTCCACTGCTGGGATTATATCCTAAGAACCCTAAAACATCAATATCAAAGAACCCATGTACCACAATGTTCATAGCAGAACAATTTACAATAGCCAAGAGTTGCGAGCAACCTAGGTGCCCATCAGTAAATGAATGGATCAAAAAATTGTGGTACATATACACAATGGAATTCTATGCAGCAGAGAGAAAGAAGGAACTACTACCCTTTGCAACAACATGGATGGAACTGGAAAGCATTATGCTGAGTGAAATAAGCCAGGCAGTGAAAGACAAATACCATATGATCTCACCTTTAACAGGAAGCTAAACAACAAAACAGACAAGCAAGCAGAATAAAAACAAAGACACTGAAATAGACAACAGGGGCACAGTGACCAGAGGGGAGAGGGAAGGGAATTTAAGGGGAAAAAAGGGGAGGGATTTGGAGGAACAAGTATGAAGGACACAGGGACAAGAACTAAGGGGGGGTGGAAATGGGAGGGAGGTGGGGGGTACCGGGCAGGGTGGGCTGGGATGGGAGAAATAGACAAAAAACTGTACTTGAAAAATAACTAAATAAAATTAATTAAAAAAAATAAAGTCAGATAACCAACAGAGAGAGAGAGAAAATTAGAAAAAAAGACGTAAAACTACAGATGGTCTAGTTCCACTTGCTCTTACAGATGAGGAAACCGAAAGCCAGAGGAGTTAAGCAACTTCTCGAGGGTCACACAGTGAATGAGTGGGGGAGCGGGGACGGGAACCCACACACCTGGACTCTGAGCCGGCGCTCTGCTGACTAAATCAGAATGTGCTCAAGCACCCAGCTCTTCTCTTCGCCCAACGTGATTTCAAAAATTAAAAGTAGGCAGAGAGACACGGGTTTTAAAAAGATGGATCAAAAGGAAACAGTGCTCTTCAACGTGGGCCCAGAACGCTAGCAGTACAAGACACTTCCCTGCTGGTTAGGAAAACATGTTCTCACTCAGAGGGACGGCCCTCCACCTCTTCTTTTGTGTCTGGCTCAACAGCCCGTTTAACAAGGATATTCTATACCCACGGCAAGTAGTGAATACCAGTCTCACAGGTCGGCAGTTGGCAATCCCTGGCCCACATGCCAGAGATGCTTCAGGTGCCAATTTCAGGCGGCAGGTGAACCAGCTACTGCGTACACCTTCCCCTCCCTATCATTTCCCATAGTCTTTGTCCATACTTGTCGCCACCCTCTCACCAGAGTTTTCAAGGGTGACACCCTCATGCAGCTCCCCACGGAGACCAGCCCCTCCTGGCCTTCCCAAGTCTCAGGCTTAGCAACTTGTCACAGTCCTTTGAGGAGCCAATGGCCACTGCTGTCTGTGATAGAAATAAATAAACCTTCCCAGCCTGTTTTTAAAATAGTAGGTTTCTGTATTTCCTCTCTGTGGCCATAGAGCAGTAACATATTCTTGATGATTGATATCCATCACATAATAATATACTGAAAGTTGCCCTGTCTGGGTAGCTCAGTTGGTTAGAACATCATCCCAATATGCCAAGGTTGCAGGTTTGATTCCTGGTCAGGGCACGAACAAGAATAAACCATGAATGCATAAATAACTAGAACAACAAATCAATGTTTCTCTCTCTCTCTTCCTCTCTTCTCCCCTTCCCCTCCCTCTCCCAAAGCAATCAAAAATAAACTAAAAGCAAAAATTGGATAAATCTAATGGATAATAAAACATTAAAAGAACGAAGGCAAACACCTGCCCAGGCCCATAAATTACGGGCGGAAATTCAGATGTGATGACTTCATTTGTACATCCACTCGAAGTTTACTGAGTGTATGTTATGAAGCCATTTGAGTTATGAAGATCAGTGCATCTTTAATAACAGTGGCACAGAGTGGTTCAAAGTTCAGGAGAAGTCAGACTGCCTGGTCTTGAACTATGTTTCTATCAGTGAATAACTCTGTGACCCTGGGTAAATGAATGAACTTCTCTAAACTTCGTTCTCCTTTTCCTTATGTGAGGAAAGTAATAGTACCTATTCTGCAGACTTGATGTGAAGGTTATATTAAAGCATTTAAGTTGGGTCTGCTGCATACAAAGTGCTCAATAATTATCAGCTACAATTACAATTCTAGTATAACCCACCACTAGGGAAATTTAAAGAAGGTTAAAAATCAGAAGGTAGCTCAGTGTTGCAGATTTGGAAAGGAAGCTAATAACTAAAGGGTCCTTTACTTACCAGGTGTTTAGTGAGTGCTCACTGTGTGTCAAGGATGCTAAAGTGTCAGGGGTGGAAAGACAAACCGATTCCCACCCTTCCCTTTGTGGAGAGATGATGCACAGAGAAATATGTAAGTCCCTGGCCTAGGACTATAAAGTGTTGGGTGTCAAAAACAAAATTTGCACCCCCACTTTGCCCTAGGACAGGTCTCCTATGCTTTCTCCGTAAATGGGCTAACCACAGGTTGAAAGGGACAATGTTGCCCTGGGACCCTGGCCAGTGGACTCCCAAAGCGGTCACCGAGTCTGGGTGAAAGCTCGGACCCCTTCTCGGTCTGCTCCGCCCAAGGTGGAGGGGCCTCCTGTGCCACTGAAGGGGACGGGTGTTAGCTGTGAAGGCAAAAGGCTTGGTGACTTAGGAGTCACGATGCTCTCGCTGATTGAAGGACAGAGCCTTGGTATCAGACACCCCTCTTGGGTTTTGTCGTCCTGAGCTGCAGAGTCTGCTTCATCCCTGGGGGAACAGCCTCAAGCCTGGGCATGAGGCTCCCTCCAAACCCAAAGGTGACATGATTCCCTCCTGCACTGAAAGGTCACCCAGAGCCTTTGACACATGTGATGGGAAGAAAGAATGTCAAACCAAAAGAGGAAATAAAAAGATGGGGAAATAGGGATCATGTTGGAATGGCACATGCCAAAACTCTGAAGAGAATTTCTGGAGAGGAGAGGTAATCGGTAATGGGGAGCTCAAGTATGAGCATGAGAGGAGTCCTAGGGAAGAAGTGTCATTCTAGTTTTGCAACAGAACATCAACTGTCAGCAACCGACATCAGCCTAGAGCAGCTTACACCATAACATGAGGAGCAAAAGGATGCAAAACCACTTTGATGACAACGTGACGGTTTAGATTAGTAGGAAGGAACCAGTGGATGTGCGGTGTATGGATATGTGTGTGGGCAGCAGAGATGATATATTATGGTTTTTGTTAATGACTTTCCCTGGAATGTAAAATCACTCCATAACACATCCTGGAGTAATCTTCTCTGGCTTACGAAAAATGTTCTGTATATTTAATGTAAACCATCACACTGAGAATTCTTATTCTTGTATCTAGCAGAGGTTATTGCATTAAAGCAGCTACTTCTACCCTGTATAAAATGAATTCACCAGCTTCTATACATACTTAACACTGTTGTGAACAATATGTTCAACTAAGTTAGCGTGAACTTTTCCTCAGACTATCCCCATTCCAGAAGAATAATTAGGACATGCTCAGAAAAGACCAAATTTCCTTACCTTCGCATGAGAAGAACAGCAGTACCAGATGAGAGTCAACAAGAGACAAGGCACTACAACCTATTGAACAAGAATAGATGGTAAAATAAAAGAAAGCAACCTAGTTAGTGCCCAGATTTGGACCCAGTGACCTCAGAAGGGGAAGCACCTGCAGGTCGGGCAGGGTCCAGCTTTCCCAGAGCTCCTGTGGGAGCTGCAGACCCTCTCCTTTGTTACTGATAGAAAATGAGGCAGAATCCTCAGAAAAGAAGTTTCAGTTTTCACTGGGCTCGACCTAATTGGGAGCCCTGGGGTCTCACTGGAGGGCAAGGCAACTCTTTTCTCCTGCATCTGCTCTCGCCCTTGCAGGACACACAGCCACAGAGCACTGCTCTGAGATGACGTCACTCATTACAGAACCTGGATCCTCTGTGCTGTTTGGATTTTGTGCATCTTAGCACTGCCCTGGTCCCCAAACCTGGTCCAGGTGAACCCCAAAGGAAGCAGGATCAGTGGAACAATGAGTAAGCTCCTGGCATTAACCTTGATATTTAGGCTTCTCTCTTCTGTAATCTGGGTCCCATGAGCTTCAGCAGAAGTGACATGTAAGCACCTAGAAAAACCATCAGAGTCCAAGTGACAATTCAAGGTATTGATGTGCTATAGACAGCTGGTTATGGAGGCAACAGAGGGTGGCCCCGGAACTCCAAAGTATGGTCAAGGTGTCCCCATGGGGCTTATTAGAACATATCTGAGGGAGGGTTTTCCGGGACACAAAGCATTGGAGGTACCCTCTGATCTCTACCCTGAAGTGGGCAGATTTGGAGTCCAGCCCTTCCAGGGAAGGGAGGAAAGGACCCTCTCCAAGGTGGCTTCCCTCAAAGCTTCATGCCTCTTTTGGGACCGGAAGAGGATTTGCTACCTATGGCTCTGTCATATTTACTTGTACTCTGTTGCACTCTCATACTCAATGTAATAGAGGCCAAATGTCATTTTGGAAATCTCATACCAATAAAGCATGCAGTTTACTTTATTCTTTACTGTGTGATTCCTGACTTTCTGGGATCACAACCTGAACTTGGGAAAACTGAGCAGTTAATCAAGTTTTGGGAACATGTCCACCTGTGCTCTAACTCCACATTTCCACACTGATGAGAAACACATTGGGAAACACCCAAAATGGCTCTGATCATATGAGAAGCCCGATGCATCCTGGGCAATCCATAAATATCGGCACCTGTCTTCTTCCCAGTTTGTTTGATGGTACAGGGGATCTTCAGAAAATCTGAAAACTGACACACAGATGATGAAACTAGTAGCCATATGATGTTGTGAAAACAGTAGTTTAGGACACAGTGTTTCAAATTTGTCATCATCTGACCATCAATGATAAAAATAAAAAATTAGAACATAATAAATAAAATATTAATGTTTATGATACTAAATGAACTATAACCTTGGGGAATGAATCATCTCAAAATGACATGCTTCTATTGCATTATCAAGGTGACATTCCTCTAAATTCTAAGTGGTCAGAGCAAGAAATACACATACACAAAACACAAATATACACAAAGGACAATGACACACACAACACAACCAGCCCTTAACTGCAATAAACATGTTCTCAGGTATGTACGTCATCCATCAGCATTGGGCACTTCCTGTCATCACAGCTCTCATTTCAACCTGCATTTATAGCCCCTATGGGTCTGGTGAGGTCCTCTAGAATTTTTATTATACTTTCTATCTGAAGGCAGAATGAGTACAAACCACCACACTGATGATATACATGACTTCCTAATTAAACTACTTGAAAATTGGTTTTCAAGTCGTTGGTTTTTCACTGATGTAGTAAATATCCAACTCAAGCCTGAATGGATAGTCAGAAAGTCACAGCAGGTGTAAACTGATTAAAATAATTACAAATTGATACGAATTGTATTCATAGAGTACAGTCTGTGTTAAAAGTGAACAGTTTGATGTTTTCCTTTGCATCTTGAAAAATGAGAGAATAAATCATTGACTATGGCTTATTGAGCAGAGCCCGAGATACAGACACTTCAGTTGGTAGGTGCCTGGGTTCTGACTGTCAGAGCTGTGACTGAGTGAAAGGAATGTATTTCCACAGTTTTGAGAAATACCCTTCAAAACAGTTCAATTCCATTTTCTCTGATGCTGGCTTCCTTGATTCATATTGTTATTTTTATGCATTTCTCAGATTTTTCTATCCTCACCTGAGGACATGCTTATTGGATTTAGAGAGAGGGGTAAGGAGTGGGGGAGAGAGAGAGGAAGAGAAACATCCACTAGAGAGAAACATTGATAGGTTGCCTCTCACATGCACCCTGAATTGGGACTGAACCTGCAATCTTTGCAGGTGCCTTGAGTGGAACTCCATCCATGGCCTTTTGGTTCATAGGATCATGCTCCAGCCAACTGAGCCACCGGGACAGTGCTTCTCAGATTTCTGAAAAGAGAAGTGCGGCATTTAATTGGAAGACAAAAAACCATAACATCCTAGAAGAAAACAGGCAGTAAAATCTTGGAATTTATTCTAGAAATATTTTTGCTGGTATAGTTCTTCAGCCAAGAAGAAACTAAAGAAAGACTAGACAAATGGAACTCTATCAAACTGAAACACTGAAAAGTGTCTGCACAGCAAGAGAAACCATTAAGAATACAAAAAGACCACCCACTGAATGGGTGAAGATATTCACCAAAGACATATCAAATAAGGCATTAACAATGCCACTGTGGAAAACAATTTGGTTTTTCCTCAGGAAATTAAGCATGGAACTAACTGCCTTATCACCTACTCAATTCACTTCTGGGAATATATCCAAAGAAGCCTACAACACTAATTTGAAAGAATATAGGGTCAGGCACAAATAGTATTACAAAATTTTTATTACACAACCTCTTATTACAAAATTATAAGTATGTAATTCTGTAACAAAATAATATCACACTCAAGCACACCACATAACATTTTAGGTGAAATGCTCAAATTAAAACTACAGATTATGACAATCATATCATTACCCTACCAACCACACTCAAGCAGGTGTTACTTCTGCACCCCAATGTTCATTACACCATTGTTTACAATAGCCAAAAACTGAAAGAAGCCCAAGTGTCCATCAGTAGATGAGGGGATAAAAAAAGCTGTGGTACATCTATACCATGGAATACTACATGGCCACAAAAAGAAAATCTTTCCCTTATGACAGAATGAATGGACCTGGAGAGCATTATGCTAAGTGAAGTACGCCAGTCAAAGAAAGATAAACACCACGAATCTCATTTACATGTGGAATCTAATGAACACCAAAAGCTAGTAAATTAAATAGAAACAGACTCACAGATCCAGAGAACAGACTGACAGCTGTCAGAGGGAGGGGGTGGGGCCTGGGGGAGAAAGGTGAAGGGTCAACCTCCCCAGCATCCTCTCCCACCACGTCCCCTCCCCCCTTGCCCACTCAGCTCTGTCACACTTGTCTTGTGCTGCTTGCTGCCACTGCAGTCATCCTCAGCTGAGTGGTTCAGAAGCTACAAGAATATTGTCAGGAAACATTTCAAGAACTTCACCAGGGGATTTAATCTTGCTCTGTTAGAAGTGATCATAACCCAAGAATATATGGAAACTTTGAGTAATGCTCAAAACGCTTACCTCTAGAACCATTTAAACATTTACTAGTACATGTCCTTCACTTGATCTTTAAGATATTTTAGGACTTTTTACATAGTTTCTTATTGCACCACACCTTTTCCTACTTTTCCCCTTTGCTACTAAATCATTTCACCAAGGAATTTAGAGTTTAACCTTTCATTTCATTCACCACACAGCTGGTGAGGCACATTCACTTGACTCTGCAGTATTTTCTGTATTAAAATTTCAGTCACTTCAGTAGGAATCTCATAGGGCATTACTTTTACTGTGCTGTTTCCAACTACCACACGGTGATAAGAAGTCAAATATCTAAGTACATAAGCCAAAGAAGTGGGCTGGTATAATTTTCTCACATTTAATTTTTTCTCCATGTAATATTCCTGGCTTCACTTTTTTTAAAAAAACAAACACTAAAAAATTTAATAATTTAGTTGTCCCATTTCAACTTGAAAAGCTATGCTCTTCTATGGAAGTTTACCCTATTTTCAGAGCTAGAAGCTGAACAATTCCTATTCGTATATGAAATTTCTAATCGGGAGAACTGTGTGAGTTTTCCCTTCACCTGGACCTCACCTGCAGCACCCTACCCAGGGCGTCCTTCACCTGAGCATTCCTCAGGCTGTAGATGAGGGGGTTCAGCAGTGGGTTAAAGAGATTGTAAAACAGGGACAGAATTTTATTCTTCTCCCCTTGTTGACTGGCGTCAGGGACCATATAAACCACCATGGCACAGCCAAAGTAAAGCCCGACCACACAGAGGTGGGAGGAGCAGGTGGAGAAGGCCTTCCTGCGGCCCTCCCCAGACTGGATCTTCAGGATGGCCCAGAGGATGTGTGTGTAGGAGACCAGCACCAAACAGAGGGGCCCGACTAAGATAAAGACAGAATCAGCAAAGATGATCACTTTGTTGAGCCAGGTGTCACCACAGGCCAGTTTGAGGACAGACAGGAGCTCACAGAAGAAGTGGTTTATTTCCCAAGACTTGCAGAAAGGCAGCCTTAGAAGGAGAAGCACGTGTATCAGAGCAATAATAAATCCACATGACCAGCACATGGTGGCCAGGACTGTACACACAGTCCAACTCATGATGACAGTGTAGTGGAGGGGGTGGCAGATGGCCACATACCGATCATAGGACATGGCCACCAATATCAGACACTCTGTGTGAGCGAATACTAGATACAAAAATGTCTGCATGATGCATGGGACAAAGGAGATGGCTCTTTTCTGGGTCACTAAGTTTGCCAGCATCTTGGGGACATTGTTGGAAGCATAGAAGATGTCAATGATGGCCAGGTGGGAGAGGAAGTAGTACATGGGGGTGTGTAGTCTCTGGTCCAGACAGATGAGCGCAAAGATCATGCCATTTGCCAACAGACTGAAGGTGTAGAGCAGGGAGAAGACCCAGAAGAGGAGCACTTCTGTCTCTGCGCTGAGCTGGAATCCCAGCAGCACGAACTCTGTGGCCCATGACCAGTTCCCCTTCATTCCTTACAGAGACCTGGTCAGGAACTGAAGTGTGATAAAGGTCAGGGCTGGAGAATCAATACAAAGTGGAGTTAATCTCAACATGAGCTCAGAGAAAGGCTGTATTTTTGTCACTCCTCAGAAGCTTCCCCTTCTCCCCGAAACTGGTTACCTGTTTTTAACTTTCATATGTAATAAATTTAAACTTAAAGAAAACAGTCAAGAATTATGCAAAGGACTCCAATATAACCATATGCCCAGATTTAACAAATTGTAGTATTTACTTCATATTTACCTTATAATTCTTCTCTCTATATTATTATGTATGAGTATTGCTTTTTTCTGAAGCATTTGAGATTAAAGTATGAATAAACATGATACCCATTTACTTTTAAATTCTGCTTTTTTCCACCAAAAACAAAGACATTCAGTAATGTAACCACAATGATCAAAATCAGGCAATTTGATATTGACATGATTCTTTAATCTATAATATTCTCTCTCTACTCCCCTCACCCAGGACCCAATCCAAAATGACATGTGATATTTAATGTCATTCATCTTTAGTGTCCTTTCATCTGAAATAAGAACCCTGTCTGCCTTTTCATTCATGATCACTGAATCTTGGAAGACTGTAGAGAAGTTCTTCACTACAATGTTCTCCAAATGAGACTGCATGCAGCTCCTCATTTTTTAATCCGATTATTCACTTTCTGCAGGGAAATTAAGCATCTTCCATTGTGTTTCATGGGCAGGTGCATGAGACTCACTGTTCCATCACTGGTGACACTCACTCAGATCGCCTGGTGAACATGGTGCTTCCTGAGTATCTCCATTGTAGAATCTTTATCTTTTTCCCTAATGTAATTTCTGGAGCAGCCATTAAAGTTACTATATAATGTTCTGTTCCTCATAGAGCTTCTCAGCCACTAATTTCAGTGCCAGCTGATTATCCTGCTTGATGCGATTACTAGTAATGATTATTGCAAAATGTGGTAACTTACTCCATCACTGCTGGTAAATTTATTGGTTGTCAATTTCCTCATGAGGAAAGACTCTATCATCTACCTACCTATCAATCATCTATATATCTTTATACGTCTGCATCTATCATCTTTGTATCAGTATGAATTTTGTAATCAAGTATCATAATTATTTCTTTTTTTTAATTTATTCATTCTAAATTATTCTAGATCTAAACTCACCAAGCTTGCCCTTTTGTTTTCTAACACATCTCCATAGTTTTTGAGCACTTCCTTACTTCTGATGGCTGTTTCATACTTTTCTCTTACATTCCCCACTTCAGCCATGGGCACAGACACTTCTCCAAAAGGGTCTGATTACTTTAGGGAAGAGTCATACTCATAAACCAGTATCTTAATGTCAACAACCTACACTTTTATCATGATTTCTGTCACATTTCTGATGTCCTCTTTTAAAACAGCAAGCATAAAATTTGGCAAGGAATGCAAATTGTTCCTGGGATAACACATGCTCATGTTTGTGAACATTGAAAACAGCTTAACTGAGTTTTCTTTTATGGAGTCAAATCTATTTCACTAAATTAACATTAGCATTGAATAAAATGGTCTTGATATTATTTAGTAGCATATTTTTAGGCAAAATATATATTGGTAACTGACACCTTATTAATTACCAAGTTTATATTATTGTCTTATTCCTACTCAGAAAATCACAGAATTGAATATTTTAAAGATTAAAGTTAAAGAATTAGGGTCATTTTGTGACTATGGTGGTTCTTACCTTGTATGAGAGCATTTGACATGAAGTTTGAAAACTTTCTTAGAAAAACATTATGAAACTTTATTTAACACTAAAAAGGTAATACCCTGAAAAAAAACAAATAAGCATTATTAATAATGTGTATATATAATTGTACCATTTTGCTGTACATTTTCATAGGTATCATGAATTTAAATATATATATCAACCAATGTTGCTAGTTTACCTGTTTCTTTCATTTAGAAACATATCAGAAACTATTTCCCATGTCAAAACATCTAAGCAACATGCTGTGAATAGCTGCACACTATTTCCTTGAGTATAAGTATTTTATCTATTATCTCATTAGGTTTGTGCAATATAATGCTTCAGTGAGTAAATTTTAAACTCATGAATCCTTCCAGGAAATTCTGAGATTTGACAGTACTCAGTGAAATCAGTGACACAATTTATGTATCTGAGTTCAGGTATAGCTCCATCTCTAGTCATCTAAAGATCAAACAACAAAATCCCAGCAGCAGGGAGACTCAGCTCTGTCAGAAACCGCCCAGTGGGAAGGGTGTCTAACTGCACAGTCCTGACTCCCTTACCCCTGAATTCACCTCTGCTGTGCTGCTGTCCCACTTGGGTGGCTGCTCCGACCATGCTGGCTGCCAGGGGGCGCTGGTTCTCCCCTCACACTCAGGTGAAAGCCTGCTGGTCTTCACCTTCCTGCAGTTCACTCTTCTCTCAGGTGGATGGTAAATGCTCCACAGAGCTTAGCACAGCCTGACTTCACATGTGTGCAGCTGTTTGGTCACCAGGCTGAAAATCCTTCTTACTTTCAGTCTACCTGCCATCTGAGCTATTCACCCTCTTATTTGAAGGAACTGACACATTCTATGTGACATTATTTTATGTCCTACCTCCTCCACACCAGGTTCCACATGGTCCACGGGAAAAAAATCGACCCCAACACCAGCATTTGGATTTCCTCTTAGACGTCTTTACATCTATGTCATGAACAACAAGAGACACAGATTTCTCATTAGTGTCTGGTCTAGTGTTTTCTTCTCAATTCCAGTTTCCGGCTTTAGGGGAACCCCTGTTTTCTAGGTAAATGGCACCTGTAATTACATGACTCTTCACTGTATATGAACAAGAGGGGAAGGCTCCTACCTGTGCAGCAATTACAAGTTAAACAATTCCTTTAACACAGTGACCATCACTTAACCCCTCTGCACCACGCAGGCCTTACAGTAAGGATTCAGGGGAACAGACAGTGTGTTCCCCGTAATTACGAGTTTCATCTCTTAAGGCAATGGATATAATTTTAATTCACACATTTTTTAATGCTTATGAGTGTGGATGAATTCAGTAATTTAAAAAATGCTGAGAATTACTGTCTATTTCTCAGTGGGCAGTCAGGCCTCAGTACCTGAGCATTGTTGGGCTTGTGGACACTCAGGTGGGTATGGAAATGTGTCAAACACACCCATGTGCTGACACACTGGGCCGACCACTGCCCTCACTGTTTTACCCCAATGGGTGTTCAGGGCACCACACCCTCCTCATCTGAACCATGACATCGTAGGTGCAGCCAGTTACAACAGAGAGAGAGCAGTAGCCGCCTGCTTGATCATCTCTGGGCCCCATGGAAGGGCTGGATGTCAGACAGCCTGAAAACGGTCTTTCCACCCTTGGCAGTTAGGCTAGGTTCTTGTGGGTGGCTCTTCAGATACAATATAAATGTACAGGCTTGGCCAATAACAACAGTTACAATGGTTAAATCCTCACTGTAAGGGTATATGGGTAAACTTCAGGACATAGACGAGACAGAAGGAGATTCAAATCAAATGTCACTTATTTAAGCTGAGATTCCCTCTCACAAAATAATTAACTTTTTATCCTTGTATGTCTTACACATCTTTATGTCTCAGGACAATTAGTATAGTTCTAGATGAATCAGGCACTCAGAAAATGTTTGTTAAATAGATGATTATCACTTTTAGTTAAAAAATGTGTATGTTAAGCATCTTCTGTTTGCCAAGGTTTATTAACCAAGACACAATTTCTATTTTATTAGTAAGTACACAGAATTTATTCCCTGGGAGAAATAGTAAAAATCCTTGATTTTCACTTTCATACATATGAGTACATTTGGGAAGATTCTATGTAAACGTGCATGAAGTTTGTGATGTTAATTTTTCCACAATTAAAGAATACTGCTGTGTTATGGAAAGTGAGAGAAGCCACATCAGTATTGCCAAATTCTACTCAAACACAGTTGTACATAGTAAGTAATGTTTGAGGCATATTTCATCTCTGAACATGAAGAATAATAATTATGTTGAACGTAACTCAACGTATTATTAGTGAGTAGGAACATTTGTTTACTAACATTTTTGTTTTGTGTTTCCGTAAATGGATCATTTTATTTTAGATGTACTTATCATTTTATTTTTGTTTCATTACCCCAGTATCATTTTGCTACTACAAATAAGCAACATGAAAATGAAATAGAAGACAGACTCAATCTCTTAAGCAGACACACACTGGAACAGAGAAGAAAACATCATGGTGAGAATAAAACACTAGTGACGCACATACAAAGGTTCACGAGGTCAGCACAAGCAGCTCTTCACCTGGGTGGTCCTGTGACTCCGAGTTTCTGCAGCTCTGGAGCTGTGTCCCACTTCCCCAGCTCTGCCCAGGAGTCTCCCACTCATTGTGTCCTACTGGATGATAGGAGAGATATTTACATCACACACTGTGATTTCCACTCTGACAATCATCACCATGAGCTGATCACCTGGGATGGTCAGGAAAGGAAGTAACTGCATGGTAAACATACATTTTACCTGGTTTCAGCAAAGAAATGAATTACTGTCAAACTTCCTGGAAGATTCCCTTCCATGTAGAGAACTTGCAATAGATGTCGCTCTCCTCATTCAGACTAGGAAACACAGACCACCTCTAATCTGGCTCCTGGGATCCTTACTCAGAGCCAATGCCTGGCTATAAAGCCCTGGCTGAGACAGCCTGCTGGCTCTGACCACCACTATGCAGGCACATCTGGAGGGGAGTGTGAGGTACTCTGAGGGTGGTCAGGGCCTGGCCCACAGCACAGGAGGCAGACAGTCCCTGAGGTGGGGAAGGAAGAAATCCAGGTGCCAGTTCCACTGACCTTCATTTCCCGGTTGGAGTCAGGAGGAAAGAGCATCCAGCAATGCCAGTCTCGTGCACACAGCCATGCTGGTGTCGGCTGCTCTCCTGTCCAGCCTCAACTACCCACACTGAACAAGACCTCCCAGCACAAATCAGTCTCTTCTGTGTGGGATTTTCTCATGAGCACCTAGTCTGACCTGGAATAAACCGCACGGAGGAGAGAGATGCACCTGTGAACAGGGGCAGCAGCCTGCCCTCTGCAGCTTCTGCAGGTGGAGACCCAGACACTGGAGGGGCCGCAGGTCTTGCTGTGGGTCCTTCAGAGAACCCCAGGGACATAGCTTCCATTTGAGAATCAGAGGAAAAAAGAGTTCTGAGTTTGTACTGAGAGTTCAGATTCCCTCAAGTATCATAAGATGTTCTGCCTAGTTATCTTCCCCCTACAGGAAAAGAAAAACTCTCTGAGTTGCCTCTGGGGAGAAGAGTGAAGATTGAGTCTGACTGTCCCTGGGGGAAGAGCACTGGGGACAAGGTTGGGTGGCCATTAGCCCTGTGCTGATCCTCCATGAACTTGCAGGGATCTCAGGGGCTTTAACCCAGAGACAGACACCACGAATGATGGCAGCCATGCTCTTGAAATGATTAGCATTATGAATGTCTGCTTCTCTAGATCTTGTAGAGGGTGGGATACTGTGGAACCCATTGGGGTGACCCTGACAGAGAAAAGGCCTCCCAAGGTAGGATGTGTCCCTGTCTGCACTCAGGGCTCATAGGTACAAATGAGGAAGGATTATCGCATCCATGTGCAACAACCACTGAGTCCTTCTTATGTTTCAGAAAATGTGCCAAATACCTTACAGTGACCACACAGTTCAGTCTGATCATAATTTTCTCTTTACAGATGTGGAGCTCAAAGTCCGAACACACTGTCTTGAGTCCTCTGATTGTGGCCCAGGGACCACAGGGAATCTCTGAGAACCTTTCCAAGGTGCTACTGGGTATGAACTGTTTTCACAATAATACTCAGACACTTTGCCTTCTTCATCCTCACTCTCTCGGGTGTGCGCAGGGGGGCTTTCTGGAGGCAACATGACATTCGATGAGGTGACAGAGAGAACATAGAAGATGTCAACCCAGCTGTTCTCTGCTCAACCAACACATAAAGATTTTTCAGAACTGTAAAATCCAGCTACTCTATTTACTATATTTATGTTCTATACAAGACTGGTATCATGAAAATACATTCTTTATGTTAATGTATAGTGGAAATCATTCAAAATGATTTAAAAGCACATATTTCATAAACTCTCACTTTTCACTTCTACATGACACACACAGCAACACACACGCCCACATAAATAACATGTCTTTGGGTCCTTAGTGATTTTTCAGAGTTCAAGGGAGTCCTGCATGGAGTGACAGATGACCAGTCTGGGAAGGGCCAGAACTGAAAGCCGGGGCATCCTATTGGACATCAACTGAATTTCATGTTCCTGTTGCTCCAGCAGTTGAACACAAACGTGTGAACGGCCTTCCACCAGCCCCAAGTGTTGTACTGCCTCTTGGTTCACACGGGCCAGAGGCCTGGTGGGCTGGGCTGCATTCTCGGTGCAGGACTTGCAGGTGGAGACCAAGGTTCAGGCCATGTGTGCCCCCCCATCTGTGGCCCTGCCTGTGGCCCCTCCACCTTCACTCTTCACTCTCTCTCTGAATTCCTCCTCTGCCAGGGGTATGGGGATCTCTGCTCTCAGGAGGCTCCCTTGAATGGGTTCTATCGTTCACCACAGCCTCCCTGGTTTAGGATCAGTTGGTGGGAAACATCCGTTTTGAGCAGTTCCCAGGCCTGGGCTGCATTAGATGACCAAGGAGCAGGTGACTTGGGAGGCCTTCTTCAGAACAGCACCTGCCTGCCAAGTCTCTTCTTATGTGCTGTGCCCTGTCCCGACTCCTTACATCATGTGTTGCTCCTTAGGGAGATGCCCACATCCTCACTGTCTTTGTTATCAGCGCACCTGCCTCCAGAACTCCCACCTCAAACATTTCCAGCAACTCTGAATCCCACCTCAGAAGAATACAATTTCCATTCCCGTGCCTTACTCTCAGGGACAGGATTAGAATGTTTCCAAGTCTTTTCATTTTCAATTTACACAGACTTACCTGAATAAACCATTGGTTGCCCAGTCTGCCTACTTGGCCCTTGGACGTTCTACAGCAAAATGCTCGGACCTCCTGAGCATCTCAGTTTAGGAGGCACATATACAACAAAGACTGTGACGATTTATTTAGTATAACAAACACAGCCCTGGTGTGGCTCTGCCAACACCTGGAGGAGCCCCTGTGGCTCAAGGATAACTCAGAGTGACAGCTGCATCCTGTAGAAAGAGCCATGACATACATTTCCATAGTTACGTGCTAACTTGATTGATACCTGCTCCCCTTTGAGCTGTGTTATTCCTACCTGGTAATAACTTATACAGAGGTCTCAGGCACAGAAATGAGCAGATAGCTAAATTACCACCTTCCTCGGGCTACATTTGCCACCAGTGCTACATTCTGAGGTGGCCTTAACCTCATCTTCTGATACTTTTGACCATCCAGATCGGTATTCCAAATGACGTACTTATGTGAGGCAGTTGAATCTTCCTACTCTGCTCGTTCCCGGGAAAAGATCTTTTTCTACAGACTGTTCCTCCTCATCAAAACAAAACTCAGCTTTTCTGGTGATGCCACAAGAGCCACCTGTCTCTCCCAAAACCCTTTTCTTCTGTTTATGGGGACAATCCACCATGCTTGTTATTTCCCTTGTATATCTATGACATGAATTCAGTTGCAAGGTATATTTAGTTACCCCAAAAAAGATGGGTCCCCCATATTATTGCTAGAGAAGTGGCAGTCCTCCCTCAGTGTGACTTAGTCTGGGTGTACCACAAGGCCTCCTGGAAACTGCCTCCTGCCACACAGGGCCCCTTCCCAGAAAGTTAGAACCTACCCTGCGAAGTCTATGTTTTGTTCCCACAGTAACCCACTATCTTCTCTTGTATTTAATACCTTTCCTCCCACAAAAATAAATATATACCTCTACCCAGCACCCCAGCTGGTGCCTTTGTTCCATTAAAACAGGTATGGTTCTTAGCATGCAATCATCAAGGTGCACAGTTACACCGTCATCAGCGAGCTGAGAACTGAACAACACACAGTCCAATGGCCACGTGGAGAGTGGTTCCTGGAAACCTCTTCCCAAAAGAGAGCTGGTGCAGGAGAAGCAACCTAAAAAATAGGAGTAGAAAGTTACTGCTACCTAGCCAGAATTCCGTCCAGTCACCAACAGCTGATCCAGTTTATCGTCCTGTCACGTGACCAAAATGTGCCCCAGTAAATGCCACTCAGAACTGCAAGTTTCCATTTGACCTTGTCAGCTTCCAAATGCAAGGTCGTCCGAGCAAACCTGTGATGTCACCACTCTGTGCATCTGGCATAACTGTGCTGACAGTATCATTCTGCAGGTGGGAGCCTTTCTTGAGGCTCTGATGTAATGTTAGATTTCCTTACCTCCCTTTGTTTACCCTCAGCTCCTCCTCCTCCTCCTCCCCACTTATCCCTGGTTTTCACTCAAATTCTCTCCTTTGGAAGGGATATCAGGTGCAGCCTGTGCTGTCACTGATCGCTGGTAGCTGAGCACGTGTCTGTCAGTCCAACCACATTCACAGAGGGTGGGGTCACACAGGGGCAGGACTGGTGGGCCACCTCAACCACCAGGCAACACGGTGGAGTCACTGTCCCCCCAGTGTTGCCAGATGGGTCTCAAGTTTATTACTAGAACAACCTCCACATTACTCATCCTGAGAGTTCATTAAGGGACAGACAGAAGAATTACTTAAAAACATTAATGAGAAGGTGAGGTTTAGATGTGATGTGCAAAGACATTTGCTGAAACCTTAAACTGAAGCAAACGTGCTAGCTACTCACAGGCAGCACTGTGAGCCACAGGCCTTCCCTCTGAGGTCCAGTCTATGTCACACTGACAGCGCAGATGCAGAGGAGAAGGTGTGGTGCTTGCTAACTGTGGACGACCAGAGGGTAAGAGGGCTCAACAGTGAAAGTGACTCAACAAAATAGGACGTTTCTTACTTTCTGGTATGTGCATACATAAAACAGACTGATAATGGGACGTTCTTCCTGGACTGGTTAGGATGGCTAGATGAGACATTGCATGTTAAGTGCTATTGATGTGCAGTGCACAGCAATGGGTGAGGGATGGAGAAATACGGTAGCTGTTCTGATAAGAGCCCATCTGATCTTCATATTCAATGAGCTCTGCTGCCCACAGGAGCTAAGTAAGAGTTGGGTGGCTTTTGAAAATCATCTTTTGGACTTCCGCCAAGATTGAGGCATAGGTGGAGATGCAGTGCTTCCTCACACAACCAAGTTTAGAGACAACTAAATATTAGCAACAGAAAACACAGCCAGAGCACAGAAAATTGAACTTTTCAGAAGTCTGATAACAACAAATTCTTCAACCAGTAAGAGGGGCGAAACCAGCAGCTGGCGGAGCAGGGTTACACAGGAAAACTCGGTCAGACGGACTCAGGCTCGCGGAATGCAGGAGCAGGGTTGGACCTGGTGGGCAACTCAGAGAGCGACCGTGGGGAAACAGCGAGGGAGCAGGGCTGTGGGTTGACTGTGGTCGCCCATTCGTGCGTGGATAGACAAGCGAGGGAGTGGGCGATTGGATGGACGGGAGCCAGCAGGCCCCAATGGCGAGCTGCAGCAGAGGGCTCCACCATTTCCCCACTCTGACCCCGCCTTCCCATATAGCGTCACAACCCAGCGACCTGGGAGTCCAAGGCTCTGCTCCTCGTACTTAACAGGCTCGAACAGACTAAAAATGGCTCAAGATCTCAAAGCCCCAGTGCCTATAAATCTAAGCAATGAAGTAATAGCAAAACTCTCAGACGCACAGTTTAAAACACTGGTGATCAGGATCCTCACAGAACTGGTTGATTATAGCCACAAATTAGACAAACACATGAAGGCGAAACTAATTGAAATGAATGGAATTGCACAGGACACCAATAGCAATGAAAAGGAAACTGGGACTCAAATCAATGGAGTGGACCAGAAGAAAGCAAATAATGGCCAAACAGAAAAGAGTGAAGAGGCAAGAATTCAAAAAAATGAGGAGAGTCTTAGGAACCTCCAGGACATCTTTAAACGCTCCAACATCCGAATTATAGGGGTACCAGAAGGGGGAAAGGCACAGCCACCAGTGGAAAACTTATTTGAACAAATAATAAAGGAGACTTTCCCCAATCTGGCAAAGGAAATAGACTTCCAGGAAACCCAGGAAGCTCAGAGAGTCCCAAAGAAGTTCGACCCAAGAAGGAACACACCAAGGCACATCATCATTACAGTAGCCAAGATTCAAATGAAGGAGAGAATCCTAGAAGCAGCAAGAGCTAAGGGGACAGTCACCTACAAAGGAGTCCCCATCAGAATGTCAGCAGATTTCTCAAAAGAGACCTTACAGGCAAGAAGGGGCTGGAAAGAGGTATTCCAAGTCATGAAATCCAAAGACCTACATCCAAGATTGCTCTATCCAGCAAAACTTTCATTTAGAATGGAAGGACAGATAAAGTGCTTCTCAGATAAGATCAAATTCAAGGAGTTCATCATCACCAAGCCCTTATTATATGAAACGTTAAAGGGACTTATCTAAGAAAAAGAAGTTAAAGAAACATGAACAGTGAAAGGACAGCAAACTCACAGTTATTAACCACCACACCTAAAACAAAAGCAAACTAAAAGGACAGCTAGATCAGGAGTGGAAACATAGAAATGAAGATCTCAAGGAGGGTTAGCAACAGGGGAGTGGGAAGAGGAGAAGGGGGGAGAAGGTACCGAAAATAAGTAGCATAGACAGTAGATAGAAAATAGATGGGGGCAAGAATAGTATGGGAAATACAGAATCTAAAGAACTTGAGACACATGGTCATAAACTAAAGCGGGGGTAATGGTGGGGACGGGCGGTAGGGTGGAGGGGAATGAAGGGGGGAATAGAACAACTGTAATGGCATAATCAATAAAGTAAATAAATAAATAAAAATAATCTTTTATGCTATAGCATTTAAAATTAAGAAAGAGATGAAATGTGAGAGTTTTTCTTACATCTTACAAATGTTAGTAGATGAATTTATTTCTATGTTTTTATTTTCACATATATTTAAATTTCAGCATAGTTGGTGTACAGGCTAGTACTGGTTAGATTATTTCACGTGTAAACACAGTGATGTGACATCTTCAAACATTCTTATAGAACTAAACACAATTTGTAAAAGTTGTAAACAGTCATCATCCTACCACCCTACAACAAACACTACACTAGTGTATGTCATAGATTTTGCTGTTTGCTGTGTATATGTATCATAATTGCAGTTACATAACATTTTACTTATTGGTTTACATTTTCCCTTTGAATCTTATAATACCTCTCTCCAATGCATCTGTCATATCTATACAGTCATCATTTTAATGACTGTATAAATAGCTTACTGAGTATAAGTGGAATAATTAATCACTTTACCATTTTTGTGAATATGAGTTTACAATTTTCATATTAAAGATAATTTTAATGGAAAAAAGAGTCCCATTCAGTAATTATTTCTCCCCAAGTGAAGGGCACACACTTACTGTTCTGATCAAGTTTGTTCACTCTCAGGGTGAGATCGAGAAGGACTCTGGAAGCAAGTGGCCACCCTCACTTCAAAGCAGGTTACAAGGTACACTTTATGGCAACATCCTCAGAGGCCACCTAGGTGTGTGGGACAAATCCCTGACCATTGTGTTTGAGAAGTAGAAGGAATCAGTAAAAGTCAATCTGCCATCAAGGCAGAAGAGCCAACCACTCTATACTAGCCACCTACAGCATCTGGTAAAATGTCCTGTGTCAGAATAAACATTCTCATGAGGGAAATGACACAGACCTGGACTAACCACGGTGAATGTGCTGGTGAAAGACACTGGAGAACATGACCAAATGAGCCACCTGGGCAGGGATTCTCAGATTTTTGAAAAAAGAGTAGGGCATTTAATTGGAAGATGAGAAGCCATAACAATCCTAGAAGAAAACAGGCAGTAAAATCTTCAAATTTATTCTAGAAATATTTTTGCTGGTACATCTCTTCAGGAAAGTGAAGCAAAAGAAAGACTAAACAAATGGAACTCTACCAAACTGAAAAGTGTTTGCACAGCAAGAGAAACATTAAACAAAACAAAAAGACCACCCACTGAATGGGAGAAGATATTCACGAAAGATACATCTGATAAGGTGTTAACAGTGTTCAAAATCTATGAAGCACTCAGACAGCTCAACACCAATAAACAAGCACTCCAATTAAAAAATGGGCAAAGGACCTGAGTACACACTTCTCCAAAGAGAACCAACAATGGCCAATAGACATAAGAAAAGATGCTCATTGTCACTAACAGTTAGAGAGATGCAAATGAAAACCACAGGGCAACTCACCTCACACCTGTAAGAATGGCCACCATCAATAAATAAACAAACAACAAGTGCTGGGCAGGACGTGGAGAAAAGGGAACCCTCCTGCAGTGTTGGCGGGAATGCAGACTAGGAATGCAGTCACTGTGGAAAACAGTATGGAGTTCCCTCAAAAAATTAAACATGGAACTGCCTTATGACGTAGCCAATTGACTTCTGGGAATATATCCAAACAAGCCTACCACACTAATTTGAAAGAATATAGGGTCAGGCACAAATAGCATTACAAAATTTTATTACAGAACCTCTTATCACAAAATCATAAGCATGTAATTCTGTAAGATAACAATATCACAGTCATACACCATGTGACATTTTAGGTGAAATGCTCAAATTAAAACTACAGATGATGACACACATATCATTACCTGACCAACCATACTTCTGCCAGATCCTGTATGTGCACCCTGATGATCATTACACCGTTGTTTACAACAGTGAAAAATTGGAAGGAGCCCAACCATCCATCAGTAGATGAGGGGATAAAAAAGCTGTGGTACATCTACACCATGGAATACTACACGGCCACAAAAAGAAGAAAAATCTTTCCCTTTGTGTCAGCATGAATGGACATGGGGAGCATTATGCTAAATGATGTAAGCCAGTCAGAGAAAGACAAGTACCACAGGATCTCATTTACACGTGGAATCTAATGAACACAGTAAACTAGCAAACAAAATAGAAACAGACTCATACATACAGAGAACAGACTGACAGCTGTCAGAGGGAGGGGGTGGGGCCTGGGGGAGAAAGGTGAAGGGTCAACTTCCCCAGCATCCTCTCCCACCATGTCCCCTCCCCCCTTGCCCACTCGGCTCTGTCACACTTGTCTCGTGCTCCTTGCTGTCACTGCAGTCATCCTCAGCTGAGTGGTTCAGAAGCTACAAGAATACTGGTGGGAACCATTTCAAGAACTTCAGCAGGGGATTTAATCTTGCTCTGTTAGAAGTGATCCTAACCCAAGAATAAATGTAAAGTCTGAGTAATGCTCAAAACGATTACCTCTAGAACTATTTAAATATTTACTAATACATGTTTTTCGTTTGAACTTTAAGATATTTTAGGATTTTTTACATAGTTTCCTGTTGTACTACACCTTTCCCTAACTGTTTCCCTTTGCTACTAAATCATATCACTAAGAAATTTAGAGTTTCTTTAAGCTTTAATTGCATTCACCACACAACTGGTGAGGCACATTCATATAACTCCGCACTTTGTTCTGTATTAGAATTTCAATCCACTCAGGAAGGAATCTCATAGAGCACTACTTTTACTGTGCTGTTTCCAACTACCTCAAGGTGATGAGAAGTCAAATATCTAAGTACATAAGCCAAAGAAGTGTGTTGATATAATTTTCTCACATTTAATTTCTTGTCCATGTAATATTCCTGGCTTAAGAAAACGAGAATTCATTATTTTTTTTAAAGAAAGACCAAAAATTCTAATAATTTAGTTGTCCCATTTCAACTTTAAAAGCTATGCTCTTCCATGGTAATTTACCCTATTTTCATAGCTAGAACTTCAACAATTACTGTGTGTATATGAAATTTTATTTGGGAGAACTTTCTGAGTTTTCCCTTCACCTGGACCTCACCTGCAGCACCCTACCCAGGGCGTCCTTCACCTGAGCATTCCTCAGGCTGTAGATGAGGGGGTTCAGCATTGGGTTAAAGAGACTATAAAAGATGGATAGAATTTTATTCTTCTCCCCTTGTTGACTGGTGTCAGGGACCATATAAACCACCATGGCACAGCCAAAGAAGAGCCCGACCACACAGAGGTGGGAGGAGCAGGTGGAGAAGGCCTTCCTGCGGCCCTCCCCAGACTGGATCTTCAGGATGGCCCAGAGGATGTGTGTGTAGGAGACCAAGACCAAGCAGAGGGGCCCGACTAAGATAAAGACAGAATCAGCAAAGATGATCACTTTGTTGAGCCAGGTGTCACCACAGGCCAGTGCAAGGACAGACAGGAGTTCACAGAAGAAGTGGTATATTTCCCAAGACTTGCAGAAAGGCAGCCTTAGGAGGAGAAGCACGTGTATCAGAGCAATAATAAATCCACATGACCAGCACATGGTGGCCAGGACTGTACACACAGTCCAACTCATGATGACAGTGTACTGCAGGGGGTGGCAGATGGCCACATACCGATCATAGGACATGGCCACCAATATCAGACACTCTGTGTGAGCGAATACTAGATACAAAAATGTCTGCATGATGCATGGGACAAAGGAGATGGCTCTTTTCTGGGTCACTAAGTTTGCCAGCATCTTGGGGACATTGTTGGAAGCATAGGACATGTCAATGATGGCCAGGTGGGAGAGGAAGAAGTACATGGGGGTGTGTAGTCTCTGGTCCAGACAGATGAGTGCAAAGATCATGCCATTTGCCAACAGACTGAAGGTGTAGAGCAGGGAGAAGACCCAGAAGAGGAGAACTTCTGTCTCTGCGCTGAGCTGGAATCCCAGCAGCACGAACTCTGTGGCCCAATGACCAGTTCCCCTTCATTCCTTACAGAGACCTGGTCAGGAACTGAATTGTGATAAAGGTCAGGGGTAGAGAATCAGTACAAAGTGGAGTTAATCTCAACGTGATCTCAGAGAAAGGTTGTATCCTTGTCACTCCTTGAAAACTTCCCATTTTCCCTGAAACTGATTACCTGTTTTTAGCTTTCATTTTAAAGTTATAGAAAACATTCAAGAATCATGCAAAGAATTCCATTTTAACCATATGCCCAGATTTAACAAATTTTACTATGTATTTCATATTTGCCTTACAATTGTTTCTTTCTATATTATTATATATGAGTATTGCTTTTTTATGAAGCACTTGAGATTAAGGTATGGATAGACATGATACCCATTTACCCTGAAATTTCTCTTTTTTTCCACCAAAAACAAGGACATTCAGTAATCTAACCACAATTACCAAAATCAGGCAATTTGATATTGACGTGATTCTTTAATCTATAATATTCTCTCTCTACTCACCTCACCAAGGACCCAATCCAAAATGACACATGAGATTCAATGTCATTCATCTTTAGTCTCCTTGCATCTAAAATAGTTACCCTTTCTCCCTTTGCTATTCATGACCATTGAATCTTGAAAGACTGTAGAGAAGTTCTTCACTACAATGTTCTCCAAATGAGACTGCATGCAGCTCCTCATTTTTTAATCAGATTATTCACTTTCTGCAGGGAAATTAAGTATCTTCCATTGTGCTTCACGGGCAGGTGCATGAGGTTCAGTGTTCCATCACTGGTGACACTCACCTGGATCGCCTGGTGAACATGGTGCCTCCCGAGTATCTCCATTGTAGAATCTTTATCTTTTTCCCTAATGTAATTTCTGGATCAGCCATTAAAGTTACTATATAATATTCTGTTCCTCATAGAGCTTCTCAGCCACTAATTTCAGTGCCAGTTGATTATCTTGCCTGACTCGATTGTCAGTAGTGATTACTGCGAAATGTGGTGTTCTTACTCCATCACTGCTGGTACATTTATTGGGTGTCAATTTCCTCATAAGGAAAGACTCTATGATCTATCTACATATCTATCAATTATCTATATATCTTTATCCATCTGCATCTATCATCTTTCTATCAGTATGGACTCATGAACTTTGTAGTGAAAGAATTATAATTATTTCTTCTTTTTATTTATTCATTCTAAATTATTCTAGATCTAAACCCACCAAGCTTGTCCTTTTGCATTTTAACACGTCTCCATAGTTTTTGAGCACTTCCATACTTCTGATGGCTGTTTCACACTTTTCTCTTACATTCCCCACTTCAGCCATGGGCACAGACACTTCTCCAAAAGGGTCTGATTACTTTAGGGAAGAGTCATCCTCATAAACCAGTATCTTGATCTCGATAATTTACACTTTCATCATGACTTCTGTCACATTTCTGATGTTCTCTTTTAAAACAGCAAGCACAAAACTTGCCAAGGAATACAAACTGCTCCTGGGATAACACATTCTCATGTTTCTGAACATTGAAAACAGCTTAACTGACTTTTCTTTTATGGAGTCAAAACTATTTCACTAAATTAACATTAGCATTGAATAAAATGGTCTTGATATTATTAATAGCTTATTTTTAGACAAAATGTATATTTCTAACACCCTGTTAATTACCAAGTTCATATTATTGTTTTATTCTTACTCAGAAAATCACAGAATTGAACATTTTAAACATTAAAAGTTTAAGAATCTGGGTCATTGTGTGACTATGGTGGTTCTTACCTTGTATGAGCATTTGACATGAAGTTTGAAAACTTCCATAAAAAATCATTATAAAGCTCCAGTGAAGACATAAGAGGTCTTTTGTCTTAGGACAAAAGAAAAAAACACAAATAAGCATTAATATTCTGTGTATACAATTATACCATTTTGCTGTACATTTTCATATGTATCATGAATTTAAATATATATATCAAACAGTGTTGCTAGTTTACTTGCCAGTATTTCTTTCATTTAGGAAAATACCAGGAACTATTTCTCATGTTCAAATATTTCTATGCTTCGTTTCCCTATAACAGGTACGTAAGGATTTCCTTGAGAATAAGTATTTTACTTATTATCTCATTAGGTGTGTGCAATATAATGCTTCAGTGACTAAATTTTAAACTCTTGAATTCTTCTAGAAAGTTCTGAGATTTGACAGTGCTCAGTGAAATCAGTCTATGTATCTGTGTTCACATATTGCTCTATTTTTATTCATCTAAAGATCAAACAACAAAATCCCAGCAGCAGGGAGACTCAGCTCTGTCAGAAACCGCCCAGTGGGAGGGGTGTCTAACTGCACAGTCCTGACTCCCTTACCTCTGAATTCACCTCTGCTGTGAGGTTGTCCCACCTTGGTGGCTGCTCTGACTACCCTGTCAGCCAGGGGATGCTGGTTCTCTCCTCATGCTCAAGGGAAAGCCTGCTGGTCTTCACCTTCCTGCAGTTCACTCTTCTCTCAGGTGGATGGTAAATGCTCCAAGAGCTTAGAACAACCCGACTTCCAATGTCTGCAGCTGTTTGGTCACTAGGCTGAAAATCCCCCTTATTCTTATTTCACCTGAGCTACTCACCCTCTTATTTGAAGGAACTGACACATTCTATGTGACATTATTTCATATCCTACCTCCTCCACCCGAGGTTCCACATGGTACGTGGGAAAGAATCGACTCCAAACCACATTTGGATTTCCTCTTAGACGTCTTTACATCTACATCATGAACAACAAGAAACACAGATTTCTCATTAGTGTCTCATCTAGTGTTTTCTTCTCAATTCCAGTTTCTGACTTCACAGTAACCCCTGTTTTCTAGGTAAATGGCACCTGTAATTACATGACTCTTCACTGTGTATGAACAGAGGAGAAGGCTCCTACCTGTGCACCAATGACAAGTTAAACAATTCCTTTAACACATGACCATCACTTAACCCCTCTGCACCACACAGGCCTTACAGGAAAACTTCAGGAAAGCAGACAGTGCGTTCCAAAGTAACTACGAGTTTCATCTCTAAGACCATGGATATAATTTTAGTTCCCACATTTTGTAAGGTTTATGAGCATTCTCAGGCTGGTGGACACGCAGGTGGGTATGGAAATGTGTCAAACACACCCATGTGCTGACACACTGGGCCGACCACTGCCCTCACTGTTTTACCCCAATGGGTGCTGCAGGGCACCACACCTTCCTCATCTGAACCATGACATCGTAGGGTGAGTCCAGTTACATCAGAGAGAGGTGGCCACCGGCTTGGTCCTTCCTGAGCCCCATTGAAGAGCCGGATGTCACACAACCTGAAAACAAGGTGTTTCTACCCTTGGAAGTTAGGCTAGGTTCTTGTGCGGGGGCTCTTCAGAAATGAAACAAAATACATGCTTGGCCAATAACAACAGTTACAACAGTTAGGTCTTCATTATAAGGCTATGGGTAAACTTGAAGACATATCAAAAATAGAAGTAGGTTCAGATCAAATGTCACTGATTAGAGCTCAGATTCCCTCTCACAAAATAATTAACTTTTTATCCTCATATGTCTTACACATCTTTATCTCTCATAACAATTAGTATAGTTCTAGATGAATCAGGCACTCAGAAAATGTTTGTTAAATAGATGACTGTCATTTTTAGTTAAAAAAATATGTATGTTAAGCATCTTTTGTTTCCCAGGGTCTACTAACCAAGACACCATTTCTATTTTATGAGAAAAGTACAGTGAGAATTTGATCCCTGGGACAAACAGGCAAAACCCTAGATTTTCACTTTCATACATATGAGTACATTTGGGAAGATTCTACGTAAATGTGTGTTAAGTTTGTGACATTAATTTTCCCTACAAATAAAGAATACTGCTATGTTATGGAAAGTGAGACAAAGACACATCAGTATTGCCAAATTCTACTCAAACACAGTTGGACACAGTAATGTTTGAAACATATTTCATCTCTGAACGTGAAGAATAATAATTTTGTTGAATGTAACTCAATGTATTATTAGTCAGTAGGAACATTTGTTTACTTTTTAGTTTTGTGTCTCCATAAATGTATTAATTTTTTTAGATGTACTTATCATTGTGTTATTATTTCCATTACTGTAGTATCATTTTGCTATTGAAAAGTAAGCAACATGAAAATAAAATAGGAGACAGATTAAATCTCTTAGGCAGACACACACTGGAACAGAGCAGAAAACATCACGGTGAGAATAAAACACTAGTGACGCACATACAAAGGTTCGCGAGGTCAGCACAAGCAGCTCTTCACCTGGGAGGTCCTGTGACTCAGAGTTTCTGCAGCTCTGGAGCTGTGTCCCACTTCCCCAGCTCTGCCCAGGAGTCTCCCACTCATTGTGTCCTATTGGATGATAGGAGAGATGTTTACATCACATACTGTGATTTCTAATCTGACAATCATCACCATGAGCTGATCACCTGGGATGGTCAGAAAAGGAGTAACTTTATGGTTAACTTACATTTTAAATGGTTTCAGCAAAGAAATGATTTACTGTCATGCTTGCTGGAAGATTCTCTTCCAGGGAGAGAACTTGCCCTGGATGTCACTCTCCTCATTCACTAGCTAACACAGACCACCTCTGATCTGGCTCCTGGGACCCTTACTCAGAGCCAATGCCTGGCTATAAAGCCCTGGCTGAGACAGCCTGCTGGCTCTGACCACCACTGCACAAGCAAATTGAAAAAGCAGTTTGAGAGATATTGAGGGTGGTCAGGGCCCTGACCACGGCACAGGAGGCAGACAGTCCCTGAGGTGGGGAAGGAAGAAATCTAGGTGCCATCGACTCCACTGACCTTCATTTCCTGGTTGGAGTCAGGAGGAAACAGCACCCAGCAATGCCAGTCTCGTGCACACAGCCACAGTGGTGTCGGCTGCTCTCCTGTCCTGCCTCAACTACTCACAATGAACATGACCTGCCAGCACAAATCAGTCTCTTGTGTGGGATTTTCTCACTGGCACCTACTCTGACCTGGAATAAACCCCACGGAGGAGAGAGACGCACCTGTGAACAGGGGCAGCACCCTGCCCTCTGCAGCTTCTGCAGGTGGAGACCCAGACAATGGAGGGGCCTCAGGTCTTGCTGTGGATCCTTCAGAGAAGCCCAGGGACACAGCTTCCATTTGAGAATCAAATGATCTAAACACCTTCTGGAGTTTCTACTGAGAGTTCAGATTCCCACAAGGACCAGAAGATGTTCTGACTAGTTATCTTCTCCCTACAGGAAAAGAAAAACTCTCTGAATTCCCTCTGGGGAGGACAGTGAAGATCAAGTCTGACTGTCCCTGGGGGAAGAGCACTGGGGACCAGGCACAGTGGCTGTTAGTGCTGTGCTGATTCTCCATGAACTTGCAGGGATCTCAGGGGCTTTGACCCTGAGACAGACACCACGAATGATGGCAGCCATGCTCTTGAAATAATTAGCGTTCCGAATGTCTGCTTCTCTACATCTTGTACAGAGTGGGATTCCGTGGAACCTGTTAGGACGACCCTGAGAGGGAACAGGCCCCACAAGGCAGGATGTGTCCCTGTCTGCACTCAGGGATCACAGATACAAATGAGGAAGAATTATCACATCCATGTGCAGTAACTACTCAGTCCTTCCTATGTTTCAGAAAAGGTGCCAAATACCTTACAGTGATCACACAGTTCAGTCTGATCACAATTTTCACTTTACAGATGTGGAGCTTGAAGTCTGAGTTCAGTGTTATGAGTCCTCCGAGTGTGGCCCAGGGACCACAGGGAATCTCTGAGAACCTTTCCAAGGCTCTACCGGGTATGTAGTGTCTTCACAATAATACTCAGACCCTTTGCCTTCTTCATCCTCACTCTCTCGGGAGTGCACAGTGGGGCTTTCTGGAGGCAACATGACATTCGATGAGGCAGCAGAGAGAACTTGGAAAATGTCAACCCAGCCGGTCTCTGCTCAACCAACACTTAAAGGATTTTCAGAACTGTGAAACACAGATGCTCTTTTACTATTCTTATGTTCTATACAAGATAGGTATCACCAAAATACATTCTTTATGTTAACATACAATGGAAATTGTTCTAAGTGAGTGAAAAGCACATATTTCATAAGCTGTCACTTTTCATTTCTATGTGACACACACCAACATACACAAACACATAAATAAAGTGTCTTTGGGGCCTTAGTGAGTTTTCAGAGTTTAAGGGGGTCCTGCATGGAGTGACAGATGACCAGTCTGGGAAGGGCCAGAGCTGGAAGCAGGTGAGTCCTACCAGACGTCAACTGTGTTTCAGTTTCCTGTCCCTGCAGCAGATGAGCACAAACGTGTGAACAGGCTTCCACCCGCACCGTGTGTCCTACTGTCTCAGTCCAAAGGTCTGGAGGCCTGGTAGGCTCGGCTGCATTGTCAGCGCCTGACTTGCAAGTGGAAGGAAAGGTGCAGGCAAGGTGTGCCCCCCCCATCTGCGGCCCTGCCTGTGGCCCCTCCACCTTCACTCTTCACTTCCCCCTCTGACTTCCTCCTCTGCCAGGGGCCAGGGGGACCTCTGCTCTCAGGAGGGTCCCCTGACTGGGTTCAGCCCACAAGCACATCCTCCCTCGTTTAGGATCAGTGGGTGGGCAACGTCCCTTATGAGAAGTCCCCTGACTAGGGATGGATTAGATCACCAGGGGGCTGGTGACTTGGGAGGCCTTCTTCAGAATCCCACCTGCCAACTGAGTCTTTTCTTACCCGCTGTGCCCTGTCCCCAGTCCTTACATCCTGAGTTGGTCATTAGGGAGATGCCCACAAATCCACCATCTTCATTACCAGTGCACCTGCCTCCAGAAGTTCCACCCAAACTGTCCCAGCAACTCTGAACCCCACCTCAGAAGAACGCAATTTCCATTCCTGTGCCTCACTCTCAGGACAGGATTAGAATGTTTCAAATATTTTTTACTTTCAATTTACGTAAACTTACCTGAGTGAACAGTTGTTTGCCCAGTCTGCCCACCTGGCTCTTGGACCTTCTACAGCAAAGTGCCTGGACCTCCTGAGCATCTCTGGTTTAGGGGGCACATACACAACAGACGCAGTGATATTTTATTTAGCATAAGAAACATGGCCCAGGCATGGCTGTGACCCCACCTGGAAGAACCAAAGTGGTCCTGGGATAACTCAGAGTGACAGGTGCATCCTGTAGAAAGCCATGACATACATTTCCATAGTTATGTGCTGACTGCATTGGTACCTGCTCCCCTTTTAGCTGTGTTATTTCTACCTTTTTATAACCTCTGCAGAGGTCTCAGGCACAGAAATAAGCAGTTAGCTAAATCACCACCTTCCTCGGGATACTTTAGCCACTGATGCTACATTCTGAGGTGGCCTTAACCCAAACTTCCAATACTTTTGACCATCCAGATTGGTATTCCAAATGACGTACTTACATGAGGCAATTAAATCTTCCTATTCTTATCATTGAGGGAACAGATCTTTTTCTACAGACTGTTCCTCTTCATCCAAAGGAAACTCAGCTTGTCCTGTGATGCCATGAGAGCCACCTGTCTCTCCCAAAGGCCTTTTGTTCTGTTTATGGGGACAATCCACCATGCTTGTTATCTCCATTGTATATCTATGCAATGAGTGCAGTTGCAGGGTATGTTTTGTTACCCCACAGAAGATGGATCCCCCATATTATTGCTAGAGAAGTGGCAGTCCTCCCTCAGTGTGACTTAGTCTGGGTGTACCACAAGGCCTCCTGGAAACTGCCTCCTGCCACACAGGGCCCCTTCCCAGAAAGTTAGAACCTACCCTGTGAAGTCTATGTTTTGTTCCCACAGAAGCCCATTGTCTTCTTCTGTTCTATTCAATACCTTTCCTCCCACAAAAATAAATACATACCTCTGCCCAACACCCCAGCATTTGTTCCATTAAAAGAGGTATGGTTCTTAGCATGTGATCATCAAGGTGCACCGTTACACCGTGATCAGCCAGCCGAGAATTGAACAACGCACAGTCCAATGGCCACGTGGAGAGTGGTTCCTGGAAACCTCTTCCAAAAACAGAGCCGGTGCAGTAGCAGCAACCTAAAAAATAGGAGTCGAAAGTTACTGCTACCTAGCCAGAATTCCGTCCAGTCACCAACAATGGTCCAGTTTATTATCCTGTCACGTGACCAACATGTGCCCCAGTAAAGGCCACTCAAAACTGCAAGCTTCCATTTGACCTTGTCAGCTTCCAAACCCAAAGTCGTCTGAGCAAACCTGTGACATCACCACTGTGTGTTTGGCATAACTGTGCTAAAACACAGTATCATTCTGCAGGTGGGAGCCTTTCTTGAGGCTCTGATGTAATGTTAGATTTCCTTACCTCCCTTTGTTTACCCTCAGCTACTCCTCTTCCTCCTTCCCACTTATCCCTCATTTTCACTCAGATTCCTTCCTTTGGAGGGGATATTAATTTCAGCCTGTGCTGTCACTGATTGCTGGTAGCTGAGCATGTGTCTCTCATTCCAACCACATTCACAGAGGGTAGGGTCACACAGGGGCAGGACTGGTGAGCCACCTCAACCACCAGGCAGCACAGCTGACTGACTGTAACCCCACTCTTGCCAGATGGGGTGAAAACACAGGCACCCCAGGAGCCATCAGGAATTCTGGCACAAAGGTTTTCAGGTAGAGCTATAGTGTCTTGCTTAGGGATTAGCCCTGCTTCTGGATCAGGGAAACAGAAAGTTGAAATAATGTGAGGGAGAATGGCACAGTGGTGCCAGAATCTCTCATACCCATTCCCCCAAGTATCCCCAGAAAAGTGTAGGCCTCATGAGTATTCTACATTAATAGAGAGCCTTCCACACAACAGGATGGGGAACTACAAGAGTAAACAGAGAGCTCTCAGAGAAACAGGCAGAACCACGTGAAGCTGCTCTCCCTAGGGAACAAGGGCTCATAGCAGAGGCTGGGTGATTAGAATGCAGAAGGTCAGAGGAGTCAGGGTTCAGACTTGACCTTAGGAGGAGATGGGGTGCCCCAGTGGCACTGTGGCCCCCACAGGGAATGACAAGGCTGGCTCTGGGAAGCTGAGTAACTAAGGCTGGGCAGGGGGCCTTCACTGCCACTGCCAAGAGCTGTTAGGCAAGGCTGACAAGAGACGCAGGCAGACAGGAAGGAGCAAGGTCCTTTTCCCTGCTCCAGGCTCCCAGTCTGTTTAGAGCTCCCTACCTACACAACATAAGCAATTGAAAGCCACTAAAAGAAGTAATCCGCCTAGGCTGGTGTGGCTCAGTAGGCTGTAGTCTCCACCTATAAATTAAAAGTTCAGGGGTTAGGTTCCTGGTCAGGGCCCATGTAGACCTGCCTTGCAGGTTTGGTCCCCGTTGCCACACATACAAGATAGCTGGGTGAGATTTTGTGTGTTAAGTGCTATCGATGTGCAGTGCACAGCACTGGGTAAGGGATGGACAAATACGGTGGCTGTTCTCATAAGAGCTGATCTGATCTTCCTATTCAGGGAGCTCTGCTGCCCACAGGAGCTAAGAGTTGGGTGGCTTTTCAAAATGACCTTTCATGCTATAGTATTTATAATAAAAACAGAGATGAAATATGAGTTTTTCTTACATCTTACAAACTTCACTAGCTCAATTTATTTCTGTTTTTATTTTCACATATATTTTGATTTCAGCATAGTTGGTGCACAGGCTAGTACTGGCTAGATGATTTCAGGTATAAACATGGTGATGTGACATCTTCAAACCTTCCTATAGCAGGAAACACAATTTGTAAAAGTTATAAACAGTCATCATCCTACCACCCTACAACCAACACTACACTAGTGTATGTTGTAGATTTTGCTATTTACTGTGTATATGTACCATAATTGCAGTTGCATAACATTTGTACTTATTGCTTCATATTTTTCCTCTAAATTTTATAATAACTCTTTCCTATGTATCTGTGAAATCTATATAGTCATTATTTTAATGACTGTATAAATAGCTCTTTGAGTTAAAGTGGAATAAGTGATCACTTTATCATTTTGTTAAATATGAATTTACAACTTTCATATTGAAGATAATTTTAGTGGAAAAAAAAGAGTCACCTTCAGTAATTATATCTCCCCAGGAGAAGGGCACACACTTACTGTTCTGATCAAGTCTGTTCACTCTCTGTGTGAGATCGAGAAAGACTCTGGAAGCAAGAGGCCACCCACACCTCAAAGCGGGGTACAAAGTACACTTTTTGGTAACACCCTCAGAAGTCACCTGGGTGTGTGGGATGCATCCCCAACCACTGTGTTTGAAAAGTGGAAGGAATCAGTAAAAAGTCAATCTGCCACCAATGAAGAAGAGCCAGCCAAACTCTACTAGTCACCTGCAGCATCTGGTAAAATGTCCTGTGTGAGAATAAACATTCTCATGAGGGAAATGACACAACCAGGGTGAAAGTGCTGGTGAAAGACACTGGAGAACATGTAAACAGTCTGTACATCTAAACAATTCATAGTTCAATGCTCAAAAGTTCCTGGGACCCAAGGTTTCTCATTCAAGGTCAAAATGTTTCTCTGAGACCCAAAGACCAGTTCTGCCCTGTGTTAGGTAGTAGCTCAGCATTTTGCCCCCAAAGATGGAAACAGTGAGAATGGCTCCTACACCAAGGAGGTAAAATTAAGGAAGCAACTTATTTAGCACCTGCATTTGGACCCAACGACCTCAGAAGAGAAGGCACTTGAAAGTCATGTGGGGTTCTGCCTTCTGGGAGCTCCTGTGGGAGCTCCAGATCCTCTTCTTTGTTTATGACTGAAAATAATGAGGAATTCTTAAAAAGGGGGGTTTTAGTCTCCAATGGGCTTGACCTAGTCGGCAGCCCTGGGGTCTCACTGGAGGGTGGACCAGGACAAGCAGTGCATGCACCCTGTCACCAGGAAGGAGACAGAGCAACTCTCTTCTCCTGCTTCTGCTGTTGCCCCTGCAGAACACACAGCCACAAAGCACTGCTCTGAGATGACGCCACTCATTACAGAACTCAGATACTCTGTGCTGTTTGGATTTTGTGCATCCCAGAACTGCCCTGGTCCAGGTGAACCCGAAAGGAAGCAGGATCAGTGTGTAATGAGTGAGCTCCTGAAATTAACCTTGATATTTAGGCTTCTTCCCTCTGTTATTTGGGTCCCATGAGTTGCAGGAGAGGTGGCATGAAAGCATCCAAATAAACCCATCAGAGTCCAAGTGACAATTTGAGGTATGGACATGACGTAGTCAGCTGGTTTTGGAGGCAGCAGGGGGTGGCCTGGGAACTTCAAAGTATGCTCAAGGTGTCCCCATGGGGCTTATTGGAACCTGGCTGAGGGAGGGTTTTCCAGGGCACAAAGCATTGGATGTACCATCTAATATCTACCATGAAGTGGGGAGATTCAGGGTCCATCCCTTCCAGGGAGGGGAGGAAAGGGCCCTCTCTAAGGTGGCTTCCCTCAAAGCTTCATGCCTCTTCTGAAACTAGGAGAGAATCTGCTACCTACAACTTTGTCATATTTATTTATACTCTACTGCACTCTCATACTCAATGTAATGGAGTCAAAATGTTAATTTGGAAATCTCATATCAATAAAGCATGCAGTTTACAACTAATTCATTCCTTACTGTGTGATTCCTGACTTTCTGGGATCATGACCTGAACTTGAGAAAACTGAGCAATCAAGTTTTGGGAACATGTCCACCTGTGCTCTAACTCTACATTTCCACGCTGATGAGAAGAAACACACTCAGAAACACCCAAAATGGCTTCTGATCATAAGACAAGCCCGATGCATCCTGGGCAATCCATAAATATTGGCACCTGTCTTCTTCCCTGTTTGTTTGATGTTACAGGTGATCTTCAGACAATCTGAAAAATGACACACAGGTGACAGACTAGTAGCCAAATGATCTTGGGAGAAGAGTAGTTTAGGACACAGTTTTCAAGTTTGTCATCATCTGACCATCCATTATAAAAGTAAAAAATTAGAATACAATAAATAATAAAATATTAGACTTCTGCCAAGATGGAGGCATAGGTGGAAGCACTGTTTCTTCTCGCACAACCAAGTTTAAAAACAACAAAGTCATAGCAACAAAAACGCAGCCAAACCACAGAAAATTGAAATATATGGAAGTCTGACAACAACGAACCCTTCAGCCAAACTGGTAAGAGGGACACAGCCAACAGCAGAGAGGGGTCAGGAAGGGAAGATCCACCATACAGACCCAGGCGCACTACATAGGTATGCCAGCAGCTGTGGGCGGATCCCAGGTGTGGAGTGGCGGACAGACCCATTGAGGGCGCAAGGCAGTGGACTCACTGAGGGCTGACCACAGTCAGACATGCGTGCGCAGATAAACCGGTGAAGGAGCAAGTGGTGAGACAGACCTTGCAGGCCCCAGTGGCGGGAAGTGGCAGAGGGGACCGCCTTTGCCCCTCTCTGACCTCGCCCCCACAGAGAGGGTCACAAACAAGCGACCTGGGTGGCCCCGCCATGGTGAACATCTAAGGCTCCGCTCCTCATACATAACAGGCACAAATAGATCAAAACATGGCTCAAGAACAACTCAGAGCCCCAGAGCCAATAAATCTAAGCAACCAAGAAAGAGCCAAACTTTCAGATGCACAGTTCAAAACACTGGTGATCAGGATGCTCACAGAACTGGTTGATTTTAGTCAAAAATTCAAGGAAAATATGAAGGCTAAACTAATTCAAATGAACGGAAATGTGCAGGAAACCAATAGTAATGGAAAGGAAACTGGGACTCAAATCAATGGAGTGGACCAGAAAGAGGAAAAAAATGACTAAACAGAAAAGGATGAAGAAACAAGAATTCAAAAAAATGAGGAGAGGCTTAGGAACTTTCAAGAAATCTTTAAACGTTCCAACATCTGAATTATAGGGGTACCAGAAGGGGAAGAGGAACAGTCACAAGTGGAAAACTTATTTGAACAAATAATAAAGAAGAATTTCCTCAATCTGGCAAAGGAATAAGACTTCCAGGAAGTCCAGGAAGCTCAGAGAGTCCCAAAGAAGTTGGACGCAACAAGGAACACACCAAGGCACATCATCATTATATTAGCCAAGATAAAAATGAAGGAAAGAATCCTAGAAGCAGCAAGAGCTAAGGGGACAGTCACCTACAAAGGAGTTCCCATCAGACTGTTAGCTGATTTCTTCTTACCTTCAGGGAAGAAGGGGCTGGAAAGAAGTATTCCAAGTCATGAAATCCAAAGACCTAAATCCAAGATTGATCTCTCCAGCAAAGCTTTCATTTATAATGGAAGGACAGATAAAGTGCTTCTCAGATGAGGTCAAGTTAAAGGAGTTCATCATCACCAAGACCTTATTATATGAAATGTTAAAGGGACTTATCTAAGAAAAAGAAGATAAAAAAGATGAACAGTGAAAGGGCAGCAAACTCACAGTTATTAAGAACCACACCTAAAACAAAAGCAAACTAAGAGGACAGCTAGATCAGGAGCAGAACCATAGAAATGAAGATCACATGGAGGGTTAGCAACAGGGGAGTGGGAGAAGGTGAAGGGGGGAGAATGTACAGAGAATAAGTAGCATAGATGGTAGGTAGAAAATAGATAGGGGGAGGGCAAGAATAGTATGGGAAATATAGCATCTAAAGAACTTGAGACACGTGGTCATAAACTAAAGGGAGGGAACAGTGGGGGAGGAGGTGTGCAGGGTGGAGGGGAATGAATGGGGGAAATGGAACAACTGTAATGGCATAATCAATAAAATATATTTAAAATATTCTCTGTAAAAATAATAAAATATTAATGTTTATAATACTACACACACTATAACCTTAAAAAATGAACCATCTCAAAATGAATTTTTTTACTGCATTATCAAGGTGACATTCCTGTAACTTCTAAAAGTGATGAGAGCAACAAATACATACACACAAAACACAAAGAAGCACAAAAGACACCGACACACACAACACAGGCAGCTCTTACCTGCAATACACATGTTCTCAGGTATGTACATCATCCATCAGTATTGGGCACTTCAAGTCATCAGAGCTCTCATTTCAACCTGCATTTATAGCTCCCATGTTTCAAGCAAGGTCCTCTAGAATTTTGATAATCCTTTCTATCTGAAAGCAGAATGAATAAAAGACAACACGCTAATCATTTAAATGACTTCCAAAATAAATTACATGAAAATCAGTTTTCAAGTCATTGGTTTTTCACCCATATGGTAAACATCCAACTAAAGACAAAATGGATATTCAGAAAGTCACGGTAGGTGTAGAATTGATGGAAATAATTATAAATTGTGGCCAAATGAATTTATAAAGTACTGTGTATTAAAAGGTCAACAGATTGGTGTTTTCCTTTGCATCTTGAAAAACAGAGAGTAAAGAACTGACTGTGGCATATTGGACAGAGCCCGACATACAGACACTTCAGTTGGTAGGTGCCTGGGTTCTGACTGTCAGAGCTGTGACCGAGTGAGGGGAATGTATTCCTACAGTTTTGAGAAATACCCTTCAAAATCATTCAATTCCTTTTTCCCTGATGCTGCTTTCCTTGAATCATATTGTTATTTTTATGCATTTCTCAGATTTTTATGTCCTCATCTGAGGACATGCTTATTGGATTTAGAGAGAAGGGAAAGGAGGGGGAGACAGAGAGGAAGAGAAACATCCATTGGAGACAGAAACATTGATAGGTTGCCTCTCACATGCACCCCGACTTGGGACTAAACCTGCAGTCTTTGTATGTGCCTTGAGTGGGAACTCCATCCATGACCTTTTGGTTCATGGGATGATGCTCCAGCCAACTGAGCCACCTGGACAGGCCTTCTCACATTTCTGAAAAGAAAAGTGGGTCATTTAAATGGAAGACCAGAAACCATAAAAATCCTACAAGGAAACAGGCAGTAAAATCTTGGAATTTATTCTAGAAATATTTTTGTGGTATGTCTCTTCAGGAAAGTGAAACAAAAGAAAGACTAAACAAATGGAACTCCATCAAACTGAAAAGTGTTTGCAGAGCAAAAGGAACCTTTGACAAAACAATAAGACCACCCACTGAATGGGAGGCAAAATTCACCAAAGACATATCTAATAAGGTGTTAACACTGTCCAAAATCTATAAAGAACTCAGAAAGCTCACCAGCAATAAACAAGCACTCCAATTAAAAAATGGGTAAAGGACCTGAGTACACACTTCTCCAAAGAGGACCAACAGATGGCCAATAGACACACGAAAAGAAGCTCGATGTCACTAACTTTCAGAGAGATGCAAATGAAAACCACAGGGTAACTCACCCCACACCTGTCAGAAGGGCCACCATCAATACACAAACAACAAGTGCTGGTGAGGACGTGGAGAAAAGGGAACCCTCCTGCAGTGTTGGCGGGAATGCAGACTGGGAATGCAGCCACTGTGGAAAACAGTATAAAGTTTCCTAAAAAATTAAACATGGAACTGCCTTATGACCTAGCCAATTCACTTGTGCAAATATATTCAAAGAAGCCTACAATAATAATTTGAAAGAATATAAGGTCAGGCACAAATAGTATTACAACATTTTATTACAGAACCTCTTATCACAAAGTCATAAGCATGTAATTCTGTAAGATAACAATATCACAGTCACACACCATGTGACATTTTAGGTGAAAAGCTCAAATTAAAAGTACAGATTATGACATGCATATCATTACCTGACCAACCACACTTCTGCCAGACCCTGTATATGTACCCGATGTTCATTACAGTGTTGTTTACAATAGTGAAAAACTGGAAGCAACCCAAGTGTGCATCAGTAGATGAGGGGATAAAAAAGCCTCTGATACATCTACACCATGGAATACTACACAGCCACAAAAAAGAAGGAAAATTTTACTCTTTGTGACAACATGAATGGACCTGGGGAGCATTATGCTAAGTGAAGCCAGTCAGAGGAAGACAAATATCACAGGATCTCATTTACATGTGGAATCTAATGAACACAATAAACTAGCAAACAAAATAGAAACAGACTCATAGATACAGAGAACAGACTGACAGCTCTCGGAGGGAGGGGGTGGGGCCTGGGGGAGAAAGGTGAAGGGTCAACCTCCCCAGCATCCTCTCCCACCATGTCCCCTGCCCCCCTTGCCCACTCAGCTCTGTCACACTTGTCTTGTGCTGCTTGCTGCCACTGCAGTCATCCTCAGCTGAGTGGTTCAGAAGCTACAAGAATATTCCTAGGAAACATTTCCAGAACTTCAACAGGGGATTTAATCTTGCTCTGTTAGAAATGATCCTAACCCAAGAATAAATGGAAACATTGAGTAATGCTCAAAACCTTTACCTCTAGAACTAATTAAATATTTACTAATACACGTTCTTAATTTGAACTTTAAGATATTTTAGGATTTTTTAAACGGTTCCTGTTGCATCACACCTTTCCCTAACTTTCCCCCTCTGCTACTAAGTTATTTCACGAAAGAATTTAGAGTTTCTTTAACCTTTCATTGCATTCACCACACAACTGGTGAGGCACATTCATATGACTCTCAGGTATGTTCTGTATTAAAATTTCAGTTCACTTCAGAAGGTGTCCCAGAGGGTATGAGCTTAATTGTGTTGTTTCCAACTACCACACGGCGATAAGAAATCAAATATCTCAGTACATAAGCCAAATAAATGAGTTGATATAATTTTCTTACACTTAATTTCTTGTTCGTGTAATATTCTGTGGCTTGAGAAAATGAGAAATCACTTTTTAAAAAAAGAATGATAAAAATTCTAATAATTTAGTTGTTCCATTTCAACTTTAAAAGCTATGGTCTTCCATGGAATTTTATCCTATTTTTCAGAGATAGAATTTGAATGATTACTATCTGTATATGAAACTTCTACTTGGGAGAACTGTCTGAGTTTTCCCTTCACCTGGACCTGACCTGCAGCACCCTGTTAAAGGCACCCTTCACCTGAGCATTCCTCAGGCTGTAGATGAGGGGGTTCAGCATGGGGTTAAAGAGACTGTAAAATAAGGATAGAATTTTATTCTTCTCCCCTCGTTGACTAGAGTCAGGGAGCATGTAAACCACCATGGCACAGCCAAAGAAGAGCCCGACCACACAGAGGTGGGAGGAGCAGGTGGAGAAGGCCTTCCTGCGGCCCTCCCCAGACTGGATCTTCAGGATGGCCCAGAGGATGTGTGTGTAGGAGACCACCACCAAGCAGAGGGGCCCGACTAAGACCAAGACAGAAGTAGCAAAGATGACCACTTTGTTAAGCCAGGTGTCACCACAGGCCAGCTTGAGGATAGAAAGGAGCTCACAGAAGAGCTGGTTTACTTCCCGAGACCTGCAGAAAGGCAGCCTTAGAAGGAGGAGCACATGTATAAGAGCCTGGAAAAATCCACATGACCAGCACATGGTGGCCAGGACTGTGCACACAGTCCAGCTCATGATGACAGTGTAATGGAGGGGGTGGCAGATGGCCACATACCGATCATAGGACATGGCCACCAAAATCAGGCATTCTGTAGAAGCAAGATTCAAATACAAAAACGTCTGCATGATGCATGGGACAAAGGAGATGGCTCTTTTCTGGGTCACTAAGTTTGCCAGCATCTGGGGCACATTGTTAGAAGCATAGGAGATGTCAATGATGGCCAGGTGGCAGAGGAAGAAGTACATGGGGGTGTGTAGTCTCTGGTCCAGACAGATGAGTGCAAAGATCATGCCATTTGCCAACAGACTGAAGGTGTAGAGCAGGGAGAAGACCCAGAAGAGGAGAACTTCCGTCTCTGCGCTGAGCTGGAATCCCAGCAGCACAAACTCTGTGCCCAATGACCAGTTCCCCTTCATTCCTTACAGAGACCTGGTCAGGAACTGAAGTGTGAAAAAGGTCAGGGCTGGAGAATCAATACAAAGTGGAGTTAATTTCAACATGATCTCAGGGAAAGGTTGTAACCTTATCACTCCTTGGAAGCTTTTCCTTCTCCCCCAAACTGGTTACCTGTTGTTAACTTTCTTATGAAATAAATTTAAACTTACAGAAAACAGTCAAGAATTATTCAAAGAACTCCAATATAACCATATGCCCCAATTTAACAAATTGTAGTATTCATTTCATATTTGCATTGTAATTCTTTTTCTCTATATTATTTTATATGGGTATTGCTTATTTCTGAAGCACTTGAGATTACAGTATAAATAGACATGATACCCATTTACCCTTAAATTCCTTTTTTTCAGTCACAAATGAAGACATTCAGTAATCACAATGATCAAAATCAGGCAATTTGATTTGACATGATTCTTTAATCTATAATACTCTCTACTCCCCTCACACAGGACTCAATTTAAAATGACATGTAATATTGAAGGTCATTCATCTTTAGTCTCCTTTCTTCTGAAATAGTTACCTGTCTGCCTTTGCCCTTCATGATCACGAATCTTGGAAGACTGTAGAGAAGTTCTTCACTTCCATGTTCTCCAAATGGAACTGCATGCAGCTCCTCATTTTTTAATCAGATTATTCATTTTCTGCAGGGAAATTAAGCATCTTCCATTGTGCTCCATGGGCAGGTGCATGAAACTCATTGTTCCTTTGCTGGTGACGTTCACTCAGATCGCCTGGTGAACATGGGGCCTCCTGAGTATCTCTATTATAGAATCATTATCTTTTTCCCTAATGTAATTTCTGGAGCATCCATTAAAGTTACTATATAATATTCTCTTCCTCATAGAGCTTCTCAGCCACTAATTTCAGTGCCTGTTGATTATGTTGCCTGACTTGATTGTCAGCAGTGATTATTTTGAAACATGGTGTTCTTACTCCATCACTGCTGGTACATTGATTGGTTGTCAATTTCCTCATAAGGAAAGGCTCTATCATCTACCTACCTATCTATCAATGATCTATATATCTTAATACTGCTGCATCTATCATCTTTCTATCAGTATGGGCTCACAAATTTTGTAATCAAGGGATTATAATTATTTCTTTTTATTTATTCATTCTTACCTATTGGAGATCTAAATTCACCAAGCTTGCTCTTTTGTTTTCTAACACATCTCCATAGTTATTGAGCACTTCCTCACTTCTGATGGCTGTTTCACACTTTTCTCTTACATTCCCCACTTCAGCCATGGGCACAGACACTTCTCCAAAAGGGCCTGATTACTTTACGGAATAATCATATTTGTAAACCAGTATCTTAAACTCAATAATTTATACTTTTATCATAATTTGTGCCATATTTCTGATGTCCTCTTTTAAAACATCAAGCATAAAATTTGCCAAGGAATACAAATTGTTCCTGGGATAACACATTTACATGTTTCTGAATGTTGAAAACAGCTTAACTGACTTCCCTATTTCACAAATTAGCATTAGCATTGAAGAAAATGGTCTTCACATTATTTAGTAGCTTGTTTGTAGGCAAAATATATATTTGTAACTCACACCTCTGTAATTATCAAATTTATATTATTCTCTTGTTTTATTCCTATTTAGGAAATCACAAAATCAAAGATTTTAAAGATTAAAGTTTAAGACTATGGGTCATTGAGTGACTACGGTGGTTCTTACCTTGTATGAGAGCATTTGACAACAAGTTTCAAAACATTCATAAAAAGACATTATGAAGCTCTATTTATAATGAAGACTAAACAGGTAATACCCTAAAAAACACAAATAAGCATTATTAATAATGAGTATATACAATTATACCATTTTGCTGTACATTTTTATAGGTATCATGAATTTAAATATATATATCAACCAATGTTTCTGGTTTACCTATTTCTTTCATTTAGAAACATATCAGAAACTATTTCTCATGTCAAAATATTTCTATGCAACATGCTGTGAACAGCTGCACACTACTTCCTTGAGTATAAGTATTTTATTTGGCCTATCATTAGGTTTATGCAATACAATGCTTCAGTGAGAAAATTTAAAACTCATGAATCCTTCCAGTAAATACTGAGATTTGAAAGTACTCATTGAACTCAGTCACACAGTTTATGTATCTGGGTTCAGCTATTGCTCTGTCTCTAGTCATCTAAAGATCAAACAACAAAATCCCAGCAGCACGGAGACTCAGCTCTGTCAGAAACCGCCCAGTGGGAAGGGTGTCTAACTGCACAGTCCTGACTCCCTTACCCCTGAATTCACCTCTGCTGTGCTATAGTCCTGCTTGGGGGGCTGCTCCGACCACGCTGGCAGCCAGGGGGCACTGGTTCTCCCCTCACACTCAGGTGACAGCCTGCTGGTCTTCACCTTCCTGCAGTTCACTCTTCTCTCAGGTGGATGGTAAATGCTCCAAGAGCTTAGAACAACCTGACTTCCAATGTCTGCAGCTATTTGGTCACCAGGCTGAAAATCCCCCTTATTCTTATTTGACCTGAGCTATTCACCCTCTTATTTGAAGGAACTGACACATTCTATGTGACATTATTTCATATCCTACCTCCTCCACCCGAGGTTCCACATGGTACATGGGAAAGAATCGACCCCAACAACACATTTGGATTTCCTCTTAGACGTCTTTACATCTACATCATGAACAACAAGAGACACAGATTTCTCATTAGTGTCTCATCTAGTGTTTTCTTCTCAATCTCAGGTTCTGCCTAGAGGAGAACCCCTGTTTTCTAGGTGAATGGCACCTGTAATTACATGACCCTTCACTGTGTCTGAACAGAGGAGAAGGCTCCTACCTGTGCAGGAATTACAAGTTAAACAATTCCTTTAACACATGACCATCACTTAACCCCTCTGCACCACACAGGCCTTACAGTGAGGATTCAGGGGAACAGACAGTGTGTTCCCAAGTAACTACGAGTTTTATCTGTAAGACCATGGATATAATTTTAGTTTGCACATTTTGTAAGGCTTATGAGCATTCTCAGACTGGTGCACACTCAAGTGAGTGTGCAAATGGGTCAAACACACCCATGTGCTGACACACTGGGCCGACCACTGCCCTCACTATTTTACCCCAATGGGTGTTGCAGGCACCACACCTTCCTCATCTGAACCATGACATCGTAGGTATAGCCAGTTACATGAGATGGAAAGGTGGCCGCCTGCTTGATCATCTCTGGGCCCCATGGAAGGGCTGGCTGTCAGACAGCCTGAAAACAGGGTCTTTCCACCCTTGGCAGTTAGGCTAGGTTCTTATGGGGGGCTCTTCAGATACAATATAAATGTACAGGCTTGGCCAATAACAACAGTTATAACAGTTAAATCCTCACTATAAAAGTATATGGGTAAACTTCAGGACATATCAAAGATAAAGGGAAATTCGGGTCAAATGTCACATATTTAAGCTGAGATGCACTCCCACCAAATAATGAACTTTTTATATTTATATGTCTTATATATCTTTATGTCTCATAACAATTAGTATAGTTCTAGATGAAACAGACACTGAGGAAATGTTTGTTAAATACATGATTGTCATTTTTAGTTAAAAAGTGTGTGTATGTTAAGCATTTTCAGTTCACCAGGATCTATTGACCAAGACTCGGTTTCTGCTTTATTAAAAAAGTACAGTGAGAATTTGATCCCTCGAAGAAACCGACATAATCCTAGATTTTCACTTACAAAAATAAGAGAAATTTGGGAAGGTTCTTTGTAAATATGCATTAAGTTTGTGACATTAATTTTTCCACAATTAAAGATACTGCTGTGTTATGGAAAGTGAGAGAAGCCACATCAGTATTGCCAAATGATACTCAATACAGTTGGACACAGTAGGTAATGTTGGAAACATATTTCATCTCTGAACGTGAAGAATAATAATTTTGTTGAATGTAACTCAATGTATTATTAATCAGTAGGAACATTTGTTTACTAACTTTTTAGTTTTGTGTCTCCATAAATGTATTAATGTTTTTAGATGTACTTATCATTGTGCTATTATTTCCATTACTGTAGTATCATTTTGCTATTGAAAAGTAAGCAACATGAAAATAAAATAGGAGACACATTAAATCTCTTAAGCAGGCACACACTGGAACAGAGCAGAAAACATCACGGTGAGAATAAAACACTAGTGACCCACATACAAAGGTTCGCGAGGTCGGCACAAGCAGCTCTTCACCTGGGTGGTCCTGTGACTCCGAGTTTCTTCAGCTCTGGAGCTGTGTCCCACTTCCCCAGCTCTGCCCAGGAGTCTCCCACTCATTGTGCCCTATTGGACGATAGTGGATATATTTACATCACACACTGTGATTTCCAATCTGACAACCATCACCATGAGCTGATCACCTGGGATAGTCAGGAAAGGAGTAACTTTATGGTTAACTTACATTTTAAATGGTTTCAGCAAAGAAATGATTTACTGTCATGCTTGCTGGAAGATTCTCTCCCAGGGAGAGAACTTGCCCTGGATGTCACCCTCTTCATTCAGACTAGGAAACACAGACCACCTCTAATCTGGCTCCTGGAATCCTTACTCAGAGCCAATGCCTGGCTACACAGCCCTGGCTGAGACAGCCTGCTGGCTCTGACCACCACTATGCAGGCACATTGGGAGGGGAGTGTGAGATACTCTGAGGGTGGTCAGGGCCCGGCACACAGCACAGGAGGCAGACAGTCCCTGAGGTGGGGAAGGAAGAAATCCAGGTGCCAGTTCCACTGACCTTCATTTCCTGGTTGGAGTCAGGAGGAAAGACCACCCAGCAATGCCAGTCTCGTGCACACAGCCACGGTGGTGTCGGCTGCTCTCCTGTGATTTCCAATCATACTACAGTAATGGGGGTGATACTACAGTTAGTTGGGGGTGTCTTCCCCCAACTAACTCACACTGAACATGACCTTCCAGCACAAATCAGTCTCTTCTGTGGGATTTTTTCATGAGCACCTACTCTGACCTGGAATAAACCCCACGGAGGAGAGAGATGCACCAGTGAACAGGGGCAGCACCCTGCCCTCTGCAGCTTCTGCAGGTGGAGACCCGGACACTGGAGGGGCCGCAGGTCATGCTGTGGGTCCTTCAGAGAAGCCCAGGGACACAGCTTCCATTGGAGAGTCAGAGGAACTAAAAACATTTTATAGTTTCAACTGAGAGTTCAGATCCCCACAAGGACCATAAGATATTCTCGCTAGTTCTCTTCTCCCTACAGGAAAAGAAAAACATTCTGAATTCCCTCTGGGGAGGAGAGTGAAGATCAAGTCTGACTGTCCCTGGGGGAAGAGCACTGGGGACCAGGCAGGGCGGCTGTTAGTGCTGTGCTGTTTCTACATGAACTTTCAGGAATCTCAGGGGCTTTAACCCTGAGACAGACACCACGAATGATGGCAGCCACGCTCTTGAAATAATTAGCATTATGAATGCCTGCTTCTCTACATGTTTTAGAGGGTGGGATTCTGTGGAACCTGTTGGGGTGACCCTGAGAGGGAACAGGCCCCACAAGGCAGGGCGGGTCCCTGTCTGCACTCAGGGACCATAGGTACAAATGAGGAAGGATTAGAACATCCAGGTGCAATAACTACTGAGTCCCTCTTATGTTTCAGAAAATGCGCCAAATACCTTACAGTGACCACACAGTTCAGTCTGATCATCATTTTCACTCTACAGATGTGGAGCTCAAAGTCTGAACACACTGTCTTGAGTCCTCTGAGTGTGACCCGGGGACCACAGGGAATCTCTGAGAACCTTTCCAAGGCTCTACCGGGTATGAACTGTTTTCACAACAATGCTCAGACACTTTGCCTTCTTCATCCTCACTCTCTCGAGAGTGCACAGGGGGGCTTTCTGGAGGCAACATGACATTTGATGAGGCAGCAGACAGAACACAGAAGATGTCAAGCCAACTGTTCTCCGCTCAACCAACTAAAGGATTTTCAGAACTTTAAAACACAGCTACTCTTTTCGCTATTGTCATGTTCTACACAACACAGTTTTCATCAAAATACATACTTTATGTTAACATATAGTGGCAATCATTCAGAATGAATCAAAAGCATATATTTCATAAGCTGTCACTTTTCATTTCTATGTGACACACACACCAACACACATAAACACATAAATAGAGTGTCTTTGGGGCCTTAGTGATTTTTCAGAGTTCAAGGGGGTCCTGCATGGAGTGACAGATGACCAGTCTGGGAAGGGCCAGAGCTGGAAGCAGGTGAGTCCTACCAGACGTCAACTGTGTTTCAGTTTCCTGTCCCTGCAGCAGATGAGCACAAACGTGTGAACGGCTTTCTACCAGCACCATGTGTCCTACTGTCTCTCGGTTCCAAAGGGCAGAGACCCGGTGGGCTCAGCTGCATTCTCGGTGTAGGACTTGCAGGTGGAGACCAAGTTTCAGGCCAGGTGTGCACCCCCATCTGTGGCCCTGCCTGTGGCCCCTCCACCTTCACTCTTCACTTCCCCCTCTGACTTCCTCCTCTTCCAGGGGTCAGGGGGACGTCTGCTCTGAAGAGGACCCCCTGACTGGGTTCAGCCCACCAGCCCACCCTCCCTGGTTTAGAATCGGTGGGAAACATCTTTTTTGAGCATTCCCAGAGCAGAGCTGGACTAGTTGACCAGGGAGCGGGTAACTTGGGAGGCCTTCTTCAGAATCCCGCCTGTCCGCGGAGTCTTTTCTTACCGGCTGTGCCCTGTCCCCAGTCCTTACATTGTGCATTGGTCCTCAGGGAGATGCCCACATCCCCACTGTCTTTGTTATCAGTGCACCTGCCTCCAGAACTCCCTTCCCAAATTTTCCCAGCAACTCTGAATCCCACCTCAGAACACAATTTCCATTCCTGTACCTCACTCTCAGGACAGGATTCCAATGTTTCAAGTGTCTTTTCATTTTCAATTTACATAAACTTACCTGAATGAGCAGTGTGTTGCACAGTCCCCCACCAGGCTGTAGAACTTTTCCAGCAAAATGTACGTCACTCCTGAGCATCTGGGTTTAAGGGGCATGTACACAACAGATGCAGTCACAGCTTATTTAGTATAAGGAACACGGCTCCAGCGTGGCTCTGTCCCACACCTTAAGGCCCTGGGATAACTCGGAGTGACAGGTGCATCCTGTGTAAAGCCATGACATACATTTCCATAGTTATGTGCTGACTTGAATGGTACCTGCTCCCCTTTGAGCTGTGTTATTCCTACCTGGTAATAACCTCTGCAGAAGTCTCAGGCACAGAAATGAGCAGATAGATAAATCACCACCTTCCTCGGGCTACATTCACCCCTTGTGCTACATTCTGAGGTGGTCTTAACTCGAACTTCCGATACTTTTGTCCTTCCAGATTGGTATTCCAAATGACTTACTTACGTGAGGCAGTTGGATCTTCCTAACCTGCTCATTCCAGGGAAGAGATCTTTTTCTACAGACTGTTCCTCCTCATCCAAAGGAAACTCAGCTTGTCCTGTGATGCCATGAGAGCCACCTGTCTCTCCCAAAGCCCTTTTGTTCTGTTTATGGGGATAATCCACCATGCTTGTTATTTCCATTGTATATCAATGGCATGAGTGCAGTTGCAAGGTTTGTTTTGTTACCCCACAAAAGATGGGTCCCCCATATTATTGCTAGAGAAGTGGTAGTCCTCCCTCAGTGTGACTTAGTCTGGGTGTACCACAAGGCCTCTTAGAAACTGCCTCCTGCACACAGGGCCCCTTCCCAGGAAGTTGGTACCTACCCTGTGAAGTCTATGTTTTCTTCCCATGTAACCCATTGTCTTCTTCTCTTCTATTCAATAACCTTCCACCCACAAAAATAAATATGTACCTGTGCCCAGCTCCCCAGGTGGTAGCTTTGTTCCATTAAAGCAGGGACGTTTCTTAGCATGTGATCATCAAGGTGCACAGTTACACCTTTGTCAGCCAGCCGAGAATTGAACAACACACAGTCCATTGTCCATGTGGATAATGGTTCCTGGAAGACTCTTCCCAAAAGAGAGCTGGTGAGTAGAAGCAAGCTAAAAAATAGGAGTTGAAAGTTACTGCGACCTAGCCAGAATTCCATCCAGTCACCAACAACTGATCCAGTTTATCATCCTGTCATGTGACCAAAATGTGTCCCTGCAAAGGCCACTCAGAACTGCATGCTTCCATTTGACCTTGTCAGCTTCCAAATGCAAGGTCGTTTGAGCAAACCTGTGACATCACCACTTTGTGCGTCTGGCATAACTGAGCTAAGAGACAGTACCATTCTGCAGGTGGGAGCCTTTCTGAGGCTCTGATGTAATGTTAGATTTCCTTACCTCCCTTTGTTTACCCTGAGCTACTCCTCTTCCTCCTTCCCACTTATCCCTGATTTTCACTCAGATTCTGTCCTTTGGAAGAGATATTAGACTGAGCCTGTGCTGTTACAGCTGGCAGTTGAGCAGGTGTCCTGATTTGCAGAGGGTGGGGTCACACAGGGGCAGGACTGATGGGCCACCTCAACCACCAGGCAACACAGCTGAGTCAATGGCACCCCAGTGTTGCAGGATGGGGTGAAAACAAAGTCAAACCAGGAGACATCAGGAATTCTGGCACAAATGTTTTCGGGTAGAGCTATAGTGTCTTGCTTAGGGATTAGCCCTGCTTCTGGGGCAGGGAAACAGGAAGTTGGGATAATGAGATGGAGAACTGCACAATGGTACCAGCATCTCTCACACCCCTTCCCTCAAGTATCTCCAGAAAAGTGGAGGCATCATGAGTATTCTACAGTATTAGAGAGACTTCCATACAACACGCTGAGTACAAGGACACTGAGGAACTACAACAGTAAACACAGAGCTCTCAGATGAACAAGCAAAACTACATGAAGCTGCCATCCCTAGGGAACAAGGGCACACAGCAGAGGCTGGGTGATTAGAATCCAGAAGGTCAGAGGAGTTGGGGTTCAGACTTGACCTTATGAGTAGATGGGGAGCCCCAGTGGCACTGTGGCCCCATCAGGGAATGATGAGCCTGGCTCTGGAAAGCTGAGTAACTAAGGCTGGGCAGGGGGCCTTCACTGCCACCACCAAGAGCTGTTGGGCAAGGCTGACAAGAGCAGTGGACAGACAGGAAGGAGCAAGGTCCTTTTTCCTGCTCCAGTCTCCCAATCTGTTTAGAGATTGCTACCGACGCAACATAACCAATTGGAAGCCACTAAAAGAAGTAATCTGCCCTGGGTGGTATTGCTCAGTAGGTTGGAGTGTCAGCCTATAAATTGAAAGTTTGGGGGTTGCAGACAATATAGAGCTGGGTTATGCGTTTGGTCCCAGTTGGCACACATACTGGAGGCAACCAATGGATGTTTTTCATGTTTATGTTTCTCTGCCTCTCTCCCTCCCCTCCCCTCTCTGTAATAAAACAAGAAACATGTCCTTGAGTGAGGATTAAAAAATAAAACTCAATAGTCCAAATGTCCCAGTTTGGTTAAGAAAAGTTATCAGCTGAATACCAGATGCAAAACTCTGAAATTTATCAATAAAGAACAACCTCCACATCATTCATCTTGAGAGTTCATTATGAAACAGACAAGAGAATTACTTAAAAACAATAATGAGAAGGTGAGGTGTAGATGTGATGCTCAAAGAGGTTTGCTGATTTCTTACTTTGAAGCCAATGTGCTAGGCAGGCACAGGCAGCACTGTGAGCCACAGGCCTGCCCTCTGAGGTCCAGTCTACACCACACTGACAGTGCAGATGCAGAGGAGAAGTGCTGCTCGTTAACAGTGGACGACCAGAGCGTAGGGGGACTCAGCAGTGACGGCGGCTCTGCAAAAGTTGCACATTGGTACTTTCTGGTGTGTGCACACATAACACACACTGATAATGGAACGTTCCTCCTAGACTGGTTAGGATGGGTGAATAAGACATTGCTTGCTGAGTGCTATCAATGTGTAGTGCACAGCACTGGGTGAGGGATCAACAAATACGGTAGCTGTTCTCATAAGAGCCCATCTGATCTTCACATTCAGTGAGCTCTGCTGCCCACAGGAGCTAAGAGCTGGGTGGCTTTTCAAAATGATCTTTTATGCTATAGTATTTAAAATAAATGCAGAGGTGAAATATGAGAGTTTTTCTTACATCTTACAACTTTAGTAGGTCAATTTATTTCTATGTTTTTATTTTCACATATATTTTGATTTCAGCAGAGTTGGTGCACAGGCTAGTACTGGTTAGATTATTTTGGGTGTAAACATAGTGATGTGACATCTTCAAACCCTTCTACAGCAGGAAACACAATTTGTAAAAGTTATAAACAGTCATCATCCTACCACCCTACAACCAACACTACACTAGTGTATGTTGTAGATTTTGCTATTTACTGCATTTATGTACCATAATTGCAGTTACAGAACATTTGTAATTATTGGTCAACATTTTCCCTTTAAATCCTATAATAACTTTCTTATGCATCTACAAAATCTACACAAACATTATTTTAATGACTGCATAAATAGCTCATTTAGTTAATGTGGAATAATTGATCACTTTATCATTTTGTTAAATATGAGTTTACAAATTTAATATTAAAGATAATTTTAGTGGGGAAAAAAGAGTCCCATTCACTAATTATTTCTCCACAAGAGCACACACTTCCTCTTGTGATCAAGACTCCTGTTCCCTCTCAGTGTGAGATGGAGAAAGACTCTGGAAGCAAGTGGCCACACTCACCTCAAAGTGGGTTACAAGGTACAGTTTATGGTAACACCTTCAGAGGTCACCTAGCTGTGTGGGACGCATCCCCAACCACTGTGTTTGAGAATTAGAAGGAATCAGTAAAAGTCAATCTGCCACCAAGGAAGAAGAGCCAGCCACACACACTTTACTAGTCACTTACAACAACTGGTACAATGACCTATGTCAAAATAAGCATTCTCACGAGGGAAATGACACAAACCTGGACCAACCAGGGTGAATGTGCTGGAGAAAGACACCGGAGAACATGTAAACAGTCTGTACATCTACATAATTTACAGCTCAACACTCAAAAGTTCCTGGGGACCATATACAGCCCGGATGGCTTCTCTGAGACCCAATGCCCAGCTCTGCCCTTTGATAGCTACTGGCTCAGCAGTTTGCCCCAATGTTGTAAACAGTGAGAATGGCTCCTACACCAAGGAGGTAAAATAATACGAGGCAACCTATTTAGCCCCTGCATTTGGACCAATAACCTCAGAAGGGAAAGCACCTGAAGGTCAGCCAGGGTCCTGCCTCTGGGAGGTCTGTGGTTGAAAACTGCACACCCTCTTCTTTCTTCCTGACTGAAAATAGAGCAGAACTCTCAGAAAAGGGGGTGTCAGTCTCCAATGGGCTCAACCTAGTTGGCAGTCCTGGGGTTTCACTGGAGAGTGCTTTGTGATGTGCAGTGTGTGGCCCCTGCCACCAGGAAGGAGACAGAGCAACTCTCTTCTCCTGCTTCTGCTGTTGCCCCTGCAGGACAGGCAGCCACAGAGCACTGCTCTAAGATGACGTCACTCATTACAGAACTGAGATGCTCTGTGCTGTTTGGATGTTGTACATCCCAGCACTGCCCTGGTCCCCAAACCTGGTCCATGTGAACCCGAGAGGAAGCACGATCAATGTGACAATGAGTAAGCTCCTGGGATTAACCTCGATATGTAAGCTTCTCCCCTCTGTAATCTGGGTCCCATGAGTTGCAGCAGAGGTGGATTGAAAGCACCCAGAAAAACCATCAGAGTCCAAGTGAGAACTCAAGGTGTTGATGTGCTGTAGACAGCAGGTTATGGAGGAAGCAGGGGGTGGCCTGGGAACTCCAAAGTATGGTCAAGGTGTCCCCATGAGGCTTATTAGAACATACCTAAGAAAGGGTTTTCCAGGACACAATACATTGGAGGTACCCTCCAATCCATACCCTGACATGGGAAGATTTAGAATCCGGCCCTTCCAGGGAGGGGAGAAAGGACACTCTCTAAGGTGGCTTCTCTCAAAGCTTCATGCCTCTTCTGGGACCGGGAGAGGATCTGATACGTATGACTCTGTCATATTTATTTGTACTCTGCTGCACTCTCATACTCAATGTAATGAAGTCAAAATGTTATTTTGGAAATCTCTTATCAATAAAGCCTGCAGTTTACAACTAATTTATTAATTACTGAGTGATTCCTTTCTTTCTAAGATCAGTATGTGAACTTAGAAAAACTGAGCAGTTAATTACGTTTTGGGAAAATATCCACCTGTGCTCTAACTTGACTGTTCCACGCTGATGAGAAACTCTTTCAGAAACTCCAAAAATGGTTTCTGATCTTATGAGAAATCTGATGCATACTGGGCAATCCATAAATATTGGCACCTGTCTTCTTCCCAGTTTGTTTGATGGTACAGGTGATCTGCAGAAAATCTGAAAACTGACACACAGGTGATGAAACTATTATCCAACTGATCCTATGAAAACAGTAGTTTAGGTCACAGTATGTCATCATTCTAGGTAGTCATCATCTGACCATCAGTTATAAAAAAATAGAAGATAATAAATAGAATATTAGGACTTCCACCAAGATGGAGGCATAGAAGGACACACTGTGCCTCTCACACAACCAAGTTTAAAAACAACAAAGTTATAGCAACAAAAACGCAGCCAAACCACAGAAAATTTAACTGCACAAAGTCTAACAACAACAAACCCTTCAGCCAAACTGGTAAGAGGGGCAGAGCCAGCAGCAGAGCAGGGTGGGGCAGGAAAGATCCACCTGAGACACCAGGGCTTGCAAGCCAGGCTCACCAGCAGCTGTGGGCGGATCCCAGGTGTGGAGTAGATGGCGGACCCACTGACAGCCCAAGGTGGCGGACCCACTGAGGGCTGACCACGGTCACATTCTCGTGCAATTAACTGGTGAAGGAGTCAGTGGTGAGACAGACCCTACAGGTCTCAGTAGCAGGAAGCAGCAGAGGGGACCGTTATTGTCCGTCTCTGACCCCGCCCCCACATAGAGGGTCACAAACCAGCAACCTGGGTAGCCCTGCTCTGATGAACACTTAAGGCTCTGCTCCTCATATGTAAGAAGCACAAACAGATCAAAACATGGCTCAAGAACAACTCAGAGCCCCAGAGCAAATAACTCTAAGTGAACAAGAAATAGCCAAACTTTCAGATGCACAGTTCAAAACACTAGTGATCAGGATGCTCACAGAACTGGTTGATTTTAGTCACAAATTAGAGGAACATATGAAGGCTAAACTAATTGAAATGAAGGAAAATGCACAGGAAACCAATAGTAATGGAAAGGAAACTGGGATGAAGTGGACCAGAAAGAGAAAAAAAATGACCAAAAAGAAAAGGATGAAAAAACAAGAGTTCAATAAATGAGGAGAGGCTTAGAAACCTTCAGGGCATCTTTAAACATTCCAACATCTGAATTATACAGTACCAAAAGGGGAAGAGGAACAGCCACAAGTGGAAAACTTATTTGAACAAATAATTAAGAAGAATTTTTCCAATCTGGCAAAGGAAATAGACTTCCAGGAAATCCAGGAAACTCAGAGAGTCCCAAAGAAGTTGGACCCAAGAAGGAACACACCAAGGCACATCATCATTACATTAGCCAAGATTAAAATGAAGGAGAGAATCCGAGAAGCAGCAAGAGATAAGGGGACAGTCACCTACAAAGGAGTTCCCATCAGACTGTCAGCAGATTTCTCAACAGACACCTTACAGGCAAGAAGGGGCTAGAAAGAAGTATTCCAAGTCAGGAAATCCAAAGACCTACATCCAAGATTGATCTATCCAGCAAAACTTTCATTTAGAATGGAAGGACAGATAAAGTGCTTCTCAGATAACATCAAATTCAAGGAGTTCATCATCACCAAGCCCTTATTATATGAAATGTTAAAGGGACTTATCTAAGAAAAAGAAGTTAAAAAAAGATGAACAGTGAAAGGACAGCAAACTCACAGTTATTAACAACCACACCAGAAACAAAAGCAAACTAAGAGGACAGCTAGATCAGGAACAGAACCATAGAAATGAAGACCACATGGAGGGTTAGCAACAGGGGAGTGGGAGGAGGAGAAGGGGGGAGAAGGTACAGAAAATAAGTAGTATAGATGGTAGGTAGAAAATAGACAGGGGGGAGGGAAGAATAGTAGGGGAAATATAGACTCTAAAGAACTTGAGACACATGGTCATAAACTGAAGGGGGGAATGGTAGGGGGGTGTGTAGGGTGGAGGGGAATGAAGTGGGGAAAGAGAAAAACTTTAATGGCATGATCAATAAAATATATTTAAAAAAATAAAAATAAAATATTAAGCTTAATGACACCAAACAAACTTTAACCTAGGGAAATGCATCATCTCAAAATGACATATTTTTATAGGATTATCAAGGTGACATTCCTCTAACTTCTAAAAGTGATCAGAGCCAAAAACACACATACACAAAACACAAATACACACAAAGGACATTGATACACACAACACAACCAGCTCTTAACTGCAATAAACACGTTCCCAGGTATGTATGTCATTCATCATTGGGCACTTCCTGTCATTACAGCTCTCATTTCAACCTGCACTTATAGCTCCCATGTGTCTGGTGAGGTCCTGTAGAATTCTGATTATATTTTCTATTTGTAAGCAGAATGAGTAAAAACCAACATGCTAATCATTTAAATGACTCCCAAATTAAATTACCTGAAAATTGGTTTTCAAGTCATTGCTTTTTTACCCATGAGGTAAACATTTAACTAAAGAAGAAATAGATATTCAGAAAGTCATGATAGGTGTATAGTTGATTAAAATAATTATAAATTGTTACCAAATGTATTTATGGAGTACTGTGTGATAAAAGTCTACAGTTTGATGTTTTCCTTTACATCTTGAAAAACCACAGAATAAAGAATTGACTATGGCTTATTGAGCAGAGCCCAAGATACAGACACTTCATGTGGTAGGTGCCTGGGTTCTGACTGTCAGAGCTATGACCGAGTGAGGGGAATGTATTTCCACAGTTTTGAGAAATACCCTTCAAAATCGTTCAATTACATTTTCTCTGATGCTGGCTTCCTGGGTTCATATTGTTATTTCTATGCATTTCTCAGATTTTTCTATCCTCACCTGAGAACATGTTTATTGGTTATAGAGAGAGTGGAAAGGAGGGGGGGACAGAGAGGAAGAGAAACATCCACTGGAGAGAGAAACATTGATAGGTTGCCTCTCACATGCACCTTGACTTGGGACTGGACCTGCAGTCTTTGCATGTGCCTTGAGTGGGAACTCAATCCATGACCTTTTGGTTCATGGGATGATGCTCCAGCCAAATGAGCCACCTGGTCAAGGTTTCTCAGATTTTTGGAAAGAGGAGTGGGACATTTTACTGGAAGAGCAGACCATAAAAGTCCTACAAGGAAACAGGCAGTAAAATTTTGGATATTTATCCTAGAAATATTTTTGCTGATATAACTCTTCAGGCAAGGGAAGCAAAAGAAAGACTAAACAAATGGAACTCTATCAAAGTGAAGAGTGTTTGCACAGCAAAAGAAACACTCAAGAAAACAAAAAGACCACCCACTGAATGGGACATGACATTTACCAAAAACATATTTCATAAGGCGCCAACAATGTGCAAAATCTATAGAAACTCAGACAGCTCAACACAAGTAAACCATCACTACAACTAAGAACTGGGCAGAGGACCCGAGTATACACTTCTCCAGATGGCCAACAGACATAAGAAAAGATGCTCAATGTCACTAACTGTTAGAGCAATGCAAATGAAAACCACAGGGTCAGTCACCTCACACCTGTCAGAATGGCCATCATCAATAAATAAACAAACAGCAAGTGCTGGGCAGGAAATGGAGAAAAGGGAACCCTCCTGCAGTGTTGGCGGGAACGCAGACTGGGAACGCAGCCGCTGTGGAAAACAGTATGGAGTATCCACAAAAAATCAAACATGGAACTGCCTTATGACCTAGCCAACTCACTTGTGGAAATATATCCAAAAAGGCTACAGCACTAATTTGAAAGCATATAAGGTCAGGCACAAATAGCATTATAAAATTTTATTACAGAACCACTTATTACAAAATCATAAGCATGTAATTCTGTAGCAGAATAATATCACACTCACACACCACGTGATATTTTAGGTGAAATGTTCAAACTAAAACTACAGATTATGACATCACATCATTACCCCTCCACCACACTTTTCCAAGAACCTCTATATGCACCTGATGTTCATTTCAATGCTGCTTACAATAGCCAAAAACTGGAAGCAGCCAGTGTCCAGCAGTGGATGGGGGGATAAAAAAACCATAGTACATTTACACCATGGAAAACTACACGGCCACAAAAAAGAAGAAAAATTTTACCCTTTGTGACAGAATGAATGGACTTGGAGAGCATTATGCTATGTGAAGCCAGTCAGAGAAAGACAAGCACCACAGGATCTCATTTACATGTGGAATCTAATGAACACAATAAACTAGCAAACAAAATAGAAACAGACTCATACATACAGAGAACAGACTGACAGCTGTCAGAGGGAGGGGGGTGGGGCCTGGGGAAGAAAGGTGAAGGGTCAACCTCCCCAGCATCCTCTCCCACCATGTCCCCTCCCCCCTTGCCCACTCAGCCATGTCACACTTGTCTCGTGCTGCTTGCTGCCACTGCAGTCATCCTCAGCTGAGTGGTTCAGAAGCTACAAGAATATTGGCGGGAACCATTTCAAGAACTTCAGCAGGGGATTTAATCTTGCTCTGTTAGAAGTGATCATAACCCAAGAATAAATGTAAAGTTTGAGTAATGCTCAAAACGTTTACCTCTAGAACCATTTAAATATTTACTAATACATGTCCTTCACTTGACCTTCAAGATATTTTAGGATATTTTACATAATTTCTTGTTGCACTACACCTTTCCCTAACTTTTCCCCTTTGCTACTAAATCATTTCATCAAGGAATTTAGAGTTTTTTAAGCTTTCATTGCATTCACCACACAACTGGTGAGGCACATTCATATAACTCTGAAGTATTATCTATATTAAAATTTCAGTTAACTTCAGAAGAAATCTCATAGGGCATTACTTTTACTGTGCTGTTTCCAACTACCTCAAAGTCAAATATCTAAGTACAGAGAAGTGTGTTGATACAATTTTCGCACATTTAGTATCTTCTCTGTATAATATTTCTGCCTTGAGAAATGAGAATTTACTTTTTTTAAAAAAAGAAAGACTAAAAATTCCAATAATTTAGTTGTACCATTTTAACTATAAAAGCTATGCTCTTCTATGGAAGTTCACCCTGTTTTCAGAGCTAGAAGTTGAACAATTACTATTTGTATATGAAACTTCTAATTCAGAGAACTCTGTGAGTTTTCCATTCACCTGGACCTGACCTGTAGCGCCCTATACAAAGCGACCTTCACCTGAGCATTCCTCAGGCTGTAGATGAGGGGGTTCAGCATGGGGTTAAAGAGACTGTAAAATAAGGATAGAATTTTATTCTTCTCCCCTTGTTGACTGGAGTCAGGGACCATGTAAACCACCATGGCACAGCCAAAGAAGAGCCCGACCACACAGAGGTGAGAGGAGCAGGTGGAGAAGGCCTTCCTGCGGCCCTCCCCAGACTGGATCTTCAGGATGGCCCAGAGGATGTGTGTGTAGGAGACCACCACCAAGCAGAGGGGCCCGACTAAGACCAAGATAGAAGCAGTGAAGATGGCCACTTTGTTGAGCCAGATGTCACCACAGGCCAGCTTGAGGATAGAAAGGAGCTCACAGAAGAGCTGGTTTACTTCCCGAGACCTGCAGAAAGGCAGCCTTTGAAGGAGAAGCACATGTATCAGAGCCAGGAAAAATGCGCAAGACCAGGACGTGGTGGCCAGGACTGTGCACACAGTCCAGCTCATGATGACAGTGTAGTGGAGGGGATGGCAGATGGCCACATACCGATCATAGGACATGGCCACCAAAATCAGGCATTCTGTAACAGCAAGACCCAAATACAAAAATGTCTGTATGATGCATGGGACAAAGGAGATGGCTTTATTCTGGGTCACTAAGTTTGCCAGCATCTGGGGGACATTGTTGGAAGCATAGGAGATGTCAATGATGGCCAGGTGGGAGAGGAAGTAGTACATGGGGGTGTGTAGTCTCTGGTCCAGACAGATGAGTGCAAAGATCATGCCATTTGCCAACAGACTGAAGGTGTAGAGCAGGGAGAAGACCCAGAAGAGGAGCACTTCTGTCTCTGCGCTGAGCTGGAATCCCAGGAGCACGAACTCTGTGCCCAATGACAAGTTCCCCTTCATTCCTTACAGAGACCTGGTCAGGAACTGAAGTGTGATAAAGGTCAGGGCTAGAGAATCAATTCAAAGTGGAGTTAATCTCAACATGAGCTCAGAGAAAGGTTGTATCTTTGTCACTCCTTGGAAGCTTTCCCCCTCCCCCAAACACGTTACCTGTTTTTAACGTCCCTATGAAATAAATTTAAACCTACAGAAAACAGGAATTATACAAAAAACTCTAATATAACAACATGCCCAGATCTAACAAATTTTCCTATTTATTTCATATTTGCATTATAATTCTTTGTCTCTATATTATATTATATGAGTATTGCTTCTTTCTGAAGCACTTGAGATTAGAGTATAAATAGACATGTTACCCATTTACCCTTAAATTCTAATTTTTCCACCCAAAACAAGGACATTCAGAACTATAACCACAATTATCAAAATCAGGCAATTTGATATTAACATGATTCTTTAATTTATAATATTCTCTCTCTACTCCCCTCACCCAGGACCCAATCCAAAATGACATGTGAGATTTAACATCATTTATCTTTAGTCTCCTTTCATCTGAAATAGTCACTCTGTCTGCCTTTGCCATTTGTGACCACTGAGTATTGGAAGATTATAAAGAAATTCTTCACTACAATGTTCTCCAAATGGAACTGCATGCAGCTCCTCATTTATTATTCAGATTATTCACTTTCTGCAGGGAAATTAAGTATCTTCTATTGTGCTTCATGAACAGGTGCATGAGGTTCACTGTTCCATCACTGGTGAGGCTCACTGGGATCGCCTGGTGAACATGGTGCCTCCTGAGTATCCCCATTATAGAATCATTATCTTTTTCCCTAACGTAACTTTTGGCACAGCCATTAAACTTACTATATAATATTCTGTCCCTTATAGAACTTCTCAGACACTAATTTCAGTGCCAGTTGATTATCTTGCCTGATTCGATTGTCAGTAGTGATTATTGCAAAACGTGGTGTTCTTACTCCATCACTGCTGGTACATTGATTGGTTGTCAATTTCCTTATAAGGCAAGGCTCTAACATCCACCTACCTATCCATCAATCATCTATATATCTTAATACATCTGCATCTGTCATCTTTCTACCAGTATGGAATCACGACTTTTGTAATCAAGGGATTATAATTTATTCTTCTCTTTATTGAATCATTCTTACCTATTGGAGATCTAAATCCACCAAGCTTGCCCTTTTGTTTTCTAACACGTCTCCATAGTTTTTGAGCACTTCCTTACTTCTGATGGCTATTTCACACTTTTCTCATACATTCCCCACGTCAGCCATGGGCACAGACACTTCTCCAAAAAAGTCTGATTACTTTAGAGAAGAGTCATACTCATAAACCAGTATCTTAATCTCAATAACTTATACTTTTATCATGACTTGCCACATTTCTGATGTCCTCTTTGTAAACAGCAAGCATAAAATTTGGCAAGGAATACAAATTGTTCCCGTGATAACACATTTACATGTTTGTAAACATTGAAAACAGCTTAACTGACTTCCCTTTTATGGAGCCAAATCTATTTCACTAAATTAACATTAGCATTGAAGAAAAATGGTCTTGATATTATTTAGCAGCTTATTTTTAGGCAAAATATAGATCTGTAACTAACACCTTATTAATTACCCAGTCATATTATTGTTTTCTTACTACTCAGAAAATCACAGAATGGAACATTTTAAACATTAAAGTTTAAGAATATGGGTCATTGTGTGACTATGGTGGTTCTTACCTTGCATGAGCAACTGACATCAAGTTTCGAAACTTTGTTAGAAAAACATGATGAAACTCTATTGAAGACTAAAGAGATAATACCCTGAAAAAAAACAAATAAAGATTTTTTATGTAAGAAAACCTTTTTTATTTTTACTGTTTTATATTCTATTTATTTATTTTTAGCGAGGAGAAAGAAGGAAGAAGGAGAGGGACAGAAACATCCATGTGTGGTTGCCTCTCACGACCCCCTTACCAGGGGCCTGGACTGCAACCCAGGCATGTGCCATAGACTGGGAACCCAACTGGTGACCCTTTGGTTCCCAGGATGACTGTCAATCCACTAAGCCACACCAGCAAGGAGAAGTAAGCAGTATTAATAGTGTGTACATACAGTAATACCAGTTTACTGTATGTTTTCATAGGTATCAGAAATTTAAATATATCTATCACAGTGTTGCTAGCTTACTTGCCAGTGTTTCTTTCATTTAGAAAAATATGAGAAACTATTTCCCATGTCAAAATATTTCTATGCAACATGCTGTAAACAGCTGCACACTATTTCCTTGAGTATAAATATTTTATTTATTATTTCATTAGGTTTGTGCAATATAATGCTTCAGTGAGTAAATTTGAAACTCATGAATCCTTCCAGGAAATTCTGAGATTTGACAGTACTCAGTGAAATCAGTGACACAATTTATGTATCCGGGTTCAGCTATCGCTCTGTCTCTAGTCACTTAAAGATCAAACAACAAAATCCCAGCGGCAGGGAGACTCAGCTCTGTCAGAAACCGCCCAGTGGGAAGGGTGTCTAACTGCACAGTCCTGACTCCCTTACCCCTGAATTCACCTCTGCTGTGCTATTGTCCCACTGGGTGGCTGGTGTTACCACGCTGGTGGCCACTGGGCACTGGTTCTCCCCTCACACTCAGGTGAAAGCCTGCTGGTCTTCACCTCCCTGCAGTTCACTCTTCTCTCAGGTGGATGGTAAATGCTCCACAGGGCTTAGAACAGCCTGACTTCCAATGTGTGCAGCTGTTTGGTCACCAGACTGAAAATCCTTGTTACTCTCAGTCTAACTGCCACCTGAGCTATTCACCCTCTTTTTGAAGGAACTGACACATTCTATGTGACATTATTTCATATCCTACCTCCTCCACCCCAGGTGCCACATGGTCCACGGGAAAGAATCGACCCCAACACCACATTTGGATTTCCTCTTAGACGTCTTTACATCTACGTCATGAACAACAAGAGACATAGATTTCTCATTAGTGGCTCATCTAGTGTTTTCTTCTCAATTACAGTTTCTGGCTTTAGGGGAACCCCTGTTTTCTAGGTAAATGGCACCTGTAATTACATGACTCTTCACTGTGTATGAACAGAGGAGAAGGCTCCTACCTGTGCAGCAATTACAAGTTAAACAATTCCTTTAACACAGTGACCATCACTTAACCCCTCTGCACCACACAGGCCTTACAGTGAGGATTCAGGGGAGCAGACAGTGTGATCCCCATAATTACTAGTTTCATCTCTAAGACCATGGATATTATTTTAATTCACACATATTTAAATGCTTGTGAGTGTGGATGAATTTGGTAATTTCAAAATGCTGAGAATTACATCTATACCTGGGTGGGGTGTCAGGCCTCAGTAACTGAGCATTCTTGGGCTGGTGTGTGCTTAGGGAGGTATGGAAATGTGTCAAACACACCCATTTGCTGACACACTGGGCAGACCACTGCCCTCACTGTTTTACCCCAATGGGTGTTCAGGGCACCACACCTTCCTCTTCTGAACCGTGACATCGTAGGGTGAGTCCAGTTACAACAGAGAGAGGTGGCCGCCTGCTTGATCATCTCTGGGCCCCATGGAAGGGCTGGATGTCAGACAGCCTGAAAACAGGGTCTTTCTGCCCTTGCAAGTTAGGCTAGGTCCGTGTGGGGGGCTCTTCAGAAACAATACAAATATACAGGCTTGGCCAATAACAACAGTTACAACAGTTAAATCCTCACTATAAAAGTGTATCGGTAAACTTCAGGACATATCAAAGATAAAGGGAAATTTGGGTCAAATGTCACGTATTTAAGCTGAGATTCACTCCCACCAAATAATGAACTTTTTATATTTATATGTCTTATATATCTTGAAGTCTCATAACAATTAGTATAGTTCTAGATGAAGCAGGCACTGAGGAAATGTTTGTCAAATACATGATTGTCATTTTTAGTTAAAAAGTGTGTGTATGTTAAGCATTTTCAGTTTACCAGGGTCTATTGACCAAGACTTGGGTTTTACTTTATTAAAAAAGTACAGTGAGAATTTGATCCCTGGAAGAAACCGACAATATCCTTGATTTTCACTTTCATACATATGAGTACATTTGGGAAGATTCTATGTAAATGTGCATTAAGTTTGTGACGTTAATTTTTCCACAATTAAAGAATACTGCTGTGTTATGGAAAGTGAGAGAGACACATCAGTATTGCCAAATTCTACTCAAACACAGTTGGACACAGTAAGTAATGTTGGAAACCTATTTCATCTCTGAACGTGAAGAATAATGATTTTATTGAATGTAACTCAATGTATTATTAGTCAGTAGGAACATCTGTTTACTAACTTTTTAGTTTTGTGTCTTCATAAATGAATTATTTTAATTTAGATGTAGTGACCATTTTATTTTTCTTTTCAATACCACACACAGCATCATTTTGCCATTAAAAAATAAGCAACATGAAAATAAAATAGGAGACACATTAAATCTCTTAAGCAGACACAGACACTGGAACAGATAAAACATCACAGTGAGAACAAAACAGAAGTGACGCACATACAAAGGTTTGCGAGGTCGGCACAAGCAGCTCTTCACCTGGGTGGTCCTGTGACTCCGAGTTTCTGCAGCTCTGGAGCTGTGTCCCACTTCCCCAGCTCTGCCCAGGAGTCTCCCACTCATGGTGTCCTATTGGATGATAGTGGATATATTTACATCACACACTGTGATTTCCAATTGACAATCATCACCATGAGCTGATCACCTGGGATGGTCAGGAAAGGAAGCAACTGAATGGTAAACTTACATTTTACCTGGTTTCAGCAAAGAAATGAATTACTGCCACCCTTCCTGGAAGATTCCCTTCCATGAAGAGAAGTTGCCCTGGACGTCAATTTCCTCATTCAGACTAGGAAACACAGACCACCTCTAACCTGGCTCCTGGGATCCTTACTCAGAGCCAATGCCAAGATATACAGCCCTGGCTGAGACAGCCTGCTGGCTCTGACCACCACTATACAAGCACATCAGGGGGAGAGTGTGAGATACTCTGAGGATGGTCAGGGCCCTGTCCACAGCACAGGAGGCAGACAGTCCCTGAGGTGGGGAAGGAAGAAATCCAGGTGCCAGTTCCACTGACCTTCATTTCCTGGTTGGAGTCAGGAGGAAAGAGCAGCCAGCAATGCCAGTCTCGTGCACACAGCCACGGTGGTGTTGGACGCTCTCCTGTCCAGTCTCAACTACTGACACTGACCAAGACCTTCCAACACAAATTACTCCCTTCTGTGGTATTTTCTCATGAGCTCTTACTCTGACCTGGAATAAACCCCACGGAGGAGAGAGATGCACCTGTGAACAAGGAGCAGCAGCCTGCCCTCTGCAGCTTCTGCAGGTGGAGACCCAGACACTGGAGGGGCCGCAGGTCTTGCTGTGGGTCCTTCAGAGAAGCCCGGGGGCATAGCTTCCATTTGAGAGTCAGAGGAACTAAAAACCTTCTGGAGTTTCTACTGAGAGTTAAGGTTCCAACAACAATCATAAGATGTTCTGCCTAGTTATCTTCTCCCTAAAGAAAAAGAAAAACTCTCTGATTTTCTCTGTGGAGGAGAGTGAAGATCGAGTCTGACTGTCCCTAGGGGAAGACCACTGGGGACCAGGTTGGGTGGCCATTAGCTCTGTGCTGATTCTCCATGAACTTGAAGGGATCTCAGGGGATTTGACCCTGAGACAGACACCATGAATGACGGCAGCCACGCTCATGAAATGATTAGTGTTATAAATGGCCCCTTCTCTAGATCTTGTACAGGGTGTGATTGCTTTTAGGGCAATGCTGAGAAAGAACATACCCCCCCAAGCCAGGACTTGTTGCCATCTGCACTCAGGGCTCACAGGTACATATGAGGAAGTATTGTAACATCCATAAGCAACAAGTACTGAGTCCTTTTTAAAAAAAATATATTTTATTGATTATGCCATTAAAGTCATTCAATTTCCCCTCCTTCATTCCCCTCCACCCTGCACACCCTCTCTCCCACCATCCCCCCCTCAAGTTTATGTCCACCTCTCTCAAGTTCTTTAGATTTTATATTTCCCCTACTACTCTTGCCCCCCTATCTATTTTCTACCTACCATCTGTGCTACTTATTTTCAGTACCTTCTCCCCCCTTCTCCTCCTCCCACTCCCCTGTTGCTAACCCTCCACGTGATCTTCAATTCTATGGTTTCATTCCTAATCTAGGTGTCCTCTTAGTTTGCTTTTGTTTTAGGTGTGGTTGTTAATAACTATGAGTTTGCTGTCCATTCACGGTTCATCTTTTTTATCTTCTTTTTCTTAGATAAGTCCCTTTAACATTTCATATAATAAGGTCTTGGTGATGATGAACTCCTTTAACTTGACCTCATCTGAGAAGCATTTTATCTGTCCTTCCATTCTAAATGAAAGCTTTGCTGGATAGAGCAATCTAGGTTGTAGGTCTCTGGATTTCATGACTTGGAATACTTCTTTCCAGCCCCTTCTTGCCCGTAAGGTCTCTTTTGAGAAATCTGCTGACAGTCTGATGGGAACCCCTTTGTAGGTGACTGCTTCTAGGATTCTTTCCTTCATTTTAATGTTGGCTAATGTAATGATGATGTGCCTTGGTGTGCTCCTTCTTGGGTCCAACTTCTTTGGGACTCTCTGAGCTTCCTGGGCTTCCTGGAAGTCTATTTCCTTTGCCAGAATGGGGAAGTTCTTTGTTATTCAAGTAAATTTTCAGTTTTTTGCTCTTTCTCTTCCCCTTCTGGTACCCCTATAATTCGGATATTGGAACATTTAAAGATGTCCTGGAGCTTCCAAAGCCTCTCCTCATTTTTTTGATTTCTTGTTTCTTCATCCTTTTCTGTTTGGTCATTTTTTTCTTCCTTCTGGTCCACTCCCTTGATTTGAGTCCCAGTTTCCTTTCCATCACTATTGGTTTCCTGTGCATTTCCCTTACTTTAGCCTTCATTTGTTCCTTTAATTTGTGACAAAAATCAACTAGTTCTGTGATCATCCTAATCACCAGTGGATTAAACTGTGCATCTGATAGGTTGGCTATTTCTTGGTCGCTTAGAGTTATTTGCTCTGGGGCTCTGAGTTGTTCTTGAGCCATAACCTTTTGGTCTGTTCTTGCCTGTTACATAAGAGGGGTGGAGCCCTAGGTGTTCACCAGGGTGAGGCCACCCAGGTCATTGGGTTGTGATGCTGTACATGGGGGCGAGGTCGGAGAGGGGCAAAGGTGGTCCCCTCTGCTGCTTCCCACTGCTGGGTCCTGCACAGTCTGTCTCACTGCTCACTCCTTTGCTAGTTTATCTGCGTGAGAATGTGTGACTGTGGTCAGTGTGCTGCCTTGAGCCCTCACTGTATCCACCCGTTGCTACCCCATGCCTGGTATCTGCCAATGGCTGCCTGCACACCTGGGCAAGTCCAGGGGATCTTTCCTGCCCGACCCTCTGCCAGGGGCCAAGGGGACCTGTGCTCTCAGGAGGGTCCCCTGACTGGGTTCAACCCACCACCACAGCCTCCCTGGTTTAGGATCAGTTGGTGGGAAACATCCTTTTCCAGCAAGTCCCCAGACCAGAGCTGGACTAGATGACCAGAGGGTGGGTGACTTGGGAGGCCTTCTTCAGAATTCCACCTGCCCACTGAGTCTTTTCTTACCAGCTGTGCCCTGTCCCCAGTCCTTACATTGTGCATTGGTCCTCAGGGAGATGCCCACATCCCCACCGTCTTCATGTTCAGCAACTCTCACCTCAAACACTCCCAGCAACTCTGAATCCCAGCTCAGAAGAACACAATTTCCATTCCTGTGCCTCACTCTCAGGGACAGGATAGAATGTTTCAAATGTTTTTTCATTTTCAATTTACATAAACTTACGTGAGTGTGCACTTGGTAGCAGAGTCCACCCACCTAGCTCGTGGACCTTCTACAACAAAATGCACGGACCTCCGAGCATCTGTGTTTAGCAGATTCATTGACAGCTTATTTAGTATAAGAAACAGGGCCCCGGCATGGCTCTGTCCCACACCTGGTGGAGTCACTGAGGCCCTGGGATAACTCGGAGTGACAGGTGCATCCTGTGTAAAGCCATGACATACATTTCCATAGTTATGTGCTAACTTGATTGGTACGTGCTCCCCTTTGAGCTGTGTTATCCCTACCTTGTTATAACCTCTGCAGAAGTCTCAGGCACGTGAATGAGCAGTTAGCTAAATCACCACCTTCCTCAGGCTGCATTCGCCACTGGTGCAACATTCTGAGGCAGCCTTATCCTGATCTTACGATACTTTTGACCATCCAGATTCGTATTCCAAATGATGTACTTACATGACGCAGTTGGATCTTTTTAATCTGCTCATTCCAGGGAACAGATCTTTTCTTACAGACTGTTCCTCCTCATCCAAAGGAAACTCAGTTTTTCCAGTGATGCCACAAGAGCCACCTGTCTCTCTCAAAGCCCTTTTGGTCTGTGTTTGGGGACAATCCACCATGCTTGTTATTTCCATTGTATATCAATAGCATGAGTGCAGTTGCAGGGTACGTTTTGTTACCCCACAAAATAATGGGGTCTCCTATATTACTGCCAGAGAAGTGGTAGTCCTCCCTCAGTGTGACTTAGTCTGGGTGTACCACAAGGCCTCCTGGAAACTGCCTCCTGCTACACAGGGCCCCTTCCCAGGAAGTTGGTACCTACCCTGTGAAGACTATGTTTTCTTCCCATGTAACCCATTGTCTTCTTCTGTTCTATTCAATACCTTTCTTCCCACAAAAATAAATATGTACCTGTGCCCAGCTCCCCAGGTGGTACCTTTGTTCCATTAAAGCAGGGGCGTTTCTTAGCATGTGATCATCAAGGTGCTCAGATACACCGTGATCAGCCAGCTGAGAATTGAACAACACACAGTCCAATGGCCCCATGGAGAGTGGTTCCTGGAAAGCTCTTCCCAACAGAGAGCTGGTGCAGTAGAAGCAAGCTAAAAAATAGGAGTCGAAAGTTACTGCTACGTAGTCAGAATTCCATCCAGTCACCAACAACTGGTCCAGTTTATCATCCTGTCATGTGACCAAAATGTGTCCCAGTACAGGACACTCAGGACTTCAAGCTTCCATTTGACCCTGTCAGCTTCCAAATGCAAGGTCGTTTGAATAAACCTGTGACATCACCACTCTGTGTGTCTGGCATAACTGTGCTGAGAGACAGTACCATTCTGCAGGTGGGAGCCTTTCTTGAGGCTCTGATGTAATGTTAGATTTCCTTACCTCCCTTTGTTTACCCTCAGCTACTCCTCCTCCCCACTTATCCCTGATTTTCACTCAGTTTCCCTCCTTTGGAAGAGATAATAGGTTTAGCCTGTGCTGTTACAGATTGCTGGCAGTTGAGCACATGTCCCCATTTGCAGAGGGCAGGGCCAGACAGGGGCAGAACTGATGGGCCACCTCACCCAGCAGACAATGTAGCTATGTCACTGTCACTCAGTCTTGCCAGATGGGGTGAAAACACAGGCACCCCAGGAGCCATCAGGAATTCTGGCAGAAATCTTTTTACGTAGACCTACAGTGTCTTGCTTAGGGATCAGCCCTGATTCTGGGACAGGGAAACAAAGTTTGGGTAATGTGAGGGAGAACTGCACAGTGGTACCAGTATCCCCCACACCCCTTCTCTCGAGTACCCCCAGAAAAGTGGAGGCATCATGAGTATTCAACAATAGTAGAGAGATTTCCATACAACATGATGGGTACAAGGACACTGGGGAACTACAACAGTAAACAGAGCTCTCAGATGAACAAGCAGAACTTGTGAAGCTGCCATCCCTAAAGTTCAAGGGCATAGAGCAGAGGCTGGGTGATTAGAATCCAGAAGGCAGAGGAGTCCGGGTTCAGACTTGACCTTATGAGTAGATGGGGTGCCCCAGCGCCACTGTGGCCCCAGCAGGAAATGATGAGGCTGGCTCTGGGAAGCTGAGTAACTAAGGCTGGGCAGGGGGCCTTCACTGCCACTGCCAAGAGCTGTTGGGCCAGGCTGACAAGAGAGGCAGGCAGACAGGAAGGAGCAAGGTCCTTTTCCCTGCTCCAGGCTCCCAGTCTGCTTTAGAGCTCCCTACCTACACAATGTAAGCAATTGGAAGCCACCAAAAACAGTAATCTGCCCTGGTTGTTGTGGCTCAGTAGGTTGGAGTGTAGCCCTATAAATTGAAAGTTTGGGGGTTTGGTTCCTATCAGGGCCCATGCAGCCCTCCTTGCAGGTTTGGTACCAGTTGCCACACATAACAGATGGCTGGATGAGACATTGCATGTTGAGTGCTATCCATGTGCAGTGCACAGCACTGGGTGAGGGATCGACAAATATGGTAGCTGTTCTGATAAGAGCCCAACTGATCTTCATATTCAGTGAGCTCTGCTGCCCAGAGGAGGTAAGTAATAGTTGGGTGGCTTTTCAAAATGACCTTTCATGATATAGTATTTATAATAAAAACAGAGTTGAAATATGAGTTTTTCTTACATCTTACAAACTTTACTAGCTCAATTTATTTCTATTTTTATTGTCACCTATATTTTGATTTCAGCATAGTTGGTGCACAGGCTAGTACTGGCTAGATGATTTCAGGTGTAAACATGGTGATGTGACATCTTCAAACCTTCCTATAGCAGGAAACACACTTTGTAAAAGTCCTAAATAGTAAAGATCCTACCACCCTACGACCAACACTATACTATCCTATGTGGTAAACATTGCTATTTACTGCGTATATGTACCATAACTGCAGTTACATAACATTTGTAATTATTGCTTCATATTTTCTCTCTAAATCTTATAATAACTCCTATGTATCTATGAAATCTATACAGTCATCATTTTAATGACTATAAATAGCTCTTTGAGTTAATGTGGAATAATTGATCACTTTATCATTTTGTTGAATATGAGTTTACAACTTTCTTATTAAAGAGAATTTTAATGGAGAAAAAAGAGTCGCATTCAGTAATTACAAGTCCTCAGGTGAAGGGCACACACTTACTGTTCTGATCAAGTCTGTTCACTCTCTGTGTGAGATTGAGAAAGACTCTGGAAGCAAGAGGCCACCCTCACCTCAAACCGGGGTACAAAGTCCACTTTTTGGTAACACCCTCAGAAGTCACCTAGGTCTTTGGGGCGCATCCCCAACCGCTGTGTTTGAGAAGTGGAAGGAATCAGTAAAAGTCAACCTGCCACCAAGAAAGAAGAGCCAACCACACTATACTAGTCACCTATAACGTCTGGTAAAATGTCCTGTGTCAGAATAAACATTCTCATGAGGGGAATGACCTGGACTAATCAGGGTGAATGTGCTGGTGAAAGGCACTGGAGAACATGTAAACAGTCTGTGCATCTACATCATTCACAAGTCAACACTCAAAAGTTCCTGGGGACCATACACAGCCCAAATTGTTTCTCTGAGACCCAATGCCCAGTTCTGCCCTGTGTTACGTAGTGGCTCAGCATTTTGCCACCGAAGATGGAAACAGTGAGAATTGCTCCTACACCAAGGAGGTAAAATAAAGGAGGGAACTTATTTAGCACCTGCATTTAGACCCAACAACCTCAGAAGGGAAAGCACTTGAAAGTCAAGTGGGGTCCTGCCTTCTGGGAGCAACTGTGGGAGCTGCAGAACCACTTCTTTGTTTCTAATAGAAAATAATGTGAAATTCTTAAAAAGGGGGGTTTTAGTCTCTAATGGGCTCGACCTATTCGGCAGTCCTGGGGTCTCACTGGAGGGCAGGGCTGAAGAGGCAGTGTGTGCCCCCTGCCACCAGGAAGGAGACAGAGCAACTCTCTTCTCCTGCTTCTGTTGTTGCCCCTGCAGGACACACAGCCACAGAGCACTGCTCTGAGATGACGTCACTCATTACAGAACTGAGATCCTCTGTGCTGTTTGGATGTTGTGCATCCCAGCACTGCCCTGGTCTCGAAACCTGGTCCGGGTGAACCCAAAAGGAAGCAGGATCAGTGTAACAATGAGTTACACTGGAATTTACCTCGATATTTAGGCTTCTGGAAGCTCCTGGAATTAACCTCGATATTTAGGCTTCTCTCCTCTGTAATCTGGGTCCCATGAGTGGCAGCAGAGGTGACATGGAAGCACCCAGAAAAACCATCAGAGTCCAAGTGATAACTCAAGGTATTGATGTGCTGTAGACAGCTGGTTACGGAGGCAACAGGTGGTGGCCCCGGAACTCCAAAGTATGGTCAAGGAGTCCCCATGGGGCTTATTAGAACATATCTGAGGGAGGGTTTTCCAGGACACAAAGCATTGGAGGTTCCCTCTAATCTCTACCCTCAAGTGGGGAGATTCAGGGTCCATCCCTTCCAGGGAGGGGAGGAAAGGTCCCTCTCCAAGGTGGCTTCCCTCAAAGCTTCATGCCTTTTTGGGACCAGGAGAGGATCTGCTACCTAACACTGTCATATTTATTTGTACTCTGTTGCACTCTCATACTCAATATGATGGAGTCAAAATGGTATTTTGGAAATCTCATATCAATGAAGCATGCAGTTTACAACTAATTCATTCCTTACTGTGTGATCCCTGACTTTCTGGGATCACAACCTGAACTTGGGAAAACTGAGCAGTTAACCAAATTTTGGAACATGTCCACCTGTGCTCTAACTCCACATTTCCATGCTGACGAGAACACACTCAGAAACACCCAAAATGGCTTCTGATCATATGAGAAGCCCAGTGTGTACTGGGCAATCCATAAATATCGGCACCTGTCTTCTTCCCAGTTTGTTTGATGGTACAGGCGATCTTCAGAAAATCTGAAAACTGACACACAGGTGACAGAACTAGTAGACAAATGATGCTGTGAAAACAATAGTTCAGGACACAGTGTTTGAAGTTTGTCATCATCTGACCATCCATTATAAAAATAAAAAATTAGAGTACAATAAATAACAAAACATTAATGTTCATGATACCAAACGCACCATAACCTTGGGAAATGAACCATCCCCAAATAACTCTTTTTTTACTGCATTATCAAGGTGACATTCCTGTAACTTCTAAGAGTGATGAGAGCAACAAATACATACACACAAAACACAAATAAGCACAAAAGACACTGACACACACAACACAGGCAGCTCTTACCTGCAATACACACGTTCTCAGGTATGTACATCATCCATCAGCACTGGGCACTTCAAGTCATCAGAGCTCTCATTTCAACCTGCATTTATAGCTCCCATGTTTCAAGCAAGGTCCTCTAGAATTTTGATAATCCTTTCTATCTGAAAGTGGAATGAATAAAAGACAACACGCTAATCATTTAAATGACTTCCAAAATAAATTACATGAAAATCGGTTTTCAAGTCATTGGTTTTTCACCCGTATGGTAAACATCCAACTCAAGACAAAATGGATATTCAGAAAGTCACAGTAGGTGTAGAATTGATGGAAATAATTATAAATTGTGGCCAAATGAATTTATAAAGTACTGTGTATTAAAAGGTCACCAGATTGGTGTTTTCCTTTGCATCTTCAAAAACAGAGAGTAAAGAACTGACTGTGGCATATTGGACAGAGCCCAACATACAGACACTTCAGTTGGTAGCTGCCTGGGTTCTGACTGTCAGAGCTGTGACCGAGTGAGGGGAATGTATTTCCACAGTTTTGAGAAATACCCTTCAAAATCGTTCAATTACATTTTCTCTGATTCTGGCTTCCTGGGTTCATATTGTTATTTCTATGCATTTCTCAGATTTTTCTATCCTCACCTGAGAACATGCTTATTGGTTATAGAGAGAGTGGAAAGGAGGGGGGGACAGAGAGGAAGAGAAACATCCACTGGAGAGAGAAACATTGATAGCATGTCTCTCACATGCACCCCGACTTGGGACTAAACCTGCAGTCTTTGTATGTGCCTTGAGTGGGAACTCCATCCATGACCTTTTGGTTCATGGGATGATGCTCCAGCCAACTGAGCCACCTGGACAGGCCTTCTCACATTTCTGAAAAGAAAAGTTGGTCATTTAAATGGAAGACCAGAAGCCATAAAAATCCCGCAAGAAAACAGGCAGTATAATCTTGGAATTTATTCTAGAAATGTTTTTGCGGTATATCTCTTCAGGAAAGGGAAACAAAAGAAAGACTAAACAAATGGAACTCCATCAAACTGAAAAGTGTTTGCAGAGCAAAAGGAACCTTCGACAAAACAATAAGACCACCCACTGAATGGGAGGCAAAATTCACCAAAGACATATCTAATAAGGTGTTAACAGTGTCCAAAATCTAAAAAGAACTCAGAAAGCTCACCAGCAATAAACAAGCAGTCCAATTAAAAAATGGGCAAAAGACCTGAGTACCCACTTCTCCAAAGAGGACCAACAGATGGCCAATAGATGTAAGAAAAGATGCTCAATGTCGCTAACTGTTAGAGAGATGCAAATGAAAACCACAGAGTAAATCACCTCACACCTGTCAGAATGGCCATCATCAATAAATAAACAAACAACAAGTGCTGGCCAGGACGTGGAGAAAAGGGAACCCTCCTGCAGTGTTGGTGGTAATGCAGACTGGGAATGCAGCCACTGTGGAAAACAGGATGGAGTTTCCTAAAAAAATCAAACAAGGAACTGCCTTATGACTTAGGCAATTCACTTGTGGGAATATATTCAAAGAAGCCTACAATAATAATTTGAAAGAATCTAAGGTCAGGCACAAATAGAATTATAACATTTTATTACAGAACCTCATATCACAAAGTCATAAGCATGTAATTCTGTAAGATAACAATATCACAGTCACACATCATGTGACATTTTAGGTGAAATGCTCAAATTAAAACTACAGATGATGACACACATATCATTACCTGACCAACCACACTTCTGCCAGACCCTGTATATGTACCCGATGTTCATTACAGTGTTGTTTACAATAGTGAAAGATTGGAAGGAGCCCAAGTGTCCATCAATAGATGAGGGGATAAAAAAGCTGTGGAACACTTACACCATGGAATAGTTCACAGCCACAAAGAAGAAGGAAAATTTTACTCTTTGTGACACAATGAAAGAACCTGGAGAGCATTATGCTATGTGAAGCCAGTCAGAGGAAGACAAATATCACAGGATCTCATTTACATGTGGAATTTAATGAACACAATGAACTAGCAAACAAAATAGAAACAGACTCATAGATCCAGAGAACAGACTGACAGCTGTCAGAGGGAGGGGGTGGGGCCTGGGGGAGAAAGGTGAAGGGTCAACCTCCCCAGCATCCTCTCCCACCATGTCCCCTGCCCCCCTTGCCCACTCAGCTCTGTCACACTTGTCTCCTGCTGCTTGCTGCCACTGCAGTCATCCTCAGCTGAGTGGTTCAGAAGCTACAAGAATATTGGCGGGAAACATTTCAAGAACTTCAGCAGGGGATTTAATCTTGCTCTGTTAGAAGTGATCCTAACCCAAGAATAAATGTAAAGTTTGAGTAATGCTCAAAATTTTTACTTCTAGAACCAATTGAACACTTACTAATACATGTACTTCACTTGACCTTCAAGATATTTTAGGATTTTTTACATAGTTTCTTGTTGCACTATAACTTTCCCTAATTTTCCCCTTTGCTACTAAATAATTTCACCAAGGAATTTGGAGTTTCTTTAACCTTTCATTGCATTCACCACACAACTGGTGAGGCACATTCATATAACTCTGAAGTATTTTCTATATTAAAATTTCAGAAATTTTAGCTTCGGAAGAAATCTCCTAGGGCATTACTTTTACTGTGCTGTTTCCAACTACCAAAAGGTGAGAGAAAGTCAAATATCTAAGTACAGAGAAGTGTGTTGATACAATTTTCGCACATTTAGTATCTTCACCGTGTAATATTTCTGCCTTGAGAAAATGAGAATTTACTTTTTCTGAAAAAAGAAAGACTAAAAATTCCAATAATTTAGTTGTACCATTTTAACTATAAAAGCTATGCTCTTCTATGGAAGTTCGCCCTGTTTTCAGAGCTAGAAGTTGAACAATTACTATTTGTATATGAAACTTCTAATTCAGAGAACTCTGTGAGTTTTCCATTCACCTGGACCTGACCTGTAGCGCCCTATACAAAGCAACCTTCACCTGAGCATTCCTCAGGCTGTAGATGAGGGGGTTCAGCATGGGGTTAAAGAGACTGTAAAATAAGAATAAAATTTTATTCTTCTCCCCTTCTTGACTGGAGTCAGGGACCATATAAACCACCATGGCTATGCCAAAGAAGAGCCCGACCACACAGAGGTGGGAGGAGCAGGTGGAGAAGGCCTTCCTGCGGCCCTCCCCAGACTGGATCTTCAGGATGGCCCAGAGGATGTGTGTGTAGGAGACCAGCACCAAACAGAGGGGCCCGACTAAGATCAATATAGAAGCAGTGAAGATGGCCACTTTGTTGAGCCAGATGTCACCACAGGCCAGCTTGAGGATAGAAAGGAGCTCACAGAAGAAGTGGTTTACTTCCCGAGACCTGCAGAAAGGCAGCCTTTGAAGGAGAAGCACATGTATCAGAGCCAGGAAAAATGCGCATGACCAGGACATGGTGGCCAAGATTGTGCACACAGTCCAGCTCATGATGACAGTGTACTGCAGGGGGTGGCAGATGGCCACATACCGATCATAGGACATGGCCACCAAAATCAGGCTTTCTGTAACAGCAAGACCCAAATACAAAAATGTCTGTATGATGCATGGGACAAAGGAGATGGCTTTATTCTGGGTCACTAAGTTTGCCAGCATCTGGGGGACATTGTTGGAAGCATAGGAGATGTCAATGATGGCCAGGTGGGAGAGGAAGTAGTACATGGGGGTGTGTAGTCTCTGGTCCAGACAGATGAGCACAAAGATCATGCCATTTGCCAACAGACTGAAGGTGTAGAGCAGGGAGAAGACCCAGAAGAGGAGCACTTCTGTCTCTGGGCTGACCTGGAATCCCAGCAGCACAAACTCTGTGCCCAATGACCAGTTCCCCTTCATTCCTTACAGAGACCTGGTCAGGAACTGAAGTGTGATAAAGGTCAGGGCTGGAGAATCAGTACAAAGTGGAGTTAATCTCAACATGAGCTCAGGGAAAGGTTGTATCTTTTTCAGTCCTTGGAAGCTTCCCCTTCTCCCCCAAACTCGTTACCTGTTTTTAACTCCCCTATGAAATAAATTTAAACCTACAGAAAACAGGAATTATACAAAAAACTCTAATATAACAATATGCCCAGATCTAACAAATTTTCCTATTTATTTCATATTTGCATTATAATTCTTTGTCTCTATATTATTATATATGAGTATTGCTTCTTTCTGAAGCACTTGAGATTAGAGTATAAATAGACATGTTACCCATTTACCCTTAAATTCTAATTTTTTCACCCAAAACAAGGACATTCAGAACTATAACCACAATTATCAAAATCAGGCAATTTGATATTAACATGAGTCTTTAATCTATAATATTCTCTCTCTACTCCCCTCACCCAGGACCCAATCCAAAATGACATGTGAGATTTAACATCATTTATCTTTAGTCTCCTTTCATCTGAAATAGTCACTCTGTCTGCCTTTGCCATTTGTGACCACTGAGTATTGGAAGATTATAAAGAAATTCTTCACTACAATGTTCTTCAAATGTAACTGCATGCAGCTCCTCATTTATTATTCAGATTATTCACTTTCTGCAGGGAAATTAAGTATCTTCTATTGTACTTCATGAACAGGTGCATGAGGTTCACTGTTCCATCACTGGTGAGGTTCACTGGGATCGCCTGGTGAACATGGTGCCTCCTGAGTATCCCCATTATAGAATCATTATCTTTTTCCCTAACGTAATTTTTGGCACAGCCATTAAACTTACTATATAATATTCTGTCCCTTATAGAGCTTCTCAGACACTAATTTCAGTGCCTGTTGATTATCTTGCCTGATTCGATTGTCAGTAGTGATTATTGCAAAACGTGGTGTTCTTACTCCATCACTGCTGGTACATTGATTGGTTGTCAATTTCCTTATAAGGCAAGGCTCTAACAGCTACCTACCTATCCATCAATCATCTATATATCTTAATACATCTGCATCTGTCATCTTTCTACCAGTATGGAATCATGACTTTTGTAATCAAGGGATTATAATTTTTTCTTCTCTTTATTTAATCATTCTTACCCATTGGAGATCTAAATTCACCAAGCTTGCCCTTTTGTTTTCTAACACATCTCCATAGTTTTTGAGCACTTCCTTACTTCTGATGGCTGGTTCACACTTTTCTCATACATTCCCCATGTCAGCCATGGGCACAGACACTTCTCCAAAAAAGTCTGATTACTTTAGAGAAGAGTCATACTCATAAACCAGTATCTTAATCTCAATAACTTATACTTTTATCATGACTTGTCACATTTCTGATGTCCTCTTTGTAAACAGCAAGCATAAAATTTGGCAAGGAATATAAATTGTTCCCGTGATAACACATTTACATCTTTGTAAACATTGAAAACAGCTTAACTGACTTCCCTTTTATGGAGCCAAATCTATTTCACTAAATTAACATTAGCATTGAAGAAAATGGTCTTGATATTATTTAGCAGTTTATTTTTAGGCAAAATATAGATTTGTAACTAACACCTTATTAATTACCCAGTCATATTATTGTTTTCTTACTACTCAGAAAAATCACAGAATCGAACATTTTAAAGATTAAAGTTTAAGAATATGGGTCATTGTGTGACTATGGTGGTTCTTACCTTGCATGAGCAACTGACATCAAGTTTCGAAACTTTGTTAGAAAAACATGATGAAACTCTATTGAAGACTAAAAAGATAATACCCTGAAAAAAAACAAATAAACATTTTTTTAATTAAATTTTATTTAGTTACTTTTCAAGTACATTTTTTTTTTATCTATTTCTCCCATCCTACCGCACCCCCCCCCCCGGGCTCCCCCCTCCCTCCCATTCCCCCCCCCCCAGTCCTCATCCCTGTGTCTTTCATACTTGTTCCTCAAAATCCCTCCCCCTTTTTCCCCCTTAAGTTCCCTTCCCTCTCCCCTCTGGTCGCTGCCCACTTGTTCTCTATTTCAGTGTATTTGTTTTTATTCTGTTTGCTTGTTTGTTTAACAAACATTTTTTATGTAAGAAAACCTTTTTATTTTTACTGTTTTATATTTTATTTATGTATTTTTAGCGAGGAGAAAGAAGGAAGAAGGAGAGGGACGGAAACATCCATGTGTGGTTGCCTCTCACGACCCCCTTACCAGGGGCCTGGACTGCAACCCAGGCATGTGCCGTACGTAGACTGGGAACCCAGCTGGTGACCCTTTGGTTCCCAGGCTGACTATTAATCCACTAAGCCACACCAGCAAGGACAAGTAAGCCGTATTAATAGTGTGTATATACAGTAATACAACTTTACTGTATGTTTTCATAGGTATCAGAAATTTAAATATATCTATCACACTGTTGCTAGCTTACTTGCCAGTGTTTCTTTCATTTAGAAAAATATCAGAAACTATTTCTCATGTCAAAATATTTCTATGCAACATGCTGTAAACAGCTGCACACTATTTCCTTGAGCATAAATATTTTATTTATTATTTCATTAGGTTTGTGCAATATAATGCTTCAGTGAGTAAATTTGAAACTCATGAATCCTTCCAGTAAATACTGAGATTTGACAGTGCTCAGTGAAATCAGTGACACAATTTATGTATCCGGGTTCAGGTATCGCTCTGTCTCTAGTCACTTAAAGATCAAACAACAAAATCCCAGCAGCAGGGAGACTCAGCTCTGTCAGAAACCGCCCAGTGGAAAGGGTGTCTAACTGCACAGTCCTGACTCCCTTACCACTGAATTCACCTCTGCTGTGCAGTTGTCCCACTGGGTGGCTGGTGTTACCACGCTGGTGGCCACTGGGCACTGGTTCACCCCTCACACTCAGGTGAAAGCCTGCTGGTCTTCACCTCCCTGCAGTTCACTCTTCTCTCAGGTGGATGGTAAATGCTCCACAGGGCTTAGCACAGCCTGACTTCCAATGTGTGCAGCTGTTTGGTCACCAGGCTGAACATCCTTGTTACTCTCAGTCTAACTGCCACCTGAGCTATTCACCCTCTTATTTGAAGGAACTGACACATTCTCTGTGACATTATTTCATGTCCTACCTCCTCCACCCCAGGTGCCACATGGTCCACGGGAAAGAATCGACCCCAACACCACATTTGGATTTCCTCTTAGACGTCTTTACATCTACATCATGAACAACAAGAGACATAGATTTCTCATTAGTGGCTCATCTAGTGTTTTCTTCTCAATTCCAGTTTCCGGCTTTAGGGGAACCCCTGTTTTCTAGGTGAATGGCACCTGTAATTACATGACTCTTCACTGTGTATGAACAGAGGAGAAGGCTCCTACCTGTGCAGCAACTACAAGTTAAACAATTCCTTTAACACAGTGACCATCACTTAACCCCTCTGCACCCCACAGGCCTTACAGTGAGGATTCAGGGGAGCAGACAGTGTGTTCCCCATAATTACGAGTTTCATCTCTAAGACCACGGATATTATTTTAATTCACACATATTTAAATGCTTGTGAGTGTGGATGAATTTGGTAATTTCAAAATGCTGAGAATTACATCTATACCTGGGGGGGGGCGGTGTCAGGCCTCAGTAACTGAGCATTCTTGGGCTGGTGTGTGCTTAGGGAGGTATGGAAATGTGTCAAACACACCCATTTGCTGACACACTGGGCAGACCACTGCCCTCACTGTTTTACCCCAATGGGTGTTCAGGGCACCACACCTTCCTCTTCTGAACCGTGACATCGTAGGGTGAGTCCAGTTACAACAGAGAGAGGTGGCTGCCTGCTTGATCATCTCTGGGCCCCATGGAAGGGCTGGATGTCAGACAGCCTGAAAACAGGGTCTTTCTGCCCTTGCAGGTTAGGCTAGGTTCTTGTGGGGGGCTCTTCAGAAACAATACAAATATACAGGCATGGCCAATAACAACAGTTACAACAGTTAAATCCTCACTATAAAAGTGTATGGGTAAACTTCAGGACATATCAAAGATAAAGGGAAATTTGGGTCAAATGTCACGCATTTAAGCTGAGCTTCACTCCCATCAAATAATGAACTTTTTATATTTATATGTCTTATATATCTTGAAGTCTCATAACAATTAGTATAGTTCTAGATGAAACAGGCACTGAGGAAATGTTTGTTAAATACATGATTGTCATTTTTAGTTAAAAAGTGTGTGTATGTTAAGCATTTTCAGTTTACCAGGGTCTATTGACCAAGACTTGGGTTCTACTTTATTAAAAAAGTACAGTGAGAATTTGATCCCTGGAAGAAACCGACAATATCCTTGATTTTCACTTTCATAAACATGAGTACATTTGGGAAGTTTCTATGTAAATGTGCATTAAGTTTGTGATGTTAATTTTTCCACAATTAAAGAATACTGCTGTGTTATGGAAAGTGAGAGAAGCCACATCAGTATTGCCAAATTATACTCAACCCGGTTGACACAGTAAGTAATGTTTGAAACATATTTCATCTCTGAATGTGAAGAAGAATTCTTTTGTTGAACGTAACTCAATATATTATTAGTCAGTAGGAACATCTGTTTACTAACTTTTTAGTTTTGTGTCTTCATAAATGATTTATTTTAATTTAGGTATAGTGACCATTTTATTTTTCTTTTCACTACCACAGCATCATTTTGCCATTAAAAATAAGCAACATGAAAATAAAATAGGAGACACATTAAATCTCTTAAGCAGACACAGACACTGGAACAGATAAAACATCACAGTGAGAACAAAACAGAAGTGACGCACATACAAAGGTTTGCGAGGTCGGCACAAGCAGCTCTTCACCTGGGAGGTCCTGTGACTCCGAGTTTCTGCAGCTCTGGAGCTGTGTCCCACTTCCCCAGCTCTGCCCAGGAGTCTCGCACTCATTGTGTCCTATTGGATGATAGTGGATATATTTACATCACACACTGTGATTTCCACTCTGACAATCATCACCATGAGCTGATCACCTGGGTTGGTCAGGAAAGGAAGCAACTGAATGGTAAACTTACATTTTACCTGGTTTCAGCAAAGAAATGAATTACTGCCACCCTTCCTGGAAGACTCACTTCCATGAAGAGAAGTTGCCCTGGACGTCAATTTCCTCATTCAGACTAAGAACACAGACCACCTCTAACCTGGCTCCTTGGACCCTTACTCAGAGCCAATGCCTAAATATAAAGCCCTGGCTGAGATAGCCTGCTGGCTCTGACCACCACTATGCAAGCACATCAGGGGGGGAGTGTGAGATACTCTGAGGGTGGTCAGGGCCCTGTCCACAGCACAGGAGGCAGACAGTCCCTGAGGCGGGAAGGAAGAAATCTAGGCACCAGTTCCACTGACCTTCATTTCCTGGTTGGAGTCGGGAGGAAAGAGCAGCCAGCAATGCCAGTCTCCTGCACACAGCCACAGTGGTGTTGGCTGCTCTCCCGTCCAGTCTCAACTACTGACACTGACCAAGACCTTCCAACACAAATTACTCTCTTCTGTGGTATTTTCTCATGAGCACTTACTCTGACCTGGAATAAACCCCAAGGAGGAGAGAGATGCACTTGTGAACAAGGAGCAGCAGCCTGCCCTCTGCAGCTTCTGCAGGTGGAGACCCAGACACTGGAGGGGCTGCAGGTCTTGCTGTGGGTCCTTCAAAGAAGCCCGGGGGCATAGCTTCCATTTGAGAGTCAGAGGAACTAAAAACCTTCTGGAGTTTCTACTGAGAGTTAAGGTTCCCACAACAATCATAAGATGTTCTGCCTAGTTATCTTCTCCCTACAGGAAAAGAAAAACTCTCCGATTTTCTCTGTGGAGGAGAGTGAAGATCGAGTCTGACTGTCCCTGGGGGAAGAGCACTGGGGACAAGGTTGGGTGGCCATTAGCCCTGTGCTGATTCTCCATGAACTTGCAGGAATCTCAGGGGCTTTGACCCTGAGACAGACACCACGAATGATGGCAGCCACGTTCATGAAATGATTAGTGTTTTAAATGGCCCCTTCTCTAGATCTTGAACAGGGTGGGATTGCTTTTAGGCCAATGCTGAGAAAGAACATACCCTCCCAAGCCAGGACGTGTTGCCATCTGCACTCAGGGCTCACAGGTACATATGAGGAAGTATTGTAACATCCATAAGCAACAAGTACTGAGTCCTTTTTTTAAAAAATATGTTTAATTGGTTATGCCATTAAAGTCATTCAATTTCCCCTCCTTCATTCCCTTCCACCCTGCACACCCTCTTTCCCACCATCCCCCCTCAAGTTTATGTCCACCTCTCTCAAGTTCTTTAGATTTTATATTTCCCCTACTACTCTTGCCCCCCTATCTATTTTCTACCTACCATCTATGCTACTTATTTTCAGTACCTTCTCCCCCCTTCTCCTCCTCCCACTCCCCTGTTGCTAACCCTCCACGTGATCTTCAATTCTATGGTTTCATTCCTAATCTAGGTGTCCTCTTAGTTTGCTTTTGTTTTAGGTGTGGTTGTTAATAACTATGAGTTTGCTGTCCTTTCACTGTTCTTATTTTTTATCTTCTTTTTCTTAGATAAGTCCCTTTAACATTTCATATAATAAGGTCTTGGTGATGATGAACTCCTTTAACTTGACCTCATCTGAGAAGCACTTTATCTGTCCTTCCATTGTAAATGAAAGCTTTGCTAAATAGAGCAATCTAGGTTGTAGGTCTCTGGATTTCATGACTTGGAATACTTCTTTCCAGCCCCCTCTTGCCTGTAAGGTCTCTTTTGAGAAATCTGCTGACAGTCTGATGGGAACTCCTTTGTAGGTGACTGTCCCCTTATCTCTTGCTGCTTCTCTGGTTCTTGCCTTCATTTTAATGTTGGCTAATGTAATGATGCTGTGCCTTGGTGCGTTTCTTCTTGGGTCCAACTTCTTTGGTACTCTCTGAGCTTCCTGGAAGTCTATTTCCTTTGCCAGAATGGGGAAGTTCTTTATTATTCAAGTAAGTTTTCAGTTTTTTGCTCTTTCTCTTCCCCATCCTATAATTTGGATGTTGGAACGTTTAAAGATGTCCTGGAGGTTCCTAAGCCTCTCCTCATTTTTTTGAATTCTTGTTTCTTCATCCTTTTCTGTTTGGTCATTTTTTTCTTCCTTCTGGTCCACTCCCTTGATTTGAGTCCCAGTTTCCTTTCCATCACTATTGGTTTCCTGTGCATTTACCTTCATTTCAATTACTTTGGCCTTCATTTGTTCCTCTAATTTGTGACTAAAATCAACTAGTTCTGTGATCATCCTAATCACCAGTGGATTAAACTGTGCATCTGATAGGTTGGCTATTTCTTGGTCGCTTAGAGTCATTGGCTCTGGGACTTAGAGTTCTTCTTGAGCCATAACGTTTTGGTCTGTTCTTGCCTGTTACATATGAGGGGTGGAGCCCTAGGAGTTCACCAGGGTGAGGCCACCCAGGTCATTGGGTTGTGATGCTGTACATGGGGGCGAGGTCGGAGAGGGGCAAAGGTGGTCCCCTCTGCTGCTTCCCACTGCTGGGTCCTGCACAGTCTGTCTCACTGCTCACTCCTTTGCTAGTTTATCTGCGTGAGAATGTGTGACTGCGGTCAGCGTGCTGCCTTGAGCCCTCACTGTATCCACCCATTGCTACCCCATGCCTGGTATCTGCCAACGGCTGCCTGCACACCTGGGCAAGTCCAGGGGATCTTTCCTGCCCGACCCCCACTCCTCTGCTGGCTCCTCCCCTCTTATCAGTCTGGCTGAACCATTTGTTCCTGTCAGACTTCTGCACAGTTTAATTTTCGGTGTTTTGCCTGTGTGTTTTATTACTAAAACTTTGTTGTCTTTAAACTTGGTTGTGCGAGAAGGGACAGTGTTTCCATCTATGCCTCCATCTTGGCAGAACTCTGTTTGTGTCCTGAGTCCTTCTTATGCTTCAGAAAATGTTCCAAATACCTTACAGTGACCACATAGTTCAGTTTTATCACAATTTTCACTTACAGATGTGGAGCTCAAAGTCTGAATGCTCTGTTAGGAGTCCTCTGAGTGTGGCCTGGGGACCACAGGAAATATCTGAGAATATTTCCATGGCTCTAGGAGTTCTAAACTGTTTACACAATAATACTCAGACACTTGACTTCTTCATCCTCACTCTCTCGGGAGTGCACAAGGGGCTTTCTGGAGGTGACATGACATTTGATGAGGCAGCAGAGAGAACGCAGAAGATTTCAACCCAGGTGTTCCCTGCTCAACCAACACTTAAAGAATTTTCAGAACTCTAAACCACAGCTGCTCTTTTACTATTTTTATGTTCTATACAAGATAGGTATCACGAAAATACATTCTTTATGTTAACATACAATGGAAATTGTTCTAAGTGAGTGAAAGCACATATTTCATAAATTCTCACTTTTCATTTCTATGTGACACATACTGACACACACAAACACATAAATAAAGTGTCTTTGGGGCCTTAGTGAGTTTTCAGAGTTCAAGAGGGTCCTGCATGGAGTGACAGATGACCAGTCTGGGAAGGGCCAGAGCTGGAAGCAGGTGAGTCCTACCAGACGTCAACTGTGTTTCAGTTTCCTGTGCCTACAGCAGATGAACACAAACCTGTGAACGGGCTTCAACCAGCTCCATCTGTTGTTCTGTCTCAGGGTCCCGTGGGCTGGAGGCCTGGTGGGCTTGGCTGCATTGTCAATGCCTGACTTGCAGGCTGAGAGAAAAGTTCAAGCCAGGTGTGCAACCCCATCTGTGGCTCTGCCTGTGGCCCCTCCACCTTCACTCTTCACTTCCCCCTCTGACTTCCTCCTCTGCCAGGGGCCAGGGGGACCTGTGCTCTCAGGAGGGTCCCCTGACTGGGTTCAGCCCACCACCACAGCCTCCCTGGTTTAGGATCAGTTGGTGGGAAACATCTCCATTGAGCAGTCCCCTCACCAGAGCTGAACTAGATGACCAGAGGGTGGGTGACTTGGGAGGCCTTCTTCAGAATTCCACCTGCCCACTGAGTCTTTTCTTACCAGCTGTGCCCTGTCCCCAGTCCTTACATTGTGCATTGGTCCTCAGGGAGAAGCCCACATCCCCACCGTCTTCATTATCAGCAACTCCCACCTCAAACTGTCCCAGCAACTCTGAATCCCAGCTCAGAAGAACACAATTTCCATTCCTGTGCCTCACTCTCAGGGACAGGAATGTTTCAAATGTTTTTTCATTTTCAATTTACATAAACTTATGTGAGTGTGCACTTGGTTGCAGAGTCCACCCACCTAGCTCGTGGACCTTCTACAGCAAAATGCACGGACCTCCGAGCATCTGTGTTTAGGGGGCACGTACACAGCAGATTCATTGACAGCTTATTTAGTATAAGAAACAGGGCCCGGCATGGCTCTGTCCCACACCTGGTGGAGTCACGGAGGCCCTGGGATAACTCGGAGTGACAGGTGCATCCTGGAAAAGCCATGACATACATTTTCGTAGTTATGTGCTAACTTGATTGGTACGTGCTCCCCTTCGAGCTGTGTTATCCCTACCTTGTTATAACCTCTGCAGAAGTCTCAGGCACGTGAATGAGCAGTTAGCTAAATCACCACCTTCCTCAGGCTGCATTCGCCACTGGTGCAACATTCTGAGGCAGCCTTATCCTGATCTTACGATACTTTTGACCATCCAGATTCGTATTCCAAATGACGTACTTACATGACGCAGTTGGATCTTTTTAATCTGCTCATTCCAGGGAACAGATCTTTTCTTACAGACTGTTCCTCCTCATCCAAAGGAAACTCAGTTTTTCCAGTGATGCCACAAGAGCCACCTGTCTCTCTCAAAGCCCTTTTGGTCTGTGTTTGGGGACAATCCACCATGCTTGTTATTTCCATTGTATATCAATAGCATGAGTGCAGTTGCAGGGTACGTTTTGTTACCCCACAAAATAATGGGGTCTCCTATATTACTGCCAGAGAAGTGGTAGTCCTCCCTCAGTGTGACTTAGTCTGGGTGTACCACAAGGCCTCCTGGAAACTGCCTCCTGCTACACAGGGCCCCTTCCCAGGAAGTTGGTACCTACCCTGTGAAGTCTATGTTTTCTTCCCATGTAACCCATTGTCTTCTTCTGTTCTATTCAATACCTTTCTTCCCACAAAAATAAATATGTACCTGTGTCCAGTTCCCCAGGTGATGCCTTTGTTCCATTAAAGCAGGGACGTTTCTTAGCATGTGATCATCAAGGTGCACAGTTACACCTTTGTCAGCCAGCCGAGAATTGAACAACACACAGTCCAATGGCCCCATGGAGAGTGGTTCCTGGAAAGCTCTTCCCAACAGAGAGCTGGTGCAGTAGAAGCAAGCTAAAAAATAGGAGTCGAAAGTTACTGCTACGTAGTCAGAATTCCATCCAGTCACCAACAACTGGTCCAGTTTATCATCCTGTCATGTGACCAAAATGTGTCCCAGTACAGGACACTCAGGACTTCAAGCTTCCATTTGACCCTGTCAGCTTCCAAATGCAAGGTCGTTTGAATAAACCTGTGACATCACCACTCTGTGTGTCTGGCATAACTGTGCTGAGAGACAGTACCATTCTGCAGGTGGGAGCCTTTCTTGAGGCTCTGATGTAATGTTAGATTTCCTTACCTCCCTTTGTTTACCCTCAGCTACTCCTCCTCCCCACTTATCCCTGATTTTCACTCAGTTTCCCTCCTTTGGAAGAGATAATAGGTTTAGCCTGTGCTGTTACAGATTGCTGGCAGTTGAGCACATGTCCCCATTTGCAGAGGGCAGGGTCACACAGGGGCAGAACTGATGGGCCACCTCACCCAGCAGACAATGTAGCTATGTCACTGTCACTCAGTGTTGCCAGATGGGGTGAAAACACAGGCACCCCAGGAGACATCAGGAATTCTGGCAGAAATCTTTTCACGTAGACCTACAGTGTCTTGCTTAGGGATCAGCCCTGATTCTGGGACAGGGAAACAAAGTTTGGGTAATGTGAGGGAGAACTGCACAGTGGTACCAGCATCCCCCACACCCCTTCTCTCGAGTACCCCCAGAAAAGTGGAGGCATCATGAGTATTCAACAATAGTAGAGAGACTTCCATACAACACGATGGGTACAAGGATACTGGGGAACTACAACAGTAAACACAGAGCTCTCAGATGAACAAGCAGAACTTGTGAAGCTGCCATCCCTAAAGTTCAAGGGCATAGAGCAGAGGCTGGGTCATTAGAATCCAGAAGGTCAGAGTAGTTGGGGTTCAGACTTGACTTTATGAGGAGAAGTGGCACCCCAGCGCCACTGTGGCCCCAGCATGGAATGATGAGGCTGGCTCTGGGAAGCTGAGTAACTAAGGCTGGGCAGGGGGCCTTCACTGCCACTGCCAAGAGCTGTTGGGCAAGGCTGCTAAGAGCAGTGGACAGACAGGAAGGAGCAAGGTCCTTTTCCCTGCTCCAGGCTCCCAGTCTGTTTTAGAGCTCCCTACCTACACAATGTAAGCAATTGGAAGCCACTGAAACCAGTAATCTACCCTGGCTGGTGTGGCTCAGTAGGTTGGAGTGTTGGCTTATAAATTGAGTTTGGGGGTTCAGTTCCTGATCAGGGCCCATACAGAGCTGGGTTGCGGGTTTGGTCCCAGTTGGCACACACTCAGGAGGACACCAGTGGATGTTTTTCACATTTATGTTTCTCTGCCTCTTTCCCTCCCCTCCCCCTCTCTAATAAAACAAAAAGCATGTGCTTGGGTGAGGATTAAAAAATAAAACTCAATAGTCCAAATGTCCCAGTTTGGTTAAGAAAAGTTGTCAGATGGATAACAGATCCTGGGGTCTCAAGTTTATGAATAAAGAACAACCTCCACATCACTCATCCTGAGAGTTCATTAGGGGACAGACATTAGAATTACTTAAAACATTAATGAGAAGGTGAGGTTTAGATGTGATGCTCAAAGTCTTTTGCTGATCCCTTACCTTGAATGGAATGTGCTAGCTACTCACAGGCAGCACCGTGAGCCACAGGCCTTCCCTCTGAGGTCCAGTCTAAGTCACAATGACAGCGCAGAAGCAGAGAATGTGTGGTGCTCACTAAGGGTAGACGACCAGAGAGAAGGAGGGATCAACAGCAAAAGTGACTCAATATAAGTCAGATGTTTGCTACTTTCTGGTATGTGCACACATAAAACAGACTGATAGTAGGACATTCTTCCTGGACTGGTTAGGATGGCTGGATGAGACATTGCATGTTAAGTGCTACCCATGTGTAGTGCACAGCACTGGGTGAGAGATGAAGAAATACGGTAGCTGTTCTGATAAGAGCCCATCTGATCTTCCTATTCAGTGAGCTGTTCTGCCCACATAAGGTAAGCAAGAGGTGGGTGGCTTTTCAAAATCACCTTTTATGCTATAGTATTTACAATAAAGACAGAGATGAAATATGAGAGCTTTTCTTACATCTTACAAACTTTAGTAGGTGAATTTATTTCTATATTTATTTCTGTTTTTATTTTCAAATATATTTCCATTTCAGCATAGTTGGTGTAGAGGCTAGTACTGGTAGAGTTTTTCAGGTGTAAACATAGTGATCTGACATCCTGAAACACAATTTGTAAAAGGTATAGTCATCATCTTACACCCTACAACCAACACTATACTATCGCATATAGTACATTTTACTATACTGGATATATGTACCATAATTGCAGTTACACAACATTTGTTATTAAATCTTTTAATAACTCTTTCCTATGGATCTGTAAAATCTATACAGTCATCATGTTATGACTTTATAAATAGTTCATTGAGTTAAAGTGGAATAGTTGGTCAGTTTATCCTTTTGCTAACTATGACTTTAAAACAATAATATTTAAGATAATTTTAATAGAAAAAAGAGTCACATTCGGTAATTATATCTCCTCGGGTGAAGGGCACACACTTACTGTTCTGATCAAGTCTGTTCACTCTCTGTGTGAGATGGAGAAAGACTCTGGAAGCAAGTGGCCACCCTCACCTCAAAGCGGGTTACAAGGTACGCTTCATGGTAATACCCTCAGAGGTCACCTAGCTGTGTGGGACGCATGCCCAACCACCGAGTTTGAGAAGTGGAAGGAATCAGTAAAAGTCAATCTGCCACCAAGGCAAAAGATCCAGCTACACTCTACCAGTAGTCACTTACAGCATCTGGTACAATGTCCTATGTCAAAATAAGCACTCTCATGAGGGAAATGACACAGACCTGGACTAGCCAGGGTGCAAGTTCTGGTCAAAGACACTGGAGAACATGTAAACAGTCTGTACATCTACATACTTCATGGTTCAACACCCAAAAGTTCCTGGGGACCATACACAGCCCAAATTGTTTCTCTGAGACCCAATGCCCAGTTCTGCCCTTTGACAGCTACTGGCTCACCACTTTGCCCCAGAGGTTGTAAAGAGTGAGAAAGTGTAGTAGACCACTCTGCCTGATTTTAGGAATTGTATCTCTACCCCTTGTGGCTAAGGGCGAGAGACGACCTTTGGAATGCAAGCCACAGAAGACAAAGCTTGTATCTGGTAGCAAACGCTGCCTCAGTTCCTTTCCCTGCCCACAGAGCTCAGACGGAAGTCAATGACAGGTAAGACCCCTCACAGCGGGGGGGGGGGGGGGGCAACCTAAACCAGACTCCATCACCTGGGAGGCCATCAAGGAAGGATTCAGGGGGCTGCAACAAAGAGCAATGAACTCTCGCCCCCCCACCCAGCTTTGTCAAAGCCTGAGTCCCCATGTTCTCTGGGAGAACTGCTTCCTGGCTCTAATCCCCTTAAGCCTGAATACCTGATGGGGAGAGGTGCAGCTCCTTGTCTGGCCAGAGCATGTCCTAGGGGAAAATCTGGCATCACAAAGACTTGCTGATAAACCTGTGAAATCTGCTAAAAGTGCTTTCATTCATATGATAAGGGTCTGACAGGAAATCACTATGTCTCCCAAAGTTTCTGCAACTCTTCCTGACAGACACTGACTCAGACTGAAACCCTCAGACCTCTCTGTAATGTTATGTAGTGTTTGATCCTTGCCGCCCTGTATTCCTGTGTATTACAACCCAATAAAAGGCTATGGAAGAAGGCGTTCAAGGCCTTTTTCTCCTCAGAGAAACTGGTCGCTGCTGGCCTCTTTCTCCCCACAGAAACTGGCCACAGCCCACGCCTCCATCCCCAAACAGATCTCATCATGTCTGGGCCATATTTACTCATTCACCTGTGTCCATGGCACTGGGGGGACATTGCGAAAGTAGTCACCCCCACAAGAAAGGCTCCTACACCAAGGAGGTAAAATAAAATGAGGCAACCTATTTAGCACCTGCATCTGAGCCAAAAGACCTCAGAAGGAAAAGCACCTGAAGGTCAGCCAGGGTCCTGTCTTCTGGGAGCTCCTGTGGGTGGGAGCCGCACACCCTCTTCTATCTTTCTGACTGAAAATAGAGCAGAACGCTCAGAAAAGGGCGTTTCAGTCACCAATGCGCTGGACCTAGTTGGCAGTCCGGGGGTCTCACTGGAGGGTGGTTTGTGACATGCAGTGTGTGGCACCTGCCACCAGGAAGGAGACAGAGCAACTCTCTTCTCCTGCTTCTGCTCTCACCCCTGCAGGACACACAGCCACAGAGCACTGCTCTGAGATGATGTCACTCATTACAGAACCCAGATACTCTGTGCTGTTTGGATGTTGTGCATCTCAGCACTGCCCTGGTCCCCAAACCTGGTCCAGGTGAACCTTAGAGGAAGTAAGATCAGTGCAACAATGAGTAAGCTCCTGGAATTAACCTCGATATTTAGGCTTCTCTTCCCTGTAATCTGGGTCCCATGAGTGGCAGCAGAGGTGGCATGAAAGTACCCAGAAAAACCATCAGAGTCCAAGTCACAACTCAAGGTGTTGACGTGCTGCAGACAGCTGGTTATGGAGGAAATGGGGGGTGGCCTGGGAACCCCAAAGTATGGTCAAGGTGTCCCCATGGGCCTTATTAGAACGTGGCTGAGGGAGGGTTTTCCAGGGCACAAAGCATTGAAGGTTCCCTCTAATCTCTACCCTGAAGTGCACAGATTCAGGGTCCATCCCTTCCAGGGAGGGGAGGAAAGGTCCCTCTCCAAGGTGGCTTCCCTCAAAGCTTCATGCCTTTTTGGGACCAGGAGAGGATCTGCTACCTAACACTGTCATATTTATTTGTACTCTGTTGCACTCTCGTACTCAATGTAATGGAGTCAAAATGGTATTTTGGAATTCTCATATCAATAAAGCATGCAGTTTACAACTAATTCATTCCTTACTGTGTGATCCCTGACTTTCCAGGATCACGACCTGAACTTGGGAAAACTGAGCAGTTAATCAAGTTTTGGGAACATGTCCAGCTGTGCTCTAACTCCACATTTCCACACTGATGAGAACACACTCAGAAACACCAAAAATGGCTTCTGATCATATGAGAAGCCCGATGCATCCTGGGCAATCCATAAATATTGGCACCTGTCTTCCTCCCAGTTTGTTTGATGGTACAGGGGATCTTCAGAAAATCTGAAAACTGACACACAGGTGATGAAACTAGTAGCCAAATGATGCTGTGAAAACAGTAGTTTAGGACACAGTGTTTCAAGTTTGTCATCATCTGACCATCAATTGTAAAAATAAAAATTTAGAAGATAATAAATAAAATTTCATGTTTATGACACCTAACAAACTTTAACCTTGGGAAATGAATCATCTCAAAATGACATGTTTCTATTGCATTATCAAGGAGACATCCCTGTACCTAGAAAAAATTATCACAGCAAGAAATACATATACACAAAACATAAATATACAGAAAGAACAATGACACACAACATAGTCAGCTCTTAATGACAATAAACACGTTCTCAGGTATGTACGTCATCCATCAGCATTGGGCACTTCCTGTCATCACAGCTCTCATTTCAACCTGCATTTAGAGCTCCTATGTTTCAAGCAAGGTCCTCTAGAATTTTGATAAGCTTTTCTATGTGAAAGCAGATGAGTAAAAACTATCACACTGATAATTTAAATGACTTCCAATTAAATTACCTGAAAATCAGTTTTCAAGTCATTGGTTTTTTGCTGATGTAGTAAATATCCAACTGAAGAATGAATAGGTGTTCAGAAAGTCACAGTAAGTGTATAATAATGGAAATAATTATAAATTGTTACCAACTGTATTTATGAAGTATTGTGTGTTAAAAGGTGAACAGTTTGATGTTTTTCTTTGAATCTTGAAAAACCACAGAATAAAGAATTGACTATGGCTTACTGAGCAGAGCCCAAGATACAGAAACTCCATGTGGTAGGTGCCTGGGTTCTGACTGTGAGAGCTGTGACCAAGTGAGGGGAATGTATTCCTACAGTTTTGAGAAATAGCCTTCAAAATAATTCAATTCCTTTTTCCCTGATGCTGGCTTCCTTGAATCATATTGTTATTTTTATGCATTTCTCAGATTTTTCTATCCTCACCTGAGGACATGCTTATTGGATTTAGAGAGAGGGAAAAGGAGGGGAGAGAGAGAGGAAGAGAAACATCCACTGGAGAGAGAAACATTGATAAGTTGCCTCTCACATGCACCCCGACTTGGGACTAAACCTGCAGTCTTTGTATGTGCCTTGAGTGGGAACTCCATCCATGACCTTTTGGTTCATGGGATGATGCTCCAGCCAACTGAGCCACCTGGACAAGGTTCCTCAGATTTCTGAAAAGAGAAGTGGGACATTGAACTGAAAAATGAGAAACCATAAAAATCCTAGAAAAAAACAGGTAGTAAAATCTTGGATATTTATCCTAGAAATATTTTTCCTGGTATAGCTCTTCAGGCAAGGGAAACTAAAGAAAGACTAAACAAACAGAACTCTATCAAAGTGAAGAATGTTTGCACAGCAAGAGAAACAATCAGTAAAACAAAAAGACCACCCACTGAATGAGAGAAGATATTCACCAAAGATATATCTCATAAGGTGTTAACAATATGCAAAATCTATAAAGAACTCAGAGAGCTCAACACCAATAAACAAGCACTCTAATTAAAAAATGAGTAGAGGACCTGAATACACACTTCTCCAAAGAGGACCGACATATGGCCAATAGACATAAGAAAAGATGCTCAATGTCACTAACTGTTAGAGAGATGCAAATGAAAACCACAGGGTCAGTCACCTCACACCTGTCAGAAGGGCCATCATCAATAAATTTTCAAACAACAAGTGCTGGGCAGGACGTGGAGAAAAGGGAACCCTCCTGCAGTGTTGGCGGGAATGCAGACTGGGAATGCAGCCAGTGTGGAAAACAGTATGGAGTATCCTCAAAAAATTAAACATGGAACTGCCCTATGACCTAGCCAATTCACTTTTGGGAATATATCCAAACAAGGCTACAGACTAATTTGAAAGAATATAGGGTCAGGCACAGATAGCATTAACAAATTTTATTACAGAACCTCTTATCACAAAATTATAAGCATGTAATTGTGTAACAAAACAATATCACAATCAAGCACACCACACGACATTTTCCATGAAATGTTCAAATTAAAACTACAGATGATGACACGCATATCATTACCCTACCAACTACTATTCTGGGAGACCCTGTATATGCACCCGATGATCATTACACTGTTGTTTACAATAGTGAAAAATTGGAAGGAGCCCAAGTGTTCATCAATAGATGAGGAAATAAAAAAGCCTGTGGGACATTTACACTGTGGAATACTACAAGGCCACAAAAAAAGCAGAAGAATCTTACCATTATTGACAGCATGAGGGACCTAGACAGCATTATGCTAAGTGAAGTAAATCAGTCAGAGAAAGAAAATACCACCAAATCTCAATTACATGTAGACTCTAATGAACACAATAAACTAGCAAACAAAATAGAAACAGACTCATACATACAGAGAACAGACTGACACCTGTCAGAGGGAGGGGATGGGGCCTGGGGGAGAAAGGTGAAGGGTCAACTTCCCCAGCATCCTCTCCCAACTCACATCCCATCCCCCCTTGCCCACTCAGCTCTGTCACACTTGTCTCCTGCTGCTTGCTGCCACTGCAGTCATCTTCAGCTGAGTGGTTCAGACACTACAAGGGAAATGCACAGTAAACCAGTAGTGATGTTAAGAAAACTGGTACTCAAATCAAGGGAGTGGACCAGAAGGAAGAAAAAAATGACCAATCAGAAAAGGATGAAGAAACAAGATTTCAAAAAAATTAGGAGAGGCTTAGAAACCTTCAGGATATGTTTAAACATTTCCACATCCGAATTATAGGGTACCAGAAGGGGAAGAGGAACAGTTACAAGTGGAAAACTTATTTGAACAAATAATAAAGGAGAATTTCCCCAATCTAGCAAAGAAAATAGACTTCCAGAAAATCCAGGAAACTCAGAGAGTCCCAAAGAAGTTGGACCCAAGAAGGAACACACCAAGGCACATCATCATTATATTAGCCAAGATTAAAATGAAGGAGAGAATCCTACAAGCAGCAAGAGATAAGGGGACAGTCACCTACAAAGGGGTTCCCATCAGACTTTCAGCAGATTTCTCAAAAGAGACTTTACAGGCAAGAAGGGTCTGGAAAAAGGTATTCCAAGTCATGAAATCCAAAGACCTATAACCAATATTGATCTATCCAACAAAGCTTTCATTTAGAATGGAAGGGCAGATAAAGTGCTTCTCAGATAAGCTCAAATTAAAGGAGTTCATCATCACCAAGCCCTTATTATATGAAATGTTAAAGGGACTTATCTAAGACAAAGAAGATAAAAAAGATGAACAGTGGAAGGACAGCAAACACAGTTATTAAGAACCACACCTAAAACAAAAGCAAACTAAGAGGACAGCTAGATCAGGAGTGAACCATAGAAATGAAGATCACATGGAGGGTTAGCAACAGGGGAGTGGGAGAAGGAGAAGGGGGGGAGAAGGTACAGAAAATAAGTAGCATAGATGGTAGGTAGAAAATAGATAGGGGGGAGGGCAAGAATAGTATGGAAAATATAGAATCTAAAGAACTTGAGACACGTGGTCATAAACTAAAGGGGGGAGTGGTAGGGAAGGGGGTGTGCATGTGGAGGGGAATGAAGGGGGAATAGAACTGTAATGATATAATTAATACAAAATATTTTTAAAAAGAGTATTGGCAGGGAAAATTTGAGGAACTTCAGTGGGGCGATTTAATCTTGCTCTGTTAGAAATGATCCTAACCCAAGAATAAATGTAAAGTTTGAGTAATGCTCAAAACCTTTACCTCTACAACTATTTAAATATTTACTAATACATTTTCTTAATTTGAACTTTAAAATATTTTAGGATTTTTTAAATGGTTTCCTGTTGCATCACACCTTTCCCTAACTTTTCCCCTTTGGTAGTAAGTTATTTCACCAAAGAATTTAGAGTTTCTTTAACCTTCCATTGCATTCACCACACAGCTGGTGAGGCACATTCACATGACTCTGAAGCATTTTCTGTATTTAAATTTCAGTCACTTCAGATGGTCTCTCATAGGGCATTACTTTTGCTGTGCTGTTTCCAACTACCACACGGTGATAAGAAGTCAAATATCTAAGTACATAAGCCAGAGAAGTGGGTTTGATATCATTTTCTCACATTTAATTGCTTCTCCATGTAATATTCCTAGCTAAAGAAAATGAGAATTCACTCTTGTTTTAAAAGAAAGAGTAAAAATTTCAATAATTTAGTTGTCCCATTTCAACTTTAAAAGCTGTGCTCTTCCATGGAATTTTACTCTATTTTCAGAGCTAGAGTTTGAACAATTCCTATTTGTATATGAAACTTCTACTTGGGAGAACCGTCTGAGTTTTCCCTTCACCTGGACCTCACCTGTAGCAGCCTACACAAGGTGTCCTTCACCTGAGCATTCCTCAGGCTGTAGATGAGGGGGTTCAGCATGGGGTTAAAGAGACTATGAAACAGGGACAGAAGTTTCTCCTTCTCCTCTCGTTGACTAGAGTCAGGGACCATGTAAACCACCATGGCTATGCCAAAGAAGAGCCCGACCACACAGAGGTGGGAGGAGCAGGTGGAGAAGGCCTTCCTGCGGCCCTCCCCAGACTGGATCTTCAGGATGGCACAGAGGATGTGTGTGTAGGAGACCAGCACCAAGCAGAGGGGCCCAACTAAGACCAAGGTGCAATCAGTGATGATGACCACTTTGTTGAGCCAGGTGTCAGCACAGGCCAGCTTGAGGACAGACATGAGCTCACAGAAGAAGTGGTTTATTTCCCGAGATCTGCAGAATGGAAGCCTTAGAAGGAGGAGCACATTTATCAGTGGCAGAAAAAATCCACATGACCAAGACATGATGGCCAGGACTCTACACACAGTCCAACTCATGATGACAGTGTACTGCAGGGGGTGGCAGATGGCCACATACCGATCATAGGACATTGCCAGCAATATCAGACACTCTGTGTGACCAAACACTAGATACAAAAATGTCTGCATGATGCATGGGACAAAGGAGATGGCTCTTTTCTGGGTCACTAAGTTTGCCAGCATCTTGGGGACATTGTTGGAAGCATAGGAGATGTCAATGATGGCCAGGTGGGAGAGGAAGTAGTACATGGGGGTGTGTAGTCTCTGGTCCAGACAGATGAGTGCAAAGATCATGCCATTTGCCAACAGACTGAAGGTGTAGAGCAGGGAGAAGACCCAGAAGAGGAGAACTTCTGTCTCTGCACTGAGCTGGAATCCCAGCAGCATGAACTCTGTGGCCCATGACTGGTTTCCCCCCATTCATTACAGAGACCTGGTTAAGAACTGAAGTGTGATAAAGGTCAGGGCTGGAGAATCAATACAAAGTGGAGATAATCCGAACATGAGCTCAGAGAAAGGTTGTATCCTTGTCACTCCTTGAAAGCTTTTTCTTCCCCCGCCCCCCAAACTGGTTACCTGTTTTTAACTTTCCTATGAAATAAATTTAAACTGATAGAAAACAGTCAAGAATTATTCAAAGTACTCCAACATAACCATGTGTTTGGATTTAACAAATTTTAGTATTTATTTCTATTAGCCTTATGATTCTTTTTCTCTATATTATATATGAATATTGTTTTTTTCTGAAACATTTGAGATTAAAGTGTGAACAGACATGATACCCATTTACTCTTAAATTTCCTTTTTTTCCATCAAGAGCAAAGATACTCAGGAATCTAACCACAATTTTCGAAACCAGGCAATTTGGTATTAATATGATTCTTTAATCTATAATATTCTCTCTCTACTCACCTCACACAGGACTCAATACAAAATGACATGTGAGATTTAATGTCATTCATTTCTAGTGTCCTTTGATCTGAAAAAGTAACCCTGTCTGCCTTTGTCATTCATGACCACTGAATCTTGGAAGATTATAGAGACATTTTTTGCTACAATGTTCTCCAAATGAAACTGCAGGCAGTTTCCATTTTTTAATCTGATTATTCATTTTCTGCAGGGAAATTAAGTATCTTCTGTTTTGCTCCATGGGCAGGTGCATGAGATTCACTGTTCCATCACTGGTGACACTCATTCGGAAGCCTGGAGAATATGGTGCCTCCCGAGTATCTCCATTATAGAATCATTATCTTTTTCCCTAATGTAATTTCTGGAGAAGCCATTAAAGTTATTATTTACTATTCTGTTCCTCACAGAGCCTCTCAGCCACTGATTTCAGTGCCTGTTGATTGTCTTGCCTGACTTGATTACTAGTAGTGATTATGGCGGAACGTGGTGTTCTTACTCCATCACTACTGGTACATTTATTGGCTGTCAATTTCCTCATGAGGAAAAGCTCTATCATCTACCTGCCTATCTATCAATCATCTACATATCTTTATATGTCTGCATCTATCACCTTTCCATAAGTATGAATTTTGTAATCCAGCAAACATAATTATTTTTTATTTACTCATTCTTAATTATTCTAGATGTAAACCCACCAAGCTTGCCCTTTATTTTCTAACACATCTCCACAGTTTTTGACCACTTCCTTACTTCTGATGGCTCTTGTACACTCTTCTCATACTTCAGCCTCGGGCACACACACTTCTCCAAAAGGGCCCGATTACTTTAGGCAAGAATCATATTTGTAAACCAGTATCTTAAACTCAATAATTTGTACTTTTATCAGAATTTCTGCCACATTTCTGATGTCTTCTTTTAAAACATGAAGCATACAATTTGGCGAGGAATACAAATTTTCCTGTAATAACACATTTTCATGTTTCTGAACATTGAAAACAGCTTAACTGACTTCCCTTTTATAGAGTCAAATCTATTTCACTAAATCAACATTAGCATTGAAGAAAATGGTCTTGGTATTATTTAGTAGCTTATGTTTAGGCATATATACATGTGTAACTCACCCCTTATTAATTAATAATTTATGTTTTTGTTTTATTTCTACTTAGAAAAACAGAGAATGGAACATTTAAAAAATTAAAATGTAGGTCATTGTGTGACTATGGTGGTTCTTACCTTGTTTGAGAGCATTTGACAACAAGTTTCAAAACTTTCATAAAAAGACATGAAGCTCCATTTATAATGAAGACTAAAGAGGTAATACCCTGAAAAAAACACAAATAAGTATTATTAATGTGTATATACCATTATACCATTTTGCTGTACATTTTCATGTGTATTATGAATTTAAATACATATATCAACAAACGTGGCTAGTTGACCTATTTCTTTCCTATAGAAATATCAGAAACTACTTCCATGTCAAAATATTTCTATGCACCATGTTGTGAAGAGCTGCACACTATTTCCTTGAGTATAAGTATTTTATCTATTATCTCATTAGGTTTGTGCAATATAATGCTTCAGTGAGTTAATTTTAACTCATGAATCCTTCCAGTAAATTTCAAGATTTGACAGTACTCAGTGAAATCAGTGACACAATTTATGTATCTGGGTTCACATATTGCTTTATCTATAGTCATATAAGGATCCAACAACAAAATCCCAGCAGCAGGGACACTCAGCTCTGTTGGAAACCACTCAGTGGGAAGGGTGTCTAACTCCAAAGTCCTAACTCCCTTACCCCTGATTCACCTCTGCTGTGAGGTAGTCCCACTTGGGTGGCTGCTCTGACCACGCTGGGAGCCAGGGGGCGCTGGTTCTCTATTCACACTCAGGTGAAAGCCTGCTGGTCTTCACCTTCCTGCAGTTCACTCTTCTCTCAGATGGATGGTAAATGCTCCACAGAGCTTAGAACAGCCTGACTTCCAATGTGTGCAGCTATTTGGTCACTAGGCTGAAAATGCCCCTTATTATTATTTAACCTGCTACCTGAAATATTTACCCTCTTATTTCAAGGAATCGAAACATTCTATGTGACATTATTTCATGTCCTACCTCCTCCACCACAGGTTCCCTGTGGTCCACGTGAAAGAAACGACCCCAACACCACATTTGGATTTCCTCTTAGACGTCTTTACATCTACATCATGAACAACAAGAGACATAGATTTCTCATTAGTGTCTTGTCTAGTGTTTTCTTCTCAATTCCCATTTCTGGCTTGAGTGGAACCAATTTTCTAGGTGAATGGCACCTGCAAATTTTCCTGACTCTTTACTGTGTATGAACAAGAGGAGAAGGCTCCTATCTGTCAGCAATGACAAGTTAAACAATTCCTTTAACACATGACCATCACTTAACCCCTCTGCACCACACAGGCCTGACAGTGAGGATTCAGGGGAGCAGACAGTGTGTTCCCCAGTAATTACGAGTTTCATCTCTAAGACCATTGATATAACCTTAATTCACACATTTTGTAAGGCTTATGAGTGTGAATGAATTCGGTAATTTTTAAACTGCTGAGAATTACTGTCTATCCCGTGGGGGAGGAAGGCAGTCAGGCCTTAGTACCTGAGCATTCTTGGGCAGGTGTGTGCTCAGGTGGGTATGCAAAGGGGTCAAACACACCCATGTCCTGACACACTGGGCTGACCACTGCCCTCAATCTTTTACCCCAATGGGTGTTGCAGGGCACCACACCTTCCTCATCTGAACCATGACATCATAGGCACAGCCAGTTACAACAGAGGGAAAGGTGGATGCCTGCTTGATCATCTCTGGGCCCCATGGAAGGGCTGGCTGTCAGACAGCCTGAAAACAGGGTCTTTCTACCCTTGGCAGTTAGGCTAGGTTCTTGTGGGGGGCTCTTCAGATACAATATAAATGTAAAGGCTTGGCCAATAACAACAATTACAACAGTTGAATTCTCACTATCAGGGTATATGGGTAAGCTTCAGGACATATCAAAGATAAGAGGAGATTCAGATCAAATTTTAATTTTTAATGTTGATATTGCCTTTCACCAAATACCGAACTTTTTCTCCTCATATGTCTTACACATCCATATGTCTCATAACAATTAGTATAGTTCTAGATGAAACAGGCATTCTGGAAATGTTTGTTAAATAGATGATTGTTATTTTTAGTCAAAAAATATGTATGTTAAGCATCTTCTGTTTTCCAGGATCTACTGACCAAGACACAATTTCTATTTTATTAGAAAAGCACAGTGAGAATTTGATCCCTGGGAGAAACAGGCAAAATTCTAGATTTTCACTTTCATACATATGAGTACGTTTGGGAAGGTTCTACGTAAATGTGCATTAAGTTTGTGACATTAATTTTCCCTACAATTAAAGATACTGCTGTGTTATGGGAAGTGAGAGAAGCCACACCAGTGTAGCCAAATTATTCTCAACACAGTTGGACACAGTAAGTAATGTTGGAAACATATTTCATATCTGAACATGAAGAATAATAACTTTGCTGAATGTAACTCAATGTATTATTAGTCAGTAGGAACATTTGCTTACTAACTTTTTAGTTTTGTGTCTTCATAAATGGATCATTTTATTTTAGATGTAGTGACCATTTTATTTTTATTTTCATTACCAAAGTATCATTATGCTATGAAAAATTAAGCAACATGAAAACAAAATGGAAGACACATTAAATCTCTCAAGTAGACACACACTGGAACAGAGAAGAAAACATCACAGTGAGAACAAAACAGAAGTGACGCACATACAAAGGTTCGTGAGGTCGGCACAAGCAGCTCTTCACCTGGGAGGTCCTGTGACTCCGAGTTTCTGCAGCTCTGGAGCTGTGTCCCACTTCCCCAGCTCTGCCCAGGAGTCTCCCACTCATTGTGTCCTATTGGATGATAGTGGATATATTTACATCACACACTGTGATTTCCACTCTGACAATCATCACCATGAGCTGATCACCTGGGATTGTCAGGAAAGGAGTAACTGTATGGTAAACTGACATTTTAACTGGTTTCAGCAAAGAAATGAATTACTGTCATACTTCCTGGAAGATTCCCTTCCATGGAGAGAACTTGCAATAGAGGTCGCTCTCCTCATTCAGACTAGGAAACACAGACGACCTCTAATCTGGCTCCTGGGACCCTTACTCAGAGCCAATGCCTAAATATAAAGCCCTGGCTGAGACAGCCTGCTGGCTCTGACCAGCACTATGCAGGCACATCAGGAGGGGAGTGTGAGATACTCTGAGGGTGGTCAGGGCCCTGCCCACAGCACAGGAGGCAGACAGTCCCTGAGGTGGGGAAGGAAGAAATCCAGGTGCCAGTTCCACTGACCTTCATTTCCTGGTTGGAGTCAGGAGGAAAGAGCAGCCAGCAATGCCAGTCTTGTGCACACACCCACGGTGGTGTGGGCTGCTCTCCTGTCTGCCCCCAACTACCCACACTGAACATGACCTCCCAGCACAAATCAGTCTTTTCTGTGTGGGATTTTCTCACGAGCACCTACTCTGACCTGGAATAAACCCCACAGAGGAGAGAGATGCACCTGTGAACAGGGGCAGCAGCCTGCCCTCTGCAGCTTCTGCAGGTGGAGACCCAGACACTGGAGGGGCTGCAGGTCTTGTTGTGGGTCCTTCAGAGAAGCCCAGGGACATAGCTTCCATTTGAGAGTCAGATGAACTAAAAACCTTCTGGAGTTTCTACTGAGAGTTGAGATTCCCACAAGGATCATAAGATGTTTTGCCTAGTTATCTTCTCCCTGCAGGAAAAGAAAAACTCTGATTTTCTCTGTGGAGGAGAGTGAAGATCGAGTCTGACTGTCCCTGGGGGAAGAGCACTGGGGACAAGGCTGGGTGGCCGTTAGCCCTGTGCTGATTCTGCATGAACTTGCAGGGATCTCAGGGGCTTTGACCCTGAGACAGACACCATGAATGATGGCAGCCACGCTCTTGAATTGATTAGTGTAATGAATGCCTGGTTCTCTAGATCTTGTACAGGGTAGGATTGCTTTTAGGGAAATGCTGAGAAAGAACATACCCCCCCCCCAAGCCAGGACGTTTTGCCATCTGCACTCAGGGCTCATAGGTACATATGAGGAAGTATTATAACATCCATAAGCAACAAGTACTGAATCCTTTTTCTAAAAAATATATTTAATTGATTATGCCATTAAAGTTGTTCAATTTTCCCCTTCATTTCCCTCCACCCTGCACACCCTCTCTCCTACCTTCCCCCCTCAAGTTTATGTCCACCTGTCTCAAGTTCTTTTTTTTTTAAATATATTTTTAATTTATTTTTTGAGAGGGGAAGGGAAGGAGAAAGAGTGGGAGAGATACATCAGTGTGTGGCTGCCTCTCATGCATCCCCTGCCAGGAACTGGCCTGCAACCCAGGCATGTGCCCTGACTGGGAATCAAACCTCGAATCTCTGGTTTGCAGTCCCCACTCAATTCACTGAGCTACGCCAGCCAGGGTTCAAGTTCTTTAGATTCTATATTTCCCATTCTATTCTTGACCTCCCCCCTATCTATTTTCTACCTACCATCTATGCTACTTATTTTCAGTACCTTCTCCCCCCTTCTCCTCCCACTCCCCTGTTGCTAACCCTCCATGTGATCTTTATTTCTATGGTTTCATTCCTAATCTAGGTGTCCTCTTAGTTTGCTTTTGTTTTAGGTGTGGTTCTTAATAACTATGAGTTTGCTGTCCTTTCACTATTCATCTTTTTTATCTTCTTTTTCTTAGATAAGTGCCTGTAACATTTCATATAATAAGGGCTTGGTGATGATGAACTCCTTGAACTTGATCTTATCTGAGAAACACTTTACCTCCCCTTACATTCTAAATGAAAGTTTTGCTGGATAGAGCAATCTTGGTTGTAGGTCTCTGGATTTCATGTTTGGAATACTTTTTTCCAGCCCCTTCTTGCCCGTAAGGTCTCTTTTGAGAAATCCACTGACAGTCTGATGGGAACCCCTTTGTAGGTGACTATCCCCTTATCTCTTGCTGCTTCTCGGATTCTCGCCTTCATTTTAATGTTGGCTAATGTAATCATGTTATGCCTTGGTGTGTTCCTTCTTGGGTCCAACTTCTTTGGGACTCTCTGAGCTTCCTGGATTTCCTGGAAGTCTATTTCCTTTGCCAGAATGGGGAAGTTCTTTATTATTCAAATAAGTTTTCAGTTTTTTGTTCTTCCTCTTCCCCTTTTGGTACCCCTATAATTCGAATGTTGGAACATTTAAAGATGTCCTGGAGCTTCCTAAGCCTCTCCTCAATTTTTTGAATTCTTGTTTCTTCATCCTTTTCTGTTTGGTCATTTTTTCCTTTCTTCTGGTCCACTCCCTTGATTTGAGTCTCAGTTTCCTTTCCATCACTATTGGTTTCCTGTGCATTTACCTTCATTTCAATTACTTTAGCCTTCATATGTTCCTCTAATTTGTGACTAAAATCAACTAGTTCTGTGATCATCCTAATCACCAGTGGATTAAACTGTGCATCTCATAGGTTGGCTATTTCTTGGTCGCTTAGAGTCATTGGCTCTGGGACTTAGAGTTCTTCTTGGGCCATAATGTTCTGGTCTGTTTGCGCCTGTTACATATGAGGGGTGGAGCCCTCGGTGTTCACCAGGGTGAGGCCACCCAGGTCATTGGGTTGTGATGCTGTACATGGGGGCGAGGTTGGAGAGGGGCAAAGGTGGTCCCCTCTGCTGCTTCCCACTGCTGGGTCCTGCACAGTCTGTCTCACTGCTCACTCCTTTGCTAGTTTATCTGCGTGAGAATGTGTGACTGCGGTCAGCGTGCTGCCTTGAGCCCTCACTGTATCCACCCGTTGCTACCCCATGCCTGGTATCTGCCAACGGCTGCCTGCACACCTGGGCAAGTCCAGGGGATCTTTCCTGCCCGACCCCCACTCCTCTGCTGGCTCCTCCCCTCTTATCAGTCTGGCTGAACCATTTGTTCTTGTCAGACTTCTGCACAGTTCAATTTTCGGTGTTTTGCCTGTGTGTTTTGTTACTAAAACTTTGTCATCTTTAAACTTGGTTGTGCGAGAAGGGACAGTGGTTCCATCTGTGCCTCCATCTTGGCTGAAGTCTGCTTGTGTCCTGAGTCCTTCTTATGTTTCAGAAAATGTGCCAAATACCTTACAGTGACCACATTGTTCAGTTTTATCACAATTTTCACTTACAGATGTGGAGCTCAAAGTCTGAATGCTCTGTTAGGAGTCCTCTGAGTGTGGCCTGGGGGCCACAGGAAATATCTGAGAACCTTTCCAAAGCTCTAGGAGTTCTAAACTGTTTACACAATAATACTCAGACACTTGTCTTCTTCATCCTCACTCTCTGGGGAGTGCACAGGGGGGCTTTCTGGAGGCCACATGACATTCGATGAGGTGGCAGAGAGAACATAGAAGATTTCAACCCAGGTGTTCCCTGCTCAACCAACACTTGAAGAATTTTCAGAACTGTAAACCATAGCTGCTCTTTTCACTATTTTTATGTTCTATACAAGATAGGTATCATGAAAATACATTCTTTATGTTAACATATAGTGGAAATCATTCAAAATGAATCAAAAGCACATATTTCATAAGCTGTCACTTTTCATTTCTATGTGACACACACACCAACACACACAAACACATAAATAAAGTGTCTTTGGGGCCTTAGTGATTTTTCAGAGTTCATGGGGGTCCTGCATGGAGTGACAGATGACCAGTGTGGGAAGGGCCAGAGCTGGAAGCAGGTGAGTCCTACCAGACGTCAACTGTGTTTCAGTTTCCTGACCCTGCAGCAGATGAGCACAAATGTGTGAACAGGCTTCCACCAGCACCCTGTGTCCTACTGTCTCTCGGTTCCAAAGGTCTGGAGGCCAGGTGGGCTTGGCTGCATTGTCAACGCCTGATTTGTAGGTGGAGAGAAAAGTTCAGGCCAGGTGTGCCCCCCATCTGTGGCCCTGCCTGTGGCCCCTCCACCTCCACTCTTCACTTCCCCCTCTGACTTCCTCCTTTGGCAGGTGGTTGGGGGACTTCTGTTCCCAGGAGTCTCCCCTCACTGAGTTCAGCCCACCACCGCAGCCTCCATGGTTTAGGATCAGTTGGTGGGCAACATACCTTTTGAGCAGTCCCAAGGCCTGGGCTGCATTAGATGACCAAGGAGCTCTTGACATGGGTGGGAAACCGTCTTCAGAATTCCACCTACCCACTGAGTCATTTCTTATGTGCTGTGCCCTGTCCCCAGGCCTTACATTGTGCATTGGTCCTCAAAGAGATGCCCACATCCCCACCGTCTTCGTTATCAGCACACCTGCCTCCAGAACTCCCACCTAAAACACTCCCAGCAACTCTGAATCCCAGCTCAGAAGAACACAATTTCCATTCCTGTGCCTCACTCTCAGGGACAGGACAGAATGTTTCAAATGTCTTTTCATTTGCAATTTACATAAACTTACCTGAATGAACAGTGGGTTGCACAGTCCCCCATCTGGCCCATAGAACTTTTTCAGCAAAATGTACGTTACTCCTGAGCATCTGGGTTTAAGGGGCATGTACACAACAGATGCAGTCACAGCATATTTAGTATAAGGAACACGGCCCCACTGTGGCTCTGTCCCACACCTGCAGTCTCTGGGATAACTCGGAGTGACAGGTGCATTCTGGAAAAGCCATGACATACATTTTCGTAGTTATGTGCTAACTTGATTGGTACGTGCTCCCCTTTGAGCTGTGTTATCCCTACCTTGTTATAACCTCTGCAGAAGTCTCAGGCACGTGAATGAGCAGATAGCTAAATCACCACCTTCCTCACGCTGCATTTGCCATTGGTGCTACATTCTGAGGCAGCCTTATCCTGATCTTAAGATACTTTTGTCCACACAGATTGGTATTCCAAATGACGTACTTACATGAGGCAGTTGAATCTTCCTAATATGCTCACTCCAGGGAACAGATCTTTTTCTACAGACTGTTCCTCCTCATCAAAAGGAAACTCAGCTTGTCCTGTGATGGCACAAGAGCCACCTGTCTCTCTCAAAGTCCTTTTGGTCTGTGTTTGGGGACAATCCACCATGCTTGCTATTTCCATTGTATATCAAAGGCATGAGTGCAGTTGCAAGGTATGTTTTGTTAGACCACAAAGTAATGGGGTCTCCTATATTACTGCCAGAGAAGTGGTAGTCCTCGCTCAGTGTGACTTAGTCTGGGTGTACCACAAGGCCTCCTGAAATCTGCCTCCTACCACACAGAGCCCCTTCCCAGGGAGCTGGTACCTACCCTGTGAAGTCTATGTTTTCTTCCCACAGTAACTCATTGTTCTTCTCTTCTATTCAATAACTTTCCTCCCACAAAAATAAATATGTACCTGTGTCCAGTTCCCCAGGTGGTACCTTTGTTCCATTAGCAGGGACGTTTCTTAGCATGTGATTATCAAGGTGCACAGTTACACCATTGTCAGCTAGCTGAGAATTGAACAACACACAGTCCAGTGGCCACGTGGAGAGTGGTTCCTGGAAAGCTCTTCCCAACAGAGAGCTGGTGCAGTAGAAGCAACCTAAAAAATAGGAGTCGAAAGTTACTGCTACGTAGTCAGAATTCCATCCAGTCACCAACAACTGGTCCAGTTTATCATCCTGTCATGTGACCAAAATGTGCCCCAGTAAAGGCCACTCAGAACTGCAAGCTTCCATTTGACCCTGTCAGCTTCCAAACGCAAGGTCGTCTGAGCAAACCTGTGATGTCACCACTCTGTGTCTGGCATAACTGTGCTAAGACACAGTACCATTCTGCAGGTGGGAGCCTTTCTTGAGGCTCTGATGTAATGTTAGATTTCCTTACCTCCCTTTGTTTACCCTCAGCTACTCCTCCTCCCCACTTATCCCTGATTTTCACTCAGTTTCCCTCCTTTGGAAGAGATAATAGGTTTAGCCTGTGCTGTTACAGATTGCTGGCAGTTGAGCACATGTCCCCATTTGCAGAGGGCAGGGCCACACAGGGGCAGAACTGATGGGCCACCTCACCCAGCAGACAATGTAGCTATGTCACTGTCACTCAGTCTTGCCAGATGGGGTAAAAACACAGGCACCCCAGGAGACATCAGGAATTCTGGCAGAAATCTTTTCAGGTAGACCTACAGTGTCTTGCTTAGGGATCAGCCCTGATTCTGGGTCAGGGAAACAAAGTTTGGGTAATGTGAGGGAGAACTGCACAATGGTACCAGCATCCCCCACACCCCTTCCCTCGAGTACCCCCAGAAAAGTGGAGGCATCATGAGTATTCAACAATAGTAGAGAGACTTCCATACAACACGATGGGTACAAGGACACTGGGGAACTACAACAGTAAACACAGAGCTCTCAGATGAACAAGCAGAACTTGTGAAGCTGCCCTCCCTAGGGTTCAAGGACATAGAGCAGAGGCTGGATGATTAGAATCCAGAAGGCAGAGGAGTCCGGGTTCAGACTTGACACTATGAGGAGACAGGGTGCCCCAGTGGCACTGGGGCCACAGCAGGGAATGATGAGGCTGGCTCTGGGAAGCTGAGTAACTAAGGCTGGGCAGGGGGCCTTCACTGCCACTGCCAAGAGCTATTGGGCCAGGCTGACAAGAAAGGCAGGCAGACAGGAAGGAGCAAGGTCCTTTTCCCTGCTCCAGGCTCCCAGTCTGCTTTAGAGATACCTACCTACACAATGTAAGCAATTGGAAGCCACTGAAACCAGTAATCTACCCTGGCTGGTGTGGCTCAGTAGGTTGGAGTGTTGGCTTATAAATTGAGTTTGGGGGTTCAGTTCCTGATCAGGGCCCATACAGAGCTGGGTTGCGGGTTTGGTCCCAGTTGGCACACACTCAGGAGGCAACCAATGAATGTGTCTCACATTTATGTTTCTCTGCCTCTCTCCCTCCCCTCCCCCTCTGTAATAAAACAAAAAGCATGTGCTTGGGTGAGGATTAAAAAATAAAACTCAATAGTCCAAATGTCCCAGTTTGGTTAAGAAAAGTTGTCAGATGGACAACAGATCCTGGGGTCTCAAGTTTATGAATAAAGAACAACCTCCACATCACTCATCCTGAGAGTTCATTAGGGGACAGACATTAGAATTACTTAAAACATTAATGAGAAGGTGAGGTTTAGATGTGATGCTCAAAGTCTTTTGCTGATCCCTTACCTTGAATGGAATGTGCTAGCTACTCACAGGCAGCACCGTGAGCCACAGGCCTTCCCTCTGAGGTCCAGTCCATGTCACAATGACAGCGCAGAAGCAGAGAATGTGTGGTGCTCACTAAGGGTAGACGACCAGAGGGAAGGAGGGATCAACAGCAAAAGTGACTCAATATAAGTCAGATGTTTGCTACTTTTTGGTATGTGCACACATAAAACAGACTGATAGTTGAACATTTCTGGATTGGTTAGGATGGCTGGATGAGACACTGCATGTTAAGTGCTACCCATGTGCAGTGCACAGCACTGGGTGAGAGATGGAGAAATACGGTAGCTGTTCTCATAAGAGCCCATCTGATCTTCCTATTTAGTGAGCTGTTCTGCCCACATAAGGTAAGCAAGAGGTGGGTGGCTTTTCAAAATCATCTTTTATGCTACAGTATTTACAATAAAGACAGAGATGAAATATGAGAGCTTTCCTTACATCTTACAAACTTTAGTAGGTGAATTTATTTCTATATTTATTTCTGTTTTTATTTTCAAATATATTTCCATTTCAGCATAGTTGGTGTAGAGGCTAGTACTGGTAGAGTTTTTCAGGTGTAAACATAGTGATCTGACATCCTGAAACACAATTTGTAAAAGGTATAGTCATCATCTTACACCCTACAACCAATACTATACTATCATATATAGTACATTTTACTATACTGGATATATGTACCATAATTGCAGTTACACAACATTTGTTATTAAATCTTATAATAACTCTTTCCTATGGATCTGTAAAATCTATATAGTCATCATGTTATGACTTTATAAATAGTTCATTGAGTTAAAGTGGAATAGTTGGTCACTTTATCCTTTTGCTAACTATGACTTTAAAACAATAATATTTAAGATAATTTTAATAGAAAAAAGAGTCACATTTGGTAATTATATCTCCTCGGGTGAAGGGCACACACTTACTATTCTGATCAAGTCTGTTCACTCTCTGTGTGAGATGGAGAAAGACTCTGGAAGCAAGTGGCCACCCTCACCTCAAAGTGGGTTACAAGGTACGCTTCATAGTAACATCCTCAGAGGTCACCTAGCTGTGTGGGACGCATCCCCAACCACTGATTTTGAGAAGTGGAAGGAACCAGTAAAAGTCAATCTGCCACCAAGGCAAAAAATCCAGCTACACTCTACCAGTAGTCACTTACAGCATCTGGTACAATGTCCTACGTCAGAATAAGCACTCTCATGAGGGAAATGACACAGACCTGGACTAGCCAGGGTGCAAGTTCTGGTCAAAGACACTGGAGAACATGTAAACAGTCTGTACATCTACATAATTCATGGCTCAACACCCAAAAGTTCCTGGGGACCGGACACAGCCCAAATTGTTTCTCTGAGACCCAATGGCCAGTTCTGCTCTTTGACAGCTACTGGCTCACCACTTTGCCCCAGAGGTTGTAAAGAGTGAGAAAGTGTAGTAGACCACTCTGCCTGATTTTAGGAATTGTATCTCTACCCCTTGTGGCTAAGGGCGAGAGACCTTTGGTATGCCAGCCACAGGAGACAAAGCCCGTCTCTGGTAGCAAATGCTGCCTCAGTTCCTCTCCCTGCCGCCAGAGCTTGGTCGGAAGTCAATGACGGGTAAGACCCCTCACAGCGGGGGGGGGGGGCAACCTAAACCAGACTCCATCACTTGGGAGGCCATCAAGGAAGGATTCAGGGGGCTGCAACAAAGAGCAATGAACTCTCGCCCCCCCACCCAGCTTTGTCAAAGCCTGAGTCCCCATGTTCTCTGGGAGAACTGCTTCCTGGCTCTAATCCCCTTAAGCCTGAATACCTGATGGGGAGAGGTGCAGCTCCTTGTCTGGCCAGAGGGTGCCCTGGGGGAAAATCTGGCATCACAAAGACTTGCTGATAAACCTGTGAAATCTGCTCTGCTAAGAGTGCTTTCATTCATATGATAAGGGGCTGACAGGAAATCACTATGTCTCCCAAAGTTTCTGCAACTCTCTTCCTGACAGACACTGACTCAGACTGAAACCCTCAGACCTCTTTGTAATGTTATATAGTGTTTGATCCTTGCCGCCCTGTATTCCTGTGTATTACAACCCAATAAAAGGCTATGGAAGAAGGCGTTCAAGGCCTTTTTCTCCTCAGAGAAACTGGTCACTGCTGGCCTCTTTCTCCCCACAGAAACTGGCCACAGCCCACGCCTCCATCCCCAAACAGATCTCATCATGTCTGGGCCATATTTACTCATTCACCTGTGTCCATGGCACTGGGGGGACATTGCGAAAGTAGTCACCCCCACAAGAAAGGCTCCTACACCAAGGAGGTAAAATAAAATGAGGCAACCTATTTAGCACCTGCATCTGAGCCAAAAGACCTCAGAAGGGAAAGCACCTGAAGGTCAGCCAGGGTCCTGCCTTCTGGGAGCTCCTGTGGGTGGGAGCCGCACACCCTCTTCTTTCTTTCTGACTGAAAATAGAGCAGAACGCTCAGAAAAGGGGGATTCAGTCTCCAATGTGCTCGACCTAGTTGGCAGTCCTGGGGTCTCACTGAAGGGTGGTTTGTGACATGCAGTGTGTGGCCCCTGCCACCAGGAAGGAGACAGAGCAACTCTCTTCTCCTGCTTCTGCTCTCACCCCTGCAGGACACACAGCCACAGAGCACTGCTCTGAGATGATGTCACTCATTACAGAACCACGATGCTCTGTGCTGTTTGGATGTTGTGCATCTCAGCACTGCCCTGGTCCCCAAACCTGGTCCATGTGAACCTTAGAGGAAGTAAGATCAGTGTAACAATGAGTAAGCTCCTGGAATTAACCTCAGTAAAGAGGCATCTCCCCTCTGTAATCTGGGTCCCATGAGTGGCAGCAGAGGTGGCATGAAAGCACCCAGAAAAACCATCAGAGTCTAAGTGACAACTTAAGGTGTTGACGTGCTGTAGACAGTTGGTTATGGAGGAAATGGGGGGTGGCCTGGGAACCCCAAAGTATGGTCAAGGTGTCCCCATGGGCCTTATTAGAACGTGGCTGAGGGATGGTTTTCCAGGACACAAAGCATTGAAGGTACCCTCTAATCTCTACCTTGAAGTGGGGAGATTCAGGGTCCATCCCTTCCAGGGAGGGGAGGAAAGGACCCTCTCCAAGGTGGCTTCGCTCAAAGCTTCATGCCTTTTTGGGACCAGGAGAGGATCTGCTACCTAACACTGTCATATTTATTTGTACTCTGTTGCACTCTCATACTCAATGTAATGGAGTCAAAATGGTATTTTGGACATCTCATATCAATAAAGCATGCAGTTTACAACTAATTCATTCCTTACTGTGTGATCCCTGACTTTCTGGGATCACAACCTGAACTTGGGAAAACTGAGCAGTTAACCAAATTTCAGAACATGTCCACCTGTGCTCTAACTGCACATTTCTACGCTGATGAGAAACACACTCAGAAACACCAAAAATGGCTTCTGATCATATGAGAAGCCCAGTGTGTACTGGGTAATCCATAAATATTGGCACCTGTCTTCTTCCCAGTTTGTTTGATGGTACAGGGGATCTTCAGAAAATCTGAAAACTGACACACAGGTGATGAAACTAGTAGCCAAATGATGCTGTGAAAACAGTAGTTTAGGACACAGTGTTTCAAGTTTGTCATCATCTGACCATCAATTGTAAAAATAAAAATTTAGAAGATAATAAATAAAAGTTCATGTTTATGATACCTAACAAACTTTAACCTTGGGAAATGAATCATCTTAAAATGACATGTTTTTATTGCATTATCAAGGAGACATTCCTGTAACTAGATAAAATTATCACAGCAAGAAATACACATACACAAAACAGAAATATACACAAAGAACACTGACACACACAACACAGCCAGCTCTTAACAGCAATAACCATGTTCTCAGGTGTGTACGTCATCCATCAGTACTGCGCACTTCCTGTCATCACAACTCTCATTTCAACCTGCATTTATAGCTCCTATGTTTCAAGCAAGGTCCTCTAGAATTTTGATAATTCTTTCTGAAAGCAGAATGAGTAAAAAGTACCACAGTGATAATTTCAATGACTTCCCAATTGTTTTACCTGAAAATCGGTTTCAAGTCATTGGATTTTCACCAATGTGGTAAATATCCAACAGAAGAATGAATGGATATTCAGAAGGTCAAAGAAGATGTATAATGATGGAAATAATTATAAATTGTTACCAACTGTATTTATGGAGTACTGTGTGTTAAAAGGTGAACAGTTTGATGTTTTCCTTTGAATCTTGAAAAACCAGAGAATAAAGAATTGACTATGGCTTACTGAACAGAGCCCAAGATACAGAAACTCCATGTGGTAGGTGCCTGGGTTTTGACTGTGAGGGCTGTGACCGAGTGAGGGGAATGTATTCCTACAATTTTGAGAAATAGCCTTCAAAATCATTCAATTCCTTTTTCCCTGATGCTGGCTTCCTTGAATCATATTGTTATTTTTATGCATTTCTCAGATTTTTCTATCCTCACCTAAGGACATGCTTATTGGATTTAGAGAGAGGGGAAAGGAGGGGGAGAGAGAGGAAGAGAAACACCTACTGGAGAGAGAAACATTGATAGGTTGCCTCTCACGTGCACCCCGACTTGGGACTAAACCTGCAGTCTTTGTATGTGCCTTGAGTGGGAACTTGATTCATGACCTTTTGGTTCATGGGATGATGCTCCAGCCAACTGAGCCACCAGGACAAGGCCTCTCAGATTTCTGAAAAGAGAAGTGGGTCATTTAAATGGAAGACCAGAAACCATAAAAATCCTACAAGAAAACAGGCAGTAAAATCTTGGAATTTATTCTAGAAATATTTTTGCAGTATATCTCTTCAGGAAAGTGAAACAAAAGAAAGACTAAACAAATGGAACTCCATGAAGCTGAAAAGTATTAGCAAAGCAAAAGAAACCTTCGACAAAACAAAAAGACCATCCACTGAATGGGAGGGAAAATTCACCAAAGACATATCTGATAAAGTGTTAACAGTGTCCAAAATCTATAAAGAACTCAGAAAGCTCAACAGCAATAAACAAGCACTCCAATTAAAAAATGGGCAAAGGACCTGCGTACACACTTCTTCAAAGAGGACCAACATATGGCCAATAGACATAAGAAAAGATGCTCAATGTCACTAACTGTTAGAGAGATGCAAATGAAAACCACAGGGTCAGTCACCTCACACCTGTGAGAATGGCCATCATCAATAAATTTTCAAACAACAAGTGCTGGCCAGGACGTGGAGAAATGGGAACCCTCCTGCAGTGTTGGCGGGAACACAGACTGGGAATGCAGCCACTGTGGAAAACAGTATGGAGTTTCCTGAAACAATGAAACATGGAAGTGCCTTATGACCTAGCCAACTTACTTCTGGAAATATATCCAAAGAAGCCTACCACACTAATTTGAAAGCATATAAGGTCAGGTACAAATAATATTATAAAATCTTAATTACAAAACCTCTTAGTACAAAATCATTAGCATGTAATTCTGTAAAATAACAATTTCACAGTCACACACCATGTGACATTTTAGGTGAAATGTTCAAATTAAAACTACAGATGATGACACACATATCATTACCTGACCAACCACACTTCTGCCAGACCCTGTATGTGCACCCTGATGATCATTACACCGTTGTTTACAACAGTGAAAAATTGGAAGGAGCCCAACTATCCATCAGTAGATGAGGGGATTAAAAAGATGTGGTACATCTACACCATGGAATACTACACGGCCACAAAAAGAAGAAAAATCTCTCCCTTTGTGTCAGCATGAATGGACATGGGGAGCATTATGCTAAATGATGTAAGCCAGTCAGACAAAGACAAGTACCAGAGGATCTCATTTACATGTGGAATCTAATGAACACAATAAACTAGCAAACTAAATAGAAACAGACTCATAGATCCAGAGAACAGACTGACAGCTGTCAGAGAGAGGGAGTGGGGCCTCGGGGAGAGGGGTGAAGGGTCAACCTCCCCAGCATCCTCTCCCACCATGTCCCCTCCCCCCTTGCCCACTCAGCCATGTCACACTTGTCTCGTGCTGCTTGCTGCCACTGCAGTCATCCTCAGCTGAGTGGTTCAGAAGCTACAAGGGAAATGCACAGAAAACCAATAGTGATGGAAAGGAAACTGGGATTCAAATCAAGATAGTGGACCAGAAGAAAGAAAAAAATGACAAATCAGAAAAGGATAAAGAAACAACAATTCAGAAAAATGAGGAGAGGCTCAGGAACCTCCAGGACATTTTTAAATGCTCCAACATCCGAATTCTAGGGGTACCAGAAGGTGAAAGGAACAGCCACCAGTGGAAAACTTATTTGAACAAATAATAAAAGAGAACTTCCCCAATATGGCAAAGGAAATAGACTTCCAGGAAGTCCAGGAAACTCAGAGAGTCCCAAAGAAGTTGGACCCAAGAAGGAACACACCAAGGCACATCATAATTACATTAGCCAAGATTAAAATGAAGGAGAGAATCCTAGAAGCAGTAAGAGATAAGGGGACAGTCACCTACAAAGGGGTTCCCATCAGACTGTCAGCAGATGTCTCAAAAGAGACCTTACAGACAAGAAGGGGCTGGAAAGAAGTTCAAGTCATGAAATCCAGAGACCTACAACCAAGATTGCTCTATCCAGCAAAGCTTTCATTTAGAATGGAAGGACAGATAAAGTGTTTCTCAGATAAGATCAAGTTCAAGGAGTTCATCATCACCAGCCCTTATTATATGAAATGTTAAAGGGACTTATCTAAGACAAAGAAGATAAAAAAGATGAACAGTGAAAGGACAGCAAATTCACAGTTATTAAGAACCACACCTAAAACAAAAGCAAACTAAGAGGACACTTAGATCAGGAGTGAACCATAGAAATAAAGATCACATGGAGGGTTAGCAACAAGGGAGTGGGAGAACGAGAAGGGGGGAGAAGGTACTGAAAATAAGTAGCATAGATGGTAGGTAGAAAATAGATAGGGGGAGGGCAAGAATAGTGGGGGAAATATAGAATCTAAAGAACTTGAGACATGTGGTCATAAAGTAAAGGCGGGAATGGTGAGGGAGGGGTGTGCAGGGTGGAAGGGAATCAAGGGGGGGAATAGAACAACTCTAATGGTATAATTAATACAATATATTTTAAAAAAGAGTATTGACAGGGAAAATTTGAAGAACTTCAGTGGGGTGATTTAATCTTGCTGTGTTAGAAATGATCCTAACCCAAGAATAAATGTAAAGTTTGAATAATGCTGAAAACCTTTACCTCTACAACTATTTAAATATTTACTAATACACATTCTCTATTTGAACTTTAAGATATTTTAGGATTTTTTAAATGGTTTCCTGTTGTATCACACCTTTCCCTAACTTTTCCCCTTTGCTAGTAAGTTATTTCACCAAAGAATTTAGAGTTTCTTTAACCTTTCATTGCATTCACCACACAACTGATGAGGCACATTCATATAACTGTGCAGCATTTTCTGTATTAAAATTTCAGTCCACTTCATTAGGTCTCTCATAGGGCATGAGTTTAACTGTGCTGTTTCCAACTACCACAAGGTGATAAGAAGTCAAATATCTAAGTACATAAGCCAAAGAAGTGGGTCGATATAATTTTCTCACATTTAATTTCATCTCCATGTAATATTCCTGGCTTCAGAAAATGAGTATTCACACTTTTTTTTAAAAGAAAGACTAAAAATTCCAATAATTTAATTGTACCATTTCTACTTTAAAAGCTATGCTTTTCCATGGAAATTTACCGTATTTTCGTAGCTAGAGTTTGAACAATTACTATTTGTATATAAAACTGCTAATTGGGAGAACTCTCTGAGTTTTCCCTTTATTTGGTCCTCACCTGCAGCACCCTATACAAGGCAACCTTCACCTGAGCATTCCTCAGGCTATAGATGAGGGGGTTCAGCAGTGGGTTAAAGAGATTGTAAAACAGGGCCAGAATTTTTTCCTTCTCCTGTCTGTGACTGGAGTCAGGGACCATGTAAACCACCATGGCAATGCCAAAGAAGAGCCCGACCACACAGAGGTGGGAGGAGCAGGTGGAGAAGGCCTTCCTGAGGCCCTCCCCAGACTGGATCTTCAGGATGGCCCAGAGGATGTGTGTGTAGGAGACCAGCACCAAGCAGAGGGGCCCAACTAAGACCAAGGTGCAATCAGTGATGATGACCACTTTGTTGAGCCAGGTGTCAGCACAGGCCAGCTTGAGGACAGACATGAGCTCACAGAAGAAGTGGTTTATTTCCCGAGATCTGCAGAACGGCAGCCTTAGAAGGAGGAGCACATTTATCAGTGGCAGAAAAAATCCACATGACCAAGACATGATGGCCAGGACTCTACACACAGTCCAGCTCATGATGACAGTGTACTGCAGGGGGTGGCAGATGGCCACATACCGATCATAGGACATTGCCACCAATATCAGACACTCTGTGTGACCAAACACTAGATACAAAAATGTCTGCATGATGCATGGGACAAAGGAGATGGCTCTATTCTGGGTCACTAAGTTTGCCAGCATCTTGGGGACATTGTTGGAAACATAGGACATGTCAATGATGGCCAGGTGGGAGAGGAAGTAGTACATGGGGGTGTGTAGTCTCTGGTCCAGACAGATGAGTGCAAAGATCATGCCGTTTGCCAACAGACTGAAGGTGTAGAGCAGGGAGAAGACCCAGAAGAGAAGCAGTTCTGTCTCTGCTCTGAGCTGGAATCCCAGCAACACAAACTCTGTGGCCCATGACCAGTTCCCCTTCATTCCTTACAGAGACCTGGTCAGGAACTGAAGTGTGATAAAGGTCAGGGCTGGAGAATCAGTACAAAGTGGAGTTAATCTCAACGTGAGCTCAGAGAAAGGTTCTATCCTTGTCACTCCTTGAACACTTCTTCTTCTCCCCCAAACTGGTTACCTGTTTTTAACTTTCCTATGAAATAAATTTAAACTGATAGAAAACAGTCAAGAATTATTCAAAGTACTCCAATATAACCATGTGTTCAGATTTATCAAATTTTAGTATTTATTTCATATTTGCCCTATAATTATTTTTCTCTATTATATATGAATATTGCTTTTTTCTGAAACACTTGAGATTAAGGTACGAATAGAAATGATACCCATTGACCCTTAAATTTCCTTTTTTTCCCCACCAAGAGCAAAGATATTTGGGAATCTAACCACAATTATCAAAACCAGGCAATCTGATATGGATATGATTCTTTAATCTATAATATTCTCTCTCTACTCACCTCACCCAGGATTCAATCCAAAATGACATGTGAGATTTAATGTCATACATTTTTAGTGTCCTTTGATCTGAAATAGTAACCCTGTCTGCCTTTGTCATTCATGACCACTGAATCTTGGAAGATTATAGAGACATTTTTCACTACAATGTTCTCCAGATGGAATTGCATGCAATTCCTCATTTTTTAATCAGATTATTCACTTTCTGCAGGGAAATTAAGTATCTTCTATTGTACTTCATGGGTAGGTGCATGAAGCTCACTGGCAACACTCACTCGGATCACCTGGAGAACATGGGACCTCCCCAGGATCTCCATTATAGAATCATTATCTTTTTCCCTAATGTAATTTCTGGAGAAGCCATTAAAGTTATTATTCAATATTCTGTTCCTCACAGAGCCTCTCAGCCGCTGATTTCAGTGCCTGTTGATTGTCTTGCCTGACTTGATTACTAGTAGTGATTATGGCGGAACGTGGTGTTCTTACTCCATCACTGCTGGTACATTTATTGGTTGTCAATTTCCTCATGAAGAAAGGCTCTATCATCTACCTACCTATCTATCAATCATCTGCATATCTTTATATATCTGCATCTATCATCTTTCAATTAGTATGAATTTTGTAATCAAGGGATTATAATTATTTCTTTTTATTTATTCATTCTTAATTATTCTAGATCTAAACCCACCAAGCTTGCCCTTTTGTTTCTAACACATCTCCATAGTTTTGGAGCACTTCCTTACTTCTGATGGCTGTTTCACACTTTTCTCATACATTCCTCACTTCAGCCTCGGGCACAGATGCTTCTCCCAAAGGGCCTGATTACTTTAGGCAAGAATCATATTTGTAAACCAGTATCTTAAACAATAATTTATACTTTTATCAGAATTTCTGCCACATTTCTGATGTGTTCTTTTAAAATATCAAGCATAAAATTTGGCAAGGAATACAAATTTTTCCTGGAATAACACATTTTCATGTTTCTGAACATTGAAAACAGCTTAACTGACTTCCCTTTTATGGAATCAAATCTATTTCACTAAATTAACATTAGCATTGAAGAAAATGGTCTTGGTATTATTTAGTAGCTCATGTTTAGGCATATATGTATGTGTAACTCACCCCTTATTAATTAATAATTTATGTTATTGTTTTATTTCTACTTAGAAAAACAGTGAATGGAACATTTAAAAAATTAAAATGTAGGTCATTGTGTGACTATGGTGGTTCTTACCTTGTTTGAGAGCATTTGACAAGTTTCAAAACTTTCGTAAAAGACATTACGAAGCTCTATTTATCATGAAGACTAAAGAGGTAATACCCTGAAAAAACAGAAATAAGCATTATTAATAATGTGTATATGTAATTGTACCATTTTAGTATACATTTTCATGTGTATTGTGAATTTAAATACATATATCAACAAACGTGGCTAGTTGACCTATTTCTTTCCTTTGGAAACATCAGAAACTACTTCCCATGTCGAAAGATTTCTATGCACCATGCTGTGAAGAGCTGCACACTATTTTCTGGAGTATAATTATTTTATCTATTATCTCATTAGGTTTGTGCAATATAATGCTTCAGTAACTAAATTTTAACTCATGAATCCTTCTACTAAATTCTGAGATTTGACAGTGCTCAGAAAAATCAGTCAAAAAATTTACATATCTGTGTTCACATATTGCTTTATCTATAGTCATATAAAGATCTAACAACGAAACCCTAGCAGCATGGATACTGAGCTCTCTCAGATACCGCTCAGTGGGAAGGGTGTCTAACTCCACAGTCCTGACTCCCTTACCCCTGATTCACCTCTGCTGTGCGGCAGTCCCACTTGGGTGGCTGCTCTGACCACACTGGTGGCCACAGGGCACTGGTTCTCCCCTCACACTCAGGTGAAAGCCTGCTGGTCTTCACCTTCCTGCAGTTCACTCTTCTCTCAGGTGGATGGTAAATGCTCCACAGAGCTTAGCACAGCCTGGCTTCCAATGTGTGCAGCTGTTTGGTCACCTGGCTGAAAAGCCCCCTTATTCTTATTTGACCTGCCACCTGAGTTATTTACCCTCTTATTTGAAGGAATCGAAACGTTCTATGTGACATTATTTCATGTCCTACCTCCTCCACCCCAATATGGTCCACGTGAAAGAAACGACCCCAACACCACATTTCGATTTCCTCTTAGACGTGTTTACATCTACGTCATGAACAAGACACAAGGATTTCTCATTAGTGTCTGGTCTAGTGTTTTCTTCTCAATTCCCGTTTCTGGCTTGAGAGGAATTTGTTTTCTAGGTGAATAGCACCTGTAATTACATGACTCTTCACTGTGTATGAACAGAGGAGAAGGTTCCTACCTGTGCAGCAATTACAAGTTAAATAATTCCTTTAACACATGAACATCGCTTAACCCCTCTGTACCACACAGGCCTTACAGTGAGGCTTCAGGGGAGCAGACAGTGTGTTCCCAAGTAACTACGAGTTTCATCTCTAAGACCATGGATATAATCTTAATTCACACATTTTGTAAGGCTTATGAGTGTGGATTAATTTGGTAATTTTAAAATTGCTGAGAATTACTGTCTATCTTTTGGTGGGGGAGGGCGGTCAGGCCTTAGTACCTGAGCATTCTCAGACTGGTGGACACTCAGGTGGGTGTGCAAATGGGTCAAACACACCCATGTGCTGACACACTGGGCAGACCACTGCCCTCAATCTTTTACCCCAATGGGTGTTGCGGGGCACCACACCTTCCTCATCTGAACCATGACATCCTAGGGTGAGTCCAGTTACAACAGAGAGAAAGGTGGCCGCCTGCTTGATCATCTCTGGGCCCCATGGAAGGGCTGGCTGTCAGACAGCCTGAAAACAGGGTCTTTCTACCCTTGGCAGTTAGGCTAGGTTCTTGTGGGGGGCTCTTCAGATACAATATAAATGTAAAAGCTTGGCCAATAACAATTACAACAGTTGAATTCTCACTATCAGGGTGTATGGGTAAACTTCAGGACATATCAAAGATAAGAGGAGATTCAGATCAAATGTCAATTTTTAATGCTGAGACTGCCTTTCACTGAATAACGAAATTTTTGTCCTTATATGTCTTACACATTTTATGTTTCATAACAATTAGTATAGTTTAGATAAAACAGGCATTCCGGAAATGTTTGTTAAATAGATGATTGTTATTTTTAGTTAAAAATGTGTGTATGTTAAGCATCTTCTGTTTTCCAGGGTCTACTGACCAAGACACAGTTTCTATGTTATTAGTATGTACACAGTGAGAATTTGATCCCTGGGAGAAACAGGCCAAATCCTAGATTTTCACTTTCATACATATGAGTACATTTGGGAAGGTTCTGTGTACATGTGCATTAAGGTTGTGACATTAATTTTTCCACAATTAAAGAATACTGCTGTGTTATGGTAAGTGAGAGAGACACATCCGTATTGCCACATTCTACTCAAACACAGTTGGACACAATAAGTAATGTTGGAAACATATTTCATCTCTGAACATGAAGAATAATAACTTTGCTGAATGTAACTCAATGTATTATTAGTCAGTAGGAACATTTGCTTACTAACTTTTTAGTTCTCTGTCTTCATAAATGGATCATTTTATTTTTATTTTCATTACCAAAGTATCATTATGCTATGAAAAATTAAGCAACATGAAAACAAAATGGAAGACACATTAAATCTCTTAAGCAGACACACACTGGAACAGAGAAGAAAACATCATGGTGAGAATAAAACACTAGTGACCCACATACAAAGGTTCGCGAGGTCGGCACAAGCAGCTCTTCACCTGGGTGGTCCTGTGACTCCGAGTTTCTTCAGCTCTGGAGCTGTGTCCCACTTCCCCAGCTCTGCCCAGGAGTCTCCCACTCATTGTTCCCTGTTGGATGATAGGAGAGATATTTATATCACAAACTGTGATTTCCAATCTGAAGATAATCACCAGAAGCTGATCACCTGGGAAAGTCAGGAAAGGAGTAACTTTATGGTTAACTTACATTTTAAATGGTTTCAGAAAAGAAATGAATTACTGCCACCCTTCCTGGAAGACTCACTTCCATGAAGAGAAGTTGCCCTGGACATCAATTTCCTCATTCAGACTAGGAAACACAGACCACCTCTAATCTGGCTCCTCGGACCCTTACTCAGAGCCAGTGCCTAGATATAAAGCCCTGGCTGAGACAGCCAGCTGGCTCTGACCACCACTATGCAAGCACATGGAGGGGGGAGTGTGAGATACTCTGAGGGTGGTCAGGGCCCGGCCCACAGCACAGGAGGCAGACAGTCCCTGAGGTGGGGAAGGAAGAAATCCAGGTGCCAGTTCCACTGACCTTCATTTCCTGGTTGGAGTCGGGAGGAAAGAGCTCCCAGCAATGGCAGTCTCGTGCACACAGCCACGGTGGTGTTGGCTGCTCTCCTGTCCTGCCTCAACTACCCACACTGAACAAGACCTCCCAGCACAAATCAGTCTCTTCGGTGTGGGATTTTCTCATGAGCACCTACTCTGACCTGGAATACACCCCACGGAGGAGAGAGATGCACCTGTGAACAGGGGCAGCAGCCTGCCCTCTGCAGCTTCTGCAGGTGGAGACCCAGACACTGGAGGGGCCGCAGGTCATGCTGTGGGTCCTTCAGAGAAGCCCAGGGGCACAGCTTCCATTGGAGAGTCAGATGAACTAAAAACCTTCTGGAGTTTCTACTGAGAGTTGAGATTCCCACAAGGATCATAAGATGTTCTGCCTAGTTATCTTCTCCCTACAGGAAAAGAAAAACTCTCTGAATTCCCTCTGTAGAGGAGAGCAAAGATCAAGTCTGACTGTCCCTGGGGGAAGAGAGCTGGGGACCAGGCAGGGTGGCCATTAGCCCTGTGCCGATTCTCCATGAACTTGAAGGGATCTCAGGGGCTTTAACCCAGAGACAGTCACCACGAATGATGGCAGCCATGCTCTTGAAATGATTAGTGTAATGAATGCCTGCTTCTCTAGATCTTGTACAGGGTAGGATTGCTCTCAGAGAAATGTTGAGAGAGAACAGACCCCCCCAAGTCAGGACGTGTTGCCATCTCCACTCAGGGATCATAGGTACAATGTGGATGGATTATAACATCCATGAGCAACAACTAATGAGTCCTCTTTATGTTTCAGAAAATGTGCCAAATACCTTACAGTGACCACACAGTTCAGTCTGATCATCATTTTCACTTTACAGATGTGGAGCTCGAAGTCTGAACACACTGGTATGAGTCCTCTGAGTGTGGCCCGGGGACCACAGGGAATCTCTGAGAACCTTTCCAAGGCTCTATGAGGTCTGAACTGTTTTCACAACAATGCTCAGACACTTAGTCTTCTTCATCCTCACTCTCTCGGGTGTGCACAGTGGGGCTTTCTGGAGGCAACATGACATTTGATGAGGCAGCAAAGAGAACATAGAAGATGTCAACCCAGCTGTTCTCTGCTCAACCAACACTTAAAGGTTTTTCAGAACTGTAAATCACAGCTGCTCTATTCACTATTTTTATGTTCTATAGAAGGCAAATATCATCAAAATACATTCTTTAGTATAATGTATAATGGAAATAGTTCTAAAGAATTTAAAAGCACATATTTCATAAGCTGTCACTTTTCATTTCTATCTGACACACACACCAACACACATAAACACATAAATAAAGTGTCTTTGGGTCCTTAGTGATTTTTCAGAGTTTAAGGGGGTCCTGCATGGAGTGACAGATGACCAGTCTGGGAAGAGCCAGAGGTGGAAGCAGGTGAGTCCTACCAGACGTCAACTGTGTTTCAGTTTCCTGTCCCTGCAGCAGATGAACACAAACCTGTGAATAGGCTTCCACCCGCACCGTGTGTCCTACTGTCTCAGTTCCAAAGGTCTGGAGGCCTGGTAGGCTCGGCGGGATTGTCAGCGCCTGACTTGCAAGTGGAAAGAAAGGTTCAGGCAAGGTGTGCCCCCCATCTGTGGCCCTGCCTGTGGCCCCTCCACTTTCACTCTTCACTTCCCTGACTTCCTCCTCTGCCAGGGGCCAGGGGGACCTCTGCTCTCAGGAGGGTCACCTGACAGGGTTCAGCCCACAAGCACATCCTCCCTGGTTTAGGATCAGTCGGTGGGAAACATCCCTTCCTAGCAAGTCCCCAGACCAGAGCTGGACTAGATGACCAGGGGGCCAGTGACTTGGGAGACCTTCAGAATTCCACCTGCCCATCGAGTCTTTTCTTACCTGCTGTGCTCTGTCCCCACTCCTTACATCATGTGTTGGTCCTCTGCTTGATGCCCATTTTTCCACTGTTTTTGGTATCAGCACACTCACCTCCAGAACTCCCCTCCCAAACTGTCCCAGCAACTCTGAATCCCAGCTCAGAACACAATTTTCATTCCTGTGCCTCACTCTCAGGACAGGATAGAATGTTTCAAATGTCTTTTCATTTGCAATTTACATAAACTTACCTGAATGAACAGTGGGTTGCACAGTCCCCCATCTGTCCCGTAGAACTTTTTCAAGCAAAATGTATGTTACTGCTGAGCATCTGGGTTTAAGGGGCACGTACACAACAGATGCAGTCACAGCTTATTTAGTATAAGGAACACGGCCCCAGCGTGGCTCTGTCCCACACCTGAAGGCCCTGGGATAACTCGGAGTGACAGGTGCATCCTGTGTAAAGCCACGACATACATTTCCATAGTTATGTGCTGACTTGATTGGTACCTGCTTCCCTTTGAGCTGTGTTATTCCTACCTGGTAATAACCTCTGCAGAACTCACAGGCACATGAATGAGCAGATAGATAAATCACCTCCTTCCTCGGGCTACATTCGCCACTGGGGCTACATTGTGAGGTGGCCTGAACCCAAACTTCTGACACTTTTCACCATCCAGATTGGTATTCCAAATGACTTACTCATGTGAGGCAGTTGGATCTTCCTAATCTGCTCATTCCAGGGAACAGATCTTTTTCTACTGTCTTTTACTCCTCATCCAAAGGAAACTCAGCTTGTCCTGTGATGCCATGAGAGCCACCTGTCTCTCCCAAAGCCCTTTTGGTCTGTGTTTGGGGACAATCCACCATGCTTGCTATTTCCATTGTATATCAAAGGCATGAGTGCAGTTTCAAGGTATGTTTTGTTACCCCACAAAAGATGGGTCCCCCATATTATTGCTAGAGAAGTGGTAGTCCTCCCTCAGTGTGACTTAGTCTGGGTGTACCACAAGGCCTCCTGGAAACTGCCTCCTGCACACAGGGCCCCTTCCCAGGAAGTTGGTACCTACCCTGTGAAGTCTATGTTTTCTTCCCATGTAACCCATTGTCTTCTTCTCTTCTATTCAATAACCTTCCACCCACAAAAATAAATATGTACCTGTGCCCAGCTCCCGAGGTGGTGCCTTTATTCCATTAAAGCAGGGATGTTTCTTAGCATGTGATCATCAAGGTGCACAGTTACACCGTGATCAGGCAGCCGAGAACTGAACAACACATGGTCTGATGGCCACATGGAGAGTGAGTCCTGAAAACCTCATCCCAAAAGACAGCTGGTAAAGTAGAAGCAACCTAAAAAATAGGAGTAGAAAGTTACTGCTACCTAGCCAGAATTCCATCCAGTCACCAACAACTGATCCAGTTTATCATCCTGTTATGTGACCAAAAAGTGTCCCAGTACAGGCCACTCAGGACTGCAAGCTTCCATTTGACCTTGTCAGCTTCCAAATGCAAGCTTGCTTGAGCAAATGTGTGACGTCACCACTTTGTGCATCTGGCATAACTGTGCTAAGAGACAGTATCATTCTGCAGGTGGGAGCCTTTCTTGAGGCTCTGATGTAATGTTAGATTTCCTTACCTCCCTTTGTTTACCCTCAGCTACTCTTCCTCGTCCTCCCCACTTATCCCTGATTTTCACTCAGATTCCCTCCTTTGGAAGGGATATCAGGTTCAGCCTGTGCTGTCATTGGTCGCTTGTAGCTGAGCACGTGTCTGTCAGTCCAACCACATTCACAGAGGACAGGGTCACACAGGGGTAGGACTGGTGGGCCACCTCAACCACCAGGCAACACAGCTGACTCACTGTAACCCCAGCGTTGCCAGATGGGGTGAAAACAGAGGCACCCCAGGAGCCATCAGGAATTCTGGCACAAATGTTTTCAGGTAGAGTTATATTGTCTTGCTTAGGGATTAGCCCTGCTTCTGGGGCAGGGAAACAGAAAGTTGGGATTATGTGAGGGAGAATGCTCAGTGGTACCAGCATCACCCACAACCCTTCCCTCAAGTATCCCCAGAAAAGTGGAGGCATCGTGAGTACTGGATGATAGTAGAGTAACTTTCATACAACACTTTGGATACCAGGACACTGGGGAACCACAACAGTAAACACAGAGCTCTCATATGAACGGGCAGAACTATGTGAAGCTGCCATCCCTAGGGTTCAAGGCACACAGCAGAGGCTGGGTGTTTAGAATCCAGAAGGTCAGAGGAGTTGGGGTTCAGACTTGACCCTGTGAAGAGATGGTAAAATGTCCTGGGTAACAATCAGCATTTTTGGGAGGGAAATGACAGAGAGCTGGACTAACCAGAGTGCAAGTGCTGATGAAAGACACTGGAGAACATGTAAACAGTCTGTACATCTACATTATTCACAGGTCTTCACTCAAAGGTTCCTGGGGACCATACACAGCCCAGATTGTTTCTATGAGACTTAATTACCAGTCCTGCCCTGTGTTAGGTAGTGGCTCAGCATTTTAACCCTGATGATGGAAACAGTGAGAATGGCTCCTACACCAAGGTGGTAAAATAAAAGAAGGCAACCGATCTAGCACCTGCATTTGGACCCAATGAACTCAGAAGAAAAAGCAACTGAAGGTCAGCAAGGGTCCTGCCCTCTGGGAGCTCCTGTAGAGGCTGTAGACCCTCTTCTTTGTTTCTAACTGAAAATAGAGCAGAACTCTCAGATAAGGGGGTGTCAGTCTCCAATGGGCTCGACCTAGTTGACAGTCCTGGGGTCTCACTGGAGGGTGGTTTGTGACATGCAGTGTGTGGCCCCTGCCACCAGGAAGGAGACAGGGCAACTCTCTTCTCCTGCTTCTGCTCTCACCCCTGCAGGACACACAGCCACAGAGCACGGCTCTGAGATGACGTCACTCATTACAGAACCCGGATCCTCTGTGCTGTTTGGATGTTGTGCATCCCAGAACTGCCCTAGTTCCAAAACCTGGTCCAGGTGAACCTTAGACGAAGTAAGATCAGTGTAACAATGAGTAAACTCCTGGCATAAACCTCGATATTTAGGCTTCTCACCTCTGTAATCTGGGTCCCAAGAGTGGCAGCAGAGGTGGCATGTAGGCTCCCCAAAATACCATCGGAGTCTGAGTGAGAACTCAAGGTGTTGATGTGCTGTAGACAGCTGGTTTTGGAGTCAGCAGGAAGTGGCCCGGGAACTCCAAAGTATGGTCAAGGTGTCCCCATGGGCCTATTAGAACCTGGCTGAGGGAGGGTTTTCCAGGCCACAAAGCATTGGAGGTACCCTCTAATCTCTAACCTGAAGTGGGGAGATTCAGGGTCCAGCCATTCCAGGGAGGGGAGGAAAGGACCCTCTCCAAGGTGGCTTCCCTCAAAGCTTCATGCCTCTTTTGGGAGCAGGAGAGGATCTGCTACCTACGACTCTGTCATATTTATTTGTGCTCTGCTGTACTCTCATACTCAATGTAATGGAGTCAAAATGGTATTTTGGAAATTTCATATCAATGAAGCATGCAGTTTACAACTAATTTATTCTTTACTGTGTGATCCCTGACTTTCTGGGATCACAACCTGAACTTGGGAAAACTGAGCAGTTAACCAAATTTCGGAACATGTCCACCTGTGCTCTAACTGCACATTTCCATGCTGATGAGAAACACACTCAGAAACACAAAAAAGGGCTTCTGATCATAAGACAAGCCTGATGCATCTTGGGAGATCCATAAATATTGGCACCTGTCTCCTTCCTGTTTGTTTGATGGTACAGGGGATCTGCAGAAAATCTGAAAACTGACACACAGGTGACGAAATTAGTAGCCAACTGATCCTGTGAAAACAGTAGTTTAGCACACAGCGTGTCATCATCTGACCATCCATTATAAAAATAAACAATTAGAAGGTAATAAATAAAATATTAATGTTTATGACACCAATCTTTAACTTTGGGAAATGAATCATCTCAAAATGACATGTTTTTTTTTGCATTACCAAGGTGACATTCCTGTAACTTCTGAAAGTGATCAGAGCAAGAAATACACATACACAAAACACAAATATATACAAAGGACACTGACACACAAAACAGAGCCAACACTTAACTGCAATAAACATGTTCTCAGGTATGTACGTCATCCATCAGCATTGGGCACTTCCTGTCATCACAGCTGTCATTTCAACTTGCATTAATAGCTCCTATATTTCAAGCAAGGTCCTCTAGAATTTTGATAATACTTTCTATCTGAAAACAGAATGAGTAAAAACCAACAGACTGAGAATTCAAATTACTCCCAAATTAAATTACCTGAATATCAGTTTACAAGTCTTTGGTTTTTCGTCAGTATGGTAAATATCCAACAGAAGAATGAATGGATATTCAGAAAGTCACAGTAGGTTCAGAATTGATGGAAATAATTATAAGTTGTTAACAAATGTATTTATTGAGTAACTGTGTGTTAAAGGTCAACAGTTTGATGTTTTCCTTGCATCTTGAAGAACCAGAGAATAAAGAATTGACTGTGGCTTATTGAACAGAGCTTGAGATACAGACACTTCAGTTGGTAGCTGCCTGGGTTCTGACTGTGAGAGCTGTGACCGAGTGAGGGGAATGTATTTCTGCGGCTTTGAAAAATACCCATCAAAATCATTCAATTCCTTTTTCTCTCATACTGGCTTCCTTGAATCATATTGTCATTTTCATACATTTCTCAGATTTTTATATCCTCCCGGAGAACATGATTATTGATTTTATACAGAGGGGAAAGGAGGGGAGAGAAAGAGGAAGAGAAACATCCATGGGGGAGAGAAACATTGATAGGTTGCCTCTCACATGCACTCTGACTTGGAACTGAACCTGCAGTCTTTGCATGTGCCTTGAGTGGGAACTTAATCCATGACCTTTAGGTTCATGGGATCATGCTCCAGCCAACTGAGCCACCTGGACAAGGCTTCTCAGATTTCTGAAAAGAGAAGTGCAGCATTTAATTGGAAGACCAGAAACCATAAAAATCCTATGGGAAAACAGGCAGTAAAATCTTGGATGTTTATTCTAGAAATATTTTTGCCGATATAGTTCTTTAGGCAAGAAAAACTAACCAAAGACTGGACAAATGGAACTCTGTCACACTGAAAAGTGTTTGCACAGCAAGAAAAACCACCAACAAAACAAAAACACCACCCACTGAATGGGTGACAAGTATTCACAAAATAACATTATTCTCATAAGGTCTTAACAATATCCAAAATCTATAAAGAACTCAGACAACTCAACACCAATAAACAAGCACTCCAATTAAGAAATGGGCAAAAGACCTGAGTACACACTTCTCCAAATAGGAATGACAGATGGCCAATAGACATAAGAAAGGACGCTCAATGTCACTAACTTATAGAGAGATGCAAATGAAGACCACATGGTAAGTCACCTCACACCTGTCAGAACGGCCACCATCAAAAAATAAACAAACAACAAATGCTGGCCAGGACGTGGAGAAAAGGGAACCCTCCTGCACTGTTGGCAGGAACACAGACTGGGAATGCAGCCACTGGGCAAAACAGTATGGCATTTCCTCAAAAACTAAACTTAGAACTGCCTTATGACCTAGCCAATTCACTTGTGGGAATATATCCAAACAAGCCTAAAACATAAATTTGAAAGAATGTAGGGTTAGGCACAGATAGTATTACAAAGTATTTTACAAAATCTCTTATCACAAAACCATAAGGATGTTATCCTACAATATAACAATATCACACTCAAGAACACCACATGACATTTTAGGTGAAATGCTCAAATTAAAACTACAGATTATCACACACATCTCATTACCTGACCAACCACACTTCTGCCAAAACCTGTATATGCACTCTGATGATCACTGCACTGTTGTTTACAATAGTGAAAAACTGGACGGATCCTAAGTGTCCATCAGTAAATGAGGGGACAAAAAAGCTGTGGTACATTTACACCATGAAATACTACACGGCCACAAAAAAGAAGAAAAAAATCTTACCCTTCGTGACGGCATGAATGGACCTGGAGAGCATTATGCTAAGTGAAGTAAGCCAGTCAGAGGAAGACAGATATCACAGGATCTCATTTATATGTTGAATTTAATGAACACAATAAACTAGCAAACAAAATAGAAACAGACTCATACATACAGAGAACAGACTGACAGCTGTCAGAGGGAGGGGGTGGGGCCTGGGGGAGAAAGGTGAAGGGTCAACTTCCCCAGCGTCCTCTCCCACCATGTCCCCTCCCCCCTTGCCCACTCAGCTCTGTCACACTTGTCTCCTGCTGCTTGCTGCCATTGCAGTCATCCTCAGCTGAGTGGTTCAGAAGCTACAAGAATATTGGCGGGAAACATTTCAAGAACTTCAGCAGGGGATTTAATCTTCCTCTGTTAGATGTGATCATAACCCAAGAATAAATGGAAACTTTGAGTAATGCTCACAACGCTTACCTCTAGAACCATTTAAACATTTACTAGTACATTTTCTTCATTTGAACTTCAAGATATTTTAGGATTTTTTACATAGTTTCTTGTTGCATCACACCTTTCACTAACTTTTTCCCTTTGCTACTAAATCATTTCACCAAGGAATTTAGAGTTTCTTTAACCTTTCATTGCATTCACCACACAGCTGGTGAGGCACATTCACATGACTCTGCAGCGTTTTCTGTATTAAAATTTCAGTCCACTTCACAAGGTCTCTCATAGGGCATTACTTTTACTGTGCTGTTTCCAACTACCACATGGTGATAAGAAGTCAAATATCTAAGTACATAAGCCAGAGAAGTGTGTTGAAATAACATTCTCACATTTAATTTCTTCTCCATGTAATATTCCTGGCTTGAGAAAATGAGAATTTACATTTTTTAAAAAAGTCTAAAAATTCTAATAATTTAGTTGTTCCATTTAAACTCTAAAAGCTATGATTTCTTATGGAAATTTACCCATTTTCAGAACTAGAATCTGAACAATTACTATTTGTATATGAAACTTCTATTTGGGAGAACCATCTGACTTTTCCCTTCACCTGGACCTCACCTGCAGCACCCTACACAGGGCGTCCTTCACCTGAGCATTCCTCAGGCTGTAGATGAGGGGGTTCAGCATTGGGTTAAAGAGATTGTAAAACAGGGACAGAATTTTATTCTTCTCCCCTTGTTGACTGGAGTCAGGGACCATGTAAACCACCATGGCACAGCCAAAGAAGAGCCCGACCACACACAGGTGGGAGGAGCAGGTGGAGAAGGCCTTCCTGCGGCCCTCCCCAGACTGGATCTTCAGGATGGCCCAGAGGATGTGTGTGTAGGAGACCAGCACCAAGCAGAGGGGCCCGACTAAGAACAAGATAGAAGCAGCAAAGAGGACCAGTTTGTTGATCGAGGTGTCAGCACAGGCCAGCTTGAGGACAGACAGGATCTCACAGAAGAAGTGGTTTACTTCCCGGCACCCACAGAACGGCAGCCTTAGAAGGAGAAGCACGTTTATCAGGGCCTGGAGAAATCCGCATGACCAGGACATGGTGGCAAGGACTCTGCACACAGTCCAGCTCATGATGACAGTGTAGTGGAGGGGATGGCAGATGGCCACATACCGATCATAGGACATGGCCACCAAAAGCAGGCATTCTGTAGTAGCAAGATTCAAATAAATAAATGTCTGAATGATGCATGGGACAAAGGAGATGGCTCTATTTTGGGTCACTAAGTTTGCCAGCATCTGGGGGACATTGTTGGAAGCATAGGACATGTCAATGATGGCCAGGTGGGAGAGGAAGAAGTACATGGGGGTGTGTAGTCTCTGGTCCAGACAGATGAGTGCAAAGATCATGCCATTTGCCAACAGACTGAAGGTGTAGAGCGGGGAGAAGACCCAGAAGAGAAGAAGTTCTGTCTCTGCGCTGAGCTGGAATCCCAGCAGCACGAACTCTGTGACCTGTGACTGGTTCTCCTCCATTCCTTACAGAGACCTAGTCAAGAACTGAATTGTGATAAAGGTCAGGGCTGGAGAATCAGTAAAAAGTGGAGTTAATCTCAACTCAGTCTCAGAGAAAGGTTGTATCCTTGTCTCTCTTTGAAAGCTTTCCCCTTCTCCCCAAAACTGGTTACCTGTATTTAACTTTCCTATGAAATAAATTTAAACTGATAGAAAACAGTCAAGAATTACTCAAAGAACTCCAGTATAGCCATGTGTTCAGATTTAACAAATTTTACTATTTATTTCATATTTACCTTATAATTCTTTTTCTCTGTTATTACATATGAACATTGCTTTTTTCTGAAATACTTGACATTAAAAAATAAATAGACATGATACCCATTTATCCTTAAATTCCTTTTTTTTCCACCAAGAACAAAGATACTCAGGAATCTAACCACAATTATCAAAACCAGACAATTTGGTATGGATATGATTCTTTAATCTATAATATTCTCTCTCTACTCACCTCACCTAGGAACTAATCCAAAATGACATGTGATATTTAACACCATTCATTTTTAGTGTCCTTTCATCTGAAATAGGAACCCTGTCTGCCTTTGCCCTTCATGACCATTGAATCTTGGAAGATTGTAGAGAACTTTTTCACTACAATATTATCCAAATGGTACTACATGTAGTTCCTCATTGTTTCATTCAGATTGTTCACTTTCTGCAGGGAAATTAAGCGTCTTCCATTGTGCTTCATGGGAAGGTGTATGAGGCTCACTGTTCCATCACTGGTGACACTCACTCGGATCGCCTGGAGAACATGGTGCCTCCCGAGTATCTCCATTATAGAATCATTATCTTTTTCTCTCATGCAATTTCTGAAGAAGCCATTAAAGTTACTATATGATATTCTGTTCCTCATAGAGCTTCTCAGCCACTGATTTCAATGCCTGTTTATTTTATTTCCTGACTCGATTACTATTAGTGATTATTGTGAAACATGGTGTTCTTACTCCATTAGTGCCGGTACATTTATTCGTTGTCAATTTCCTCGAGGAAAGGCTCTGTCATGTACCTACCTATCAATCATCTATATATCTTTATACATCTGCATCTGCCATTTTTCTATCAGTATTGACTCATGAATTTTGAACACAAGGGATTCTAATTATTTCTTCTTTTCATTTTTTCATTCTTAAGTATTCTAGATCTAAACCCATCAAGCTTGCCCTTTTGTTTTCTAACATGTCTGCATAGTTTTTGAGCACTTCTTTACTTCTGATGGCTGTTTCACACTTTTCTCATACATTCCCCACTTCGCCTCAGGAACAGACACTTCTCCAAAAAAGTCTGATTACTTTAGGGAAGAGTCATACTCATAAACCAGTATCTTGATCTCAATAATTTACACTTTCATCAGGACTTTTGTCACATTTTTGATATCCTCTTTTAAAACAGGAAGCATAAAATTTGGCAAGGAATACAAATTGTTCCCGGGATAACACATGCCAATGTTTGTGAACATTGAAAACAGCTTAACTGAGTTTCCTTTTAACAAGTCAAATCTATCTCACTAAATTAACATTAGCGTAGAAGAAAATGGTTGATAGTATTTACTAGTTTATTTTTAGGCAAAATATAGATTTGTAACTAACACCTTATTAATTACCCAGTCATATTATTGTTTTATTACTACTCAGAAAATCACAAAGTCAAACATGTTAATGGTGAAATTTGAAGAATATGAGTCATTGTGTGACTACGGTGGTTCTTACCTTGCATGAGAGCATCTAACATCAACTTTCAAAACTTTCTTAGAAAAACATGATGAAACTCTATTGAAGACTAAAGAGATAATACCCTGAAAAAAACACACAAAAATAAACATAATTTTTTAATGTAAGGATTTCTTATTTTTACTGTTTTATATTCTATTTATTTATTCTTAGAGAGGAGAAAGAAGGAAGAGAGGGACAGAAGCCTCCATGTGTGGTTGCCTCTCACGCGCCCCTTACTAGGGGCCTGGACTGCAACCCAGGCATGTGCAACCCTTTGGTTCCCAGGATGACTATCAATCCACTAAGCCACACCAGCTAGGAGAAGTAAGCAGTATTAATAGTGTGTACATACAGTAATACCACTTTACTGTACATTTTCAGAGGTATCAGAAATTTATATATATATATATATATATATATATATATATATAATCACAATGTTGCTAGCTTACTCGCCAGTGTTTCATTTAGAAACATATCAGAAACTGTTTCTCATGTCAAAATATTTCTATGCAACATGCTGTGAACAGCTGCACACTATTTCCTTGAGAATAAGTATTTTATTTATTACTTCATTAGATGCGTGCAATATAATGCTTCACTGAGAAAATTTTAAACTCATGAATCCTTCCAGGAAATTCTGAGATTTGACAGTGCTCAGGGAAATCAGTCTATGTATCTGTGTTCATGTATTGCTCTATTTCTATTCATCTAAAGATCAAACAACAAAATCCCAGCAGCAGCAGCAGGGAGACTCAGCTCTGTCAGAAACCGCCCAGTGGGAAGGGTGTCTAACTGCACAGTCCTGACTCCCTCACCCCTGAATTCACCTCTGCTGTCAGGTAGTCCTGCTTTGGGGGCTGCTCTTACCAAGCTGGCAGACAGGGGACACTGGTTCTTTCCACATTCTCAGGTGAAAGCCTGCTGGTCTTCACCTTCCTGCAGTTCACTCTTCTCTCAGGTGGATGGTAAATGCTCCACAGAGCTTAGCACAGCCTGACTTCCAATGTGTGCAGCTGTTTGGTCACCAGGCTGAAAATCCCCCTTATTCTTATTTGACCTGCTACCTGAGCTATTTACCCTCTTATTTCAAGGAACTGACACATTCTATGTGATATTATTTCATATCCTACCTCCTCCACCACAGGTTCGACATGGTCCATGAGAAAGAATCAACCCCAACATCACATTTGGATTTCCTCTTAGACGTCTTTACATCTATGTCATGAACAACAAGAGACACGGATTTCTCATTAGCGTCTTGTCAAGTGTACTCTTCTCAATTCCTGTTTCTGGCTTGAGAGGAATTTGTTTTCTAGGTGAATGGCACCTGTAATTACATGATTCTTCACTGTATATGAACAAGAGGAGAAGGCTCCTACCTGTGCAGCAATGACAAGTTAAACAATTCCTTTAACACAGTGACCATCACTTAACCCCTCTGCACCACACAGGCCTTACAGTGAGGCTTCAGGGGAGCAGACAGTGTGTTCCCCAGTAATTATGAGTTTCATCTCTTAAGGCAATGGATATAATTTTAATTCGCACATTTTTTAAGGCTTATGAGTGTGCATGAATTGGTATTTTTAGGGGGGTGAGCATTCTTGGGCTGGTGTGTGCTCAGGTGGGTGTGCAAATGTGTCAAACACGCCCATGTGCTGACACACTGGGCCGACCACTGCCCTCACTGTTTTACCCCAGTGGGTGCTGCAGGGCACCACACCCTCCTCATCTGAACCGTGACATCGTAGGGTGAGTCCAGTTACAACAGAGAGAGGTGGCTGCCTGCTTGATCCTCTCTGAGCCCCACTGAAGGGCTGGCTGTCAGACAGCCTGAAAACAGGGTCTTTCCACCTTTGCAGGTTAGGCTAGGTTCTTGGGGAGGGCTCTTCAGAAACAAAATAAAATACATGCTTAGCTAATAACAACAGTTACAACCATCACGTTCTCACTATGAGGGTATGAATAAACTTCAGCACATTCCAAAGACAGAAGGAGATTCAGATCAAATGTGACTTTTTGAACATGAGATTCCCTTTGACCAAATAAGGAACTTTTTATCCTTATATGTCTTACACTTCTTTATGTCTCATAACAATTAGTATAGTTCTAGATGAAATGGGCACTCAGGAAATGTTTGTTAAATAGATGATTGTCATTTTTAGTTAAAAAGTGTGTGTATGTTAAGCATCTTCTGTTTGTCGGGGTCTGTTGACCAAGACACAGTTTCTATTTTATTAGAAAAGCACAGTGAGAATTTGATCCCTGGAAGAAACAACAAAATCCTACATTTTCACTTTCATGAATATGAGTACATTTGGGAAGATTCTACGTAACTGTGTGTTAAGTTTGTGACATTAATTTTTCCACAATTAAAGATACTGCTGTGTTATGAAAAGTGAGAGAAGCCACATTAGTATTGCCAAATTGTACTCAAACACAGTTGGACACAGTAAGTAATGTTTGAAACATATTTCATCTCTGAACGTGAAGAATAATGATTTTATTGAATGTAATTTAATGTGTTATTCGTCAGTTGGATCATTTGTTTACTAACTTTACTTTTGTGTCTCCATAAATGTATTAATTTATTTTAGATGTACTTATCATTGTAGTTTTATTTCCATTACTGTAGTATCATTTTGCTATTAAAAAGTAAGCAACATGAAAATAAAGTAGAAGACAGATTCAGTCTCTTAAGCAGACACACACTGGAACAGAGAAGAAAACATCACGGTGAGAATAAGACACTAGTGACCCACATACAAAGGTTCGTGAGGTTGGCACAAGCAGCTCTTCACCTGGGAGGTCCTGTGACTCTGAGTTTCTTCAGCTCTGGAGCTGTGTCCCACTTCCCCAGCTCTGCCCAGGAGTCTCCCACTCATGGTGTCCTATTGGATGATAGGAGAGATGTTTATATGAGATACTCTGAGGGAGGTCAGACCCTGCCCACAGCACAGGAGGCAGACAGTCCCTGAGGTGGGGAAGCAAGAAATCCAGGTGCCAGTTCCACTGACCTGCAGTGCCCGTGGGTATCAGGAGGAAAGAGCACCCAGCAATGTCAGTCTCGTGCACACAGCCATGGTGGTGTCAGCTGCTCTCCTGCCTGCCCTCAACTACTCACACTAAACATGACCTTCCGACACAAATCAGTCTCTTCTGTGTGGGATTTTCTCACGAACTCCTACTCTTACCTGTAATAAAGCCCATGGAGGAGAGAGATGCACCTGTGAACAGGGGCAGCAGCCTGCCCTCTGCAGCTTCTGCAAGTGGAGACCCAGACACTGGAGGGGCCACAGTGGTTCCTTCAGAGAAGCCCAGGGGCATAGCTTCCATTTGAGAATTAGAGGAACTAAAAACCTTCTGGGGTTTCTACTGAGAGTTCAGATTCCCACAAGGACCATAAGATATTCTAACTAGTTATCTTCTCCCTACAGGAAAAGAAAAACTCTCTGAATTCCCTCTGGGGAGGACAGCAAAGATCAAGTCTGACTGTCCCTGGGGGGAGAGCCCTGGGGACCAGGCAGGGCGGCTGTTAGTGCTGTGCTGTTTCTGGGTGAACTTGCAGGGATCTTAGGGGCTTTGACCCTGAGACAGACACAACAAATGATGGCAGTCACGCTCTTGAAATGATTACTGTAATGAGTGTCTGCTTCTCTACATCTTGTACAGAGTGGGATTCTGTGGAACCTGTTAGGACGACCCTGAGAGGGAACAGGCCCCACAAGGCAGGTTGTGTCCCTGTCTGCACTCAGGGATCATAGGTACAATGAGGAAGGATTAGAACATCCATGAGCAACAACTACTGAGTCCTTCTTATGTTACAGAAAATGCGCCAAGTAGCTTACAGTGACCACACAGTTCAGTCTGATCACAATTTTCACTTTACAGATGTGGAGCTCGAAGTTTGAACACACTGTCATGAGTCCTCTGAGTGTGGCCCGGGGACCACAGGGAATCTCTGAGAACCTTTCCAAGGCTCTACTGGGTATGAACTGTTTTCACAACAATGCTCAGACACTTTGCCTTCTTCATCCTCACTCTCTCGGGTGTTCACAGTGGGGCTTCTGGAGGCAACATGACATTTGATGAGGCAGCAGAGAGAACGTAGAAGATGTCAACCCAGGTGTTCTCTGCTCAACCAACACTTAAAGGATTTTCAGAACTATAAATCACAGCTGCTCTATTCACTATTTTTATGTTCTATACAAAATAGGTATCATCAAAATACATTCTTTAAGATAATGTATAATGGAAATATTTCTAAAGGAATTAAAAGCACATATTTCATAAGCTGTCACTTTTCATTTCTATATGAAACACACCAACACACATAAACACATAAATAAAGTGTCTTTGGGGCCTTAGTGAGTTTTCAGAGTTCAAGAGGGTCCTGCATGGAGTGACAGATGACCAGTCTGGGAAGGGCCAGAGGTGGAAGCAGGTGAGTCCTACCAGACGTCAACTGTGTTTCAGTTTCCTGTCCCTGCAGCAGATGACCACAAACGTGAGAACAGGCTTCCACCAGCTCCATGTGTCCTATTGTCTCTCAGTTCCAAAGGTCTGGAGGCCAGGTGGGCTTGGCTGCATTTTCAGGGCAGAACTTACAGATGGAGACCAAGTTTGAGGCCGGTTGTCCCGCCATCTGTGGCCCTGCCTGTGGCCCCTCCACCTTCACTCTTCACTTCCCCCTCTGACTTCCTCCTCTGCCAGGGGCCAGGGAGACCTCTGCTCTCAGGAGGGTCCCCTGACTGGGTTCAGCCCACCACCACAGCCTCCCAGGTTTAGGATCAGTTGGTGGAAAACATCCCTTCCCAACAAGTCCCCAGACCAAGGCTGAACTAGATGATCAGGGGGCAGGTGACTTGGGAGGCCTTTTTCAGAATCCCACCTGCCCATCGAGTCTTTTCTTACCTGCTGTGCCCTGTCCCCACTCCTTACATCATGTTTGGTCCTCGGGGAGATGCCACATCTCTACCTTCTTCCTTATCAGTGAACCTGCCTCCAGAACTTCCACCTCAAATTGTCCAGGCAACTCTGAATCCCACCTCAAAAGAATACCATTTTCATTCCTGGGCCTCACTCTCAAGACAGGGAGTGACGATTAGAATGTTTCAAAGTGTCTTTTCACTTTCAATTTACATAAACTTACTTGAATGAACAGTTGGTTGCCCAGTCAAATCATCTGGCCCATGGACCTTCTACTGCAAAATGCTAGGACCTCCTGAGCATCTCAGTTTAGGGGGTACATACAGAACAGTGACAGTGATGGTTTATGTAGTATAACAAACACGGCCCTGGCATGGCTGTGCCCCACACCTGAAGGAGACCCTGTGGCCCTGAGATATCTCGTAGTGACAGGTGCATCCTGTATGAAGTCGTGACATACATTTCCATAGATTTCTGCTAACTTGGTTGGTACCTGCTCCCCTTTGAGCTGGGTTATTCCTTCCTTGTTATAACCTGTACAAAACCCTCAGGCACAGAAATGAGCAGATAGCTAAATCACCACCTTCCTCAGGCTGCATTTGCCTCTGGTGCTACATTCTGAGGTGGCCTTAACCCAATCTTATGATACTTTTTTTTTAACATTAAATTTTATTTAGTTACTTTTCAAGTACATTTTTTTTATCTATTTCTCCCATCCCACCCCACCCCCCCGCCCGGTCTCCCCCCAATCTTATGATACTTTTGACCATTCAGTTCGGTATTCCAAATGACGTACTTACATGAAGCGGTTGAATCTTCCTAATCTGCTCATTTCCGGGAAAAGACCTTTTTCTACAGACTGTTCCTCCTCATCAAAAGGAAACTCAGCTTGTCCTGTGATGCCATGAGAGCCACCTGTCCCTCCCAAAGCCATTTTGTTCTATGTTTGGGGACAATCTACTATGCTTGTTATTTCCATTCTATATCAAAGGCATGAGTGCAGTTGCAAGGTATGCTTTGTTACCCAACAAAATTGGGTCCCCCATATTATTGCTAGAGAAGTGGTAGTCCTCCCTCAGTGTGACTTAGTCTGGGTGTACCACAAGGCCTCCTAGAAACTGCCTCCTTCACACAGGGCCCCTTCCCAGGAAGTTGGTACCTACCCTGTGAAGTCTATTTTTTGGTCCCATGTAACCCATCGTCTTCTTTTGTGTTCAAACACTTTTCACCCACAAAAATAAATACGTACCTGTGCCCAGCACCCCAGCTGGTACCTTTGTTCCATTAAAACAAGTATTGTTCTTAGCATGTGATCATCAAGGTGCACAGTTACACCGTCATCAGCGAGCTGAGAATTGAAAGAAACATGGTCTGATGGCCATGTGGAGAGTGGTTCTTGGAAACCTCATCCCAAAAGAGAGCTGGTGCAGGAGAAGCAACCTAAAAATGAGAGTAGAAAGTTACTGCTGCCTAGCCAGAATTCCATCCAGTCACCAACAACTGATCCAGTTTATCAACCTGTCATGTGACCAAAAATGTGTCCCAGTAAAGGCCACTCAGAACTGCAAGCTTCCATTTGACCTTGTCAGCTTCCAAACACAAGGTCATTTGAGCAAACCTGTGACATCACCACTTTATGTGTCTGGCATAACTGAGCTAAGAGACAGTATCATTCTGCAGGTGGGAGTTTGTCTTGAGGCTCTGATTAATGTTAAACTTTCTTACCTCCCTTTGTCTACCCTCAGCAATTCCTCCTCCCCCTTTCCACTGACCCTGATTTTTACTTAAATTCTCTCATTTGGAAGGGATATCAGGTTCAGCCTGTGCTGTTATTGATGGCTGGTAGCTGAGCGTGTGTCTGTCAGTCCAACCACATTCACAGAGGGTGGGGGTCACACAAGGGCAGGACTGGTGGGCCACCTCAACCAGCAGGCAACACAGTGGAGTCACTGTCACTCCAGTGTTGCCAGATGGGTGACAACAGAGGCACCCCAGGAGCCATCAGGAATTCTGGCACAAATGTTTTCAGGTAGAGCTATAGTGTCTATCTTGGGGATTAGCCCTGCTTCTGGGACAGGGAACAGAAAGTTGGGATAATGGGAGGGAGAACTACACAGTGGTCCCAGCATCCTCCAAACCCCTTTCCTCAAGTACCCCAGAAAAGTTGAGAAATTTTGAGTGTTGGACAATAGTAGAAAGACTTTCATACAAAACAATGGGTACAAGGACACTGGGGAACTACAACAGTAAACACAGAGCTCTGTGATGAACTAGCAGAACTGAGTGAAGCTGCCACCCCTAGGGTTCAAGGGCACACAGCAGAGGCTGGGTGACTAGAATCAAGAAGATCAGAGGAGTAGGGGTTCAGACTTGACCTTATGAGGAGAAGGGACACCACAGTCAGCACTGTGGCCCCAGCATGGAATGATGAGGCTGGCTCTGGGAAGCTGAGTAACTAAGGCTGGGCAGGGGGCCTTCACTGCCACTGCCAAGAGCTGTTGGGCAAGGCTGACAAGAGCAGTGGGCAGACAGGAAGGAGCAAGGTCCTTTTCCCTGCTCCAGGCTCCCAGTCTGCTTTAGAGCTCCCTACCTACACAACATAAGAAATTGGAAGCCACTAAAAGAAGTAATCTGCCCTGGCTGGTGTGGCTCAGTTGGTTGGAGTGTTGGCCTTTAAACTGAAAGTGTGGGGGTTCGATTCCTGGTCAGGGCCCATGTAGATCTGGGTTGTGGGTTTGTCCAATTTGGCACACATACAGGAGGCAACCAATGGATGTTTCTCACATTTATATTTCTCTGCCTCTCTTCCTCCCCTCCCCTCTCTATAAACAAACAATAAGCATGTCCTTTGGTGAGGATTTAAAAATAAATCTCAAAAGTCCAAATGTCCCCGTTGGGTTAAGAAAAGTTGTAAAATGGACACCAGAGGCTGGGTCAAGTTTGTCACTAAAGAACAACCTCCACATCACTCATCCTGAGAGTTCATTAAGGGACAGACACAATATTACTTTAAAACACTAATGGGAAGGCGAGGTTTAGATGTGACGTGCCAAGATGTTTGCTGAATCTTTAAATTGAAGCTTACATGCTCGCTATTCACAGGCAGCACTGTGAGCCACAGGCCTTCCCTGTGAGGTCCAATCTTTGCCACACTGACAGTGCAGATGCAGAGGAAAAGGTGTGCCTCTCACCAAGGCTGGTCGACCAGAGGGAAGGAGGGCTCAGCAGTAACAGTGACTAAACAAAAGTAGGACGTTTTTTACTTTCTGATATGTGCATGCATAAAACAAACTGATAATAGGATGTTCTTCCTGGACTGGTTAGGATGGCTGGATGAGACGTTGTGTGTTGAGTGCTATTGATGTGCAGTGCACAGCACTGGGTGAGGGATGGACAAATACAGTAGCTGTTCTGATAAGAGCCCATCTGATCTTCATATTCAGTGAGCTCTGCTGCCCACAGGAGCTAAGTAAGAGTTGGGTGGCTTTTCAAAATCATCTTTTATGCTATAGCATTTAAAATTAAGACAGAGATTAAATGACAGTTTTTCTTACATCTTCCAATTGTAATAGGTGAATTTATTTCTATGTTTTTATTTTCACATATATTTTAATTTCAGCATAGTTGGTGTACAGGCTAGTACTGGTTAGATTATTTTGGGTGTAAACAGAGTGATCTGAAATCTCTAAACCTTCTTATAGAACGAAACACAATTTATAAAAGTTATAAACAGTCATTATCCTACCACCCTACAACCAACACTATACTATTGTATGTCATACATTTTGCTATTTGCTGCATATATGTACTATAATTGCAGTTACAGAACATTTGTAATTATTGGTTTACATTTTCCCTTTAAATGTTATAATATCTCTTTCCTACGCATCTATCAAATCTATATAGTCATCATTTTAATGACTGTATAAATAGCTCACTGATTTTAAGTGGAATAATTAATCACTTTATCATTTTGTTAAATATGAGTTTAAAACTTTCACATTTAAGATAATTTTAGTGGGAAAAGGAGTCACATTCAGTAATTTTTTTCTCCCCAAGTGAAGGGCACACATTTATTGTTCTGATCAATTCTGTTCACTCTCAGAGTGAGATAGAGAAAGACTCTGGAAGCGAGTGGCCACCCTCACCTCAAAGCAGGTTAAAAGTACAGTTTATGGTAATACCCTCAGAGGCCACCTAGGTGTGTGGGACGCATCCCCAACCACTGAGTTTGAGAAGTGGAAGGAACCAGTAAAAGTCAATCTGCCACCAAGGAAGAAGAGCCAGCCACACTCTACTAGTCACCTACAGTGTGTGGTAAAATGTCCAGAATAAGGATTCTCATGAGGGAAATGACACGATCTTGGACTAACCAGGGTGTAAGTTCTGGTGAAAGACCCTGGAGAAAACGGCCAAATGAGGCACCAGGACAGGGCTTCTCAGATTTTTGAAAAGACAACTGGGGCATTTAAAGTAAATACCCCAAACCATAAAAATCCTAGAAGAAAACAGGCAGTAAAATCTTGGAATTTATTCTAGAAATATTTCTGCTGGTATAGCTCTTCAGTCAAGGAGAAGCAGAAGAAAGACTAAACAAATGGAACTCCATCAAACTGAAAAGTGTTTGCAGAGCAAAAGAAATCATCAACAAAACAAAAAGACCACCCACTGAATGGGAGACAAAATTCACCAAAGACATATCTGATAAGGTGTTAACAGTGTCCAAAATCTATAAAGAATTCAGACAGCTCAACATCAATAACAAGCAGTCCAATTAAAAAATAGGCAAAGGACCTGAGTACACACTTCTCCAAAGAGGACCAACAAATGGCCAATAGATATAAGATGCTCAATGTCACTCACAGTTAGAGAGATGCAAATGAAACCACAGGGTAAATTACTTCACACCTGTCAGAATGGCCATCATCAATAAATTATCAAACAACAAGTGCTGGTGAGGACACAGAAAAAAGGGAACCCTCCTGCAGTGTTGGCGGGAATGCAGACTGGGAATGCAGCCAGTGTGGAAAAGAGAATGGAGTTTCCTCAAAAAATTAAACACTGAACTGCCTTATGACCTAGCCAATTCAATTCTGGGAATATATCCAAACAAGCCTACAACACTAATTTGAAAGAATATAGGGTCAGGCACAAATAGTATCATAAAATTTATATTATAGAACCTCTTATCACAAAATCATAAGCATGTAATTCTGTAACACAATATATGACACTCACATACCACATGACATTTTAGGTGAAATGTTCAAATTAAAACTACAGATGATCACACACATCTCATTACCCTACCAACCACACTTCTGCCAAAACCTGTATATGCACCCGATGATCATTACAGTGTTGTTTACAACAGTGAAAAATTGGATGGATCCTAAGTGTCCATCAGTAGATGAAGGGATAAAAAAGCAGTGGTACATCTACACCATGGAATACTACACGGCCACAAAAAAGAAGAAAAATCTTACCCTTCGTGACAACATGAATGGACCTGGAGAGCCTTACACTAAGTGAAGTAAGCCAGTCAGAGGAAGACAGATATCACAGGATCTCATTTACATGTGTGATCTAAGGAACACAATAAACTAGCAAACAAAATAGAAACAGACTCACAGATCCAGAGAACAGACTGACAGCCCTCAGAGGGAGGGGGTGGGGCCTGGGGGAGAGGGGTGAAGGGTCAACCTCCCCAGCATCCTCTCCCACCACGTCCCCTCCCCCCTTGCCCACTCAGCTGTCACACTTGTCTTGTGCTGCTTGCTGCCACTGCAGTCATCCTCAGCTGAGTGGTTCAGAAGCTACAAGAATATTGGCGGGAAACATTTCAAGAACTTCAAGGGGAGGATTTAATCTTGCTCTGTTAGAAATGACCCTAACCCAAGAATAAATGTAAAGTCTGAGTAATGCTCAAAACCTTTACCTCTATAGCCATTTAAATATTTACTAATACATATTCTTCATTTGACCTTTAAGATATTTTATAATATTGTACATAGTTTCTTGTTGCACTACACCTTTCCCTAATTTTTCCCCTTTACTACTAAATTATTTCAGCAGAAAATTTAGAGTTTCTTTAACCTTTCATTGCATTCACCACACAGCTGGTGAGGCACATTCACATGACTCTGCAGCGTTTTCTGTATTAAAATTTCAGTCACTTCAGAAGGTCTCTCATAGGGCATTACTTTTACTGTGCTGTTTCCAACTAGCACAAGGTCATAAGTCAAATATGTAAGTACATAAGCCAGAGAAGTGTGTTGAAACAACATTCCCACATTTAATTTCTACTCCATGTAATATTCCTGGCTTGAGTAAATGAGAATTTATTTTTTTAAAAGAAAGTCTAAAAATTCCAGTAATTTAATTGTCCCATTTGAAACTTAAAAGCTATGCTCTTCCATGAAATTTTACTCTATTTTCAGAGCTAGAGTTTGAACAATTACTATTTGTATATGAAACTTCTCTTTGGGAAAACCTTCTGAGTTTTCCCTTCACCTGGACCTCACCTGCAGCACCCTACACAAGGCGTCCTTCACCTGAGCATTCCTCAGGCTGTAGATGAGGGGGTTCAGCATGGGGTTAAAGAGACTATGAAACAGGGACAGAAGTTTCTCCTTTTCCTCTCGTTGACTGGAGTCAGGGACCATGTAAACCACCATGGCAATGCCAAAGAAGAGCCCGACCACACAGAGGTGGGAGGAGCAGGTGGAGAAGGCCTTCCTGCGGCCCTCCCCAGACTGGATCTTCAGGATGGCCCAGAGGATGTGTATGTAGGAGACCAGCATTAAGCACAGGGGCCCGACTAAGACAAAGATAGAAGCAGCAAAGAGGACCAGTTTGTTGAGCCAGGTGTCAGCACAGGCCAGCTTGAGGACAGACAGGATCTCACAGAAGAGGTGATTTACTTGCCGAGACCTGCAGAATGGCAGCCTTAGCAGGAGAAGCATGTGTATCAGAGACAGGACAAATGCACAAGACCAGCACACGGTAGCCAGGACTGAGCACAAAGTCCAGCTCATGATGACGGTGTAGTGGAGGGGGTGGCAGATGGCCACATACCGATCATAGGACATTGCCACTAAAATCAGACACTCTGTAGCAGCAAGACCCAAATACAAAAATGTCTGCGTGATGCATGGGACAAAGGAGATGGCTCTATTCTGGGTCACTAAGTTTGCCAGCATCTTGGGGACATTGTTGGACATATAGGACATGTCAATGATGGCCAGGTGGGAGAGGAAGTAGTACATGGGGGTGTGTAGTCTCTGGTCCAGACAGATGAGCACAAAGATCATGCCATTTGCCAACAGACTGAAGGTGTAGAGCAGGGAGAAGACCCAGAAGAGGAGAACTTCTGTCTCTGCGCTGAGCTGGAATCCCAGCAGCACGAACTCTGTGGTCAATGACTGGTTCCCCCACATTCTTTACAGATACCTGGTCAGGAATTGCATTGTGATGTTAGGACTGGAGAATCAGTACAAAGTGGAGTTAATCTGAATGTGAGCTCAGAGAAAGGCTGTATCCTTGTCACTCCTTGGAAGTTTCCCCTTTTCCCCCAAACTGGTTACCTGTGTTTAAATTTAATATGAAATAAATTTAAACTTATAGAAAACACTCAGGAATTATGCAAAGAACTCCAATATAACCATATGCCCAGATTTAACAAATTGTACTATTTATTTCATATCTACCTTGTAATTCTTTTTCTCTATGTTATTATATATGAGCATTGCTTTTTTCCGAAACACTTGACATTAAAAAAGAAATAGACATGATACCCATTTATCCTTAAATTCCTCTTTTTTCCACCCAAAACAAGGACATTCAGAAATATAACCACAATTATCAAAATAAGGCAATTTGATATTGACATGCTTCTTTAATCTAAAATATTCTCTCTCTACTCGCCTCACCCAGGACCCAATCCAAACTGACATGTGATATTTAATGTCATTCGTCTTTAGTGTCCTTTCATCTGAAATAGGAACCCTGTCTGCCTTTTCATTTATGACCATTGAATCTTGGAAGATTGTAGAGAAGTTCTTCACTACAATATTATCCATATGGAACTGCATACAACTCCTCATTTTTTAATCAGATTATTTACTTTCTACAAGGAAATTAAGCATCTTCCACTGTGCTTCATGGGCAGGTGCATGAGGCTCACTGTTCCAGCACTGGCGACACTCACTCAGATCGCCTGGTGAACATGGTGCCTCCCAAGTATCTCCATTGTAGAATCATTATCTTTTTCTCTAATGCAATTTCTGGAGCATCCATTAAAGTTACTATATAACATTCTGTTCCTCAAAGAGCTTCTCAGCCGCTAATTTCAGTGCCTGTTGATTATCTTGCCTGATATGATTGTCAGGAGTGATTATTGTGAAACGTGGTGTTCTTACTCCATCACTGCTGGTACATTTACTGGTTATCAATTTCCTTGTGAGGAAAGGCTCGATCATCTACCTACCTATCAATCAATCTTCTATATATCTTTATACGTCTGCATCTGTCATCTGTCTACCAGTATGGACTCACGAATTTTGTAATGAAGAAATTATAATTATTTCTTTTTATTTACTCATTCTTAATTATCTAGACCTAAACCCTCTAGGCTTGTCCTTTCATATTTGGATGTCTGCTACACGTCTCTATAGTTTTTGAGCACTTCCTTACTTCTGATGGCTGTTTCACACTTTTCTCATACATTCCCCACGTCAGCCATGGGCACAGACACTTCTCCAAAAGGGTCTATTATTTTAGAGAAGAATCATACTCTTGTACCAGTATCTTAATCTCAATAATTTACACTTTATCATGACTTGTCACATTTCTGATGTCCTCTTTTTAAACAGCAAGTATAAAATTTGGCAAGGAATACAAACTGTTCCTGGGATAACACATTTACAAGTTTGTAAACATTGAAAACAGCTTAACTGACTTCCCTTTTATGGAGTCAAATCTATTTCACTAGATTAACATTAGTATTGAAGAAAATGGTTGATAGTATTTAGTAGTTTATTTTTAGGCAAAATATAGATTTGTAACTAACAACTTATTAATTACCAAGTTCATATTATTGTTTTATTACTACTCAGAAAATCACAGAGTTGGACATTTTAAAGATAAAAGTTTAAGAATATGGGTCATTGAGTGAGTACAGTATTTCTTACCTTGTATGAGCTACTGACATCAAGTTTCAAAACTTTCTTAGAAAAACATTATGAGGCTCTATTTGAGTTTAAAGAGGTAATACCCTGAAAAAAACCAAATAAGCATTATTAATAGTGTGTATATATAGTAATTCCATTTACTGTACATTTTCATATGTATTATGAATTTAAATAAATATATTAACCAATATTGTTAGTTACCTTATTTCTTTCATTTAGAAACATATCAGAAACTATTTTCCATGTCAAAACATCTATGCAACATGGTGTGAACAGCTGCACACTATTTCCTTGAACATAAGTATGTTATTTATTATCTCATTATATTGGTACAATATTATACTTCAGTGAGTAAATTTTAAACTCGTGAATTTTTCCAGTAACTTTTGAGATCTGACAGTGCTCAGTGAAATCAGTCACACAATTTACTTCTCTGTGTTCAGGTATCACTCTGTCTCTAGTCATCTAAAGTTCAAACAACAAAATCCCAGCGGCAGGGAGACTCAGCTCTGTCAGAAACCGCCCAGTGGGAAGGGTGTCTAACTCCACAGTCCTGACTCCCTTACCCCTGATTCACCTCTGCTGTGAGGTAGTCCCACTTGGGTGGCTGCTCTGACCACACTGGTGGCCACAGGGCGCTGGTTCTCCCCTCACACTCAGGTGACAGCCTGCTGGTCTTCACCTTCCTGCAGTTCACTCTTCTCTCAGGTGGATGGTAAATGCTCCACAGAGCTTAGAACAGCCTGACTTCCAATGTGTGCAGCTGTTTGGTCACCAGGCTAAAAATCCTTCTTACTCTAATTTTAACTGTCACCTGAGCTATTTACCCTCTTATTTGAAGGAACTAACACATTCTATGTGACATTATTTCATGTCCTACCTCCTCCACCCCAGGTTCTACATGGTCAACGTGAAAGAAAGAATCACAACACCAGCATTTGGATTCCCTCTTAGACATCTTTACCTCTACCTCATGAACAACAAGAGACACAGATTTCTTACTAGTGTCTCATCTAGAATTTTCAATTCCAGTATCTGGCTTGAGGGGAACCTCTGTTTTCTAGGTGAACGTCACCTGTAAGTACATGACTCTTCAGTGTATGTGAACAAGAGGAGAAGGCTCCTACCTGTGCAGCAATTACAAGTTAAACAATTCCTTTAACACATGACCATCACTTAACCCCTCTGCACCACACAGGCCTGACAGTGAGGCTTCAGGGGAGCAGAGAGTGTGATCCCAAGTAACTATGAGTTTCATCTCCAAGACCACGGACATAACTTTAGTTCTCACATTTTTTAAAACTTACAAGTGTGGATGATTTCACAAAATTTAAAACTCCTGAGAATGACAGTCAATACCTCAGGGGAACTCAGTTCTCAATACCTGAGCATTCTTGGGCTTGGGGACCCTCAGGTGGGTATGGAAATGTGTCAAACCCACCCATGTGCTGACACACTGGGCCGACCGCTGCCCTCACTGTTTTACCACAATGGGTGTTCAGGGCACCACACCCTCCTCATCTGAACCGTGACATCGTAGGTGCAGACAGTTGCAACATGGAAGGTGGATTCCTGCCTGATTGTACCTGGGCCCCATGGAAGGGCTGGCTGTCAATCAGCCTGAAAAGAGGGTCTTTCTACCCTTGCAAGATAGGTTAGGATCTTGTGGGGGGGTTCTTCAGAAACAATATAAATGTACAGGCTTGTCCAATAACAACAGTTAAATCCTCACTATGAGGGTATATGGGTAAACATCAGGACACATGAAAAACAGAAAAAGATTCAGATCAAATGTCACTTATTTAAGCTCAGATTCCGTCTCCTCAAATAACGAACTTTTTATCCTCATATGCCTTACACATCTTTATGTCTCACAACAATTAGTATAGTTCTACATGAAACAGGCATTCCGGACATGTTTGTTAAATAGATGACTGTCATTTTTAGTTAAAAAATGTGTATGATAAGCATCTTCTCTTTCCCAGGGTCTATTAACCAAGACACAGTTTCTATTTTATTTGAAAAGCACAGTGAGAATTTCATGCCTGGAAGAAACAAGCAAAAACCTAGATTTTCCCTTTCATAAACATCACTACATTTGGGAAGATTCTATGTAAATGTGTGTTAAGTTTGTGACATTAATTTTTCCACAATTAAAGAATATTGCTGAGTTATGGTAAGTGAGAGAGATGACACATCAGTGTTGCCAATTTCTACTCAAACACAGTTGGACACAGTTGGACAGAGTAAGTAATGTTTGAAACATATTTCATCCCTGAACATGAAGAACAGTAACTTTGTTGAACGTAACTCGATGTATTACCAGTCAGTAGGGAATTTATTTACTAACTTTTTAGTTTTGTCTGTATCCACAAATGAATTATTTTATTTTAGATGTAGTGATCATTTTATTTTTATTTTCACTACCCCAGTATCATTTTGCTACTACAAATTAGCAACATGTAAATAAAATAGGAGATGGATTCAATCTCTTAAGCAGACTCACACTGGAACAGAGAAGAAAACATCATGATGAGAATAAAACACTAGTGACCCACATACAAAGGTTCGCGAGGTCAGCACAAGCAGCTCTTCACCTGGGTGGTCCTGTGACTCTGAGTTTCTTCAGCTCTGGAGCTGTGTCCCACTTCCCCAGCTCTGCCCAGGAGTCTCCCACTCATTCTTCCCTGTTGGATGATAGGGGAGATATTTACATCACACACTGTGATTTCCAATCTGACAATCATCACCATGAGCTGGTCACCTGGGATGGTCAGGAAAGGAAGTAACTGTATGGTAAACTTACATTTTACCCAGATTCAGCAAAGAAATGATTTACTGTCTGGATTCCTGGAATATTCTCTTCCATGGAGACAACTTGCCCTAGATGTAATTCTCCTCATTCACTAGGAAACACAGACCACCTCTGATCTGGCTCCTGGGATCCTTACTCAGATCCAATGCCTGGCTATAAAGCCCTGGCTGAGACAGCCTGCAGGCTCTGACCACCACTGCACAAGCAAATTGAAAAAGCAGTTTGAGAGATATTGAGGGTGGTGAGGGCACTGCCCACAGCACAGGAGGCAGACAGTCCCTGAGGTGGGAAGGAAGAAATCTAGGCACCGACTCCACTGACCTGCAGTGCCCTGTGGGAGTCGGGAGGAAAGAGCACCCAACAGTGCCAGTCTCCTGCACACAGCCACAGTGGTGTCAGCTGCTCCCCTGTCCAGCCTCAACTACACACATTGAACATGAACTTCCAACACAAATCAGTCTCTTCTGTGTGGGATTTTCTCACATACACATACTCTGACCTGGAATAAACCCCACGGAGAAGAGAGATGCACCTGGGAACAGGGGCAGCAGCCCGCCCTCTGCAGCTTCTGCAGGTGGAGACCCAGACACTGGAGGGGCCGCAGGTCTTGCTGTGGGTCCTTCAGAGAAGCCCAGGGGCATAGCTTCCATTGGAGAGTCAGATGAACTAAAAACCTTCTGGAGTTTCTACTGAGAGTTCAGATTCCCAGAAGGACCATAAGATATTCTAACTAGTTATCTTCTCCCTACAGGAAAAGAAAAACTTTCTGAATTCCCTCTGGGGAGGACAGCAAAGATCAAGTCTGACTGTCCCTGGGGGAAGAGCACTGGGGACCAGGCAGGGCGGCTGTTAGTGTTGCGCTGTTTCTGCGTGAACTTGCAGGGATCTCAGGGGCTTTGACCCTGAGACAGACACAACGAATGATGGCAGCCATGCTCTTGAAATGATTAGTGTTGTGAATGTCTGCTTCTCTAGATCTTGTAGAGGGTGGGATTCTGTGGAACCTGTTAGGACGACCCTGAGAGGGAACAGGCCCCACAAGGCAGGGCGGGTCCCTGTCTGCACTCAGGGATCATAGGTACAAATGAGGAAGGATTATCACATCCATGTGCAACAACCACTGAGTCTCTCTTATGTTTCAGAAAATGTGCCAAATACCTTACAGTGACCACACAGTTCAGTCTGATAATTTTCTCTTTACAGATGTGGAGCTCAAAAGTCTGAACACACTGTCATGAGTCCTCTGATTGTGGCCCAGGGACCACAGGGAATCTCTGAGAACCTTTCCAAGGCTCTACTGGGTATGAACTGTTTTCATAATAATACTCAGACACTTTGCCTTCTTCATCCTCACTCTCTCGGGAGTGCACAGGGGTCTTCTGGAGGCAACATGATGAGGCATCAGAGAGAACTCAGAAAATGTCAACCGAGCTGTTCTGTGTTCAACCAACACTTAAAGGATTTTCAAAACTGTAAATCACAGCTACTCTTTTACTATTTTTATGTTTCATACAACACAGGTTTCATCAAAATACATACTTTATGTTAACATATACTGGGAATCATTCAAAATGAATTAAAATCACATATTTCATGAGCTCTCAGTTTTCATTTCTATGTGACACACACACCAATACACATAAACACATAAATAAAGTGTCTTTGGGGCCTTAGTGATTTTTCAGGGTTCAAGGGGGTTTTGCATGGAGTGACAGATGACCAGTCTGGGAAGGACCAGCACTGGAACCAAGTGAGTCCTACCAGACGTCAACTGTGTTTCAGTTTCCTGTCCCTGCAGCAGATGCAGATGAACACAAACGTGTGAACAGGCTTCCACCAGCTCCGTCTGTTGTCCTGTCTTATGGGTCCCATGGGCTGGAGGCCTGGTGGGCTCACCTGCATTGTCAGCGCCTGACTTGCAGGTGGAGAGAAAGGTTCAAGCCTGGTGTGCCCCCCCCCATCTGTGGCCCTACCTGTGGCCCCTCCACCTTCACTCTTCACTTCCCCCTCTGCCAGGGGCCAGGGGGACCTCTGCTCTGAAGAGGATCCCCTGACTGGGTTCAGCCCACCACCACAGCTTCCCTGGTTTAGGGTCAGTTGGTGGGAAACATCACTTTTGACCATTTTCCACACCCGGGCTGGACTACATGACCAAGGAGCTCTTGACTTGGGAGGCCTTCTTCAGAATTCCACCTACCCACCCAGTCATTTCTTACCTGCTGTGCCCTGTCCCGACTCCTTACATCATGTGTTGGTCCTTAGGGAGATGCCCACATCCCCACTGTCTTCATTATCAGCGCACCTGCCTCCAGAACTCCCACCCAAACTGTCCCAGCAACTCTGAATCCCAGCTCAGAAAAATACAATTTCCATTCCTGGGCCTCACTCTCAGGGACAGGGTTAGAATGTTTCAAAGTGTCTTCATTTTCAATTTACGTAAACTTACCTGAGTGAACAGTTGCTTGCCCAGTCTGCCCACCTGGCCTGTGGACCTTCTACAGCAGAATGTGTGGACCTCCTGTGTTGGGAACCACCCTGCCTGGTTACAGGAGCTGTAACCCCCAATGGCAAAGGCTGAGTGAACAACCTTTGGACCATAGCCACTAAGGACACAAAGTTTCTCTCCATGGTAGGAGCACTACTTCAGCTTCTTTTACTTCATTCATAACTGGCCCCCAGTGTTTGATTGGTTAGCCAATGATGGGTAACATTCCCCAAGGAGGGAACAACCTAAGACAGGCACAATCATGGGGAGGCCCCAGGGAAGGACTTGGGGGCTACAGCAAAAGGGGGTAATGGACCCTTGCCCCTTGGCTTTGACATAGCCTGAGTCCTCATTTGATCTGTAAGTAAGTCTCCTAATCTCTTGGCTGCTTTACTTTCCCTGCCTGACTTAAGCCTGAAACTTCAATGACAGAGGGCAGTGCTGTCCTGTGCTGGAAAGGGTCGGCTCCCTAGATGATTAGGTCTAACAAAGTACACATGGAATCCTGTGAAACCTGCTTTGCCAAGATTGCTCTGAATTAAATGATAAGGATCTGAGCAGGAAATGAGTTTTTTTCCCAAAGTTTTATTGTCTTTTAACTAACAGACCCTGACTCAGAAGAGGCCCTTGTAGTTCTTTGTAGACTATCTATTCTTTGATCCTTACTGCCTGATAATGATTAATGAACTTTACCTATATTCCTGTTCTAACTGAACTCAATAAAAGCCTCTCTGGGCAAGGGTCAGGGTGCTCTCCCCTTGAGAGACTAGCTAGGCTGCTCCGAGGTTCTCCCCACTTCAGGGAGTAGCCCTGCTGCCCCTTTTCCTCTACAGGAGTCAGGAGTCCAAGTAAATTTGTCTCTTATCCCATCCATAACACTGCTGACACTGCAGGCCGGTGTCCGCGTCACTCCTGAGCTTCTAGGTTTAGGGGGTCATGTACACAACAGATGCAGTGACAGCTTATTTAGTATAGCAAACATGGTCCCAGTGTGGTTGTGCACCACGTCTGGAAGATCAGCTGTTGCCCAGGGATAACTCAGAGTGACTACTGCATCCCGTATAAAGTCATGAAATAGGTTTCCATAGGTTTATGGTAATTTGATTGGTACCTGCTCCCCTTTGAGCTGTGTTATTCCTACCTGGTAATTACCTCTACAGAACTCAGAAGCACAGTAATGAGCAGATAGCTAAATCACCACCTTCCCTGGGCTGCATCTGCCACTGGTGCTACATTGTGAGGTGGTCTTAACCCAATCTTCCAATACTTCTGACCATCCAGATTGGTATTCCAAATGACGTACTTACATGAGGCAGTTGTATATTCCTAATCTGCTCATTCCAGGGAACAGATTCTTTTCTACAGACTGTTCCTCCTCATCAAAAGGAAACTCAGCTTGTTCTGTGATGCCATGAGAGCCACCTGTCTCTCCCAAAGCCCTTTTGGTCTGTGTTGGGGGACAATCCACCATGCTTGTTATTTCCATTGTATATCAATGGCATGAATGCAGTTGCAAGGTATGTTTTGTTACCCCACAAAAGATGTGTCGCCCATATTATTGCTAGAGAAGTGGTAGTCCTACGTCAGTGTGACTTAGTCTGGGTGTATCACAAGGCCGCCTAGAAACTGCCTCCTGCCACACAGGGCCCCTTCCCAGGGAGCTGGTACATCTACCCTGTGAAGACTATGTTTTCTTCCCATGTAACCCATTGTCTTTTTCTATTCTGTCCAAACACTTTCCACCCAGAAAAATAAATAGATACCTAAGCCCAGCACTGCAGCTGGTGCCTTCAGACCATTAAACCAGGGACGTTTCTTAGCATGTGATCATCAAGCTGCTCAGATACATCGTGGTCTGCCAGCTGAGAATTGAACAACACACAGTCCAATGGCCATGAGGAGAGTGGTTCCTGGAAACCTCTTCCCAACAAAGAGCTGGTGCAGTAGAAGCAACCTAAAAAATAGGAGTCGAAAGTTACTGCAACCTAGCCAGAATTCCGTCCAGTCACCAACAACTGATCCAGTTTATCATCCTGTCACATGACCAAAATGTGTCCCAGTACAGGACACTCAGGACTGCAAGCTTCCATTTGACCTTGTCAGTTTCCAAATGCAAGGTCATTTGAGCAAACGTGTGACATCACCACTTTGTGTGTCTGGCATAACTAGGCTAAGAGACAGTATCATTCTGCAGGTGGGAGCCTTTCTTGAGGCTCTGATGTAATGTTAGATTTCCTTACCTCCCTTTGTCTACTCTTAGCTACTCATCCTCCCCCTTTCCACTGATCCCCGATTTTCACTAAGATTCCCTCCTTTGAAAGAGATATTAGATTCAACCTGTGCTGTTACAGATTGTGGGCAGGAGAGCAGGTATCCCCATTTGAAGAGTGTGGGGTCACCCAGGGGCAGGACTGGTGGGCCACCTCAACCAGCAGGCAATGTAGCTATGTCACTGTCACCCCAGTGTTGCCAGATGAGGTGAAAACACAGGCACCCAAAGAGCCATCAGGAATTCTGGAGCAAATGTTTTCAGGTAGAGCTACAGTGTCTTGCTTAGGGATTAGTCCTGCTTCTCAGACAGGGAAAAAGAATGTCGGGATAATGTGAGGGAGAACTGCCCAGTGGTACCAGCATCCCCCGTACCCTTTTCATCAAGTATCCCCAGAGAAGTAGTCACATCATGAGTACTGTGTGATAGTAGAGAGACGTCCATAGAATACAATGGGTACAAGGACACTGGGGAACTACAACAGTAAACACAGAGCTCTCAGATGAACAAGCAGAAGTATGTGAAGCTACCATTTCTAGGGTTCAAGGACATAGAGCAGAGGCTGGGTGATGAGAATCCAGAAGGTCAGAGGAGTCAGGGTTCAGACTTGAACCTATGAGGAGACAGGGTGCCACAGTGGCACTGTGGCCCCAACAGGGAATGATGAGCCTGGCTCTGGGAAGCTCAGTAACTAAGGCTGGGCAGGGGGACTTCACTGCCACTGCCAAGAGTTGGTAAGACTGACAAGAGCAGTGGGCAGACAGGAAGGAGCAAGGTCCTTTTCCCTGCTCCAGGCTCCCAGCCTGCCTTAGAGCTCCCTACTTACACAACATAAGCAATTGGAAGCCACTAAAAGCAGTAATCTGCCCTGGCTTGTGTGGCTCAGTAGGTTGGAGTGTCCACCTATAAACTAAAAGCTTGGAGTTTGGTTCCTGGTCAGGGCCCATACAGAGTTGGGTTGTGGCTTTGGCCCCAGGTGGCACACATACAGGAGGCAAGCAATGGATGTTTCTCACATTTATGTTTCTCTACCTCTCTCCCTCCCCTCCCCTCTCTCTAATAAAATAATAAGCATGTCTTTGGGTGAAGATTAAAAAAGGAAAGAGGTATTCCAAGTCATGAAATCCAAAGACCTACAACCAAGATTGCTCTATCCAGCAAAACTTTCATTTAGAATGGAAGGACAGATAAAGTGCTTCTCAGATAAGATCAAATTCAAGGAGTTCATCATCACCAAGCCCTTATTATAGGAAATGTTAAAGGGACTTATTGAAGAAAAAGAAGTTAAAAAAACATGAACAGTGAAAGGACAACAAACTCACATTTATTAACAACCACACCTAAAACAAAAGCAAACTAAAAGGACAGCTAGATCAGGAGTGGAAACATAGAAATGAAGATCTCAAGGAGGGTTAGCAACAGGGGAGTGGGAGGAGGAGAAGGGGGGAGAAGGTACAGAAAATAAGTGGCATAGACAGTAGATAGAAAATAGAAGGGGGGCAAGAATAGCATGGGAAATATAGAATCTAAAGGACTTGAGACACATGGTCATAAACTAAAGGGTGGTAATGTTGGGGACGGGGGGGTAGGGTGGAGGGGAATGAAGGGGGGAATAGAACAACTGTAACAGCATAATCAATAAAAAATAAATTAAAAAAAAAGAAAAAAGAAAAATCAATAATCCAAATGTCCCAGTGTGGTTAAGAAAAGTTGTCAGATATATACCAGATGCAGGGCTCTCAAATTTATCAATAAAGAACAACCTCCACATGGCGCATACTGATAGTTCATTAGGGGACAGACAGGAGAACTACTTAAAATCACTAACAAGAACATGAGGTTTAGATGTGATGCACAAAGACGTTTGCTGAATCCTTACCTTGAAGCCTACGTGCTAGCTACTCACAGGCAGCACTGTGAGCCACAGGCCTTCCCTCTGAGGTCCAGTCTTTGCCACACTGACAGCACAGACACAGAGGAAAAGGTGTGCCTCTCACTAAGGCTGGATGACCAGGGGGGAAGGTGGGCTCCACAGTTAAAGTGACTAAGCAAAGGTGGACGTTGCCACTCTCTGGTATGTGCACTCATAAAACAGACTGATAATGGGACATTCTTCCTGAACTGGTTAGGATGGATGGATCAGACTTTGGGTGTTGAGTGCTATCGATGTTCAGTGCACAGCACTGGGTGAGGGATGGAAAATACAGCAGCTGTTCTGATAAGAGCCCATCTGATCTTCATATTCAGTGAGCTCTGCTGCCCACAGGATGTAAATAAGAGTTGGGTGGCTTTTCAAAATCATCTTTTATGCTATGGTATTTACCATTAAGACAGAGATGAAAAATGAGAGGTTTTCTTACATCTTACAAATTTTAGTAGGTGAATTTATTTCTCCTTTTTATTTTCACATATACTTCTATTTCAGCATAGTTGGTGCACAGGCTAGTACTGGTTACATTATTTCAGGTGTAAACATAGTGATGTGACATCTTCAAACCTTCCTACAGCAGGAAACACAATTTGTAAAAGATATAAACAGTCATCATCCTACCACCCTACAACCAACACTATACTTGTGTATGTTGTACATTTTGTATTGACTGCGTATATGTACCATAATTGTAGTTACATAACATTTGTAAGTATTGCTTAACATTTCCCCTTTAAAACTTATAATTACTCTTTCCTGTGTATCTGTGAAATACATACACTCATTAATTTCATGACTGTATAAACAGCTCACTGAGTTAAACTGGAATAATTAATCACTTTATCATTTTGTTAAAATTTTGTTTACAACTTTCACTATTAAAGATAATTTTACTGAGAGAAAAGAGTCACACTCAGTAATCATTACTCCCCAAGTAAGGGCACACACTTACCCTTCTGATCAAGACTCCTGTTCACTCTCAGTGGGAGATGGAGAAAGACTCTGGAAGCAAGTGGCCACCCTCCCCTCAAGGCAGGTTACAAGGTACACTCTGTGGTAACATCCTCAGAAGCCACCTAGGTGTGTGGGATGCATCCCTGACCACTGTGTTTGAGAAGTGGAAGGAATCTGTAAAAGTCAATCTCCCCCAAAGGCAGAAGAGCCAGCCACACTCTACTAGTCACCTACATCCTCTGGTAAAATGGCATGTGTCAAACTAAGCATTCTCATGAGGGAAATGGCACAGACCTGGGCTAACCTGGGTGAATTTGCTAGTGAAAGACATTAAAGACACCAGAAACAGTCTGTGCATCTACATAATTCACAGATCAGTGCTCAAAAGTTCCTGGGCACCATGCACAGCCTAAATTGTTCCTCTGAGACACAATGCCCAGGTCTGTCCTCTGTTAGGTAGTGGCTCAGCATTTTACCCTCAAGGATGGAAACAATGAGAATTGCTCCTACACCAAGGAGGAAAAATTAAAGGAAGACAACACATTTAGCACCTGCATTTGGACCCAACACACTCAGAAGCAAAAGCACTTGAAAGTCATACAGGGTCCTGCCTTCTGGGAGCTCCTCTTGGAGTTGCACAACCACTTCTTTGTTTCTGACTGAAAATAATGGGGAATTCTCAGAAAAGGGGGTTTTAATCTCCAATGGGCTCCACCTAGTTGGCAGTCCTGGGGTCTCACTGGAGGGTAGTTTGTGACATGCAGTGTCTGCCCCCTGCCACCAGGAAGGAGACAGAGCAACTCTCTTCTCCTGCTTCTGCTGTTGCCCCTGCAGGACACACAGCCACAGAGCACTGCTCTGAGATGACGTCACTCATTACAGAACAAGGATACTGTGTGCTGTTTGAGTTTTGTGCATCCCAGAACTGCCCTGGTCCCCAAACCTTCTCCAGGTGAACCCTAAAGGAAGTAGGATCAGAGTGACAATGAGTAAGCTCCTGGAATTAACCTCAATATTTAGGCTTCTCTCCTCTATCATCTGGGTGTCATGAGCTGCAGCACAGGTGGCAAGAAAGCACGCATAAAACCATCAGAGTCCAAGGGACAACCCAAGGTATTGATGTGCTATAGACAGCTGGTTATGGAGGCAACAGGGGGTGGACCCAGAACTCCAAAGTATGGTCAAGGTGTCCCCATGGGGCTTATTAGAACATAACCGAGGGAGGGTTTGTCAGGGCAAAAAGCATTGGACGTACCCTCTAATCTCTACCTTGAAGGGGGGAGATTCAGAGTCCATCCCTTCCAGGGAGGGGAGGAAAGGACCCTCTCCAAGGTGGCTTCCTCTCAAAGCTTCAAGCCTTTTCTGGAACCGGGAGAGGATTTGCTACCTACAACTTCATCGTATTTATTTGTACTCTGTTGCACTCTCATACTCAATGTAATGGAGTCAAAATGGTATTTTGGAAATCTCATATCAATGAAGCATGCAGTTTACAACTAATTCATTCCTCACTGTATGATTCCTGACTTTCTGGGATCATGACCTGAACTTGGGAAAACTGAGCAGTTAATCAAATTTTGGAACATGTCCACTTGTGCTCTAACTCGACTTTTCCACACTGATGAGAAACACATTCACAACACCACAAATGGCTTCTGATCATATGAGAAGCCTGATGCGTACTGAGAAATCCATAAATATTGGCACCTGTCTTCTTCCCTGTGAGTTTGATGGCACAGGTGATCTGCAGAAAATCTGAAAACTGACACACAGGTGACAAAACTAGTAGCCAACTGATCCTGTGAGAACAGTAGTTTAGGACACAGTTTCCCAAGTTTGTCATCATCTGACCATCAGTTATAAAAATAAAAAAGTAAAATAATAAATTATAAAATATTAATGTTTATGATACCAAACTTTAACCTTGGGAAGTGAGTATCTCAAAATGACATGTTTATATTGCATTATCAAGGTGACATTCCTCTAACTTCTCAAAGTGGTCAGAGCCCAAAACACACATACACAAAACACATACACAAAGGAGGTTGACACACACAACACAGGCAGCCCTTAACTGCGATAAACACGTTCTCAGGTATGTACGTCATCCATCAGCATTGGGCACTTCAAGTCATCAGAGCTCTCATTTCAACCTGCATTTATAGCTCCTATGTTTCAAGCAAGGTCCTCTAGAATTTTGATTATACTTTCTACCTGAAAGCAGAAGGAGTAAAAATAAAAACACACTGATCATTTAAATGTCTCCCAAATTAAATAACCTGAAAATCGGTTTTCAAGTCATTGGTTTTTCACCCTTATGGTAAACATCCAACTAAAGACAAAATGGATATTCAGAAAGTCACGGTAGATGTATAATTAATGGGAATAATTATAAATTGTTAGCAAATGTATTTATTGAATACTGTGTTTTAAAGGTCAACAGTTTGATGGAGTTTTTTGTATCTTGAAAAAAGAGAGAGTAAAGAACTGACTATGACATATTGGGCAGAGCCCAAGAAACAGACACTTCAGTTGGTAGCTGCCTGGGTTCTGACTGTGAGAGCTGTGACTGAGTGAGGGAAATGCATTTCTACAGTTTTGATAAATACCCTTCAAAAGAGTTCAATTCCATTTTCTCTGATTCTGGCTTCCTTGATTCATATTGTTATTTTTATGCAATTTTATGTTATTCTCAGATTTTTCTATCCTCACCTGAGGACATGCTTATTGGATTTAGAGAGAGGGGTAAAAAGGGGGGAAGAGAGAGGAAGAGAAACATCCACTGGAGAGAGAAACATTGATAGGTTGCCTCTCACATGCACCCCGACTTGGGACTGGACCTGCAATCTTTGTATGTGCCTTGAATGAAAACAAAATCCATGACCTTTTGGGGATGATGCTCCAGCCAACTGAGCCACCTGGACAAGGCTTCTCAGATTTTTGAAAAGAGAAGTGGGGCATTTAAATGGAAGACCAGCAATCATAAAAATCCTAGAAGAAAAGAGGCAGTAAAATCTTGGATATGTATTCTAGAAATATTTTTGCTGGTATAGCTCTTCAGGCAAATGAAGCAAAAGGAAGACTAAACTCCATAAAAAAGAAAAGTGTTTGTAGAGCAAAAGAAACCTTCAAGAAAACAAAAAGACCACCCACTAAATGGGAGATGACATTCACCAAAGATATATCTGAAAAGGCATTAAAAATGTCAAAAATCTATAGAGAATTCAGACAGTTAAACACTAATAAACAAGCACTAAAACGAAGAATTGGGAAAAACACCTGAGTACACACTTCTCCAAAGAGGACCAACATATGGCCAATAGACATAAGAAAAGATGCTCAATGTCACTAACCTTTAGAGAGATGCAAACGAAAACCACAGGGTCAATCACCTCACGCCTGTCAGAAGGGCCATCATCAATAAATAAACAAACAACAAGTGCTGGTGAGGACGTGGAGAAAAGGGAACCCTCCTGCAGTGTTGGCGGGAATGCAGATTGGGAACGCAGTCACTGTGGAAAACAGTATGGAGCATCCACAAAAAATTAAACACAGAACTGCCTTATGACTTAGGCAATTCACTTGTGGGAATATATTCAAAGAAGCCTACATTACTAATTTGAAAGAATATAAGGTCAGGCACAAACAGTATTATAAAATTTTATTACAGAACCTGTTATCACAAAGTCATAAGCATGTAATTCTGTAAGATAACAATATCACAGTCACACACCATGTGACATTTTAGGTGAAATGTTGAAATTAAAAGTACAGATTATGACACCCATATCATTACCGTACCAACCACAATTCTGCCAGACACTTCTATAATGAACACCCCGATGTTCATTACAGTATTGTTTACAATAGACAAAAACTAGAAACAACTCAACTATCCATGAATAGATGAGGGGATAAAAAAGCCATGGTACATTTACACCATGGAATACTACATGGCCACAAAAAAGAAGGAAAATTTTACTCTTTGTGACAACATGAATGGACCTGGAGAGCATTATGCTAAGTGAAGTAAATCAGTCAGAGTAAGAAAATACCACTGAATCTCAATTACATGTGGAACTAAGGAACACAATAAACTAGCAAACAAAATAGAAATAGACTCATAGATACAGAGAACAGACTGACAGCTGTCAGAGGGAGGGGGTGGGGCCTGGGAGAGAAAGGTGAAGGGTCAATCTCCCCAGCATCCTCTCCCACCACGTCCCCTCCCCCCTTGCCCACTCAGCTCTGTCACACTTGTCTTGTGCTGCTTGCTGCCACTGCAGTCATCCTCAGCTGAGTGGTTCAGAAGCTACAAGAATATTGGTGGGAAACATTTCAAGAACTTCAACAGGGGATTTACTCTTGCTCTGTTAGAAATGATCCTAACCCCAAAATAAATGTAAAGTTTGAGTAATGCTCAAAACCTTTACCTCTAGAACCATTTAAATATTTACTAATACATGTCCTTCACTTAACCTTTAAGATATTTTAGGATTTTTTACATAGTTTCTTGTTGCAATACACATTTCCCTTTTGCTACTAAGTCATTTCACCAAGAAATTTAGAGTTTCTCTAACCTTTCATTGCATTCACCACACAGCTGGTGAGGCACATTCACATGACTCTGCAGTATTTTCTGTATTTAAATTTCAGTCACTTCATAAGGTCTCTCATAGGGCATTACTTTTACTGTGCTGTTTCCAAATACCACACGGTGATAAGTCAAATATCTAAGTACATGAGCCAGAGAAGAGGGTTGATACAACATTCTCACATTTAATTTTTTCTCCATGTAATATTCCAGGCTTGAGAAAATAAGAATTCATTATTTTTTTAAAGAAAGACTAAAAAGTCCAATAATTTAGTTGTCCCATTTCAACTTTAAAAGCTATGCTTTTCCATGGAAGTGTACCCAATTTTCCCAGATGGAATTTGAACCATTACTATTTGTGTATGAAACTCCTAATTGGAAGAACCGTCTGAGTTTTCCCTTCACCTGGACCTCACCTGCAGCACCCTACACAAGGCGTCCTTCACCTGAGCATTCCTCAGGCTGTAGATGAGGGGGTTCAGCAGTGGGTTAAAGAGATTGTAAAACAGGGCCAGAATTTTCTCCTTCTCCTCTCGTTGACTAGAGTCAGGGACCATATAAACCACCATGGCTATGCCAAAGAAGAGCCCGACCACACAGAGGTGGGAGGAGCAGGTGGAGAAGGCCTTCCTGCGGCCCTCCCCAGACTTGATCTTCAGGATGGCCCGGAGGATGTGTGTGTAGGAGAACAAGATCAAGCAGAGAGGCCAGAGTAAGAATAAGACACAATCAGTGATGATGACCACTTTGTTGAGCCAGGTGTCAGCACAGGCCAGCTTGAGGACAGACAAGATCTCACAAAAGAAGTGGTTTACTTCCTGGGGCCCGCAGAATGGCAGCCTTAGAAGGAGAAGCATGTTTATTAGCGGCAGGACAACTCCACACGACCAGGACATGGTAGCCAGGACTGTGCACACAGTCCAGGTCATGATGACAGTGTACTGCAGGGGGTGGCAGATGGCCACATACCGATCATAGGACATGGCCACCAATATCAGACACTCTATGTGAGCAAATGCTAGATACAGAAATGTCTGCATGATACACGGGACAAAGGAGATGGCTCTATTCTGGGTCACTAAGTTTGCCAGCATCTTGGGGACATTGTTGGACATATAGGACATGTCAATGATGGCCAGGTGGGAGAGGAAGAAGTACATGGGGGTGTGTAGTCTCTGGTCCAGACAGATGAGTGCAAAGATCATGCCATTTGCCAACAGACTGAAGGTGTAGAAGAGGGAGAAGACCCAGATGAGGAGCACTTCCTTCTCTGCACTGAGCTGGAATCCCAGCAGCACGAACTCTGTGACCCATGACTGGTTTCCCCCCATTCCTTACAGAGACCTGGTCAGGAACTGAATTGTGATAAAGGTCAGGACTGGACAATCAATACAAAGTGGAGTTAATCTCAACATGAGCTCAGAGAAAGGTTGTATCCTTGTCACTCTTTGATAGCTTCCCCTTCTCCCCCAAACTGGTTACCTGTTTTTAACTTTCTTATGAAATAAATTTAAACTGATAGAAACCAGTAAAGAATTATTCAAAGAACTCCTATATAACCATATACCCAGATTAACAAATTTTACTATTTATTTCATATTTGCCTTACAATTTGTTTTCTCTATATTATTATATATGAGTATTACATTTTTTGGAAGCACTAGAGATTAAAGTATGAATAGATATGATACCCATTTACCCTTAAATTCCTCTTTTTTTTCCTACCAAGAATGAACACATTCAGTAATCTAACTACCATTATCAAAATCAGGCAATTTCATATTGACATGATTCTTTAATCTATAATATTCTTTCTCTACTCACCTCACCAAGGACCCAAACCAAAATGACATGTGATATTTAATGTCATTCACCTTTAGTCTTCTTTCATCTGCAATAGAAACCCTGTCTGCCTTCTCATTCATGATCACGAATCTTGGAAGATTATAGAGAAGTTCTTCACTACGGTATTCTCCAAATGGAACTGCACGCAGCTACTCATTTTTTAATCAGATTATTTACTTTCTGCAGGGAAATTAAGTATCTTCCATTGTGCTTCATGGGCAAGTGCATGAGGTTCACTGCTCTATCACTGGTGACACTCACTCAGATCGCCTGGTGAACATGGTGCCTCCTGAGTATCTCCATTATAGAATCATTATCTTTTTTCTAATGTAATTTCTGTAGCATCCATTAAAGTTACTATATAATATTCTGTTCCTCATAGAGCTTCTCAGGCAGTAATTTCAGTGCCTGTTGATTATCTTGCCTGACTTTATTTTCAGGAGTGATTATTGTGAAACGTGGTGTTCTTACTCCATCACTGCTGGTACATTTATGGGTTGTCAATTTCCTCATAAGCCAAGGCTCTATCATCTACCTACCTATCTATCAATCATCTATATATCTTTATACATCTGCATCTATCATCTTTCTATCAGTATGAATTTTATAATAAAGGGATTATAATTATTTCTTCTTTTTGTTTATTCATTCTTAATTATTCTAAATCTAAACCCACTAAGCTTGCCCTGTTTTTTCTAACATACCTCCGTAGTTTTTTAGCACTTCCTTATTTCTTTTTTTAAGTTATTTTTTATTTTTATTTAATTATTTTTCAAATACATTTTTTGGTTTATTTCTCCCACCCCAGCCCCCCCCGCCTCGTCTCCCTCCCTCCCTCCCATTTCCACCCCCCCAGTCCTCATCCCTGTGTCTTTCATACTTGTCCCTCAAAATCCCTCCCCATTTTTCCCCTTAAATCCCTCTCCCCTCAGGCCTACCTAAAGAAGATAGAAACATTTCAAACAAACAACCTTACTCTAAGCACTTCCTTATTTCTGATGGCTTTTTCACGCTTTTATAATACATTTCTCATGTCAGCCATGGCACACACACTTCCCCAAAAGGGTCTGATTACTTTATGGAAGAGTCTTACTCATAAACCAGTCTCTTAATCTCAATAATTTACACTTTCATCAGGACTGCTGTCACATTTCACATATACTTTTTTAAAACAGCAAGCATAAAATTTGGCAAGGAATACAAATTGTTCCTGGAATACCAACTTCTCATTTGTCAACATTGAAAACGGCTTAACTGACTTCCCTTTTATGAAGTCAAATCTATTTCACTAAATTAATATTAGCATTGAAGAAAATGGTGTTGATATTTTTCAGTGGTTTACTTTTAAGCAAAATATACATTTGTAACTAACACCTTATAAATTACAAACTTCATATTATTGTTTTATTCCTACTCAGAAAAACACATTATCAAACATTTTAAAGATTAAATTTTAAGAATATGGGTCATTGTGTGACTATGGTGGTTCTTACCTTGTATGAAAGCATCTGACATCAAAATTCAAAACTTTCTTTGAAACTCTATTTAAGACTAAAGAGATAATACCCTGAAAAAAAAAGCCAAATAAGCATTATTGTTAATGTGTATATATAGTTATACTATTTTACTGTACATTTTCATATATATTATGAATTTAAATACATATATCAACCAATGTTCTAGTTATTTCTTTCCTTTAGAAACATATGAGAAACTATTTCTCATGTCAAAACATTTTACGCAACAAGTTGTGAACAGATGCACACTATTTCCTTGAGTATTTTACTTATTATCTCATTAGGTTTGTGCAACATGATGCTTCAGTGAGTAAATTTTGAAATCATATATTCTTCTAGTAAATACTGAGATTTGACAGTGCTCAGTGAATTCAGTCACACAATTTATGTTTCTGGGTTCACGTATTGCTCTGTCTCTAGTCATCTAAAGATCAAACAACAAAATCCCAGCAGCAGAGAGACTCAGCTCTGTCAGAAACCGCCCACTGGGAAGGGTGTCTAACTGCACAGTCCTGACTCCCTTACCCCTGAATTCACCTCTGATGTCAGGTAGTCCTGCTTTGGGGGCTGCTCTTACCACGCTGGCAGCCAGGGGGCGCTGGTTCTCTCCTCACACTCAGGTGACAGCCTGCTGGTCTTCACCTTCCTGCAGTTTTCTCTTCTCTCAGATGGATGGTAAATGCTCCACAGAGCTTAGAAAAGCCTGACTTCACATGTGTGCAGCTGTTTGGTCACCAGGCTGAAAATCCTTCTTACTCTCAGTCTGCCACCTGAGCTATTTATTTACCCTCCTATTTGAAGGAACCAACACATTCTATGTGACACTATTTCATGTCCTACCTCCTCCACACCAGGTTCCACATGGTCCACGTGAAAGAATCGACCCCAACACCACATTTGGATTTCCTCTTACATGCCTTTACATCTACATCATGAAAAACAAGAGACATAGATTTCTTATCAGTGTCTCGTCTAGTGTTTTATTCTCAATTCCAGTTTCTGTCTTGAGGAGAACCTGTTTTCTAGGTGAATGGCACCTGTAAGTACATGACTCTTCAGTGTATGTGAACAAGAGGAGAAGGCTCCTACCTGTGCAGCAATGACAAGTGAAACAATTCCTTTAACACATGAACATCGCTTAACCTCTCTGTACCACACAGGCCTTACAGTGAGGATTCAGGGGAGGAGACAGTGTGTTCCTCACTACTTATGAGTTTCATCTCTTAAGACCATGGATATAATTTTACTTCACACATATGTAAATGCTTACAGTGTACATGAATTCAGTAATTTTAAAATGCTGAGAATTACATCTATACCTGGGGGGGAGGGAGTTAGGCCTCAGTAACTGACCATTCTGAGACTGGTGTGTGCTTAGGTGGGAAGTGCAATGGGGTGTTCAAACACACCCATGTGCTGACTCACTGGGCTGACCACTGTCCTCACTGTTTTACACCAATGGGTGTTGCAGCCACCAATCCCTCCTCATCTGAACCATGACATTGTAGGTACAGCCAGTTACAACACAGAGAAAGAAGTGACCACCTGCTATCATCTCTGGGCCCCATTGAAAGGCTGGATGTCAGACAGCCTGAAAAGAGGGTCTTTATACCTTTGCAAGTTAGGCTAGGTTCGTGTGGGGGGCTCTTCAGAAACAATATAAATATACAGGCTTGACCAATAACAACAGTTACAACAGTTGAATTCTCACTATCATGGTGTATGGGTAAACTTCAGGACATATCAAACATAAGAGGAGATTCAGATCAAATGTCACTTTTTAAAGCTAAGATTGCCTTTTACCAAATAACAAACTTTTTATCCTTATACATCTTACACAACTTTATGTCTCATAACAATTAGTATTGTTCTAGATGAAACAGCACTCAGGAAATGTTTGTTAAATACATGATTGTCATTTTTAGTTAAAAATGTGTGTATGATAAGCATCTTCTGTTTCCCAGGGTCTATTGGCCAAAACACGGTTTCTATTTTACTACAAAAGCACAGTGAGAACTTGATCATTGAAAGAAACAGGCAAAATCCTAGATTTTCACTTTCATACATATGAGTACATTTGGGAAGTACTATGTAAATGTGCATTAAGTTTGTGAGATTAATTTTCCCTACAATTAAAGATACTGCTGTGTTATGGAAAGTGAGAGAAGCCACAGCTGCGTGCCAAATTATTCTCAAAGCAGTTGGACACAGTAGGTAATGTTGGAAACATATTTCATCTCTCAACATGAAAAATAGTGATTTTGTTGAATACAAATCAATGCATTATCAGTCAGTAGGAACATTTGTTTGCTAACTGCTTAGTTTTGTGTCTCCATAAGTAGATGATTTTATTTTAGATGTACTGATCATTTTATTTTTACTTTCATTACCCCAGTAATCATTTTCCTATTAAAAATAAGCAACATGAAAATAAAATAGAAGACAGACTCAGTCTCTTAAGCAGACACACACTGGAACAGAGAAGAAAACATCACGGTGAGAATAAAACACTAGTGACGCACATACAAAGGTTCGCGAGGTCGGCACAAGCAGCTCTTCACCTGGGTGGTCCTGTGACTCTGAGTTTCTTCAGCTCTGGAGCTGTGTCCCACTTCCCCAGCTCTGCCCAGGAGTCTCCCACTCATGGTGTCCTATTGCATGATAGGAGAGATATTTACATCATACACTGTGATTTCCAATCTGAAGATAATTACCAGAAGCTGATCACCTGGGAAAGTCAGGAAAGGAGTAACTTTATGGTTAACTTACATGTTAAATGATTTAAGCAAAGAAATGATTTACTGTCCTGCTTCCTGGAAGATTCATTTTCATGGAGAGAACTTTCTCTGTATATCACTCTCCTCATTCAGACGAGGAAACACAGACCACCTCTACTCTGGCTCCTTGGAGCTTTACTCAAACTTACTCAGAGCCAATGCCTGGATATACAGCCCTGGCTGAGACAGCCTGCTGGCTCTGACCACCACTATGCAGGCACATCAGGAGGGGAGTGTGAGGTACTCTGAGGGTGGTGAGGGCCCTGCCCACAGCACAGGAGGCAGACAGTCCCTGAGGTGGGGAAGGAAGAAATCCAGGTGCCAGTTTCACTGACCTGCAGTGCCCCATGGGGGTCAGGAGGAAAGAGCACCCAGCAGTGCCAGTCTCGTGCACACACCCACGGTGGTGTCAGCTGCTCTCTGGTCCTGCCTCAACTACTCACACTAAACATGACCTTCCAACACAAATCAGTCTCTTCTGTGTGGGACTGCCTCACTAGCACCTACTCTGACCTGGAATAAACCCCACGGAGGAGAGAGATGCACCTGTGAACAGGGGCAGCAGCCTGCCCTCTGCAGCTTCTGCAGGTGGAGACCCAGACACTGGAGGGGCCGCAGGTCTTGCTGTGGGTCCTTCAGAGAAGCCCGGGGGCATAGCTTCCATTTGAGAATCAGATGAACTAAAAACATTCTGTAGTTTCTACTGAGAGTTTAGATTCCCACAATGATCATAAGATGTTCTGCCTAGTTATCTTCTCCCTACAGGAAAAGAAAAACTCTGTGATTTTCTCTGTGGAGGAGAGCAAAGATCAAGTAAGTCTGACTGTCCCTGGGGGAAGAGCACTGGGGACAAGGCTGGGCGACCATTAGCCCGGTGCTGATTCTCCATGAACTTGCAGGAATCTCAGGGGCTTTAACCCTGAGACAGACACCACGAATGATGGCAGCCACGCTCTTGAAATTATTAGCGTTATGAATGCCTGCTTCTCTAAATCTTGTACTGGGTGGGGTTGCTTTTAGGGAAACGCTGAGAAAGAACAGGTCCCCCAACGCAGGAGTGTGGCCATCTGCACTCAGGACTCATGGGTACATATGAGAAAGGATTGTAACATCCAGGAGCAAAAATTACTGAATCCTTCTTCTGTTTCAGAAAATGAGCCAAATACCTTACAGTGACCACACAGTTCAGTCTGATCACAATTTTCACTTTACAGATGTGGAGCTTGAATTCTGAACACACTGGTATGAGTCCTCTGAGTGTGGCCCAGGGACCACAGGGAATCTCTGAGAACCTTTCCAAGGATCTATGAATCTGAATGTTTTTACAACAATGCTCAGACACTTTGCCTTCTTTATCTTCACTCTCTCAGAAGTACACAGTGGGGTTTTCTGGAGACAACATGACATTTGATGAGGCGGCGGAGTGAACGCAGAAGATGTCAACCCAGCTGTTCTCTGCTCAACGAACACTTAAAGTTTTTCAGAACTGTAAACCACAGCTAAACTTTTCACTATTTTTATCTTTTATACAAGATAGATATTATCAAAATGCATACTTTATGTTAACATACAATGGAAATTGTTCCAAGTGAACGAAAGCACATATTTAATAAACTCTGTGTTTTTATTTCTATGTGACACACACACCAACACATATGCTCATACAAATAAAGGGTTTTCAGGTCCTTAGTGAGTTTTCAGAGTTCAAGGGGGTCCTGCATGGAGTGAAAGATGACCAGTCTGGGAAGGACCAGCACTGGAACCAAGTGAGTCCTACCAGACGTCAACTGTGTTTCGGTTTCCTGTCCTTTCAGCAGATGAACACAAATGTGTGAATAGCCTTCCACCAGCTCCGTGTGTCCTACTGTCTCTAGGTTCCAAATGTCTGGAGGCCAGGTGGGCTCAGCTGCATTTCGGTGCAGGACTTGCAGGTGGAGATCAAGACTCAGGCCAGTTGTGCCCCCTGATCTGTGGCCCCTCCACCTTCACTCTTCACTTCCCCCTCTGACTTCCTCCTTTGGCAGGTGGTTGGGGGACTTCTGTTCTCAGGAGTCTCCCCTCACTGGGTTCAGCCCACCACCACAGCCTCCCTGGTTTAGGATCAGTTGGTGGGCAACATCCCTTTTGAGCAGTCCCAAGGCCTGGCTGCATTAGGTGACCAAGGAGCGCTTGACTTGAGTGGGAAACCTTCTTCAGAATTCCACCTACCCACTGAGCCATTTCTTATTTGCTGTGCTCTGTCCCCACTTTTTACATGTGTGTTGGTCCTTAGGGCGATGCCCACATCCCCACTGTCTTTGTTATCAGCACACCTGCCTCCAGAACTCCCACCCCAAACTGTCCCAGCAACTCTGAATCCTACCTCAGAAACATACCATTTCCATTCCTGTGCCTCACTCTCAGGGAAAGGGTTAGAATGTTTCAAAGTGTCTTTTCATTTTCAATTTATGTAAACTTACCTGAGTGAAGAGTTGCTTGTCCAGTCTGCCCACCTGGCCTGTGGACCTTCTACAGCAGAATGTGTGGACCTCCTGTGTTGGGAACCACCCTGCCTGGTTACAGGACCTGTGACCCCCAATGGCTAAGGCTGAGTGAACAACCTTTGGACCATAGCCACTAAGGACACAAAGTTTCTCTACATGGTAGGAGCACTGCTTCAGCTTCTTTTACTTCATTCATAACTGGCCCCCAGTGTTTGATTGGTTAGCCAATGATGGGTAACATTCCCCAAGGAGGGAACAACCTAAAACAGGCACAATCATGGGGAGGCCCCAGGGAAGGACTTGGGGGGCTACAGCAAAGGGGGGTGATGGACTCTCACCCCTTGGCTTTGACACAGCCTGAATCCTCATTTGGTCTGCAAGAAGTCTCCTAATCTCTTGGCTGCTTTACTTTCTCTGCCTGACTTGAGCCTGAAACTTCAATGACAGAGGGCAGTGCTGCCCTGTTTTGGAAAGGGTGGGCTCCCAGGGTGATTAGGTCTAACAAAGTACACATAGAATCCTGTGAAACCTGCTTTGCTAAGATTGCTCTGAATTAAATGATAAGAATATGAGCAGGAAACAAGTTTTTTTTCCCAAAGTTTTATCATCCTTTAGCTAACAGACCTTAACTCAGAATAGGCCCTTGTAGTTCTTCGTAGACTATATTCTTTGATCCTTACTGCCTGATAATGATTAATGACCTTTACCTGTATTCCTGTTCTAATTGAATTTAATAAAAGCCTCTTTGGGCAAGGGACAGGATGCTCTCCCCTTGAGAGACTAGCTAGGCTGATCCGAGGTTCTTCCCACTTCAGGGAGTAGCCCTGCTGCCCCTTTTCCTCCACAGGACTCAGGAGTCCATGTAAATTTGTCTCTTATCCCATCCATAACACTGCTGACACTGCAGGCCGGTGTCCACGTCTATCTTGAGCTTCTAGGTTTAGGGGGTCATGTACACAACAGACGCAGTGACAGTTTATTTAGTATAACAAACATGGTCACAGTGTGGCTGTGTCCCACATCTGGAAGAGCAACTGTGGCCCAGGGATAAGTCAGAGTGACTACTGCATCCTGTATAAAGTCATGAAATAGGTTTCCATAGGTTTATGGTAATTTGACTGGTACCTGCTCCCCTTTGAGCTGTGTTATTTTTACCTTGTAATAACCTGTGCAGAAGCCTCTGAGGAGGCCTTAACCAAATCTTCTCATACTTTTGACCATCCAAATTGGTATTCCAATTAACTTACTTATGTGAGGTAGTTGGATTTTCCTAATCTGCTCATTCCAGGTAACAAGTTTCCAGGAACTGTTCCTTCTCATCAAAAGGAAACTCAACTTGTCTGCCACAAGAGCCACCTGCTCTCCCAAAGCCATTTTTTTCTGTTTTATTGGACAATTCATCATGCTTGCTATTTCCATTGTATACTTGTTATTTCTAATTCTCAATGGCCTGAGTGCAGTTGCAAGGTATGTTTTGTTATTCCAGGAAAAGTGGCTCCCCCATATTATTGCTAGGTAAGTGGTAGTCCTCCCTCAGTGTGACATAGTCTGGGTGTACCACAAGGCCTCCCTGAAACTGCCTCCTGCCACACAGGGCCCCTGCCCAGGGAATTCACATCTACCCTGTGAAGTCTATGTTTTCTTCCCACAGTAACCCACTGTCTTCTTCTGTTTTTTTTTTTTTTTTTTTTTTGCAATAGGTTTCCACCCAGAAAAATAAATATGTACCTGTGCCCAGCACACAGCTGGTGCTTTTGGTCCATTAAACCGGGGACCTTTCTTCACATGTGGTCATCAAGGTGGACAGGTACACCATCATCAGAAAGCTGGGAACTGAACAACACACAGTCCAAGGGCCACATGGAGAGTGGTTCCTGGAAACCTCTTCCCAAAATAGAGCCGGTGCAGTAGCAGCAACCTGAAAAATAGGAGTCAAATGTTACTCCTACCTAGTCAGAATTCTGTCAAGTCACTGTTGTAGACCACTCTGCCTGATTTTTGGAATTGTATCTTGATCCCTTGTGGCAAAGGGCAAGACGGACAACCTTTGGAATGCCAGCTGCCTGTCTCTGGTAGCAATCACTGCCTCAGTTCCTCTCCCTGAACACGAAGCTTGGTCAGAAGTCAATGACAGGTAAGACCCCTCACAGCAGGGGGTAAACTAAGCTAGACTCCATCACTTGGGAGGCCTTCATGGAAAGACTTGGGGGGCTGCAACAAAGAGCAATGGACTCTGGCCCCCTGGCTTTGACAAAGTTCAAGTCCCCATGTTCTCTGGGAGAGGAGCTTCCTGGCTCTAATCCCCTTAAGCCTGAATACCTGATGGGGAGAGGTGCAGCTCCTTGCCTTGCTAGAGCGGGTCCTGGGGAAAATCTGGCATCACAAAGACTTCCTGATAAACCTGTGAAATCTACTCCGCTAAAAGTGCTTGCATTCATATGATAAGGGTCCGAGAGGAAATGAGTATGTCTCCCAAAGTTTCTGCAACTCTCTTCCTGACAGACACTCAGACTCTGAAGCCCTCAGGTTTCTTTGAAGTATTATCTACTGTTTGATCCTTGCCGCCCTGTATTCCTGTGTATTACAACCCAATAGAAAGCTATGGAGAGGGCGCTCAGGGCCTTTTTCTCCTCGGAGGAACTGGCTGCTGCTGGCCTTTATCTCCCCAGAGAACCTGGCCACAGCCGACTCTTTCTCCCCAAGTGGATCTCAGCATGTCTCGGCCATATTCATTCTTGTGTTGGTGGCACCAGGGGGACTCACGTAGAAGTTGCCCTTCCAAGTCACAAACAACTGATCCAGTTTATCATCCTGTCACGTGACTAAAATATGTTCCAGTGAAGGCTACTCAGGACTGCATGGTTCCATTTGACCTTGTCGGCTTCCAAATACAAAATCGTTTAAGCAAACCTGTGACATCACCACTTTGTGTGTCTGACATAACTGTGCTAAGAGACAGTATCATTCTGCAGGTGGGAGCCTTTCTTGAGGCTCTGATGTAATGTTAGATTTCCTTATCTCCCTTTGTTTACCTTCAGCTATTCCTCCTCCCCACTGAGCCTGATTTTCACTCAGATTCCCTTTTTTGGAAGAAATAATAGGTTCATCCTGTGCTGTTACAGATTGCTGGCAGCTGAGCAGGTGTCCCCATTCCCACAGGGCAGTGTCACACAGGGGCAGGACTGATGGGCCACCTCACCCAGCAGACAATGTAGCTATGTCACTGTCACTCAGTGTTGCCAGATGGGGTGAAAACACAGGCATCCCAGGAGACATCAGGAATTCTGGCAGAAATCTTTTTACGTAGACCTACGGTGTCTTGCTTAGGGATTAGCCCTGATTCTGGAACAGGGAAATACAAAGTTTGAATAATGTGTGGGAGAACCGCACAATGGTACCCGTATCTCCCACACCCCTTCCCTCAAATATCTCCAGAAAAGTAGCGGCGTCATGAGTATTCTACAATAGTAGAGAGACTTCCATGCAACACGATGGGTACAAGGACACTGGGGAACTACAACAGTAAACACAGAGCTCTCAGATGAACAAGCAGAACTACATGAAGCTGCCACCGCTAGGGAACAAGGGCACACAGCAGAGGCTGGGTGATTAGAATCCAGAAGGTCAGAGGAGTCAGGGTTCAGAATTGACCCTGTGAAGAGACAGGGAGCCCCAGCAGCACTGTGGACTAAGCAGGGAATGACGAGCCTGGCTCTGGGACACTGAGTGACTAAGGCTGGGCAGGGGGCCTTCACTGCCACTGCCAAGAGCTGTTGGGCAAGGCTGACAAGAGCAGTGGGCAGACAGGAAGGAGCAAGGTCCTTTTCCATGCTCTAGGCTCCCAGTCTGCTTTAGAGCTCCCTACCTACACAACGTAAGCAATTGGAAGCCACCAAAAGCAGTAACCTGCCCTGGCTGGTGTGGTTCACTGGGTTGGAGTGTAGCCCTGTAAATTGAAAGTATGGGGTTTGGTTCCTATCAGGGCCCATATAGACCTGCATTGTGGGTTTGGTCCCAGTTGCCACACATACAGGAGGCAACCAATGAATGTTTCTCACATTTATGTTTTTCTGCCTCTCTCCTTCCCCTCCCCTGTCTCTCTAAAGAAACAACAAGCATGTCCTCGGGTGAGGATTAAAAAATAAAAATAAATAGTCCAAATGTCCCAGTTTCATGAACAAAAGTTGTGAAGTGGATGGATACCAGATGCAGGCGTCTCAAATTTATAAAGCAGAACCTCCACATCACTCATGCTGAGAGTTCGTTGAGGGACACTCACAAGCATTACTTAAAAACACTAATGGGAAGGTGAGGTTTAGATGTGATGTCCAAAGAGGTTTGCTGAATCCTTAAATTGAACCGAATGTGTTAGCTACTCACAGGCAGCACTGTGAGCCACAGGCCTTCCCTCTGAGGTCCAGTCTAAGTCACACTGGCAGTGCAGACACAGAGGAGAACCTGGGCTGCTTGCTAAGGGTGGGTGACCACAGGGAAGGAGGGCTTGGCAGTGACAGCAACTCATCAAAAGTCAGATGTTTGCGACTTTCTGGTAAATGCACGCATAAATCAGACTTATAATAGGATGTTCTTGTTGGACTGGTTAGGATGGCTGGATCAGACGTTGGGTGTTGAGTGCTATTGATGTACTGCATAGCACTGGGTGAGGGATGCACAAATATGGTAGCTGTTCTCATAAGAGCCCATCTGGTCTGCATGTTCAGCGGGTTCTGCTGTCCACAGGACATAAATAAGACTTGGGTAGCTCTTCAAAATGATCTTTTATGCTACAGTATTCTCAATAAACACAAAGATGAAATATGAGAGTTTTTCTTACATCTTACAAACTTTAGTAATTGAATTTCTATTTTTTATTTTCACATATATTTTCATTTCACCATAGTTGGTGTACAGACTAGTACTGGTTAGATGATTTCAGGTGTAAACATAGTGATGTGACATCTTGAAACACAATTTGTAGAAGTTTAGTCACCATCCTACCTCCCTACAACCAACACTATACTATTGTATGTTGTAGATTTCGCTACTTACTGCATATATGTACCATCATTGCACTTACATAATATTTGTAATTATTGGTTAACATTTTCCCTTTAAATCTTATAGTAACTCTTTCCTACGTATCTGTAAAATGTATACAGTCATCATTTTAATGACTATAAATATCTCATTGAGTGAAAATGAAGTAATTGATCACTTTATCATTTTGTTAAATATGAGTTAAAATTTTCATATTTAAGATAATTTTGCTGGGGAAAAAATAGTCACATTCAGTAATTATATCCCCTCAGGTGAAGGGCACACACTTACTGTTCTGATCAAGTCTGTTCACTCTCAGTGTAAGATGGAGAAAGACTCTGGAAGCAAGTGGCCACCCTCACCTCATAGTGGGTTACAAGGTACAGTTTATGGTGATACCTAGGTGTGGGGGACACATGCCCAACCACTGTGTTGGAGAAGTAGAAGGAATCATTAAAAGTCAATCTCCACCAAGGAAGAAGAGCCAGCCACACTCTACTAGCAACCTACAGCATCTGGTAAAATGTCCTATGTCAGAATAAGCATTCTCATGAGGGAAATGACACAGACCTGGACTAGCCAGGGTACAAGTGCTGCTGAAAGACACTGGGGAACATGTAAACAGTCTGTACAGATACATAATTCACAGCTCAAGGCTAAAAACTTTCTGGTGACCCAACACAGCTCAAATTGTTTCTCTGACACCCAATGCCCAGTTCTGCCCTTTCACAGCTACTGGCTCAGCAATTTGCCCCCAAGGTTATAAACAGTGGGAAAGGCTTCTACACCAAGGAGGTAAAGTAAAAGAAGGCAACCTGTTTACCACCTGCATTTGTGCCCAACGGCCTCAGAAGGGAAAGCATCTGAAGGTCAGCAAGGGGCCTACCTTCTGGGAGCTCCTGTGGATGGGAGCTGCAGACCCTCTTCTTTGTTTCTGACTGAAAATCGAGCAGAACTCTCAGAAAAGGGGGTTTTGGTCTCCAATGGGCTCTACCTAGTTGGCAGTCCTGGGGTCTCACTGGACGGTGGTTTGTGACATGCAGTGTGTGGCCCCTGCCACCAGGAAGGAGACAGAGCAACTCTCTTCTCCTGCTTCTGCTGTTGCCCTTGCAGGACACACAGCCACAGAGCACTGCTCTGAGATGATGTCACTCATTACAGAACCAAGATACTCTGTGCTTTTTGGATGTTGTGCATCTCAGCACTTCCCTGGTCCCAAAACCTGGTCTGTGTGAACCCGAGAGGAAGCACGATCAGTGTGACAATGAGTAAGCTCCTGGAATTAACCTCGATATTGAAGCTTCTCCCCTCTATAATGTGAGTCCCATGAGTTGCAGCAGAGGTGGATTGAAAGCAGTGAGATAAACCATCAGAGTCTAAGTGACAACTCAAGGTGTTGACGTGCTGTAGACAGTTGGTTATGGAGGCTGCAGGAGGTGGCCCGGGAACCCCAAAGTATGGTCCAGGTGTCCCCATGGGGCTTATTAGAACCTGACTGAGGGAGAGTTTTCCACAACACAAAGCATTGAAGGTTCCCTCTAATCTCTACCTTGAAGTGGGGAGGTTCAGAGTCCAGCCCTTCTAGGGGAGGAAAGGACCCTCTCACAGGTGGCTTCCTCTCAAAGCTTCATGCCTTTTTGGGACTGGGAGAGGATCTGCTACCTAACACTGTCATATTTATTTGTATTCTGTTGCACTCTCAGACTCAATGTAATGGAGTCAAAATGGTATTTTGGAAATCTCATATCAATGAAGCATGCAGTTTACAACTAATTCATTCTTCACTGTGTGATTCCTGACTTTCTGGGATCACAACCTGAACTTGGGAAAACTGAGCAGTTAATCAACTTTTGGGAACATGTTCACCTGTGCTCTAACTCTACATTTCCATGCTGATGAGAAACACATTCAGAAAAATCAAAAATGGCTTCTGATCATATGAGAAGCCCAGTGTGTACTGGACAATCCATAAATATTGGCACCTGTCTTCTTCCCAGTTTGTTTGATGGTACAGGGGATTTTCAGAAAATCTAAAAACTGACATACAGGTGATGAAACTAGTAGCCAAATGATGCTGTGAAAACAGTAGTTTAGGAGACAGTGTTTCAGGTTTGTCATCATTTGACCATCAAGTATAAAATAAAAATTTAGAAGATAATAAATAAAATATAATGTTTATGACACCAAACAAACTTTAACCTTGGGAAATGAATCATCACAAAAATGACATGTTTTTATTGTATTATCAAGATGACATTCCTATAATTTGAAAAAGCTATCACAGCAAGAAATACACAAAACATAAATACACACACAGAACACTCACACACACAACACAGCCAGTTCTGAACAGCAATAACCATGTTCTCAGGTATGTACGTCATCCATCAGCATTGGGCACTTCCTGTCATCACAGCTCTCATTTCAACCTGCATTTAGAGCTCCTATGTTTCAAGCAAGGTCCTCTAGAATTTTGATAATCTTTCTATCTGAAAGCGGAATGAGTAAAAAGTACCACAGTGATAATTTAAATGACTTCCCAATTATTTTATCTGAAAATCAGTTTCAAGTCATTGGATTTTCGCCAATGTGGTAAATATCCAACTGAAGAATGAATGGATATTCAGAAGGTCAAAGAAGATGTATAATGATGGAAATAATTATAAATTGTTACCAACTGTATTTATGGAGTACTGTGTGTTAAAAGATCAACGGTTTGATGTTTTCCTTTGAATGTTGAAAAACCAGAGAATAAATAATTGACTATGGGTTAATGAGCAAAGCCCAAGATACACAAACTACATTTGGTAGCTGCATGAGTTCTGACTGTCAGAGCTGTGACCAAGTGAGGAAAATGTATTCCTACAGTTTTGAGAAATCTGTAGGAATAATTGTTCAATACCATTGAACGATTCAATATTATTCAATACAATTTTCTCTGATGCTGGCTTCCTTAATTCATATTGTCATTTTTATGCATTTCTCAGATTTTTCTATCCTCACCTGAGGACTTGATTATTGATTTGAGAGAGAGAGGAAAGGAAGGGAAGAGAGAGAGAGGAAGAGAAATATCCATGGGAGAGAAAAACACTGATAGGTTGCCTCTCACATGCACCCCGACTTGGGACTGAACCTGCAATCTTTGTATTTGCCTTGACAGGGAACTCCATCCATGACGTTTTGGTTCATGGGATGATGCTCCAGCCAAATGAGCCACCTGGACAAGGCTTCTCAGATTTTTCAAAAGAGAAGTGGGTCATTTAATTGGAAGACTTGACCATAAAAATCCTAGAACAAAACAGGCAGTAAAATGTTGGATATTTACTCTAGAAATATTTTTGCTGCTTTATCTTTTCAGGCAAGGGAAACTAAAGAAAGACTAAAGAAATGGAACTCTATCAAACTGAAAAGTGTTTGCACAGCAAAAGTAACCTTCAAGAAAAGAAAAAGACCACCCACTGAATGGGAGAAGATATTCACCAAAGATATATCTCATAAGGTGTTAACAACATTAAAAATCGGTAAAAAAAAAAAACTCAGACAACTCAACACCAATAAACAAGCAATCCAACTGAAAAATGGGCAAAGGATCTGAATACGCACTTCTCCAAAGAGGACTGACACATGGCCAATAGACATAAGAGAAGATGCTCAATGTCACTAACTGTTAGAGAGATGCAAATGAAAACCACAGGGTCAATCACCTCACACCTGTAAGAATGGCCACCATCAATAAATAAACAAACAAGAAGTGCTGGTGAGGACGTAGAGAAAAGGGAATCATCCTGCAGTGTTGACAGGAATGCAGCCCTTCTGGAAAACAGTATGGAGTTTCCCCCAAAAATTAAACATGGAACTGCCTTATGACATAGCCAATTCACTTGAGGGACTACATCCAAACCAGCCTACAACACTAATTTAAAAGGATATAGCATCAGGCACAAATAGTATTACCAAATTTTTATTAGAAAACCTCTTATTACAAAATCAAAAGCAGGTATTTCTGTAACATAACAATATCACTCTCAAGCACAACACGTGACATTTTAAGTGAAATGTTCAAATTAAAACTACGGATTATGACAACTACATCATTACCCTACCAAACGCACATCTGTCAGAACCTGTATGTGCAACCTGATGATCATTACACTGTTGTTTACAATAGCCAAAAACTGGAAGCAGCCCAAGTGTCCATCAGTAGATGAGGGGATAAAAAAGCAGTGGTACATCTACACCATGGAATACTACACTGACACAAACAAAGAAAATCTTTCCCTTCATGACAGAATGAATGGACCTGGAGAGCATTATGCTAAGTGAAGTACGCCAGTCAAGGAAAGATAAACACCATGAATCTCATTTACATGTGGAATCTAATGAACACCAAAAACTGGCAAATTAAATAGAAACAGACTCATAGATACAGAGAACAGACTGACAGCTGTCAGAGGGAGGGGGTGGAACCTGGGGGAGAAAGGTGAAGGGTCAACCTCCCCAGCATCCTCTCCCACCACGTCCCCTCCCCCCTTGCCCACTCAGCTCTGTCACACTTGTCTCCTGCTGCTTGCTGCCACTGTAGTTATCCTCAGCTGAGTAGTTCAGAAGCTACATGAATATTGGTGGGAAACATTTCAAGAACTTCAGCAGGGGATTTAATCTTGCTCTGTTAGAAATGATCCTAACCCAAGAATAAATGGAAACATTGAGTAATGTTCAAAACCTTTACCTCTAGAACTATTTAAATATTTACTAATACATGTCCTTCACTTGACCTTAAGATATTTTAGGATTTCTACATAGTTTCCTGTTGCACTACATCTTTCCCTAATTTCTCCCTTTGGTACTAAATTATTTCAGCAGGGAATTTACACTTTCTTTAACCTTTCATTGTATTCAGCACACAGCTGGTGAAGCACATTCATATGACTCTGCAGCATTTTCTGTATTAAAATTTCAGTCCACCTCATAAGGTCTCTCATAGGGCATTACTTTTACTGTGCTGTTTCCAAATACCACATGGTGATAAGAAGTCAAATATCTAAGTACATAAGCCAGAGAATGGGGTTGACACAACATTCACACATTTAATTTCTACTCCATGTAACATTCCTGGCTTGAGAAAATGAGAATTCACTTTTTTAAAAAACACTAAAAATTCCAATAATTTAGTTGTCCCATTTGAACCTTAAAAGCTATGCTCTTCTATGGAAGTTTACCCTATTTTCAGAGCTAGAAGCTGAACAATTCCTATTCGTATATGAAATTTCTAATCGGGAGAACCGTGTGAGTTTTCCCTTCACCTGGACCTCACCTGCAGCACCCTACCCAGGGCGTCCTTCACCTGAGCATTTCTCAGGCTGTAGATGAGGGGGTTCAGCATTGGGTTAAAGAGACTATGAAAGAGGGACAGAATTTTAGTCTTCTCCCCTTGTTGACTGGAGTCAGGGACCATGTAAACCACCATGGCACAGCCAAAGAAGAGCCCAACCACACAGAGGTGGGAGGAGCAGGTGGAGAAGGCCTTCCTGCGGCCCTCCCCAGACTGGATCTTCAGGATGGCCCAGAGGATGTGTGTGTAGGAGACCAGCACCAAGCAGAAGGGTGTGACTAAGACCAAGACAGTAGCAGCAAAAATGACCACTTTGTTGAGCCAGGTGTCAGCACAAGCCAGCCTGAGGACAGACAGGATCTCACAGAAAAGGTGGTTTACTGCCCAGGGCCCACAGAATGGCAGCCTTAGAAGAAGAAGCATGTGTATCAGAGACAGGAAAAATCCACTCGCCCAGGACATGGTGGCCAGGACTGTACACACAGTCCAGCTCATGATGACAGTGTAGTGGAGGGGGTGGCAGATGGCCACATACCGATCATAGGACATGGCCACCAAAATCAGACACTCTGTGTGAGCAAATGCTAGATACAAAAATGTCTGCATGATGCATGGGACAAAGGAGATGGCTCTTTTCTGGGTCACTAAGTTTGCCAGCATCTTGGGGACATTGTTGGAAGCATAGGAGATGTCAATGATGGCCAGGTGGGAGAGGAAGTAGTACATGGGGGTGTGTAGTCTCTGGTCCAGACAGATGAGTGCAAAGATCATGCCATTTGCCAACAGACTGAAGGTGTAGAGCAGGGAGAAGACACAGAAGAGGAGCACTTCTGTCTCTGCGCTGAGCTGGAATCCCAGCAGCACGAACTCTGTGGCCCATGACCAGTTCCCCTTCATTCCTTACAGAGACCTGGTCAGGAACTGAAGTGTGATAAAGGTCTGGGCTGGAGAATCAATACAAAGTGGAGTTAATCTCAATGTGAGCTCAGAGAAAGGTTGTATTTTTGTCACTCCTTGAAAGCTTCCCCTTATCCCCCAAACTGGTTAACTGTTTTTAACTTTCCTATAAAATAAATTTAAACTGATAGAAAACAGTCAAGAATTATGCAAAGAACTCCAATATAACCATATGCCCAGTTTTAACAAATTTTAGTATTTATTTCATATTTACCTTATAATTCTTTGTCTCTATTATTATATGAATATTCCTTTTTATGAAGCACTTGAGATTAAAGTATGAATAGACATGATACCCATTTACCCTTAAATTCCTCTTTTTCCACCAAAAACAAAGACATTCAGTAATCTAACCACAATTATCCAAATCAGGAAATTTGATATTGACATGAGTCTTTAATCTATAATATTCTCTCTCCACTTCCCTCACCCAGGACTCAATCCAAAATGACATGTGATATTTAATGTCATTCATCTTTTTTTTTTAAAGATTTTTATTTATTTATCTTTAGAGGGGAAGGGAAGGAGAGAGGGAGAGAAACATCAATGTATGGTTGCCTTTCATGCGTCCCCTGCTGGGAGCTGGCCTGCAGGGAACCTGCCTGCAACCCAGGTATGTGCCCTGACTGGGAATCGAATCGCGATTGTCTGGTTCGCAGGCCCGTGCTCAATCCACTGAGCTACACCAGCCAGGGCTAATGTCATTCATCTTTAGTCTCCTTTCATCTAAACTAGGTACTCCGTCTGCCTTTGCCATAACGACCACTGAATTTTAGAAGATTGTAGATAATATTTTTACTACAATGTTCTCTAAATGGAACTGTATGCAGCTTCTCATTGTTTTATTCAGGTTATTCAATCTCTGTGGGGAAATTAAATATCTTCTGTTCTGCTTCATGGGCAGGTGCATGAGGTTCAGTGTTCCATCACTGGTGACGATCACTCAGATCGCCTGGTGAAAATAGTGCCTCCCCAGTATTTCCATTGTAGAATCTTGATTTTTTTCCCGCATGCAATTTCTGGACCAGCCATTAAAGTTACTATATAATATTCTGTTCCTCATAGAGCTTCTAAGCCACTAATTTCAGTGCCAGTTGATTATCTTACCTGACTCGATTACTAGTAGTGATTATTGCAAAAGTTGGTGTTCTTATTCCATCACTGCTGGTACATTTATTGGTTGTCAATTTCCTCATGAGGAAAGGCTCTATCACGTACCTACCTATCTATCAATCATCTATATATCTTAATACGTCTGCATCTATCATCTTTCTATCAGTATGGACTCATGAATTTTGTAATGAAAAAATTTATTCATTCTTAATTATTCTAGATCTAAACCCATCAAGTTTGCCCTTTTGTTTTCTAACACATCTCCATAGTTTTGGAGCACTTCCTTACTTCTGATGGCTGTTTCACACTTTTCTCATACATTCCCCACTTCAGCCTCGGGCACAGATGCTTCTCCAATAGGGTCTGATTACCTTAGGGAAGAATCATATTCATAAACCATTACCTAATATCAATTACTCATACCTTTATCATGATTTCTGCCACATTTTTGATGTAGTCTTTTAAAACAGCAAGCATAAAATTTGGCAAGGAATGAAAACTGTTCCTAGGATAACATATTCTCATATTTGTGAACACTGAAAACAGATTACCTGACTTCCCTTTTATGGAGTCAAAACTATTTCACTAAACTAACATTAAAATTGAAGAAATCATTCTTGGTATTATTTAGTAGTTAATTTTTAGGCAAAATATATATTTGTATCTAACACTTTATTAATTACCAAGGTTGTATTATTGTTTTATTCCTACTCAGAAAATCAAAGATTCTGACATTTTAAAGATTAAAGTTTAAGAATATGGGTCATTGTTTGAATATGGTGGTTCAGCTATTTGGTCACCAGGCTGAACATCCTTGTTACTTTCATTCTGTCACCTGAGCTATTTATTCTATTATCTGGAGAAATCCACACATTTCATGTGAGATTATTTCATGTCCTACCTCCTCCACCCCAGGTTCCACATGGTCCACGTGAAAGAAATGACCACAACACCAGCACCTGGATTTCCTGTTAGACGTCTTTACATCTACGGTATAAAGAACAAGAGACACGGATTTCTCATTAGCGTCTCATCAAGTATTTTCTTCTCAATTCCAGTTTCTGGCTTGAGGGGAACCCCTGTTTTCTAACCCCTGGCTTCAGGGAAACCTATACTTTTTCCATGACTCTTCACTGTGTTTGAACAAGTGGAGAAGGCTCCTACCTGTGCACCAATGACAAGTGAAACAATTCCTTTAACACATGACCATCACTTAACCCCTCTGCACCACACAGGCCTTACAGTGAGGATTCAGGGGAGCAGACAGTGTGTTCCCCATAATTACGAGTTTCATCTCTTAAGACCATTGATATAATTTTAATTCACACATTTTTAAATGCTTATGAGTATGGATGAATTCGGTAATTTAAAAAGTACTATTAATTACTGTCTATCCCTTGGGGGGCAGTCAGGCCTCAGTACCTGAGCATTCTCAGACTGGTGGACACTCAGGTGGGTGTGCAAATGGGTCAAACACACCCAGGTGCTGACACACTGGGACGACCACTGCCCTCACTGTTTTACCCCAATGGGTGTTCAGGGCACCACACCTTCCTCATCTGAACCGTGACATCATAGGGGGAGTCCAGTTACAACAGAGAGAGGTGGCCGCCTGCTTGATCCTCCCTGAGCCCCATTGAAGACCTGGATGTCACACAACCTGAAAACAAGGTCTTTCCACCCTTGGAAGTTAGGCTAGGTTCTTGTGGGAGGTTCTTCAGAAATGAAACAAAATACATGCTTGGCCAATAACAACAGTTACAATAGTTAAGTCTTCATTATGAGGCTATGGGTAAACTTCAGGACATATCAAAAATAGAAGGTGGTTCAGATCAAATGTCACTTATTTAAGCTGAGATTCCCTCTCACCAAATAATCCTTACATGTCTTACACATCTTTATGTCTCATAACAATTAGTATAGTTCTAGAAGAAAACAGGCATTTAGGAAGTGTTTGTTAAATAGATGACTGTCATTTTTACTTAAAAAATGTGTATGTTAAGCATCTTCTGTGCGCCAGGATCTATTGACCAAGACATGGTTTCTATTTTATTGGAAAAGCACACTGAGAATTTGATCCTTCAGAGAAACAGACAAAATTCTCGATTTTCACTCTCATAAATATGAGTACATTTGGGAAGGTTCTGTGTAAATGTGCATTAAGTTTGTGACATTAATTTTTCCTACAATTAAAGATACTGCTGTGTCATGGAAAGTGAGAGAAGCCACATCAGTGTTGCCAAATTCTACTCAAACACAGTTGGCCACAGTAAGTAATGTTTGAAACATATTCATATCTGAACATGAAGAAGAATAATTTTGTTGAAAGTAACTAGTCAATAGGAACATTTCTAGTCAGTAGGAACATTTATTCCCTGACTATTTAGTTTTGTGTCTCTATAAATGGATTATTTTATTTTAGATGTATTTATAATTTTATTTTTGTTTTCATTACCACAGTCATCATTTTGCTATTAAAAATTAGCAACATGAAAATGAAATAGAAGATAGATTCAACCTCCTAAGCAGGCACACACTGGAACGGAGAAGAAAACATCACGGTGAGAACAAAACACTAGTGACACACAAAAAAAGGTTCGCGAGGTGGGCACAAGCAGCTCTTCACCTGGGAGGTCCTGTGACTCCGAGTTTCTGCAGCTCTGGAGCTGTGTCCCACTTCCCCAGCTCTGCCCAGGAGTCTCCCACTCATGGTGTCCTATTGGATGATAGTGGATATATTTACATCACACACTGTGATTTCCACTCTGACAATCATCACCATGAGCTGATCACCTGGGATGGTCAGGAAAGGAAGCAACTAAATGGTAAACTTACATTTTACCTGGTTTCAGCAAAGAAATGAATTACTGCCACCCTTCCTGGAAGATTCTCTCCCATGGAGAGAACTTGCCCTGGACGTCACCCTCCTCATTCAGACTAGGAAACACAGACCACCTCTAATCTGGCTCCTGGGATCCTTACTCAGAGCCAATGCCTGGCTATAAAGCCCTGGCTGAGACAGTGTGGTTATTCTGAGCACCACACATTGGGAGGGGAGTATGAGAGATGCTAAGGGAGGTCTGGACTCTGCCCATAGCACAGCAGACAGATGTCCTTGAGGTGGGAAAAAAGAAATGTAGGTGTAAGTTTCACTGACCTACAGTGCCCCATAGGAGTCAGGAGGAAAGAGCTCCCAGCAGTGCCAGTCTCGTGCACACACCCACGGTGGTGTCAGCTACTCTCCTGTCCGGCCTCAACTACTCACACTGAAGTTCACTTCCCAGCACAAAACGGTCTTTTCTGTGGGGGATTTTCTCACGAGGACCTGCTCTGACCTGGAATAAACCCCACGGAGGAGAGAGATGCACCTGGGAACAGGGGCAGCAGCCTGCCCTCTGCAGCTTCTGCAGGTGGAGACCCAGACACTGGAGGGGCCGCAGGTCTTGCTGTGGGTCCTTCAGAGAAGCCCAGGGACACAGCTTCCATTGGAGAATCAGAGGAACTAAAAATATTCTGCAGTTTCTCCTGAGAGTTCTCCTTCCCACAAGGATCATAAGATATTCTGCCTAGTTATCTTCTCCCTACAGAAAAAGAAAAACTCTCTGAATTCCCTCCGGGGAGGACAGTGAAGATCAAGTCTGATTGTCCCTGGGGGGAGAGCACTGGGGACCAGGCACGGCAGCTGTTAGTGCTGTGCTGCTTCTACATGAACTTGCAGGTATCTCAGGGGCTTAAACCCTAAGTCAGACATAACAAATAATGGCAGCCATGCTCTTGAAATGATTAGCATTATGAATATCTGCTTCTCTACATCTGTAGAGGGTGGGATTCCGTGGAACCTGTTAGGGTGACCTTTAGAGAAAACAGGCCACCCCCCCAAGCAGGATGTGTCAATGTCTACACTCAGGGCTCATAGGTACAAATGAGGAAGAATTATCACATCCATGAGCAACAACTACTGAGTCCTTCTTGTGTTTCAGAAAAGGTGCCAAACATAGACCACACAGTTCAGTCTGATCATCATTTTCACTTGGCAGATGTGGAGCTCGAAGTCTGAACACACTGTCATGAGTCCTCTGATTGTGGCCCGGGGACCACAGGGAATCTCTGAGGACCTTTCCAAGGCTCTACCAGGTCTGAACTCTTTTCACAATAATGCTCGGACACTTTGCCTTCTTCATCCTTACTCTCTCGGGAGTGCACAGGGGGGCTTTCTGGAGGCAACATGACATTCGATGAGGTGGCCCAGAGAAAATGCAGAAGATGTCAACCCAGCTGCTCTCTGCTCAACCAACACTTAAAGGATTTTCAGAAGTGTAAATCACAGCTGCTCTTTTCAGTAGTTTTATGTTCTACAAAAAATACGTATCATCAAAATACTTTCTTTAGGTTAACATATGATGGAAATAGTTCTAAAGGAATTAAAAGCACATATTTCATAAGCTCTCACTTTTCATTTCTATCTGACACACACCAACACACATAAACACATAAATAGAGTGTCTTTGGTGCCTTAGTGATTTTTCAGAGTTCAAGGGGGTCCTGCATGGAGTGACAGATGACCAGTCTGGGAAGGGCCAGAGCTGGAAGCAAGGTGAGTCCTACCAGACGTCAACTGTGTTTCAGTTTCCCATCCCTGCAGCAGATGAGCACAAATGTGTGAACAGGCTTCCACCAGCACCGTGTGTCCTACTGTCTCTCAGTTCTAAAGGGCAGAGGCCTGGTGGGCTCGGCTGCATTTTGGTGCAGGACTTGCAGGTGGAGACCAAGACTCAGGCCAGCTGTGCCCCCCATCTGTGGCCCTGCCTGTGGCCCCTCCACCTTCACTCTTCACTTCCCCCTCTGACTTCCTCCTTTGGCAGGTGGTTGGGGGACTTCTGTTCTCAGGAGTCTCCCCTCACTGGGTTCAGCCCACCACCGCAGCCTCCCTGGTTTAGGTCCAGTTGGTGGGCAACATCCCTTTTGAGCAGTCCCAAGGCCTGGGCTGCATTAGATGACCAAGGAGCTCTTGACATGGGTGGGAAACCGTCTTCAGAATTCCACCTACCCACCCAGTCATTTCTTACCTGCTGTGCCCTGTCCCGACTCCTTACATCATGTGTTGGTCCTTAGGGCGATGCTCACATCCCCACTGTCTTCATTATCAGCGCACCTGCCTCCAGAACTCCCACCCAAACTGTCCCAGCAACTCTGAATCCCAGCTCAGAAGAACACAATTTCCATTCTTGTGCCTCACTCTCAGGGACAGGATTAGAATGATTCAAAGTGTCTTTTCATTTTCAATTTATGTAAACTTACCTGAGTGAACAGTTGCTTGCCCAGTCTGCCCACCTGGCCTGTGTGAGGGGGTGAGGACCTTTCCAAGGCTCTACCAGGTCTGAACTCTTTTCACAATAATGCTCGGACACTTTGCCTTCTTCATCCTTACTCTCTCGGGAGTGCACAGGGGGGCTTTACAGAAAGGGGGGCTTTACAGGGGGTCCATACAGAAAAATGTGTGGACCTCCTGTGTTGGGAACCACCCTGCCTGGTTACAGGACCTGTGACCCCCAATGGCTAAGGCTGAGTGAGTGACCTTCAGACCATAAGCCACTAAGGACGCAATGTTTATCTCCATAAGGTAGGAGCACTGCTTCAGATTCTTTTACTTCATTCATAACTGGCCCCCAGTGTTTGACTGGTTATCCAATGATGGGTAAGATTCCCCAAGGAGGGAACAACCTAAGACAGGCACAATCATGGGGAGGCCCCAGGGAAGGACTTGGGGGCTACAGCAAATGGGGGTGATGGAACCTCACCCCTCGGATTTGACATAGACTGAATCCTCATTTGGTCTGCAAGAAGTCTCCTAATCTCTTGGCTGCTTTACTTTCCCTGCCTGACTTGAGCCTGAAACTTCAATGACAGAGGGCAGTGCTGCCCTGTGCTGGAAAGGGTGGGCTTCCTGGGTGATTAGGTCTAACAAAGTAAACAAGGAATCCTGTGAAACCTGCTTGGCTAAGATTGCTCTAAATTAAATGATAAGGATCTGAGCAGGAAACAAGTTTTTTTCCCAAAGTTTTGTCATCCTTTAGCTAACAGACCTTAACTCAGAATAGGCCCTCATAGTTCTTTGTAGACTATCTATTCTTTGATCCTTACTGCCTGATAATGATTAATGACCTTTACCTGTATTCCTGTTCTAACTGAATTTAATAAAATCCTCTTTGGGCAAGGGACAGGATGCTCTCCCCTTGAGAGACTAGCTAGGCTGATCCAAGGTGCTCCCCAATTCGGGGAGTAGTTCTGCTGTCCCTTTTCCTCCACAGGATTCAGTAGTCCATGTAAATTTGTCTCTTATCCCGTCCATAACACCCCTGACACTGCAGGCTGGTGTCCACGTCTCTCCTGAGCTTCTAGGTTTAGGGGGTCATGTACACAACAGATGCAGTGACAGCTTATTTGGTATAACAAACACAGCCCCAGTGTGGCTGTGCCCCACATCTGGGAAAGCAACTGTGGCCCAGGGATAACTCAGAGTGACTGCTGCATCCCGTATAAAGTCATGAAATAGGTTTCCATAGGTTTATGGTAATTTGACTGGTACCTGCTCCCCTTTGAGCTGTGTTATTTTTACCTTGTAATAACCTGTGCAGACATCTCTGACGAGACCTTAACCAGACCTTCTGATACTTTTGACCATCCAGATCAGTATTCCAATTAGCTCACTTATGTGAGGTAGTTGGATCTTCCTAATCTGCTCATTCCAGGTAACAAGTTTCCACGGACTGTTCCTTCTCATCAAAAGGAAACTCAACTTGTCTGCTGACGCCACAAGAGCCACCTGTCTCTCCCAAAGCCATTTTTTTTTCTTTTTTAGGGGACAATTCATCATGCTTGCTATTTCCATTGTATACTTGTTATTTCTAATTCTCAATGGCCTGAGTACAGTTGCAAGGTATGTTTTGTTATTCCAGAAACAGTGGCTCCTCCATATTATTGCTAGGTAAGTGGCAGCCCTCCCTCAGTGTGACTTAGTCTGGGTGTACCACAAGGCCTCCTTGAAACTGCCTCCTGCCACACAGGGCCCCTTCCCAGGAAATTCACATCTACCCTGTGAAGTCTATGTTTTCTTCCCACAGTAATCCACTGTCTTCTTCTGTTTTTTTTTGCAATAGGTTTCCACACAGAAAAATAAATATGTACCTGTGCCAAGCACACAGCTGGTGCTTTTGGTCCATTAAACCGGGGACCTTTCTTCACATGTGGTCATCAAGGTGGACAGGTACACCATCATCAGAAAGCTGAGAACTGAACAACACACAATCCAAGGGCTACATGGAGAGTGGTTCCTGGAAACCTCTTCCCAAAATAGAGCCGGTGCAGTAGCAGCAACCTGAAAAATAGGAGTCAAGTGTTACTCCTACCTAGTCAGAATTCTGTCAAGTCACTGTTGTAGACCACTCTGCCTGATTTTCGGAGTTGTATCTTGATCCCTTGTGGCAAAGGGCAAGACGGACAACCTTTGGAATGCCAGCCGCCTGTCTCTGGTAGCAATCACTGCCTCAGTTCCTCTCCCTGACCCAGAAGCTTGGTCAGAAGTCAATGATGGGTAAGACCCCTCACAGCAGGGCGTAAACTAAGCTAGACTCCATCACTTGGGAGGCCTTTGTGGAAAGACTTGGGGGGTTGCAACAAAGAGCAATGGACTCTGGAGCCCTGGCTTTGACAAAGCTCAAGTTTCCATGTTCCCTGGGAGAATTGCTTCCTGACTCTAATTTCCTTAAGCCTGAATACCTGATGGAGAGAGGTGCAGCTCCTTGCCTTGCTAGAGCGGGTCCTGGGGAAAATCTGGCATCACAAAGACTTCCTGATAAACCTGTGAAATCTACTCCGCTAAAAGTGCTTTCATTCATATGATAAGGGTCCGAGAGGAAATGAGTATGTCTCCCAAAGTTTCTGCAACTCTCTTCCTGACAGACACTGACTCAGACTCTGAAGCCCTCAGATTTCTTTGAAATGTGATCTACTGTTTGATCCTTGCCGCCCTGTATTCCTGTGTATTACAATCCAATTAAAGGCTATGGAAGAGGGCCCTCGGGGCCTTTTTCTCCTCGGAGGAACTGGCTGCTGCTGGCCTTTATCTCCCCAGAGAAACTGGCCACAGCCCACTCCTCCTCCCCAGGTGGATCTCAGCATGTCTCGGCCATATTCATTCTTGTGTTGGTGGCACCAGGGGGACTCATGAAGAAGTTGCCCCGCCAAGTCACAAACAACTGATCCAGTTTATCATCCTGTCATGTGACCAAAATATGTTCCAGTGAAGGCCACTCAGGACTTCAAGCTTCCATTTGACCTTGTCAGCTTCCAAATACAAAGTCGTTTGAGTAAATGTGTGACGTCACCACTTTGTGTGTCTGGTATAACTGTGTTTAGAGACAGTAACATTCTGCAGGTGGGAGCCTTTCTTGAGGCTCTGATGTAATGTTAGATTTCCTTACCTCCCTTTGTTTACCCTCAGCTACTACTCCTCCTCCTCCCCATTGAGCCTGATTTTCACTCAGATTCCTTTTTTTGGAAAAAATAATAGGTTCATCCTGTGCTGTTACAGATTGCTGGCAGTTGAGCAGGTGTCCCCATTTCCAGAGGACAGGGTCACATAGGGGCAGGACTGATGGGCCACCTCACCCAGAAGACAATGTAGCTATGTCACTGTCACTCAGTGTTGCCAGATGGGGTGAAAACACAGGCACCCCAGGAGCCATCAGGAATTCTAGCAGAAATCTTTTCACGTAGACCTACAGTGTCTTGCTTAGGGATTAGCCTTGATTCTGGGACAGGGAAACAAAGTTTGGGTAATGTGAGGGAGAACTGCACAATGGTACCAGCATCCTCCACACCCCTTCCCTCAAGTACCCGCAGAAAAGTGGAGGCATCATGAGTATTCGACAGTAGTAGAGAGACTTCCATACAACACGTTGGGTACAAGGACCCTGGGGAACTACAACAGTAAACACAGAGCTCTCAGATGAACAAGCAGAACTACATGAAGCTGCCACCGCTAGGGAACAAGGGCACACAGCAGAGGCGATTAGAATCCAGAGGGTCAGAGGAGTCGGGGTTTAGACTTGACCCTGTGAAGAGATGGGGAGTCCCAGTGGCACTGTGGCCCCAGCAGGGAATGACAAGCCCGGCTCTGAGAACCTGAGTAACGAAGGCTGGGCAGGGGGCCATCACTGCCACTGCCAAGAGCTGTTGGGCAAGGCTGACTAGAGCAGTGGGCAGACAGGAAGGAGCAAGGTCCTTTTCCCTGCTCCAGGCTCCCAGTCTGCTTTAGAGCTCCCTACCTACACAACATAAGCAATCGGAAGGCACCAAAAGCAGTAACCTGCCCTGGCTGGTGTGGCTCAGTAGGTTGGAGTGTAGCCCTATAAATTGAAAGTATGAGGTTTGGTCCCATCAGGACCCTTGTAGACCTGCATTGCAGGTTTGGTCCCAGTTGCCACACATACAGGAGGCAACCAATGGATGTTTCTCATATTTATGTTTTTCTCCCTCTCTCCCTCCCCTCCCCTGTCTCTCTAAAGAAACAACAAGCATGTCCTCGGGTGAGGATTAAAAAATAAAAATCAATAGTCCAAATGTCCCAGTTTTATTAAGAATAGTTGTGAAGTGGATGAATGCAGGGGTCTCAAATTTATCAATAACGAAGAGCCTCCATATCACTCATACTGAGAGTTCATTGAGGGACACTCACAAGCATTACTTAAAAACACTAATGGGAAGGCGAGGTTTAGATGTGATGTCCAAAGAGGTTTGCTGAATCCTTAAATTGAACCAAATGCTAGCTACTCACAGGCAGCACTGTGAGCCACAGGCCTTCCCTCTGAGGTCCAGTCTAAGTCACACTGGCAGCACAGACACAGAGGAGAATGTGTGGTGCTTGCTAAGGGTGGGTGACCACAGGGAAGGAGGGCTTGGCAGTGACAGCAACTCATCAAAAGTCAGACGTTTGCTACTTTCTGGTAAACGTACGCATAAAACAGACTGATAATAGGATGTTCTTCCTGAACTGGTTAGGATGGCTGGATGAGACATTGTGTGTTGAGTGCTATTGATGTGTAGTGCACAGCACTGGGTGAGGGATGGAGAAATACAGTAGCTGTTCTGATAAGAGCCCATCTGGTCTGCATGTTCAGTGAGCTCTGCTGCCCACATAAGGTAAGCAAGAGGTGGGTGGCTTTTCAAAATCATCTTTTATGCTATAGTATTTACAATAAAGACAGATGAAATATGAGAGCTTTTCTTACATCTTACAACCTTTAGTAGGTGAATTTATTTCTATATTTATTTTCAAATATATTTCCATTTCAGCATAGTTGGTGTACAGGCTAGTACTGGTAGAGTTTTTCAGGTGTAAACATAGTGATCTGACATCCTGAAACACAATTTGTAAAAGGTATAGTCATCATCTTACCACCCTACAACCAACACTATACTATCATATATAGTACATTTTACTATACTGGATATATGTACCATAATTGCAGTTATATAACATTTGTAATTATTGGTTAACATTTTCCTTTTAAATCTTACAGTAACTCTTTCCTATGTATCTGTAAAATTTATACAGTCATCATTTTAATGACTGTGTAAATAGCTCACTGAGTTAAAGTAGAATAACTGATCACTTTATCATTTTGTTAAATATGAGTTAAAATTTTCATATTTAAGATAATTTTGCTGGGGAAAAAATAGTCACATTCAGTAATTATATCCCCTCAGGTGAAGGGCACACACTTACTGTTCTGATCAAGTCTGTTCACTCTCAGTGTGAGATGGAGAAAGACTCTGGAAGCAAGTGGCCACCCTCACCTCATAGTGGGTTATAAGGTACAGTTTATGGTGGTACCTAGGTGTGAGGGACACATGCCCAACCACTGTGTTGGAGAAGTAGAAGGAATCATTAAAAGTCAATCTCCACCTAGGGAGAAGAGCCAGCCACACTACACTAGTCACTTACAGCATCTGGTACAATGTCCTACGTCAGAATAAGCACTCTCATGAGGGAAATGACACAGACCTGGACTAGCCAGGGTACAAGTGCTGCTGAAAGACACTGGAGAACATGTAAACAGTCTGTACATATACATAATTCACAGCTCAAGACTCAAAACTTCCTGGTGACCCAACACAGCTCAAATTGTTTCTCTGAGACCCAGTGCCCAGTTCTGCCCTTTCATAGCTACTGGTTCAGCAATTTGCCCCCAAAGTTGTAAACAGTGGGAAAGGCTTTTACACCAAGGAGGTAAAGTAAAAGAAGGCAACCTGTTTACCACCTGCATTTGTACCCAACAGCCTCAGAGGGGAAAGCACCTGAAGGTCAGCCAGGGTCCTGCCTTCTGGGAGCTCCTGTGGGTGGAAGCCGCACACCCTCTTCTTTCTTTCTGACTGAAAATAGAGCAGAACTCTCAGAAAAGGGGGATTCAGTCTCCAATGCGCTGGACCTAGTTGGCAGTCCTGGGGTCTCACTGGAGGGTGGTTTGTGACATGCAGTGTGTGGCCCTTGCCACCAGGAAGGAGACAGAGCAACTCTCTTCTCCTGCTTCTGCTGTTGCCCCTGCAGGACACACAGCCACAGAGCACTGCTCTGAGATGATGTCACTCATTACAGAACAAGGATACTGTGTGCTGTTTGGATGTTGTGCATCTCAGCACTGCCCTGGTACCCAAACCTGGTCCAGGTGAACCTTAGAGGAAGTAAGATCAGTGTAACAATGAGTAAGCTCCTGGAATTAACCTCGATAAAGAGGCATCTCCCCTCTGTAATCTGGGTCCCATGAGTGGCAGCAGAGGTGGCATGAAAGCAGTGAGATAAATCATCAGAGTCGAAGTGACAACTCAAGGTGTTGATGTGCTGTAGACAGCTGGTTATGGAGGAAATGGGGGGGTGCCCTGAGAACCCCAAAGTATGGTCAAGGTGTCCCCATGGGGCTTATTAGAACCTGGCTGAGGGAGAGTTTTCCACAACATGAAGCATTGGAGGTACCCTCTAATCTCTAACCTGGAGTGGGGAGGTTCAGAGTCCAGCCCTTCTAAGGGTGGAAAGGAGGGAAGGAAAGGACCCTCTCCAAGGTGGCTTCCCTCAAAGCTTCATGCCTCTTTTGGGACCAGGAGAGGATCTGCTACCTATGGCTCTGTCATATTTACTTGTACTCTGTTGCACTCTCAGACTCAATGTAATGGAGTCAAAATGGTATTTTGGAAATCTCATACCAATAAAGCATGCAGTTTACAACTAATTCATTCTTCACTGCGTGATTCCTGACTTTCTGGGATCACGACCTAACCTTGGGAAAACTGAGCAGTTAATCAAGTTTTGGGAACATGTCCACCTGTGTTCTAACTCTACATTTCCATGCTGATAAGAAGAAACACACTCAGAAACACCCCAAATGGCTTCTGATCATAAGACAAGCCCGATGCATCCTGGGCAATCCATAAATATTGGCACCTGTTTTCTTCCCAGTTTGTTTGATGGTACAGGTGGTCTGCAGAAAATCTGAAAACTGACACACAGGTGACAGAACTAGTAGCCAAATGAGGCTGTGAAAACAGTAGTTTAGAACACAGTGTGTCAGGTCTGTCATCATCTGACCATCAATTGTAAAATAAAAATTTAGAAGATAATAAATAAAATATAATGTTTATGACACCAAACAAATTTTAACCTTGGGAAATGAATCATCTCAAAATGACATGTTTTTATTGTATTAGCAAGATGACATTCCTGTAATTTGGAAAAGCTATCACAGCAAGAAATACACAAAACATAAATACACACACAGAACACTCACACACACAACACAGCCAGTTCTGAACAGCAATAACCATGTTCTCAGGTATGTACGTCATCCATCAGCATTGGGCACTTCCTGTCATCACAGCTCTCATTTCAACCTGCATTTAGAGCTCCTATGTTTCAAGCAAGGTCCTCTAGAATTTTGATAATCCTTTCTATCTGAAAGCGGAATGAGTAAAAAGTACCACAGTGATAATTTAAATGACTTCCCAATTATTTTATTTGAAAATCGGTTTCAAGTCATCGGATTTTCGCCAATGTGGTAAATATCCAACTGAAGAATGAATGGATATTCAGAAGGTCAAAGAAGATGTATAATGATGGAAATAATTATAAATTGTTACCAACTGTATTTATGGAGTACTGTGTGTTAAAAGATCAACGGTTTGATGTTTTCCTGTGAATGTTGAAAAACCAGAGAATAAATAATTGACTATGGCTTAATGAGCAAAGCCCAAGATACACAAACTACATTTGGTAGCTGCATGAGTTCTGACTGTCAGAGCTGTGACCAAGTGAGGGAAATGTATTCCTACAGTTTTGAGAAATCTGTAGGAATAATCGTTCAATACCATTGAACGATTCAATATCATTCAATACAATTTTCTCTGATGCTGGCTTCCTTAATTCATATTGTCATTTTTATGCATTTCTCAGATTTTTCTATCCTCACCTGAGGACTTGATTATTGATTTGAGAGAGAGGGGAAAGGAAGGGAAGAGAGAGAGAGAAAAAGAAACATCCATGGGAGAGAGAAACATTGATAGGTTGCCTCTCACATGCACCCCGACTTGGGACTGAACCTGCAATGTTTGTATGTGCCTTGAGTGGAAACTCAATCCATGACGTTTTGGTTCATGGGATGATGCTCCAGCCAAATGAGCCACCTGGACAAGGCTTCTCAGATTTTTCAAAAGAGAAGTGGGTCGTTTAATTGGAAGACCTGACCATAAAAATCCTAGAACAAAATAGGCAGTAAAATGTTGAATATTTACTCTAGAAATATTTTTGCTGCTTTATCTTTTCAGGCAAGGGAAACTAAAGAAAGACTGAAGAAATGGAACTCTATCAAACTGAAAAGTGTTTGCACAGCAAACAAAAGAAAGAAACCGAAACCCAAACAGAAAGAAAAGAAACCTTCAAGAAAAGAAAAAGACCACCCACTGAATGGGAGAAGATATTCACCAAAGATATATCTCATAAGGTGTTAACAACATTAAAAATCGGTAAAAAAAAAACTCAGACAACTCAACACCAATAAACAAGCAATCCAACTGAAAAATGGGCAAAGGATCTGAATATGCACTTCTCCAAAGAGGACTGACACATGGCCAATAGACATAAGAGAAGATGCTCAATGTCACTAAAAGTTAGAGAGATGCAAATGAAAACCACAGGGTCAATCACCTCACACCTGTAAGAATGGCCACCATCAATAAATAAACAAACAAGAAGTGCTGGTGAGGACGTAGAGAAAAGGGAACCATCCTGCAGTGTTGACAGGAATGCAGCCCTTCTGGAAAACAGTATGGAGTTTCCTCAAAAAATTAAACATGGAACTGCCTTATGACATAGCCAATTCACTTGAGGGACTACATCCAAACCAGCCTACAACACTAATTTAAAAGTATATAGCATCAGGCACAAAGAGTATTACCAAATTTTTATTAGAAAACCTCTTATTACAAAATCAAAAGCAGGTATTTCTGTAACATAACAATATCACACTCAAGTGCAACACGTGACATTTTAAGTGAAATGTTCAAATTAAAACTATGGATTATGACAACTACATCATTACCCTACCAAACGCACATCTGTCAGAACCTGTATATGCAACCTGATGATCATTACACTGTTATTTACAATAGCCAAAAACTGGAAGCAGCCCAAGTGTCCATCAATAGATGAGGGGATAAAAAAGCAGTGGTACATCTACACCATGGAATACTACACTGACACAAAAAAAGAAAATCTTTCCCTTCATGACAGAATGAATGGACCTGGAGAGCATTATGCTAAGTGAAGTAAGCCAGTCAAAGAAAGATAAACACCACCAATCTCATTTACATGTGGAATCTAATGAACACCAAAAACTAGCAAATTAAATAGAAACAGACTCATAGATACAGAGAACAGACTGACAGCTGTCAGAGGGAGGGGGTGGGATCTGGGGGAGAAAGTGAAGGGTCAACCTCCCCAGCATCCTCTCCCACCACGTCCACTTGCCCACTCAGCTCTGTCACACTTGTCTCCTGCTGCTTGCTGCCACTGCAGTCATCCTCAGCTGAGTGGTTCAGAAGCTACAAGAATATTGGTGGGAAACATTTCAAGAACTTCAACAGGGGATTTAACCCTGCTCTGTTAGAAAAGATCATAACCCAAGAATAAAAGTAAACTTTGAGTAATGCTCAAAACCTTTACCTCTAGAGCCATTTAAATACTTACTAATACATGTCCTTCACTTGACCTTAAGATATTTTAAGATTTCTACATAGTTTCCTGTTGCACTACGTCTTTCCCTAATTTCTCCCTTTGCTACTAAATTATTTCACCAAGGAATTTACAGTTTCTTTAACCTTCCATTGCATTCACCACACAACCGGTGAGGCACATTCACTTGACTCTGCAGCATTTTCTGTATTAAAATTTCAGTCACTTCAGAAGGTCTCTCATAGGGCATTACTTTTACTTTGCTGTTTCCAACTACCACACGGTGATAAGAAGTCAAATATCTAAGTACATAAGCCAGAGAATGGGGTTGACACGACATTCACACATTTAATTTCTACTCCATGTAACATTCCTGGCTTGAGAACATGAGAATTTACTTTTTTAAAAAAGACTAAAAATTCCAATAATATAGTTGTCCCATTTGAACCTTAAAAGCTATGCTCTTCTATGGACGTTTACCCTATTTTCAGAGCTAGAAGCTGAACAATTCCTATTCGTATATGAAATTTCTAATCGGGAGAACCGTGTGAGTTTTCCCTTCACCTGGACCTCACCTGCAGCACCCTGCCCAGGGCGTCCTTCACCTGAGCATTCCTCAGGCTGTAGATGAGGGGGTTCAGCATTGGGTTAAAGAGACTATAAAAGAGGGATAGAATTTTAGTCTTCTCCCCTTGTTGACTGGAGTCAGGGACCATGTAAACCACAATGGCACAGCCAAAGAAGAGCCCGACCACACAGAGGTGGGAGGAGCAGGTGGAGAAGGCCTTCCTGCGGCCCTCCCCAGACTGGATCTTCAGGATGGCCCAGAGGATGTGTGTGTAGGAGACCAGCACCAAGCAGAAGGGCGCAACTAAGACCAAGACAGTAGCAGCAAAAATGACCACTTTGTTGAGCCAGGTGTCAGCACAGGCCAGCTTGAGGACAGACAGGATCTCACAGAAAAGGTGGTTTACTTCCCAGGGCCCACAGAATGGGAGCCTTAGAAGAAGAAGCATGTGTATCAGAGACAGGAAAAATCCACTCGCCCAGGACATGGTGGCCAGGACTGTGCACACAGTCCAGCTCATGATGACAGTGTACTGAAGGGGATGGCAGATGGCCACATACCGATCATAGGACATAGCCACCAAAATCAGACACTCTGTGTGAGCAAATGCTAGATACGAAAATGTCTGCATGATGCATGGGACAAAGGAGATGGCTCTTTTCTGGGTCACTAAGTTGGCCAGCATCTGGGGGACATTGTTGGAAGCATAGGACATGTCAATGATGGCCAGGTGAGAGAGGAAGAAGTACATGGGGGTGTGTAGTCTCTGGTCCAGACAGATGAGTGCAAAGATCATGCCATTTGCCAACAGACTGAAGGTGTAGAGCAGGGAGAAGACCCAGAAGAGGAGAACTTCTGTCTCTGCACTGAGCTGGAATCCCAGCAGCACGAACTCTGTGGCCCATGACCAGTTCCCCTTCATTCCTTACAGAGACCTGGTCAAGAACTGAAGTGTGATAAAGGTCTGGGCTGGAGAATCAATACAAAGTGGAGTTAATCTCAATGTGAGCTCAGAGAAAGGTTGTATTTTTGTCACTCCTTGAAAGCTTCCCCTTCTCCCCCAAACTGGTTAACTGTGTTTAACTTTCCTATAAAATAAATTTAAACTGATAGAAAACAGTCAAGAATTATGCAAAGAACTCCAATATAACCATATGCCCAGTTTTAACAAATTTTAGTATTTATTTCATATTTACCTTATAATTCTTTGTCTCTATATTATTATATATGAGTATTCCTTTTTATGAAGCACTTGAGATGAAAGTATGAATAGACATGATACCCATTTACCCTTAAATTCCTCTTTTTCCACTAAAAACAAAGACATTCAGTAATCTCACCACAATTATCCAAATCAGGAAATTTGATATTGACATGAGTCTTTAATCTATAATATTCTTTCTCTACTCACCTCACCCAGGACTCAATCCAAAATAACATGTGATATTTAATGTCATTCATCTTTAGTCTCCTTTCATCTAAACTAGGTACTCCGTCTGCCTTTGCCATAACAACCACTGAATTTTAGAAGATTGTAGATAATTTTTTTACTACAATGTTCTCTAAATGGAACTGTATGCAGCTTCTCATTGTTTTATTCAGATTATTCACTCTCTGCAGGGAAATTAAATATCTTCTGCTCTGCTTCATGGGCAGGTGCATGAGGTTCACTGTTCCATCACTGGTGACGATCACTCAGATCGCCTGGTGAACATGGTGCCTCCCCAGTATTTCCATTGTAGAATCTTTATCTTTTTCCCGCATGCAATTTCTGGACCAGCCATTAAAGTTACTATATAATATTCTGTTCCTCATAGAGCTTCTAAGCCACTAATTTCAGTGCCAGTTGATTATCTTACCTGACTCGATTACTAGTAGTGATTATTGCAAAAGTTGGTGTTCTTATTCCATCACTGCTGGTACATTTATTGGTTGTCAATTTCCTCATGAGGAAAGGCTCTATCACGTACCTACCTATCTATCAATTATCTATATATCTTAATACGTCTGCATCTATCATCTTTCTATCAGTATGGACTCATGAATTTAGTAATGAAAAAATTTATTCATTCTTAATTATTCTAGATCTAAACCCATCAAGTTTGCCCTTTTGTTTTCTAACACATCTCCATAGTTTTGGAGAACTTCCTTACTTCTGATGGCTGTTTCACACTTTTCTCATACATTCCCCACTTCAGCCTCGGGCACAGACGCTTCTCCAATAGGGTCTGATTACCTTAGGGAAGAATCATATTCATAAACCATTACCTAATATCAATTACTCATACCTTTATCATGATTTCTGCCACATTTTTGATGTAGTCTTTTAAAACAGCAAGCATAAAATTTGGCAAGGAATGAAAAACTGTTCCTAGGATAACATATTCTCATGTTTGTGAACACTGAAAACAGATTACCTGACTTCCCTTTTATGGAGTCAAAACTATTTCACTAAACTAACATTAAAATTGAAGAAATCATTCTTGGTATTATTTAGTAGTTAATTTTTAGGCAAAATATATATTTGTATCTAACACTTTATTAATTACCAAGGTTATATTATTGTTTTATTCCTACTCAGAAAATCAAAGATTCTGACATTTTAAAGATTAAAGTTTAAGAATATGGGTCATTGTTTGAATATGGTGGTTCAGCTATTTGGTCACCAGGCTGAACATCCTTGTTACTTTCATTCTGTCACCTGAGCTATTTACCCTATTATCTGGAGAAACCCACACATTTCATGTGAGATTATTTCATGTCCTACCTCCTCCACCCCAGGTTCCACATGGTCCACGTGAAAGAAATGACCACAACACCAGCACCTGGATTTCCTGTTAGACGTCTTTACATCTACGGTATAAAGAACAAGAGACACGGATTTCTCATTAGCGTCTCATCAAGTGTTTTCTTCTCAATTCCAGTTTCTGGCTTGAGGGGAACCCCTGTTTTCTAACCCCTGGCTTCAGGGGAACCTATACTTTTTCCATGACCCTTCACTGTGTATGAACAGAGGAGAAGGCTCCTACCTGTGCAGCAATGACAAGTGAAACAATTCCTTTAACACATGACCATCACTTAACCCCTCTGCACCACACAGGCCTTACAGTGAGGATTCAGAGGAGGAGACAGTGTGTTCCCCATAATTACGAGTTTCATCTCTTAAGACCATTGATATAATTTTAATTCACACATTTTTAAATGCTTATGAGTATGGATGAATTCGGTAATTTAAAAAGTACTATTAATTACTGTCTATCCCTTGGGGGGCAGTCAGGCCTCAGTACCTGAGCATTCTCAGACTGGTGGACACTCAGGTGGGTGTGCAAATGGGTCAAACACACCCAGGTGCTGACACACTGGGACGACCACTGCCCTCACTGTTTTACCCCAATGGGTGTTCAGGGCACCACACCTTCCTCATCTGAACCGTGACATCATAGGGGGAGTCCAGTTACAACAGAGAGAGGTGGCCGCCTGCTTGATCCTCCCTGAGCCCCATTGAAGACCTGGATGTCACACAACCTGAAAACAAGGTCTTTCCACCCTTGGAAGTTAGGCTAGGTTCTTGTGAAAGGCTCTTCAGAAATGAAACAAAATACATGCTTGGCCAATAACAACAGTTACAATAGTTAAGTCTTCATTATGAGGCTATGGGTAAACTTCAGGACATATCAAAAATAGAAGGTGGTTCAGATCAAATGTCACTTATTTAAGCTGAGATTCCCTCTCACCAAATAATCCTTACATGTCTTACACATCTTTATGTCTCATAACAATTAGCATAGTTCTAGAAGAAAACAGGCATTGAGGAAGTGTTTGTTAAATAGATGACTGTCATTTTTACTTAAAAAATGTGTATGTTAAGCATCTTCTGTGTGCCAGGATCTATTGACCAAGACATGGTTTCTATTTTATTGGAAAAGCACACTGAGAATTTGATCCTTCAGAGAAACAGACAAAATTCTCGATTTTCACTCTCATAAATATGAGTACATTTGGGAAGGTTCTGTGTAAATGTGCATTAAGTTTGTGACACTAATTTTTCCTACAATTAAAGAATACTGCTGTGTTATGGAAAGTGAGAGAAGCCACATCAGTGTTGCCAAATTCTACTCAAACACAGTTGGCCACACAGTGGCCACAGTAAGTTTACAAACACAGTAAGTAATGTTTGAAACGTATTTCATATCTGAACATGAAGAAGAATAACTTTGTTGAAAGTAACTAGTCAATAGGAACATTTCTAGTCAGTAGGAACATTTGTTCCCTGACTATTTAGTTTTGTGTCTCTATAAATGGATTATTTTATTTTAGATGTACTTATAATTTTATTTTCGTTTTCATTACCACAGTCATCATTTTGCTATTAAAAATTAGCAACATGAAAATGAAATAGAAGATAGATTCAACCTCCTAAGCAGGCACACACTGGAACGGAGAAGAAAACATCACGGTGAGAACAAAACACTAGTGACACACAAAAAAAGGTTTGCGAGGTGGGCACAAGCAGCTCTTCACCTGGGAGGTCCTGTGACTCCGAGTTTCTTCAGCTCTGGAGCTGTGTCCCATTTCCCCAGCTCTGCCCAGGAGTCTCACATTCATTCTCCCTGTTGAATGAAAGGACAGATATTTACATCACATACTGGATTTCCAATCTGACAATCTTCACCATGAGCTGATCACCTGGGATGGTCAGGAAAGGAAGTAATTGTATGGTAAACGTACATTTTACCCGGATTCAGGAAAGCAATGAATTACTGTCACCCTTCCTGGAAGATTCCCATGGAGAGAACTTGTCCTGGACGTCACCCTCCTCATTCAGACTAGGAAACACAGACCACCTCTGATCTGGCTCCTCATAGCCTTACTCAGAGCGAATGCCTGGATATAAAGCCCTGGCTGAGACAGTGTGGTTATTCTGAGCACCACACACTGGGAGGGGAGTATGAGAGGTGCTGAGGGAGGTCTGGACTCTGCCCATAGCACAGCAGGCAGACGTTCCCTGAGGTGGGAAAGAAGAAATGTAGGTGTAAGTTTTACTGACCTGCAGTGCCCCATAGGAGTCAGGAGGAAAGAGCTCCCAGCAGTGCCAGTCTCGTGCACACAGCCACAGTGGTGTCAGCTGCTCTCCTGTCTGCCCTCAACTACTCACTCTGAAGTTCACTTCCCACCACAAAACGGTCTTTTCTGTGGGGGATTTTCTCACGAGCACCTACTCTGACCTGGAATAAACCCCACAGTGGAGAGAGATGCACCTGTGAACAGGGGCAGCAGCCTGCCCTCTGCAGCTTCTGCAGGTGGAGACCCAGACACTGGAGGGGCCGCAGGTCTTGCTGTGGGTCCTTCAGAGAAGCCCAGGGGCACAGCTTCCATTTGAGAATCAGATGAACTAAAAACACTCTGGAGTTTCTACTGAGAGTTCAGATTCCCAGAAGGACCATAAGATGATCTGCCTAGTTATCTTCTCTCTATAGAAAAAGAAAAACTCTGATTTTCTCTGGGGAGGAGAGTGAAGATCGAGTCTGACTCCCTGGGGGAAGAGCACTGGGGACCAGGCAGGGCGGCTGTTAGTGCTGTGCTCATTCTCCATGACCTTGCAGGGATCTCAGGGGCTTTGACCCTGAGACAGTCACCACCAATGATGGCAGCCACGCTCTTGAAATGATTAGTGTTGTGAATGTCCACTTCTCTAGATCTTGTAGAGGGTAGGATTCCGTGGAACCTGTTAGAGTGACTCTGAGAGGGAACAGGCCCCCCAAGGTAGGATGTGTCCCTGTCTGCACTCAGGGCTCATAGGTACAAATGAGGAAGGATTAGAACATCCATGAGCAACAACTACTGAGTCCCCTTTATGTTTCAGAAAATGTGCAAATACCTTACAGTGACCACACAGTTCAGTCTCATCATCATTTTCACTCTACAGATGTGGAGCTTGAAGTCTGAACAAACTGTCATGAGTCCTCTGAGTGTGGCCCAGGGACCACAGGGAATCTCTGAGAACCTTTCCAAGGCTCTACCGGGTATGAACTGTTTTCACAACAATACTCAGACACTTTGCCTTCTTCATCCTCACTCTCTGGGGTGTGCACAGGGGGGCTTTCTGGAGGCAACATGACATTTGGTGAGGTGGCAGAGTGAACACAGAGGATGTCAACCCAGCTGTTCTCTGCTTATCCAACACATGAAGCTTTTTCAGAAGTGTAAATCACAGTTGCTCTTTTCATTATTTTTATGTTCTATATAACATAGGTATCATCAAAGTACATTCTTTAGGTTAACATATAATGGAAATAGTTCTAAAGGAATTAAAAGCACATATTCCGTAAGCTGTCACTTTTCATTTCTATATGAAACACACCAACACACATAAACACATAAATAAAGTGTCTTTGGGGCCTTAGTGATTTTTCAGAGTTCAAGGGGGTCCTGCATGGAGTGACAGATGACCAGTCTGGGAAGGGCCAGAGCTGGAAGCAGGTGAGTCCTACCAGACGTCAACTGTGTTTCAGTTTCCCGTCCCTGCAGCAGATGAGCACAAACGTGTGAACAGGCTTCCACCAGCACCGTGTGTTGTACTGTCTCAGGGTCTCATGGGCTGGAGGCCTGGTGGGCTCGGCTGTATTCTAGGTGTAGGACTTGCAGGTGAAGCCCAAGTTTCAGGTAAGGTGTGCACTCCCATCTGTGGCCCTGCCTGTGGCCCCTCCGCCTTCACCCTTCACTTCCCCCTCTGACTTCCTCCTTTGGCAGGTGGTAGGGGGACCTCTGCTCTCAGGAGGGTCCCCTGACTGGGTTCAGCCCACAAGCACATCCTCCCTGGTTTAGGATCCGTTGGTGGGCAACATCCCTTTTGAGCAGTCCCCTGACTAGGGATGAATTACATGACTACAAAATGACCAGGGGGTGGGGGACTTGGGAGGCCTTCTTCAGAATCCTACCTGTCTGCCAAGTCTTTTCTTACCTGCTGTGCCCTGTCCCCAGTCCTAACATCCTGAGTTGGTCCTTAGGAGATGCCCACATGCCCACTGTCTTCGTTATCAGCACACCTGCCTCCAGAACTCCCACCCCAAACCGTCCCGGCAACTCTGAATCCCACCTCAGAAGAACGCACTTTCCATTCCTGTGCCTCACTCTCAGGACAGAATTAGAATGTTTCAATTTTTTTTCATTTTCAATTTATGTAAACTTACCTGAGTGAACAGTTGTTTGCCCAGTCTGCCCACCTGGCTCATGGACCTTCTACAGCAAAGTGCTTGGACCTCCTGAGCATCTGGGTTTAGGGGGCCCATACACAACAGATGCAGTGATGGTTTATTTAGCCTAAGAAACACGGCCCAGGCATGGCTGTGACCCCACCTGGAGGAACCACTGTGGTCCTGGGATAACTTGGAGTGACAGGTGCATCCTGTAGAAAGCCATGACATGCATTTCCATAGTTATGTGCTAACTGGATTGGTACCTGCTCCCCTTTGAGCTGTGTTATTTCTACCCTTTTATAACCTCTGCAGAACACTCAGGCACACAAATGAGCAGATAGCTAAATCAACACCTTCCTCAGGCTGCATTCACCAACTGTGCTACACTGTGAGGTGGTTCTAACCCAATCTTTTAATACTTTTGACTGTCCAGATCTGTATTCCAAAAGACTTACTTATGTGAGGCAGTTGGATCTTCCTACTCTGATCATTTTAGGGAACAAACTTTTTCCTACGGACCATTCTTCCTCATTGAAAGGAAACTTAGTGTCTCTGGTGATGCCACGAGAGCCACCTGTTTTTCCCAAGCTTTTTTGTCTGTTTATGGGCACAATCCACCATGCTTGTTATTTCCATTGTATATCAAAGGCATGAAGGCAGTCGCAAGGTTTGTTTTGTTACCCCACAAATCATGGGTCCCCCGTATTATTGCTAGAGAAGTGGTAGTCCTCCCTCAGTGTGACTTAGTCTGGGTGTACCACAAGGCCTCCTGGAAACTGCCTGTTGCTATACAGGGGCACTTCCCAGGGAGTTGGTACCTACCCTGTGAAGTCTGTGTTTCCTTCCCCCAGTAACCCACTGTCTTCTTCTGTTCTGTTCAATAATTTTCCTCCCACAAAAATAAATACATACCTGTGCCCAGTTCCCCAGGTGGTACATTTCTTCCATTAAAGCAGGGACGTTTCTTAGCATGTGATCATCAAGGTGCACAGTTACACTGTGATCAGCCAGCTGAGAATTGAACAACACACAGTCCAATGGCCCCATGGAGAGTGGTTCCTGGAAACCTCTTCCCAACAGAGAGCTGGTGCAGTAGAAGCAACCTAAAAAATAAGAGTAGAAAGTTACTGCTACCTAGCCAGAATTCCATCCAGTCACCAACAACTGGTCCAGTTTATTGTCCTGTCACGTGACCAAAATGTGTCCCAGTAAAGGCCACTCAGGACTGCAAGCTTCCATTTGACCCTGTCAGCTTCCAAACGCAAGGTCGTCTGAGCAAACGTGTGACGTCACCACTGTGCGTCTGGCATAACTGTGCTGAGAGACAGTATCATTCTGCAGGTGGGAGCCTTTCTTGAGGCTCTGATGTAATGTTAGATTTCCTTACCTCCCTTTGTTTACCCTCAGCTACTCTTCCTCCTCCTCCCCACTTATCCCTGATTTCCACTCAGATTCCGTCCTTTGGAAGAGATATTAGACTGAGCCTGTGCTGTTACAGCTGGCAGTTGAGCAGGTGTCCTGATTTCCAGAGGGTGGGGTCACACAAGGGCAGGACTGGTGGGCCACCTCAACCACCAGGCAACACAGCTGAGTCACTGTAACCCTAGCATTGCCAGATGGGGTGAAAACAAAGTCAAACCAGGAGACATCAAAAATTCTGGCACAGCCCTGGCTGGTGTAGCTCAGTGGATTGAGCACGGGCCTGCGAACCAGACAATCGCGGTTCGATTCCCAGTCAGGGCACATGCCAGGGTTGCAGGCAGGTTCCCTGCAGGCCAGTTCCCAGCAGGGGACGCACGAAAGGCAACCGTACATTGATGTTTCTCTCCCTCTCTCCTCCCCTTCCCCTCTAAAGATAAATAAATAAAATCTTTAAAAAAAAAAGTCAATAAAAAAAAATTCTGGCACATATGTTTTCAGGTAGAGCTATATTATCTTGCTTAGGGATTAGCCCTGATTCTGGGACTCGGAAATAGAAAGTTGGGATAATGTGAGGGAGAATGCTCAGTGGTACCAGCATCACCCACAACCCTTCCCTCAAGTATGCCCAGAAAAGTGGAGGCGTCCTGAGTATTGGACGATAGTAGAGTAACTTTCATACAACACGTTGGGTACAAGGACACTGGGGAACTACAACAGTAAACACAGAGCTCTCAGATGAACAGGCAGAACTTCATGAAGCTGCCATCCCTAGGGTTCAAGGCACACAGCAGAGGTTGGGTTTTTAGAATCCAGCAGGTCAGAGAAGTTGGGTTCCAACTTGACCTTATGAGGAGAAGGAGCACCCCAACGCCACTGTGGCCCCAGCATGGAATGACGAGGCTGGCTTTGGGAAGCTGAGTAACTAAGGCTGGGTAGGGGGCCGTCACTGCCACTGCCAAGAGCTGTTGGGCAAGGCTGACAAGAGCAGTGGGCAGACAGGAAGCAGCAAGGTCCTTTTCCCTGCTCCAGTCTCCTTTAGAGCTCCCTACCTACACAACATAAGCAATTGGAAGCCACCAAAAACAGTAATCTGCCCTGGGTGGTGTGGCTCAGTAGGTTGGAGTGTAGCCCTATAAATTGAAAGTCTGGGGGTTTGGTTCCTATCAGAGCCCATGTAGACCTGCCTTGCAGGTTTGGTACCAGTTGCCACACTTACCAGATGGCTGGATGAGACATTGCATGTTGAATGCTATCGATGTGTAGTGCACAGCACTGGATGAGGGATGGACAAATACGGTAGCTGTTCTGATAAGAGCCCATCTGATCTTCATATTCAGTGAGCTGTGCTGCCGAAAGGAGCTAAGCAAGGGTTCGGTGGCTTTTCAAAATGACCTTTCATGCTATAGTATTTAAAATTAAGACAGAGATGAAATATGAGTTTTTCTTACATCTTACAAACTTTACTAGCTGAATTTATTTCTATTTTTTATTGTGAAATATATTTTGATTTCAGCATAGTTGGTGCACAGGCTAGTACTGGCTAGATGATTTCAGGTGTAAACATAGTGATGTGACATCTTCAAACCTTCCTACAGCAGGAAACACACTTTGTAAAAGTCCTAAATAGTAAAGATCCTACCACCCTACGACCAACACTATACTATCCTATGTGGTAAACATTGCTATTTACTGCGTATATGTACCATAACTGCAGTTGCATAACATTTGTAATTATTGCTTCATATTTTCCCTCTAAATCTTATAATAACTCCTATGTATCTATGAAATCTATACAGTCATCATTTTAATGACTATAAATAGCTCTTTGAGTTAATGTGGAATAATTGATCACTTTATCATTTTGTTGAATATGAGTTTACAACTTTCTTATTAAAGAGAATTTTAATGGAGAAAAAAGAGTCACATTCAGTAATTACATGTCCTCAGGTGAAGGGCACACACTTACTGTTCTGATCAAGTCTGTTCACTCTCTGTGTGAGATTGAGAAAGACTCTGGAAGCAAGAGGCCACCCTCACCTCAAACCGGGGTACAAAGTCCACTTTTTGGAAACACCCTCAGAAGTCACCTAGGTCTTTGGGGCGCATCCCCAACCGCTGTGTTTGAGAAGTGGAAGGAATCAGTAAAAGTCAACCTGCCACTAAGAAAGAAGAGCCAACCAAACTATACTAGTCACCTATAACGTCTGGTAAAATGTCCTATGTGAGAATAAACATTCTCATGAGGGGAATGACCTGGACTAATCAGGGTGAATGTGCTGGTGAAAGGCACTGGAGAACATGTAAACAGTCTGTGCATCTACATCATTCACAGGTCAACACTCAAAAGTTCCTGGGGACCATACACAGCCCAAATTGTTTCTCTGAGACCCAATGCCCAGTTCTGCCCTGTGTTACGTAGTGGCTCAGCATTTTGCCACCGAAGATGGAAACAGTGAGAATTGCTCCTACACCAAGGAGGTAAAATAAAGGAGGGAACTTATTTAGCACCTGCATTTAGACCCAACGACCTCAGAAGGGAAAGCACTTGAAAGTCAAGTGGGGTCCTGCCTTCTGGGAGCTCCTGTGGGAGCTGCAAAACCACTTCTTTGTTTCTGACCGAAAATAATGAGAAATTCTTAAAAAGGGGGGTTTTAGTCTCTAATGGGCTCGACCTAGTTGGCAGTCCTGAGGTCTCACTGGAGGACAGGGCTGAAGAGGCAGTGTGTGACCCCTGCCACCAGGAAGGAGAGAGAGCAACTCTCTTCTCCTGCTTCTGCTGTTGCCCCTGCAGGACACGCAGGCACAGAGCACTGCTCTGAGATGACGTCACTCATTACAGACCTGAGATGCTCTGTGCTGTTTCGATGTTGTGCATCCCAGCACTGCCCTGGTCCCCAAACCTGGTCCATGTGAACCTTAGAGGAAGCACGATCAGTGTGACAATGAGTAAGCTCCTGGCATTAACCTCAATATTTAGGCTTCTCTCCTCTGTAATCTGGGTCCCATGAGTGGCAGCAGAGGTGACATGGAAGCACCCAAAAAAACCATCAGAGTCCAAGTGACAACTCAAGGTGTTGATGTGGTACAGGCAGCAGGCTATGAAGGCAACAAGGGGTGGCCTGGAAACCCCAAAGTATGGTTGAGGTGTCCCCATGGGCCTTATTAGGCTTGGCCGAGGGAGGTTTGTACAGGGCACAAAGCATTGGAGGTTCCCTCTAATCTCTACCCTGAAGTGGGGAGATTCAGGGTCCATCCCTTCCAGGGAGGGGAGGAAAGGACCCTCTCCAAGGTGGCTTCCCTCAAAGCTTCATGCCTCTTTTGGGACCAGGAGAGGATTTGATACCTAACACTGTCATATTTATTTGTACTCTGTTGCACTCTCAGACTCAATGTAATGGAGTCAAAATGGTATTTTGGAAATCTCATATCAATGAAGCATGCAGTTTACAACTAATTCATTCCTTACTGTGTGATCCCTGACTTTCTGGGATCACAACCTGAACTTAGAAAAACTGAGCAGTTAACCAAATTTCGGAACATGTCCACCTGTGCTCTAACTCCACATTTCCACGCTGATGAGAAACACACTCAGAAACACCCAAAATGACTTCTGATCATATGAGAAGCCCAGTGTGTACTGGGTAATCCATAAATATTGGCACCTGCCTTCTTCCATTTTCGTTTGATGGTACAGGTGATCTTCAGAAAATCTGAAAACTGACACACAGGTGACAGAACTAGTAGCCAAATGAGGCTGTGAAAACAGTAGTTTAGGACACAGTGTTTGAAGTTTGTCATCATCTGACCATCCATTATAAAAATAAAAAATTAGAGTACAATAAATAACAAAACATTAATGTTCATGATACCAAACACACCATAACCTTGGGAAATGAACCATCCCCAAATAACTCTTTTTTTACTGCATTATCAAGGTGACATTCCTGTAACTTCTAAAAGTGATGAGAGCAACAAATACATACACACAAAACACAAAGAAGCACAAAAGACACTGACACACACAACACAGGCAGCTCTTACCTGCAATACACACGTTCTCAGGTATGTACGTCATCCATCAGTATTGGGCACTTCAACTCATCAGAGCTCTCATTTCAACCTGCATTTATAGCTCCCATGTTTCAAGCAAGGTCCTCTAGAATTTTGATAATCTTTCTATCTGAAAGCAGAGTGAATAAAAGACAACACACTAATCATTTAAATGACTTTCAAAATAAATTACATGAAAATCGGTTTTCAAGTCATTGGTTTTTCACCCATATTGTAAACATCCAACGCAAGAAAAAATAGATATTCAGAAAGTCACGGTAGGTGTAGAATTGATGGAAATAATTATAAATTGTTGCCAAATGAATTTATAAAGTACTGTGTATTAAAAGGTGAACAGATTGTTGTTTTCCTTTGCATCTTGAAAAACAGAGAGTAAAGAACTGACTGTGGCATATTGGACAGAGCCCGACATACAGACACTTCAGTTGGTAGCTGCCTGGGTTCTGACTGTGAGAGCTGTGACCGAGTGAGGGGAATGCATTCCTACAGTTTTGAGAAATACCCTTCAAAAGAGTTCAATTACATTTTCTGTGATGCCGGCTTCCTTGATTCATATTGTTATTTCTATACATTTCTCAGATTTGTATATCCTCACCTGAGAACATGCTTATTGGTTATAGGGAGAGTGGAAAGGAGGGGAGGAGAGAGAGGAAGAGAAACATCCACTGGAGAGAGAAACATTGATAGCATGTCTCTCACATGCACCCCGACTTGGGACTGGACCTGCAATGTATGTATGTGCCTTGAGTGGGAACTCCATCCATGACCTTTTGGTTCATGGGATGATGCTCCAGCCAAATGAGCCACCGGGACAAGGCTTCTCAGATTTCTGAAAAGAAAAGTGGGTCATTTAAATGGAAGACCAGAAGCCATAAAAATCCTACAAGAAAACAGGCAGTATAATCTTGGAATTTATTCTAGAAATATTTTTGCGGTATATCTCTTCAGGAAAGGGAAACAAAAGAAAGACTAAACAAATGGAACTCCATCAAACTGAAAAGTGTTTGCAGAGCAAAAGGAACCTTTGACAAAACAATAAGACCACCCACTGAATGGGAGGCAAAATTCACCAAAGACATATCTAATAAGGTGTTAACAGTGTCCAAAATCTATAAAGAACTCAGAAAGCTCACCAGCAATAAACAAGCAGTCCAATTAAAAAATGGGCAAAAGACCTGAGTACCCGCTTCCCAAAAGAGGACCAACAGATGGCCAATAGATGTAAGAAAAGATGCTCAATGTCGCTAACTTTTAGAGAGATGCAAATGAAAACCACAGAGTCAATCACCTCACATCTGTCAGAATGGCCATCATCAATAAATAAACAAACAACAAGTGCTGGTGAGGACGTGAAGAAAAGGAAGACCTCCTGCTGTGTTGGCAGGAATGCAGCCACTGTGGAAAACAGTATGGAGTTTCCTAAAAAAATTAAACATGGAACTGCCATATGACGTACCCAATTCACTTGTGGGAATATATTCAAAGAAGCCTACAATAATAATTTGAAAGAATCTAAGGTCAGGCACAAATAGAATTATAACATTTTATTACAGAACCTCATATCACAAAGTCATAAGCATGTAATTCTGTAAGATAACAATATCACAGTCACACATCATGTGACATTTTAGGTGAAATGCTCAAATTAAAACTACAGATGATGACACACATATCATTACCTGACCAACCACACTTCTGCCAGACCCTGTATATGTACCCGATGTTCATTACAGTGTTGTTTACAATAGTGAAAGATTGGAAGGAGCCCAAGTGTCCATCAATAGATGAGGGGATAAAAAAGCTGTGGAACACTTACACCATGGAATAGTTCACAGCCACAAAGAAGAAGGAAAATTTTACTCTTTGTGACACAATGAAAGAACCTGGAGAGCATTATGCTATGTGAAGCCAGTCAGAGGAAGACAAATATCACAGGATCTCATTTACATGTGGAATTTAATGAACACAATGAACTAGCAAACAAAATAGAAACAGACTCATAGATCCAGAGAACAGACTGACAGCTGTCAGAGGGAGGGGGTGGGGCCTGGGGGAGAAAGGTGAAGGGTCAACCTCCCCAGCATCCTCTCCCACCACGTCCCCTCCCCCCTTGCCAGCTCAGCTCTGTCACACTTGTCTCCTGCTGCTTGCTGCCACTGCAGTCATCCTCAGCTGAGTGGTTCAGAAGCTACAAGAATATTGGCGGGAAACATTTCAAGAACTTCAGCAGGGGATTTAATCTTGCTCTGTTAGAAGTGATCCTAACCCAAGAATAAATGTAAAGTTTGAGTAATGCTCAAAATTTTTACTTCTAGAACCAATTGAACACTTACTAATACATGTACTTCACTTGACCTTCAAGATATTTTAGGATTTTTTACATAGTTTCTTGTTGCACTATAACTTTCCCTAATTTTCCCCTTTGCTACTAAATAATTTCACCAAGGAATTTGGAGTTTCTTTAACCTTTCATTGCATTCACCACACAACTGGTGAGGCACATTCATATAACTCTGAAGTATTTTCTATATTAAAATTTCAGAAATTTTAGCTTCGGAAGAAATCTCCTAGGGCATTACTTTTACTGTGCTGTTTCCAACTACCAAAAGGTGAGAGAAAGTCAAATATCTAAGTACAGAGAAGTGTGTTGATACAATTTTCGCACATTTAGTATCTTCTCCGTGTAATATTTCTGCCTTGAGAAAATGAGAATTTACTTTTTCTGAAAAAAGAAAGACTAAAAATTCCAATAATTTAGTTGTACCATTTTAACTATAAAAGCTATGCTCTTCTATGGAAGTTCACCCTGTTTTCAGAGCTAGAAGTTGAACAATTACTATTTGTATATGAAACTTCTAATTCAGAGAACTCTGTGAGTTTTCCATTCACCTGGACCTGACCTGTAGCGCCCTGTACAAAGCGACCTTCACCTGAGCATTTCTCAGGCTGTAAATGAGGGGGTTGAGCATGGGGTTAAAGAGACTGTAAAATAAGGATAGAATTTTATTCTTCTCCCTTTGTTGACTGGAGTCAGGGACCATGTAAACCACCATGGCACAGCCAAAGAAGAGCCCGACCACACAGAGGTGGGAGGAGCAGGTGGAGAAGGCCTTCCTGCGGCCCTCCCCAGACTGGATCTTCAGGATGGCCCAGAGGATGTGTGTGTAGGAGACCAGCACCAAGCAGAGGGGCCCAACTAAGACCAAGATAGAAGCAGTGAAGAGGACCACTTTGTTGAGCCAGGTGTCACCACAGGCCAGCTTGAGGATAGACAGGAGCTCACAGAAGAGCTGGTTTACTTCCCGAGACCTGCAGAAAGGCAGCCTTTGAAGGAGGAGCACATGTATCACAGCCAGGAAAAATGCGCATGACCAGGACGTGGTGGCCAAGATTGTGCACACAGTCCAGCTCATGATGACAGTGTAGTGGAGGGGGTGGCAGATGGCCACATACCGATCATAGGACATGGCCACCAAAATCAGACACTCTGTAGCAGCAAAACCCAAATATAAAAACATCTGCATGATGCATGGGACAAAGGAGATGGCTCTATTCTGGGTCACTAAGTTTGCCAGCATCTGGGGGACATTGTTGGAAGCATAGGAGATGTCAATGATGGCCAGGTGGGAGAGGAAGTAGTACATGGGGGTGTGTAGTCTCTGGTCCAGACAGATGAGCACAAAGATCATGCCATTTGCCAACAGACTGAAGGTGTAGAGCAGGGAGAAGACCCAGAAGAGGAGAACTTCTGTCTCTGCGCTGAGCTGAAATCCCAGCAGCACAAACTCTGTGCCCCATGACCAGTTCCCCTTCATTCCTTACAGAGACCTGGTCAGGAACTGAAGTGTGATAAAGGTCAGGGCTAGAGAATCAATTCAAAGTGGAGTTAATCTCAATGTGAGCTCAGAGAAAGGTTGTATCCTTGTCACTCCTGGAAGCTTCCCTCCTCCCCCAAACTTGTTACCTGTTTTTAACTTCCCTATGAAATAAATTTAAACCTACAGATAACAGGAATTATACAAAAAACTCTAATATAACAATATGCCCAGATCTAACTAATTTTCCTATTTATTTCATATTTGCATTATGATTTTTTGTCTCTACATTATTATATGAGTACTGCTTCTTTCTAAAGCACTTGAGATTAGAGTATAAATAGACATGTTACCCATTTACCCTTAAATTCTAATTTTTCCACCCAAAACAAGGACATTCAGAAATATAACCACAATTATCAAAATCAGGCAATTTGATATTAACATGAGTCTTTAATGTATAATATTCTCTTTCTCCTTCCCTCACCCAGGACTCAATCCAAAATCACATGTGAGATTTAACATCATTCATCTTTAGTCCTTTCATCTGAAATAGTCACTCTGTCTGCCTTTGCCATTTGCGACCACTGATTATTGGAAGATGATAGAGAAATTCTTCACTACAATGTTCTCCAAATGGAACTGCATGCATCTGCTCATTTATTATTCAGATTGTTCACTCTCTGCAGGGAAATTAAGTATCTTCTATTGTGCTTCATGAACAGGTGCATGAGGTTCACTGTTCCATCACTGGTGAGGCTCACTGGGATCGCCTGGTGAACATGGTGCCTCCTGAGTATCCCCATTATAGAATCATTACCTTTTTCCCTAACATAATTTTTGGCAAAGCCATTAAACTTACTATATAATATTCTGTCCCTTATAGAGCTTCTCAGCCACTAATTTCAGTGCCAGTTGATTATCTTGCCTGACTCGATTACTAGTAGTGATTATTGCAAAATGTGGTGTTCTTACTCCATCACTGCTGATACATTGATTGGTTGTCAATTTCCTCATAAGGAAAGGCTCTAACAGCTACCTACCTATCTATCAATCTCCTATACATCTTAATACATCTGCATCTCTCATTTTTCTACCAGTATGGAATCACGTATTTTGTAATCAAGGGATTATAATTTTTTCTTCTCTTTATTTAATCATTCTTACCTATTGGAGATTTAAACTCACCAAGCTTGCCCTTTTGTTTTCTAACACGTCTCCATAGTTATTGAGCACTTCCTTACTTCTGATGGCTGGTTCACACTTTCCTCACACACTCCCCGCTTCAGCCATGGGCACAGACACTCTTCCAAGAAAGTCTGATTACTTTAGAGAAGAGTCATACTCATAAACCAGTATCTTAATCTCAATAACTTATACTTTTATCATGACTTGTCACATTTCTGATGTCCTCTTTGTAAACAGCAAGCATAAAATTTGGCAAAGAATACAACTTGTTTACGCAATAACACATTTATATGTTTGTAAACATTGGAAACAGCTTAACTGACTTCCCTTTTATGGAGCCAAATCTATTTCACTAAATTAACACTAGTATTGAAAAAATGGTTGATAGTATGTAGTAGTTTATTTTGGGGCAAAATATAGATTTGTAACTAACACCTTATTAATTACCCAGTCATATTATTGTTTTCTTGCTACTCAGAAAATCACAGAATCAAACATTGTAAAGATTAAAGTTTAAAAATATGGGTCATTGTGTGACTATGGTGGTTCTTACCTTGTATGAGCTATTGACATCAAGTTTTGAAACTTTGTTAGAAAAACATGATGAAACTCTTTTGAAGACTAAAGAGATAATACCCTGAAAAAAAACAAATAAACATTTTTATGTAAGAAAACCTTTTTTATTTTTACTGTTTTATATTCTATTTATTTATTTTTAGCGAGGAGAAAGAAGGAAGAAGGAGAGGAACAGAAACATCAATGTTTGGTTACCTCTAACACGCCCCTTACTAGGGGCCTGGACTGCAACCCAGGCATGTGCCATAGACTGGGAACCCAACTGGTGACCCTTTGGTTCCCAGGCTGACTATCAATCCACTAAGCCACACCAGCTAGAACAAGTAAGCAGTATTAATAGTGTGTACATACAGTAATACCACTTTACTGTATGTTTTCATAGGTATCAGAAATTTAAATATATCTATCACAGTGTTGCTAGTCTACTCGCCGGTGGTTCTTTCATTTAGAAATGTATGAGAAACTATTTTTCATGTCAAAATATTTCTATGCAACATGCTGTGAACAGCTGCACACTATTTCCTTGAATATAAATATTTTATTTATTATTTCATTAGGTTTGTGCAATATAATGCTTCAGTGAGAAAATTTGAAACTCATGAATCCTTTCAGGAAATACTGAGATTTGACAGTACTCATTGAACTCAGTCACACAATTTATGTATCTGGGTTCAGGTATGGTTCTGTCTATTCACTTAAAGATCAAACAACAAAATCCCAGCAGCAGGGAGACTCAGCTCTGTCAGAAACCGCCCACTGGGAAGGGTGTCTAACTGCACAGTCCTGACTCCCTTACCCCTGAATTCACCTCTGCTGTGCTATAGTCCTGCTTGGGGGGCTGCTCCGACCACGCTGGCAGCCAGGGGGCACTGGTTCTCCCCTCACACTCAGGTGACAGCCTGCTGGTCTTCACCTTCCTGCAGTTCACTCTTCTCTCAGGTGGATGGTAAATGCTCTACAGAGCTTAGAACAGCCTGACTTCCAATGTGTGCAGCTGTTTGGTCACCAGACTGAAAATCCTTCTTACTCTCAGTCTACCTGCCACCTGAGCTATTTACCCTCTTATTTGAAGGAACTGACACACTCTATGTGACATTATTTCGTGTCCTACCTCCTCCACCCCAGGTTCCATATTGTCCATGGGAAAGAATCGACCCCAACACCACATTTGGATTTCCTCTTAGACGTCTTTACATCTACATCATGAACAACAAGAGACATAGATTTCTCATTAGTGTCTCATCTAGTGTTTTCTTCTCAATTCCAGTTTCTGGCTTTAGGGGAACCCCTGTTTTCTAGGTAAATGGCACCTGTAATTACATGACTCTTCACTGTGTATGAACAGAGGAGAAGGCTCCTACCTGTGCAGCAACTACAAGTTAATTCCTTTAACACATGACCATCACTTAACCCCTCTGCACCCCACAGGCCTTACAGGAAGGCTTCAGGGGAGCAGACAGTGTATTCCCCATAATTACGAGTTTCATCTCTAAGACCATGGATATAATTTTAATTCACACATATTTAAATGCTTGTGAGTGTGGATGAATTTGGTAATTTCAAAATGCTGAGAATTACATCTATACCTGGGGGGGTGTCGGGCCGCAGTAACTGAGCATTCTCAGGCTGGTGTGTGCTTAGGGAGGTATGGAAATGTGTCAAACACATCCATGTGCTGATACACTGGGCCAACCACTGCCCTCACTGTTTTATTCCAGTGGGTGTTCAGGGCACCACACCTTCCTCATCTGAACTGTGATATCGTAGGGTGAGTCCAGTTACAACAGAGAGAGAGCAGTAGCTGCCTGCTTGATCATCTCTGGGCCCCATTTAATGGCTGGATGTCAGACAGCCTGAAAACAGGGTCTTTCTACCCTTGGCAGTTAGGCTAGGTTCTTGTGGGGGGCTCTTCAGAAACAATATAAATGTACAGGCTTCGCCAATAACAACAGTTACAACAGTTAAATCCTCACTATAAGGGAATATGGGTAAACTTCAGGACATACAAAACAGAACAGGAGATTCAGATCTAATGTCAATTTTTAAAGCTAACATTGCTTTTCATCAAATAACAAACTTTTTATCATTATATGTGTTACACATCTTTATGTCTCATAACAATTAGTATAGTTCTAAATGAAACAGGGATTCATGAAATGTTTGTTAAATAGATGACTGTCATTTTTAGTTAAATAAATGTGTATGTTAAGCATCTTCTCTTTGCCAAGGTCTATTAACCAAGACTTGGTTTCTATTTTATTACAAAAGCGCAGTTAGAATTTGATCCCTGGAAGAAACCGACAAAATCCTTGATTTTCACTTTCATAAATATGAGTACGTTTGGAAAAGTTCTATGTAAATGTGCATTAAGTTTGTGACATTAATTTTTCCACAATTAAAGAATACGGCTATCTTATGGAAAGTGAGAGAAGCCACATCAGTATTGCCAAATTCTACTCAACACAGTTGGACACAGTAAGTAATGTTGGAAACACATTTCATCACTGAACATGAAGAATAATAATTTTGTTGAATGTAACTCAATGTATTATTAGTCAGTAGGAACATCTGTTTACTAACTGTTTAGTTTTGTGTCTCCATAAATATATTAATTTAATTTAGATGTAGTTATTTTTATTATTTTCCTTATTACAGTATTATTTTGGTACATCAAATAAGCAACATGTCAATGAAATAGAAGACAGACTCAATCTCTTAAGCAGACACAGACACTGGAACAGATAAAACATCACAGTGAGAACAAAACACTAGTGACGCACATACAAAGGTTCGTGAGGTCAGCACAAGCAGTTCTTCACCTGGGAGGTCCTGTGACTCCGAGTTTCTGCAGCTCTGGAGCTGTGTCCCACTTCCCCGGCTCTGCCCAGGAGTCTCCCACTCATGGTGTCCTATTGGATGATAGTGGATATATTTACATCACACACTGTGATTTCCAATCTGACAATCATCACCATGAGCTGATCACCTGGGTTGGTCAGGAAAGGAAGTAACTGTATGGTAAACATACATTTTACCTGGTTTCAGCAAAGAAATGAATTACTGTCAAACTTCCTGGAAGATTCCCTTCCATGGAGAGAACTTGCAATAGATGTCACTCTCCTCATTCACTAGGAAACACACACCACCTCTAATCTGGCTCCTGGAATTCTTACTCAGAGCCAATGCCTGGCTATAAAGCCCTGGCTGAGACAGCCTGCTGGCTCTGACCACCACTATGCAGGCACATCGGGAGGGGAGTGTGAGGTACTCTGAGGGTGGTCAGGGCCCTGCCCACATCACAGGAGGCAGACAGTCCCTGAGGTGGGGAAGGAAGAAATCCAGGTGCCAGTTCCACTGACCTTCATTTCCTGGTTGGAGTCAGGAGGAAACAGCACCCAGCAGTGCCAGTCTCGTGCACACAGCCACAGTGGTGTCGGCTGCTCTCCTGTCTGCCCCCAACTAACTCACACTGAACATGACCTCCCAGCACAAATCAGTCTCTTCTCTGTGGGATTTTCTCATGAGCACCTACTCTGACATGGTATAAACCCCACAGAGAAGAGAGATGCACCAGTGAACAGGGGCAGCAGCCTGCCCTCTGCAGCTTCTGCAGGTGGAGACCCAGACACTGGAGGGGCTGCAGGTATTGCTGTGGGTCCTTCAGAGAAGCCCAGGGGCACAGCTTCCATTGGAGAATCAAATGATCTAAACACCTTCTGGAGTTTCTACTGAGAGTTCAGATTCCCACAAGGACCATAAGATGATCTGCCTAGTTATCTTCTCCCTACAGGAAAAGAAAAACTCTCTGAATTCCCTCTATAGAGGAAAGCAAAGATCTAGTCTGACCGTCCCTGGGGGAAGAGATCTAGGGACCAGGCAGGGCTTCCATTAGTCCTGTGCTGATTCTCCATGAACTTGGAGGAATCTCAGGGGCTTTAAGCCAGAGACAGACACCATGAATGATGGCAGCCATGCTCTTGAAATGATTAATGTAATGAATGCCTGCTTCTCTAGATCTTGTACAGGGTAGGATTGCTCTCAGAGAAATGTTGAGAGAGAACAGACCCCCCCCAAGTCAGGACGTGTTGCCATCTCCACTCAGGGATCATAGGTACAATGTGGATGGATTATAACATCCATGAGCAACAACTACTGAGTCCCCTTTATGTTTCAGAAAATGTGCCAAATACCTTACAGTGACCACACAGTTCAGTCTGATCATCATTTTCACTCTACAGATGTGGAGCTCGAAGTCTGAACGCACTGTCATGAGTCCTCTGAGTGTGGCCTGGGGACCACAGGGAATCTCTGAGAACCTTTCGAAGGCTCTACGAGGTCTGAACTGTTTTCACAACAATGCTCAGACACTTGGTCTTCATCCTCACTCTCTCGGGTGTGCACAGTGGGGCTTTCTGGAGGCAATATGCCATTCGATGAGGCAGCAGAGAGAACATAGAAGATGTCAACCCAGCTGTTCTCTGCTCAACCAAAACTTAAAGGTTTTTCAGAACTGTAAACCAGAACTGCTCTATTCACTATTTTTATGTTATATAGAAGATAGATATCATCAAAATACATTCTTTAGAATAATGTATAATGAAAATAGTTCTAAAGAATTTAAAAGCACATATTTCATAACCTCTCACTTTTCATTTCTTTTTATTTATTTATTTATTTTATTACACTTATCTAAATTTTTTTTACTTTTTATTTTTTTTAATTTATTTTTTATTGATTATGCCATTACAGTTGTTCTATTCCCCCTCTCATTCCCCTCCACTCTACCCCCCCATCCCCACCATTACCCCCCCTTTAGTTTATGACCATGTGTCTCAAGTCCTTTAGATTCTATATTTCCCATACTATTCTTGCCCTCCCCCCTATCTATTTTCTACCTACCATCTATGCTACTTATTTTCTATACCTTCTCTCCCTCTCTCCTCCTCCCACTCCCCTATTGCTAACCCTCCTTGAGATCTTCATTTCTATGTTTCCACTCCTGATCTAGCTGTCCTTTTAGTTTGCTTTTGTTTTAGGTATGGTTGTTCATAACTGTGAGTTTGCTATCCTTTCACTGTTCATGTTTTTTTAACTTCTTTTTCTTAGATAAGTCCCTTCAACATTTCATATAATAAGGGCTTGGTGATGATGAACTCCTTGAATTTGATCTTATCTGAGAAGCACTTTATCTGTCCTTCCATTCTAAATGAAAGTTTTGCTGGATAGAGCAATCTTGGTTGTAGGTCTTTGGATTTCATGACTTGGAATACCTCTTTCCAGCCCCTTCTTGCCTGTAAGGTCTCTTTTGAGAAATCTGCTGACAGTCTGATGGGAACTCCTTTGTAGGGGACTGCCCCCGTAGCTCTTGCTGCTTCTAGGATTCTCTCCTTCATTTGAATCTTGGCTAATGTAATGATGATGTGCCTTGATGTGTTTCTTCTTGGGTCCAAATTCTTTGGGACTCTCTGAGTTTCCTGGATTTCCTGGAAGTCTATTTCCTTTGCCAGATTGGGGAAAGTCTCCTTTATTATTTGTTCAAGTGGGTTTTCCACTCGTGACTGCTCCTCTTCCCCTTCTGGTACCCCTGTAAGTCGGATGTTGGAGCGTTTAAAGATGTCCTGGAGGATCCTAAGCCTCTCCTCATTTTTTTGAATTTTTGCTTCTTCGCTCTTTTCTGTTTGGCCATTATTTGCTTTCTTCTGGTCCACTCCATTGATTTGAGTCAGTTTCCTTTTCAGTGCTATTGGTTTCCTGTGCAATTCCATTCATTTCAATTAGTTTCGCCTTCATACGTTTGTCTAATTTGTGGCTATAATCAGGCAGTTCTGTGAGGATCCTGATCACCAGTGTTTTAAACTGTGCGTCTGAGAGTTTTGCTATTTCTTCATCGCTTAGATTTATAGGCTCTGGGACTTTGAGATCTTCTTGAACCATTTTTGGTTGTTCATGCCTGTTAAGTCTGAGGAGCAGAGCCTTGTACTGCCAGGTGGCTGGGTTGTGATGCTGTATGTGGGGGCATGGTCAGAGCTGGGAAATGGCGGCCCCTCTGCAGTTTTGCACCCTGGGTGAGGAGCAGAGCCTTAGGTGGTTCACCAGGGTGGGGCCACTCAGGTCGCTGGGTTAGGAAGGTGTATGTGGAGGCGGGGTCAGAGCGGGGAAATGGTGGCACCCTGTGCTGCTCCTCGCAGTAAGGCCTGCTCAGTCCTGTAGTCTCACCGCCCACTCCCTCGCTTGTCTATCTGTGCACAAAAGCTCAACTACAGTCAACCCTCGCTGTTTCCCCACAGTAGCTTGCTGAGTCACTTACTAGGTCCAACCCTGCGCCTGGTTTCCGTGCGCCCGAGTCTATCTGACCGAGTTTTTCTGTGCAACTCCACTCGACCAGCTGCTGCTTTCGCCCCTCTTACCAGTCAGGCTGAAGAATTTGTTGTTATCAGACTTCCGAAAAGTTCAATTTTCTGTGTTCTGACTGTGTTTTCTGTTGCTAATATTTAGTTGTCTCTAAAGTTGGTTGTGAGGGAAGGCACAGCATCTCCACCTACGCCTTCATCTTGGCGGAAGTCCCTCACTTTTAATTTCTATGTGACACACACACCAACACACATAAACACATAAATAAAGTGTCTTTGGGTTCTTAGTGAATTTTCAGAGTTCAAGGGGGTCCTGTACTAAGTGACAGATGACCAGTTTGGGAAGGGCCAGAGGTGGAAGCAGGTGAGTCCTACCAGACGTCAACTGTGTTTCAGTTTCCTGTCCCTGCAGCAGATGAGCACAAACCTGTGAATAGGCTTCCACCAGCACCCTGTGTCCTACTGTCTCAGTTCCAAAGGTCTGGAGGCCTGGTGGGCTCAGTTGCATTGTCAGTGCCTGACTTACAAGTGGAAGGAAAGGTTCAGGCAATGTGTGCCCCCCCATCTGTGGCCCTGCCTGTGGACCCTCCACCTTCACTCTTCACTTCCCCCTCTGACTTCCTCCTCTGCCAGGAGCCAGGGGGACCTCTGCTTTCAGGAGGGTCCCCTGACTGGGTTCAGCCCACAAGCACATCCTCCCTGGTTTAGGATCAGTTGGTGGGAAACATCCCTTTCCAGCAAGTCCCCAGACAAGAGCTGGACTAGATGACCAGGGGGCCAGTGACTTGGGAGACCTTCTTCAGAATTCCACCTGTCCATCGAGTCTTTTCTTATCTGCTGTGCTCTGTCCCCACTCCTTACATCATGTGTTGGTCCTTTGGTTGATGCCCACTTTTCCACTGTTTTTGACATAAGCACACCTACCTCCAGAACTCCCCTCCCAAACTGTCCCAGCAACTCTGAATCCCAGCTCAGAACACAATTTCCATTCCTGTGCCTCACTCTCAGGACAGGATTAGAATGATTCAAAGTGTCTTTTCGTTTTCAATTTGCATAAACTTACCTGAATGAACAGTTGGTTGCACAGTCCCCCACCAGGCTGTAGAACTTTTTCAGCAAAATGTACATCACTCCTGAGCATCTGGGTTTAAGCAGCACGTACACAACAGATGCAGTCACAGCTTATTTAGTATAAGGAACACGGCCCCAGCGTGGCTCTGTCCCACATCTGAAGGCCCTGGGATAACTCGGAGTGACAGGTGCATCCTGTGTAAAGCCATGACATACATTTCCATAGTTATGTGCTAACTTGATTGGTACCTGCTTCCCTTTGAGCGGTGTTATTCCTACCTGGTAATAACCTGTGCAGAACTCACAGGCACATGAATGAGCAGCTAGATAAATCACCACCTTCCTCAGGCTACATTCACCACTGGGGCTACACTGCGAGGCAGCCTAAACCCAAACTTCTGACACTTTTGACCATCCACATTGGTATTCCAAATGACTTACTTATGTGAGGCAGTTGGACCTTCCTAATCTGCTCATTCCAGGGAACAGATCTTTTTCTACAGTCTTTTCCTCCTCATCCAAAGGAAACTCAGCTTGTCCTGTGATGCCATGAGAGCCACCTGTCTCTCGCAAAGCCCTTTTGGTCTGTGTTTGGGGACAATCCACCATGCTTGTTATTTCCATTGTATATCAAAGGTATGAGTGCAGTTTCAAGGTTTGTTTTGTTACCCCACAAAAGATGGGTCCCCCATATTATTGCCAGAGAAGTGGTAGTCCTCCCTCAGTGTGACTTAGTCTGGGTGTACCACAAGGCCTCCTGGAAACTGCCTCCTGCACACAGGGCCCCTTCCCAGGGAGTTGGTACCTACCCTGTGAAGTCTATGTTTTCTTCCCCTAGTAACCCATTGTCTTTTTCTGTTCTGTTCAATAACTTTCCTCCCACAAAAATCAATACATACCTGTGCCCAGTTCCCCAGGTGGTAGCTTTGTTCCATTAAAGCAGGGACATTTCTTAGCTTGTGATTATCAAGGTGGACAGTTACACTGTGATAAGCCAGCCGAGAACTGAAGAACACATGGTCTGATGGCCAGATGGATAGTGAGTCCCGAAAACCTCATCCTAAAAGAGAGCCGGTACAGTAGCAGCAAGCTAAAAAATAGGAGTCGAAAGTTACTGCTACCTAGCCAGAATTCCATCCAGTCACCAACAACTGGTCCAGTTTCTCATCCATGAGCCCATATTTGGGACATGACCAAAATATGTCCCAGTAAAGGCCACTCAGAACTGCAGGCTTCCATTTGACCTTGTCAGCTTCCAAATGCAAGGTCATCTGAGCAAACTTGTGACGTCACCACTCTGTGTGTCTGGCATAATTGTGCTAAGAGACAGTAGCATTCTGTAGGTGGGAGCTTTTCTTGAGGCTCTGATGTAATGTTAGATTTCCTTACCTCCCTTTGTTTACCCTCAGCTACTCCTCCTCCCCACTTATCCCTGATTTTCAGATTCCGTCCTTTGGAAGGGATATTAGATTCAGCCTGTGCTGTTACAGCTGGAAGTTGAGCAGGTGTCCTGAATTGTAGAGGGTGGGGTCACACAGGGGCAGGATTGGTGGGCCACCTCAACCACCAGGCAACACAGCTGACTCACTGTAACCCCACTCTTGCCAGATGGGGTGAAAACAGAGGCACCCTAGGAGCCATCAGGAATCCTGGCACAAATGTTTTCAGGTACAGCTATATTGTCTTGCTTAGGGATTAGCCCTGCTTCTGGGGCAGGGAAATAGAAAGTTGGGATTATGTGAGGAAGAATGCTCAGTGGTACCAGCATCACCCACAACCCTTCCCTCAAGTATCCCCAGAAAAGTGGAGGCGTCCTGAGTATTGGACGATAGTAGAGTAACTTCCATACAACACGTTGGGTACAAGGACACTGGGGAACTACAACAGTAAACACAGAGCTCTCAGATGAACAAGCAGAACTTGTGAAGCTGCCATCCCTAGGGTTCAAGGCACACAGCAGAGGCTGGGTGTCTAGAATCCAGAAGGTCAGAGGAATTGGGGTTCCGACTTGACCTTATGAGGAGAAGGGGCACCCCAGCGCCGCTGTGGCCCCAGCATGGAATGATGAGGCTGGCTCTGGGAAGGTGAGTAACTAAGGCTGGGCAGGGGCCTTCACTGCCACTGCCAAGAGCTATTGGGCAAGGCTGACAAGAGCAGCAGGCAGACAGAAAGGAGCAAGGTCCTTTTCCCTGCTCCAGGCTCCCAGTCTGCTTTAGAGCTCCCTACCTACACAACATAAGCATTTGGAAGCCACGAAAAGCAGTAATCCACTCTGCCTGGTGTGGCTCAGTAGGTTGGATGTAGGCCTGTAGATGGAAAGTTTGGGGGTTTGTTTCCTTTTCAGAGCCCATGTAGACCTGGATTGCCAGTTTGGTCCCAGTTGCCACACATACAGGAGGCAACCAATGGATGTTTCTCACATTTATGTTTCTCTGCCTCTTCTCCCCCTCCCCCCCGCAACATCTCTCTAAAAGAACAAGAAGCATGTCCTTGGATGAGGATTAAAAAAGAAAACTCATAGTCCTAATGTCCTAGTTGGGTTAAGAAAAGTTGTCAGGTGGACCACAGATGCTGGGGAGTGAAGTTTGTCAAAAAGAACAACATCCACATCACTCACACTGAGAGTTCATTAATGGGCAGACACAAGAATTACTTGAAAACACTAACGGGAAGGTGAGTTTTAGGTGTGATACACAGAGAGGTTTGCTGAATCCTTAAATTGAAGCAAACGTGCTAGCTACTCACAGGCAGAACTGTGGGCCAGGGGCCTTCCCTCTGAGGTCCAGTCTAAGTCACAAGGAAAGCACACACCCAGAGGAGAAGGTGTGCTGCTTGCTAAGGGTGGACAACCAGAGGGGAGGAGGTCGCCACAGCAACAGCAACTAAAAGTCAGATGTTGCTACTTTCTGGTCCATGCACCCATAAAACAGACTGAAAATGGGACATTTTCCCCCTACTGGTTAAGATGGCTGGATGAGACACTGCGTGTTGAGTGCTATTGATGTTCAGTGCACAGCACTGGGTGAGGGATGGACAAATACGGTAGCTGTTCTCATCAGAGCCCATCTGGTTTTCATATTCAGTGAGCTCTGCTGCCCACAGGAGCTAAGTAAGGGTTGGGTGGCTTTTCAAAATCACCTTTTATGCTATAGTATTTAAAATTAAGGCAGAGATGAAATATGAGAGTTTTTCTTGTATCTTACAAATTTTAGTAGTTAAATTTATTCTATTTTTTATTTTCACATATATTTTCATTTCAGCATAGTTGGTGCACAGGATAGTAATGGTTAGATGATTTCAGGTATAAATATAGTAATGTGACATCTTGAAACACAATTTGTAGAAGTTATAGTCATCATCCTACCACCCTACAACCAACACTATACTATTGTATGTTGTAGATTTCGCTATTTACTGCATGTATGTACCATAATTGCAGTGACATTACATTTGTAATTATTAGTTCACATTTTCACTTTAAAACTTATAACTCTTTCTTGTGTATCTCTGAAATCTATACAGTCATCATTTTAATGACTGTATAAATAACTCTTTGAGTTAGAGTGGAAAAATTGGTCACTTTATCATTTTGTTAAGTGTGAGTTTACAACTTTCATATTAAAGAGAATTTTAGTGGGAAAAAAGAGTCACATTCAGTAATTATATTCCCTCAGGTGAAGGGCACACACTTACTCTTCTGATCAAGTCTGTTCACTCTCAGTGTGAGATCCAGAAAGACTCTTGAAGCAAGTGGCCACCCTCACCTCAAAGCGGGTTAAAAGTACACTTTATGGTAACACCCTCAGAGGTCACCTAGGTGTGTGGGACACATCCCCGACCACTGTGTTTGAGAAGTAAAAAGAATTACTAAATGTCAATCTGCCATCAAGGCAGAAGAACCACACTCTACTAGTCAACTACAGTGTCTGGTAAAATGTCCTGGGTAACAATCAGCATTTTCAGGAGGGAAATGACAGAGAGCTGGACTAACCAGAGTGCAAGTGCTGATGAGAGACACTGGAGAACATGTAAACACTCTGTACATCTACATAATTCACAGGTCTTCACTTAAAGGCTCCTGGGGACCATACACAGCCCAGATTGTTTCTATGAGACTTAATTACCAGTCCTGCCCTGTGTTAGGTAGTGGCTCAGCATTTTACCCCTGAAGATGGAAACAGTGAGAAAGGCTCCTACACCAAGGTGGTAAAATAAAAGAAGGCAACCGATCTAGCACCTGCATTTGGACCCAATGAACTCAGAAGGAAAAGCAACTGAAGGTTAACCAGGGTCCTGCCCTCTGGGAGCTCCTGTAGAGGCTGTAGACCCTCTTCTTTGTTTCTGACTGAAAATAATGGGGAATTCTCAGAAAAGGGGGTGTCAGTCTCCAATGGGATCTACCTAGTTGGCAGTCCTGGGGTCTCACTGGAGGGTGGTTTGTGACATGCAGTGTGTGGCCCCTGCCACCAGGAAGGAGACAGAGCAACTCTCTTCTCCTGCTTCTGCTCTCACCCCTGCAGGACACACAGCCACAGAGCACTGCTCTGAGATGACGTCACTTATTACAGAACCCAGATCCTCTGTGCTGTTTGGATGTTGTGCATCTCAGCACTGCCCTGGTCCCCAAACCTGGTCCAGGTGAACCTTAGAGGAAGTAACATCAGTGTGTGTGTAACAATGAATAAGCTCCTGGCATAAACCATGATATTTAGGCCTTTCACCTCTGTAATCTGGGTCCCAAGAGTGGCAGCAGAGGTGGCACATAGGCTCCCCAAAATACCATCAGAGTCCAAGTGAGAACTCAAGGTATTGATAGACAGATGGTTTTGGAGTCAGCAGGAAATGGCCCGGGAACTCCAAAGTGTGGTCAAGGTGTCCCCATGGGGCTTATTACAACATAACTGAGAGAGGGTTTTCCACGGCACAAAGCATTGGAGGTACCCTCTAATCTCTGACCTGAAGTGCGCAGATTCGGAGTCCAGCCCTTCCAGGGAGGGGAGGAAAGGTCCCTCTCCAAGGTGGCTTCCCTCAAAGCTTCACGCCTCTTTTGGGACTGGGAGAGGATCTGCTACCTAACACTGTCATATTTATTTGTACTCTGTTGCACTCTCGTACTCAATGTAATGGAGTCAAAATGGTATTTTGGAAATCTCATATCAATGAAGCATGCAGTTTACAACAAATTCATTCCTTACTGTGTGATCCCTGACTTTCTGGGATCACAACCTGAACTTGGGAAAACTGAGCAGTTAATCAATTTTGGGAACAGGTCCACCTGTGCTCTAACTGTACATTTCCATGCTGATAAGAAACACACTAGATACACAAAAAATGGCTTCTGATCATAAGACAAGCCTGATGCATCTTGGGATATCCATAAATATTGGCACCTGTCTTCATCCCCATTTGTTTGATTGTACATGGAATCTTCAGAAAATCTAAAAACTGACACACAGGTGACGAAATTAGTAGCCAACTGATCCTGTGAGAACAGTCATTTAGCACACAGTGTGTCATCATCTGACCATCCATTATAAAAACAATTAGAAGGTAATAAATAAAATATTAATGTTTATGATACCAAACCAACTATAACCTTGGGAAATGAATCATCTCAAAATTACATACTTATGCCGCATTATCAAGGTGACACTCCTCTAACTTCTAAAAGTGATCACAGCCAAAAACACACATATATAAAACACAAATATACACAAAGGATATTGACACACACAACACAGGCAGCTCTTACCTGCAATAAACACGTTCTCAGGTATGTACGTCATCCATCAGTATGGGGCACTTCCTGTCATCACAGCTCTCATTTCAACCTGTATTTATAGCTCCTATGTTACAAGCAAGGTCCACTAAAATTTGATTATGCTTTCTACCTGAAAGCAGAAGGGGTAAAAATAAAAACACACTGATCATTTAAATGTCTCCCAAATTAAATTATCTGAAAATCAGTTTTCAAGTCATTGGTTTTTTACCCATATAGTAAATATCCAACTAAAGAAAAAATGAATATTCAGAAAGTCACAGTAGGTGTATAATTCATGGAAATAATTATAAATTGTTAGCAAATGTATTTATTGAGTACTGTGTGTCAAAGCTCAACAGTTTGATGGGGGTTTGTTCGTATCTTCAAAAAACAGAGGGTAAAGAATTGACTATGGCTTATTGAGCAGAGCCCGAGATACAGACACTTCAATTGGTAGCTGTCTGGGTTCTGACTGTGAGAGCTGTGACTGAGAAGGGGAATGTATTTCTACAGTTTTGAGAAATACCCTTCAAAATAGTTCAATTACATTTTCTATGATGCTGGCTTCCTTGATTCATATTGTTATTTTTATGCATTTTCAGACACTCATATCCTTGCCTGAGGACTTGATTACTGATTTGAGAAAGAGGGGGAAATAGGGGAAGAGTGAGAGAAAAAGAAATATCCACTGGAGAGAGAACCATTGATAGGTTGCCTCTCACATGCACCTTGACTTGGGACTGAACCTGCAATCTTTTTATGTGCCTTGAGTGGAAACTCAATCCATGACCTTTTGGTTCATGGGATGATGCTCCAGCCAAATGAGCCACCTGGACAAGGTTTCTCAGATTTTTAAAAAGAGAAATGGGTCCTTCAATTGGAAGAACAGAAACCATAAAATTCTAAAAGAAAACAAGCAGTAAAATATTAGATATTTATTCTGGAAATATTTTTGATGGTATAGCTCTTCAGGCAAGGGAAACAAACAAACAAAAAAGACTAAACGAATGGAACTCTATCAAACTGTAGAATATTTGCACAGCAAGAGAAACCATCAACAAAACAAAAAGACCACGCACTGAATCGGAGATGATTATTCACCAAAGACATATCTCATGAGGTATTAACAATATACAAAATCTATAAAGAACTCAGACAGCGCAACACTAATAAACAAGCAATCTAACTGAAAAATGGGCAAAGGATGTGAATATACATTTCTCCAAAGAGGACTGACACATGGCCAATAGACATAAGAAAAGAAGCTCAATGTCACTAAGTGTTAGAGAGATGCAAATGAAAACCACAGGGTAACTCACCTCACACCTGTCAGAATGGCCATCATCAATAAATAAACAAACAACAAGTGCTGGTGAGGACGTGGAGAAAAGGGAACCCTCCTGCAGTGTTGGCGGGAATGCAGACTGGGAATGCAGCCAGTGTGGAAAACAGTATGGAGCATCCACAAAAAATTAAACATGGAACTGCCTTATGACATAGCCAATTAACTTTTGGGAATATATCCAAACAAGCCTACTACTAATTTCAAAGAATATAGGGTCAGGCACAGATAGTATTAACAAATTTTATTACAGAACCTCTTATCACAAAATCATAAGCATGTAATTCTGTAACACGATATATCACACTCACATACCACGTGACATTTTAGGTGAAATGCTCAAACTAAAACTAGATATTATGATATACATATCATTACCCTTTCACCATACTTCTGCCAGAACATGTATATGCACCTGATGATTATTACAATCTTGTTTACAACAGCCAAAAACTGGAAGCACGCAAGCGTCCATCAGTAGATGAGGGGATAAAAAAGCCTGTGGTACATTTACACCATGGAATACTACATGGCCACAAAAGAAAAAGAAGAAAAGTCTTGCCATTCCTGTCAGCATGAATGGACCTGGAAAGCATTATGCTAAGTGAAGTAAATCAGTCAGAGAAAGACAAATATCACACAATCTCATTTATACGTTGAATCTAGTGAACACAATAAACTGACAAACAAAATAGAAACAGACTCACAGATCCAGAAAAAAGACTGACAGCTGTCAGAGGAAGGGGGTGGGGGCTGAGGGAGAAAGGTGAAGGGTCAACCTCCCCAGCATCCTCTCCCACCACGTCCCTGCCCCCCTTGCCTACTCAGCTCTGTCACACTTGTCTCCTGCTGCTTGCTGCCACTGCAGTTATCCTCAGCTGAGTGGTTCAGAAGCTACAAGAATATTGTCGGGAAATATTTCAAGAACTTCAGCAGGGGATTTAATCTTGCTCTGTTAGAAATGATCCTGACCCAAGAATAAATGTAAAGTCTGAATAATGCTCAAAAGGTTTACCTCCAGAACCACTTAAATATTTACTAATACATGTCCTTCACTTGATCTTCAAGATATTTTAGGATATTTTACATAATTTCTTGTTGCACTACACCTTTCCCCAACTTTTACCCTTTGCTACTAAATCATTTCACAAAGGAATTTAGAGTTTTTTAACCTTCCATTTCATTCACCACACAACTGGTGAGGCACATTCACATGACTCTGCAGCGTTTTCTGTATTAAAATTTCAGTCCATTTCATAAGGTCTCTCACAGGGCATTACTTTTGTTGTGCTGTTTCCAACTACCACACAGTGATAAGAAGTCAAATATCTAAACATAAGCCACAGAAGTGGGTTGGTATAATTTTCTCACATTTAGTTTCTTCTCCATGTAATATTCCTGGCTTGAGAAAATGAGAATTCACTTTTTTTAAAAGAAAGACTAAAAATTCCAATAATTTAATTGACCCATTTGAACCTTAAAAGCTATGCTCTTCCATGGAATTTTACTCTATTTTCAGAGCTAGAATTTGAACAATTACTGCTTGTATATGAAACTTCTATTTGGGAGAACTTTCTGAGTTTTCCCTTCACCTGGACCTCACCTGCAGCACCCTACCCAAGGCGTCCTTCACCTGAGCATTCCTCAGGCTGTAGATGAGGGGGTTCAGCATGGGGTTAAAGAGACTATGAAATAGAGATAGAATTTTCTCCTTCTCCTCTCGTTGACTGGAGTCAGGGACCATGTAAACCACCATGGCTATGCCAAAGAAGAGCCCGACCACACAGAGGTGGGAGGAGCAGGTGGAGAAGGCCTTCCTGCGGCCCTCCCCAGACTGGATCTTCAGGATGGCCCAGAGGATGTGTGTGTAGGAGACCAGCATTAAGCAGAGAGGCCCAACTAAGATAAAGACAGAAGCAGCGAAGATGACCACTTTGTTGAGCCAGGTGTCACCACAGGCCAGCTTGAGGACAGACAGGATCTCACAGAAGAGGTGGTTTATTTCCCGAGACCTGCAGAAAGGCAGTCTTAGAAGGAGAAGCACGTGTATCAGAGCCAGGACAAATGAGCAAGACCAGCACATGGTGGCCAGGACTGTACACACAGTCCAGCTCATGATGACAGTATACTGAAGGGGGTGGCAGATGGCCACATACCGATCATAGGACATTGCCACCAAAATCAGGCATTCTGTAGTAGCAAGACCCAAATACAAAAATGTCTGCATGATGCATGGGACAAAGGAGATGGCTCCATTTTGGGTCACTAATTTTGCCAGCATCTTGGGGACATTGTTGGAAGCATAGGACATGTCAATGATGGCCAGGTGGGAGAGGAAGAAGTACATGGGGGTGTGTAGTCTCTGGTCCAGACAGATGAGTATAAAGATCATGCTATTTGCCAACAGACTGAAGGCGTAGAGCAGGGAGAAGACCCAGAAGAGGAGCACTTCTGTCTCTGCGCTGAGCTGGAATCCCAGCAGCATGAACTCAGTGGTAAATGTCTGGTTCCCCCACATTCTTTACAGATACCTGGTCAAGAACTGAAGTGTGATAAAGGTCAGGGCTGGAGAATCAATACAAGGTGGCATCAATCTCAACGTGAGCTCAGAGAAAGGTTGTATTTTTGTCAGTCCTTGGAAGCTTCCCCTTCTCCCCCAAACTGGTTACTTGTTTTTAACTTTCATATGAAATAAATGTAAACTTATAAAAAAGAGTCAAGAATTACTCAAAGTACTCCAATATAACCATATGCCCAGTTTTAACACATTGTACTATTTATTTCATATTTCCATTATAATTCTTTTACTTTATATTATTATATATGAGTGTTGCTCTTTTCTGAAGAACTTCAGATACAGTATGAATAGAAACAATACCCATTTACCCTTAAGTTCCTCTTTTTTTCCATCAGAAACAAGGACATTCAGTAATCTAACTGAAATTATTGAAATCAGACAATTTGTTAGTGACATGATTCTTTAATTTATAATATTCTCTCTCTACTCCTCTCACCCAGAATCTAATCCAAAATGACATGTGAAATTTAACATCATTTATCTTTAGTGTCCTTTCATCTGAAATAGTCACTCCATCTGCCTTTGGCATAATGAGCACGGAATCTTGAAAGATTTTAGGGAAATTCTTCACTACAATGTTCTCCAAATAGCACTGCATGCAGCTCCTCATTTTTAAATCACATTATTCACTTTCTGCAGGGAAATTAAATATCTTCCATTGTGCTTCATGGGCAGGTGCATGAGGTTCAGTGTTCCATCACTGGTGACACTCACCTGGATCGCTTGGTGAACATGGTGCCTCCTGAGTATCTCCATTGTAGAATCTTTATCTTTTTCCCTAATGCAATTTCTGGAGCCTCCATTAAAGATACTATATAATATTCTGTTCCTCATAGAGCTTCCTAGCCACTAATGTCAGTGCCTGTTGATTATCTTGCCTGACTTTATTTTCAGGAGTGATTGTTGCGAAATGTGGTGTTCTTACTCCATCACTGCCGGTACATTTACTGGGTATCAATTTCCTCGTAAAGAAAGGCTCTATCATCTACCTACCTATCTATCAATCATCTGTATATCTATACGTCTGCGTCTATCACCTTTCTATCAGTATGGACTCATGAATTTTGTAATCAAGGGATTATAATTATTTCTTTTTATTTATTCATTCTTAATTATTCTAGATCTAAACCCACCAAGCTTGCCCTTTTGTTTCTAACACATCTCCATAGTTTTTGAGCACTTCTATACTTCTGATGGCTGTTTCACACTTTTCTCATACATTCCCCACTTCAGCTATAAGCACAGAAAATTCTCAAAAAGGGTCTGATTACTTTAGGGAGTAATCATATTTGTAAACTGGTATCTTAATCTCAATAATTTATACTTTTATCATGACTTGTCACATTTATGATGTCCTTTTTTAAAACAGCAAGCATAAAATTGACAAGGAATAAAACTTTTCCTGGGATAACACATTCTCATACTTGTGAAAATTGAAAACAGCTTAACTGACTTCCCTTTTATGGAGTCAAATCTATTTCACTAAATTAACATTAGCATTGAAGAAAATGGTTGATAGTATTTAGTAGTTTATTTTTAGGCAAAATATAGATTTTTAACTAATACCTTATTAATTACCCAGTCATATTATTGTTTTCTTACTACTCAGAAAATCACAGAGTTGGACATTTTTAAGATTAAAGTTTAAGAATATGGGTCATTGTATGACTACGGTGGTTCTTACCTTGTATGAGCTATTGACATCAAGCTTCAAAACTGTCTTAGAGAAACATGATGAAACTCTATTGAAGACTAAAGAGGTAATACCCTGAATAAAAACACAAATAAACATTTTTTAATGTAAGGATTCCTTTTTTATTTTTACCATTTTATATTCTATTTATTTATTTTTAGAGAGGGGAAAAGAAGGAAGGAGAGGAACAGAAACATCAATGTGTGGTTACCTCTCACATGCCCCTTACTAGGGGCCTGGACTGCAACCCAGGCATGTGCCATAGACTGGGAACCCAACTAGGGACCCTTTGGTTCCCAGGCTGACTATTAATCCACTAAGCCATACCAGCAAGGACAAATAAGCATTATGATTAGTGTGTATATACAGTAATACCACTGTACTGTACATTTTCATACTTATCAAGAATTTAAATATATATATATCACAGTGTTGCTAGCTTACTTGGCAGTGTTTCTTTCATTCAGAAACATATCAGAAATTATTCCTCATGTCAAAATATTTCTATGCAACATGCTGTGAACAGCTGCACATTATTTCTTTGAGTATAAATATTTTATTTATTATTTCATTAGGTTTGTGCAATATAATGCTTCCGTGAGCAAATTTTAAACTCATGTATCTTTCCAGTAACTTCTGAGATTTGACAGTGCTCAGTGAAATCAGTCACAAAATTTACTTATCTGAGTTCAGGTATCGCTCTGTCTCTAGTCATCTAAAGAACAAACAACAAAATCCCAGCAGCAGGGAGACTCAGCTCTGTCAGAAACCGCCCACTGGGAAGGGTGTCTAACTGCACAGTCCTGACTCCCTTACCCCTGAATTCACCTCTGCTGTGCTATAGTCCTGCTTGGGGGGCTGCTCCGACCACGCTGGCAGCCAGGGGGCACTGGTTCTCCCCTCACACTCAGGTGACAGCCTGCTGGTCTTCACCTTCCTGCAGTTCACTCTTCTCTCAGGTGGATGGTAAATGCTCCACAGAGCTTAGCACAGCCTGACTTCCAATGTGTGCAGTTATTTGGTCACCAGGCTGAAAATCCTTATTACTCTCAGTCTAACTGCCACCTGAGCTATTTACCCTCTTATTTGAAGAACCGATGTATCTTGTGTGACATTATCTCATGTCCTACCTCCTCCACACCAGGTTCCACATGTTCCACGGGAAAGAACTGACCCCAACACCACAATTGGATTTCCTCTTAGACGTCTTTACATCTATGTCACGAACAACAAGAGACACAGATTTCTCAGTGTAGGTCTAGTGTTTTCTTCTCAATTCCAGTTTCTGGCTTGAGGGGAACCCCTGTTTTCTAGGTAAATGGCACCTGTAATTACATGACTCTTCACTGTATATGAACAGAGGAGAAGGCTCCTACCTGTGCAGCCATTACAAGTTAAACAATTCCTTTAACACAATGACAATCACTTAACCCCTCTGCACCACACAGGCCTTACAGTGAGGATTCAGGGGAGGAGACAGTATGTTCCCCAGTAATTATGGGTTTCATCTCTTAAGACCATGGATATAATTTTACTTCACACATATGTAAATGCTTACAGTGTACATGAATTCAAATTTTAAAATGCTGAGAATTACATCTATACCTGGGAAGGAGGGAGTCAGGCCTCAGTAACTGACCATTCTGGGGCTGGTGTGTGCTCAGGTGGGAAGTGCAATGGGGTGTTCAAACACACCCATATGCTGACTCACTGGGCTGACCACTGCCCTCACTGTTTTACACCAGTGGGTGTTGCAGCCACCAAACCCTCCTCATCTGAACCATGACATTGTAGGTACAGCCAGTTACAATACAGAGAAAGAAGTGACCACCTGCTATCATCTCTGGGCCCCATTGAACGGCTGGATGTCAGACAGCCTGAAAAGAGGGTCTTTCCACCCTTGGCAGTTAGGCTAGGTTCTTGTGGGGGGCTCTTCAGAAACAATATAAATGTGCAGGCTTGGCCAATAACAACAGTTACAATAGTTAAATCCTCACTATAAAGGGTACATGGGTAAACTTCAGGACATACCAAAGATAAAAAAAGATTCAGATCAAATTTTACTTTTTAAAACTGAGATTGCCTTTCACTAAATAAGAAACTTTTTATCCTTATATGTCTTACACATCTTTATGTCTCATAACAATTAGTACAGTTCTAGAAAAAAAAAGGCGCTCAGAAAATGTTTTTTAAATAGATGAGTGTCATTTTTACTTATAAAAATGTGTATGTTATGCATCTTATGTTTGCCAGGGTCTATTGACCAAGACAAGGTTTCTATCGTATTAGAAAGGTACAGTTAGAATTTGATCAATGGAAGAAACAGAAAAAATCCTAGATTTTCACTTTCAAAAATATGAGTATATTTTGCGACGTTCTTTGTAAATGTGTGTTAAATTTGTGACATTATTTTTTCCTGCAGTTAAAGAATAGTGTTGTGTTATGGAAAGTGATAGAGAACCACAGCACTATTGCCAAATTCTACTCAAACACAGTTGGACACAGTAAAAAATGTTTGAAACATATTTCATCACTGAACATGAAGAATAATAATTTTGAGATTTCTGCCAAGATGGAGGCATAGGTGGAGATGCTGTGCTTTCTCACACAACCAAGTTTAGAGACAACAAAATATTAACAACAGAAAACAACCAGAACACAGAAAGTTGAACTTTTCAGAAGTCTGATAACAACGAATGCTTCAGCCAGACTGGCGCAAACAGACCAAAAATGGCTCAAGTAGATCTCAAAGCCCCTAACTCTAAGTGACATACAAATAGCAAAACTTTCAGATGCACACTTCAAAACACTGGTGATCAGGATGCCCACAGAACTGGTTGATTTTAGTCACAAATAAGAGGATCATATGAAGGCTAACCTAATTGATATGAAGGGAATTGCACAGGAAACCAATAGTGATGAAAAGGAAACTGGGACTCAAATCAAGGGAGTAAACCAGAAGGAAGGAAAAAATGAGCAAACACGTAAATTCAAAGAAACAAGAATTCAAAAAAAATGAGGAGAGACTTAGGAACCTCCAGGACATCTTTAAACGTTCCAATATCCAAATTATAGGGGTACCAGAAGGGGGAAAAGAACAGCCACAAGTGGAAAACTTATTTGAACAAATAATAAAGGAGAATTTCTCCAATCTGGCAAAGGAAATAGACTTCCAGGAAATCCAGGAAACTCAGAGAGTCCCAAAGAAGTTAGACCCAAGAAGGAACACACCAAGGCATAACATGATTACATTAGCCAAGATTAAAATGAAGGAGAGAATCCTAGAAGCAGCAAAAGAGAAGGGGACAGTCACCTACAAAGGAGTTCCCATCAGACTGTCAGTGGATTTCTCAAAAGAGACCTTACAGGCAAGAAGGGGCTGGAAAGAGGTATTCCAAGTCATGAAATCCAAAGACCTACATCCAGGATTGCTCTATCCAGCAAAACTTTCATTTAGAATGCAAGGACAGATAAAGTGCTTCTCAGGTAAGATCAAATTCAAAGAGTTCCTCATCACCAAGCCCTTATTATATGAAATATTAAAAAGATTATCTAAGAAAAAGAAGATAAAAAATATAAACAGTGAAATAACAGCAAACTCACAGTTATTAAAAAGCACATTTAAAACAAAAGCAAACTAAAAGGACAGCTAGATCAGGAGAGGAAACATAGAAATGAAGATCTCATAGAGGATTACAACAGGGGAGTGGGAGGAGGAGAAGGGGCGAGAAGGTACAGTAAATAAGTAGCATAGACTGTAGGTAGAAAATAGATAGGGGGGCAAGAATAGTATGGGAAATATAGAATCTAAAGAACTTGAGACACATGGTCATAAACTAAAGGGGGGAATGGTGGGGGCAGGAAGGTGTAGGGTGGAGAAGAATGAAGGGGGGGAATAGAACAACTGTAATGGAATAATCAACATAATAAACATTAAAAAAAGAATAATAATTTTGTTGAATGTAACTCAATGTGTTATTAGTCTGTAGGAACATTTATTAACTAACTTAGTTTTGTGTCTCTGTAAGTAGATGATTTTATTTTAGATGTAGTGATCATTTTATTTATATTTTCATTACCCCACTTATCATTTTCCTATTAAAAATAAGCAACATGAAAATAAAATAGAAGACAGACTCAGTCTCTTAAGCAGATACATAGTGGAACAGAGAAGAAAACATCACGGTGAGAATAAAACACTAGTGACGCACATACAAAGGTTCGCGAGGTCGGCACAAGCAGCTCTTCACCTGGGTGGTCCTGTGACTCTGAGTTTCTTCAGCTCTGGAGCTGTGTCCCACTTCCCCAGCTCTGCCCAGGAATCTCCCAGTCATTGTGTCCTATTGGATGATAGAAGAGATTTTACCTGATACATCGTGATTTCCAATCTGACAATCATCACCATGAGCTGATCACCTGGGATGGTTAGGAAGGGAGTAACTGTATGGTAAGCTGACATTTTAAACGATTTTAGCAAAGAAATGAATTACTGTCACCCTTCCTGGAAGACTCACTTCCATGAAGAGAAGTTGCCCTGGACGTCAATTTCCTCATTCAGACTAGGAAACACAGACCACCTCTAATCTGGCTCCTGGGATCCTTACTCAGAGCCAATGCCTGGCTATACACCCCTGGCTGAGACAGCCTGCTGGCTCTAACCACCACTATGCAGGCACATCAGGAGGGGAGTGTGAGATACTCTGAGGGTGGTCAGGGCCCTGCCCATAGCACAGGAGGCAGACAGTCCCTGAGGTGGGGAAGGAAGAAATCTAGGCACGAATTCTACTGACCTGCAGTGCGCCGAGGTAGTCAGGAGGAAAGACCACCCAGCAATGCCAGTCTCTTGCACACAGCCACAGTGGTGTCAGCTGCTCTCCTGTCCTGCCTCAACTACACACACCGAACTTGACTTCCCAGCACAAATCAGTCTCTTCTGTGGGATTTTCTCACAGGCACCTGCTCTGACCTGGAATAACCCCACGGAGGAGAGAGATGCACCTGGGAACAGGGGCAGCAGCCTGCCCTCTGCAGCTTCTGCAGGTGGAGACCCAGACACTGGAGGGGCCGCAGGTCTTGCTGTGGGTCCTTCAGAGAACTCCAGAGGCATAGCTTCCATTTGACAATCAGAGGAACTAAAAATATTCTGCAGTTTCTCCTGAGAGTTCTCCTTCCCACAAGGATCATAAGATATTCTGCCTAGTTATCTTCTCCCTACAGAAAAAGAAAAACTCTCTGAATTCCCTCTGGGGAGGACAGTGAAGATCAAGTCTGATTGTCCCTGGGGGGAGAGCACTGGGGACCAGGCACGGCAGCTGTTAGTGCTGTGCTGCTTCTACATGAACTTGCAGGTATCTCAGGGGCTTAAACCCTAAGTCAGACATAACAAATAATGGCAGCCATGCTCTTGAAATGATTAGCATTATGAATATCTGCTTGTCTACATCTGTAGAGGGTGGGATTCCGTGGAACCTGTTAGGGTGACCTTTAGAGAAAACAGGCCACCCCGCCAGGCAGGATGTATCAATGTCTACACTCAGGGCTCATAGGTACAAATGAGGAAGAATTATCACATCCATGAGCAACAACTACTGAGCCTTTCTTGTGTTTCAGAAAAGGTGCCAAAAATAGACCACACAGTTCAGTCTGATCATCATTTTCACTTTGCAGATGTGGAGCTCGAAGTCTGAACACACTGTCATGAGTCCTCTGATTGTGGCCCGGGGACCACAGGGAATCTCTGAGGACCTTTCCAAGGCTCTACCAGGTCTGAACTCTTTTCACAATAATGCTCGGACACTTTGCCTTCTTCATGCTCACTCTCTGGGGTGTGCACAGTGGGGCTTTCTGGAGGCAACATGACATTCGATGAGGTAGCCCAGAGAAAATGCAGAACATGTCAACCCAGCTGCTCTCTGCTCAACCAACACTTAAAGGATTTTCAGAAGTGTAAATCACGGCTGCTTTTTTCAGTAGTTTATGTTCTACAAAAAATACGTATCATCAAAATACTTTCTTTAGGTTAACATATGATGGAAATAGTTCTAAAGGAATTAAAAGCACATATTTCATCAGCTCTCACTTTTCATTTCTATCTGACACACACCAACACACATAAACACATAAATAGAGTGTCTTTGGTGCCTTAGTGATTTTTCAGAGTTCAAGGGGGTCCTGCATGGAGTGACAGATGACCAGTCTGGGAAGGGCCAGAGCTGGAAGCAAGGTGAGTCCTACCAGACGTCAACTGTGTTTCAGTTTCCCATCCCTGCAGCAGATGAGCACAAATGTGTGAACAGGCTTCCACCAGCACCGTGTGTCCTACTGTCTCTCAGTTCTAAAGGGCAGAGGCCTGGTGGGCTCGGCTGCATTTTGGTGCAGGACTTGCAGGTGGAGACCAAGACTCAGGCCAGTTGTGCCCCCCATCTGTGGCCCTGCCTGTGGCCCCTCCACCTCCACTCTTCACTTCCCCCTCTGACTTCCTCCTTTGGCAGGTGGTTGGGGGACTTCTGTTCTCAGGAGTCTCCCTCACTGGGTTCAGCCCACCACCGCAGCCTCCCTGGTTTAGGTCCAGTTGGTGGGCAACATCCCTTTTGAGCAGTCCCAAGGCCTGGGCTGCATTAGGTGACCAAGGAGCTCTTGACATGGGTGGGAAACCGTCTTCAGAATTCCACCTACCCACCCAGTCATTTCTTACCTGCTGTGCCCTGTCCCAACTCCTTACATCATGTGTTGGTCCTTAGGGCGATGCTCACATCCCCACTGTCTTCATTATCAGCGCACCTGCCTCCAGAACTCCCACCCAAACTGTCCCAGCAACTCTGAATCCCAGCTCAGAAGAACACAATTTCCATTCTTGTGCCTCACTCTCAGGGACAGGATTAGAATGATTCAAAGTGTCTTTTCATTTTCAATTTATGTAAACTTACCTGAGTGAACAGTTGCTTGCCCAGTCTGCCCACCTGGCCTGTGGACCTTATACAGAAAAATGTGTGGACCTCCTGTGTTGGGAACCACCCTGCCTGGTTACAGGACCTGTGACCCCCAATGGCTAAGGCTGAGTGAGTGACCTTCAGACCATAAGCCACTAAGGACGCAATGTTTATCTCCATAAGGTAGGAGCACTGCTTCAGATTCTTTACTTCATTCATAACTGGCCCCCAGTGTTTGACTGGTTATCCAATGATGGGTAAGATTCCCCAAGGAGGGAACAACCTAAGACAGGCACAATCATGGGGAGGCCCCAGGGAAGGACTTGGGGGCTACAGCAAATGGGGGTGATGGAACCTCACCCCTCGGATTTGACATAGACTGAATCCTCATTTGGTCTGCAAGAAGTCTCCTAATCTCTTGGCTGCTTTACTTTCTCTGCCTGACTTGAGCCTGAAACTTCAATGACAGAGGGCAGTGCTGCCCTGTGCTGGAAAGGGTGGGCTTCCTGGGTGATTAGGTCTAACAAAGTAAACAAGGAATCCTGTGAAACTTGCTTTGCTAAGATTGCTCTGAATTAAATGATAAGGATCTGAGCAGGAAACAAGTTTTTTTTCCCAAAGTTTTATCATCCTTTAGCTAACAGACCTTAACTCAGAATAGGCCCTCATAGTTCTTTGTAGACTATCTATTCTTTGATCCTTACTGCCTGATAATGATTAATGACCTTTACCTGTATTCCTGTTCTAATTGAATTTAATAAAAGCCTCTTCGGGCAAGGGTCAGGATGCTCTCCCCTTGAGAGACTAGCTAGGCTGATCCGAGGTGCTCCCCAATTCGGGGAGTAGTTCTGCTGTCCCTTTTCCTCCACAGGACTCAGTAGTCCATGTAAATTTGTCTCTTATCCCGTCCATAACACCCCTGACACTGCAGGCTGGTGTCCACGTCTCTCCTGAGCTTCTAGGTTTAGGGGGTCATGTATACAACAGATGCAGTGACAGCTTATTTGGTATAACAAACACAGCCCCAGTGTGGCTGTGCCCCACATCTGGGAAAGCAACTGTGGCCCAGGGATAAGTCAGAGTGACTACTGCATCCTGCATAAAGTCATGAAATAGGTTTCCATAGGTTTATGGTAATTTGATTGGTACCTGCTCCCCTTTGAGCTGTGTTATTTTTACCTTGTAATAACCTGTGCAGACATCTCTGATGAGACCTTAACCAGACCTTCTGATACTTTTGACCATCCAGATCAGTATTCCAATTAGCTTACTTATGTGAGGTAGTTGGATCTTCCTAATCTGCTCATTCCAGGTAACAAGTTTCCACGGACTGTTCCTTCTCATCAAAAGAAAACTCAACTTGTCTGCCACAAGAGCCACCTGTCTCTCCCAAAGCCATTTTTTTTTCTTTTTTAGGGGACAATTCATCATGCTTGTTATTTCCATTGTATACTTGTTATTTCTAATTCTCAATGGCCTGAGTGCAGCTGCAAGGTATGTTTTGTTATTCCAGAAACAGTGGCTCCTCCATATTATTGCTAGGTAAGTGGTAGTCCTTCCTCAGTGTGACTTAGTCTGGGTGTACCACAAGGCCTCCTTGAAACTGCCTCCTGCCACACAGGGCCCCTGCCCAGGGAATTCACATCTACCCTGTGAAGTCTATGTTTTCTTCCCACAGTAACCCACTGTCTTCTTCTGGTTTTTTTGCAATAGGTTTACACCCAGAAAAATAAATATGTACCTGTGCCAAGCACACAGCTGGTGCTTTTGGTCCATTAAACCGGGGACCTTCTTCACATGTGGTCATCAAGGTGGACAGGTACACCATCATCAGAAAGCTGGGAACAGAACAACACACAGTCCAAGGGCCACATGGAGAGTGGTTCCTGGAAACCTCTTCCCAAAATAGAGCCAGTGCAGTAGCAGCAACCTGAAAAATAGGAGTCAAATGTTACTGCTACCTAGTCAGAATTCTGTCAAGTCACTGTTGTAGACCACCCTGCCTGATTTTAGGAATTGTATCTTGATCCCTTGTGGCAAAGGGCAAGAGGGACAACCTTTGGAATGCCAGCTGCCTGTCTCTGGTAGCAAACGCTGCCTCAGCTCCTCTCCCTGAACACGAAGCTTGGTCAGAAGTCAATGACAGGTAAGACCCCTCACAGTGGGGGGTAACCTATGCTAGACTCCATCACTTGGGAGGCCTTCATGGAAGGACTTGGGGGGCTGCAATAAAGAGCAATGGATTTTGGCCCCCCGGCTTTGACCTGGCTTGAGTCCCCATGTTCTCTGGGAGAATCCCTTCCTGGCTCCAATCCCCTTAAGCCTGAATACCTGCTGGGGAGAGGTGCAGCTCCTCGCCTTGCTAGAGAGTGTCCTGGGGGAAAATCTGGCATCACAAAGACTTGCTGATAAACCTGTGAAATCTGCTCTGCTAAGAGGCTTTCACTCATATGTTAAGGGTTTGAGAGGAAATGAGTATGTCTCCCAAAGTTTCTCCAACTCTCTTCCTGACAGACACTCAGACTCTGAAGCCCTCAGGTTTCTTTGAAGTGTTATCTACTGTTTGATCCTTGCTGCCCTGTATTCCTGTGTATTACAGCCCAATAAAAGGCTATGGAAGAGGGCGCTTGGGGCCTTTTTCTCCTCGGAGGAACTGGCTGCTGCTGGCCTTTGTCTCCCCTGAGAAAATGGCCAAAGCCCACTCCTCCTCCTCAGGCAGATCTCAGCATGTCTCGGCCATATTCATTCTCATGTTTGTGGCACTGGGGAAACTTGCGGAGAAGTTGCCCCTCCAAGTCACAAACAACTGATTCAGTTTATCATCCTGTCACGTGACTAAAATATGTTCCAGTGAAGACAACTCAGGACTGCAAGCTTCCATTTGACCCTGTCAGCTTCCAAATACAAAGTCATTTGAGCAAATGTGTGACCTCACCACTTTGTGTGTCTGGCATAACTGAGCTAAGAGACAGTATCATTCTGCAGGTGGGAGCCTTTCTTGAGGCTCTGATGTAATGTTAGATTTCCTTACCTCCCTTTGTTTACCCTCAGCTATTCCTTGTCCTCCTCCCCACTGAGCCTGATTTTCACTCAGATTCCCTTTTTTGGAAGAAATAATAGGTTCATCCTGTGCTGTTACAGATTGCTGGCAGCTGAGCAGGTGTCCCCACTCCCAGAGGACAGGGTCACATGCGGGCAGGACTGATGGGCCACCTCACCCAGCAGACAATGTAGCTATGTCACTGTCACTCAGTGTTGCCAGATGGGGTGAAAACACAGGCATCCCAGGAGCCATCAGGAATTCTGGCAGAAATCTTTTTACGTAGACCTACGGTGTCTTGCTTAGGGATTAGCCCTGATTCTGGGACAGGGAAACAAAGTTTGGGTAATGTGAGGGAGAACTGCACAATGGTACCAGCATCCCCCACACCCCTTCCCTCAAGTACCGCCAGAAAAGTGGAGGCATCATGAGTATTTAACAATAGTAGAGAGACTTCCATACAACACAATGGTTACAAGGACCCTGGGGAACTACAACAGTAAACAGAGCTCTCAGATGAACAAGCAGAACTTGTGAAGCTGCCACCGCTAGGGAACAAGGGCACACAGCAGAGGCTGGGTGATTAGAATCCAGAAGGTCAGAGGAGTCGGGGTTCAGAATTGACCCTGTGAAGAGACAGGGAGGCCCAGCAGCACTGTGGACTAAGCAGGGAATGACAAGGCTGGCTCTGGGACACTGAGTGACTAAGGCTGGGCAGGGGGCCTTCACTGCCACTGCCAAGAGCTGTTGGGCAAGGCTGACAAGAGCAGTGGGCAGACAGGAAGGAGCAAGGTCCTTTTCCCTGCTCCAGGCTCCCAGTCTGCTTTAAAGCTCCCTACCTACACAACATAAGCAATTGGAAGCCACTAAAAGCAGTAACCTGCCCTGGCTGGTGTGGCTCAGTGGGTTGGAGTGTAGCCCTGTAAATTTAAAGTATGGGGTTTGGTTCCTATCAGGGCCCATATAGACCTGCCTTGTGGCTTTGGTCCCAGTTGCCACACATACAGGAGGCAACTAATGAATGTTTCTCACATTTATGTTTTTCTGCCTCTCTCCCTCCCCTCCCCTGTCTCTCTAAAGAAACAACAAGCATGTCCTCAGGTGAGGATTAAAAAATAAAAATCAATAGTCCAAATGTCCCAGTTTTATTAAGAATAGTTGTGAAGTGGATGGATACCAGATGCAGGGGTCTCAAATTTATAAAGGACCTCCACATCACTCATGCTGAGAGTTCATTGAGGGACACTCAGAAGCATTACTTAAAAACACTAATGGGAAGGTGAGGTTTAGATGTGATGTCCAAAGAGGTTTGCTGATTCCTTAAATTGAACCGAATGTGTTAGCTACTCACAGGCAGCACTGTGAGCCACAGGCCTTCCCTCTGAGGTCCAGTCTAAGTCACACTGGCAGCGCAGACACAGAGGAGAACCTGGGCTGCTTGCTAAGGGTGGGTGACCACAGGGAAGGAGGGCTTGGCAGTGACAGAGACTCATCAAAAGTCAGATGTTTGCTACTTTCTGGTAAACGTACGCATAAAACAGACTGATAATGGGACGTTCTTCCTGGACTGGTTAGGATGGCTGGATGAGACATTGCGTGTTGAGGGCTATTGATGTGTAGTGCACAGCACTGGGTGAGGGATGCACAAGTATGGTAGCTGTTCTCATAAGAGCCCATCTGGTCTGCATGTTCAGTGAGTTTTACTGCCCACAGGACATAAATAAAACTTGGGTGGCTTTTCAAAATGATCTTTTATGCTATAATATTCTCAATAAACGTAGAGATGAAATATGAGAGTTTTTCTTACATCTTACAAACTTTAGTAGGTGAATTTATTCTATCTTTTATTTTCACATGTATTTTCATTTCAGCATAGTTGGTGCACAGGCTAGTAATGGTTAGATGATTTCAGGTGTAAACATAGTGATGTGACATCTTGAAACACAATTTGTAGAAGTTTAGTCACCATCCCACCTCCCTACAACCAACACTATACTATTGTATGCTGTAGATTTCGCTATTTACCGCATATATGTACCATAACTGCAGTTACATAACATTTGTAATTATTAGTTTACATTCTCACTACAAATCTTAAAGTAACTCTTTCCTATGTACCTGTAAAATTTATACAGTCATCATTTTAATGACTGTGTAAATAGCTCACTGAGTTAAAGTAGAATAACTGATCACTTTATCATTTTGTTAAATATGAGTTAAAATTTTCATATTTAAGATCATTTTAGTGGGGAAAAAAGAGTCACATTCACTAATTATATCTCCTCAGATGAAAGGCACACACTGTTTTGGTCAAGTCTGTTCACTCTCAGTGTAAGATGCAGAACGACTCTGGAAGCAAGTGGCCACCCTCACCTCATAGTGGGTTACAAGGTACAGTTTACGGTGATACCTAGGTGTGGGGGACACATGCCCAAACACTGTGTTGGAGAAGTAGAAGGAATTAGTAAAAGTCAATCTCCACCAAGGAAGAAGAGCCAGCCACACTATACTAGTCACTTACAGCATCTGGTACAATGTCCTACGTCAGAATAAGCATTCTCATGAGGGAAATGACACAGACCTGGACTAGCCAGGGTACAAGTGCTGGTGAAAGACACTGGGGAACATGTAAACAGTCTGTACATATACATAATTCACAGCTCAAGGCTCAAAACTTCCTGGTGACCCAACACAGCTCAAATTGTTTCTCTGACACCCAATGCCCAGTTCGGCCCTTTCACAGCTACTGGCTCAGCAATTTGCCCCCAAGGTTATAAACAGTGGGAAAGGCTTCTACACCAAGGAGGTAAAGTAAAAGAAGGCAACCTGTTTACCACCTGCATTTGTACCCAACGACCTCAGAAGGGAAAGCAACTGAAGGTCCGCCAGGGTCCTGCCTTCTGGGAGCTCCTGTGAGAGCTGCAGACCCTCTTCTTTCTTCCTGACTGAAAATAGAGCAGAACTCTCAGAAAAGGGGGTGTCAGTGTCCAATGGGCTCGACCTAGTTAGCAGTCCTGGGGTCTCACTGGAGGGTGGTTTGTGACATGCAGTGTGTGGCCCCTGCCACCAGGAAGGAGAGAGAGCAACTCTCTTCTCCTGCTTCTGCTCTCATCCCTGCAAGATACACAGACACAGAGCACTGCTCTGAGATGACATCACTCATTACAGAACCACGACACTCTGTGCTGTTTGGATGTTCTGCATCTCAGCACTGCCCTGGTCCCAAAACCTGGTCCATGTGAACCCAAGAGGAAGCACGATCAGTGTGATAATAACTAAGCTCATGGAATTAACCTTGATATTGAGGCATCTCCCCTCTGTAATCTGGGTCCCATGAGTGGCAGCAGAGGAGGTATGAAAGCACCCAGAAAAACCATCAGAGTCCAAGTGAGAACTCAAGCTGTTGATGTGCTGTAGACAGCTGGTTATGGAGGCAACAGGGGGTGGCCAGGGAACTCCAAAGTATGGTCAAGGTGTCCCCATGGGGTTTATTAGAACCTGGCTGAGGGAGGGTTTTCCAGGGCACAAAGCATTGGAGGTACCCTCTAATCTCTACCCTGAAGTGGGGAGATTCAGAGTCCAGCCCTTCCTGAGAGGGGAGAAAAGGACCATCTCCAAGGTGGCTTCCCTCAAAGCTTCATGCCTCTTTTGGGACCAGGAGAGAATTTGCTACCTAAGACTGTCATATTTACTTGTACTCTGTTGCGCTCTCATACTCAATGTAATGGAGTCAAAATGGTATTTTGGAAATCTCTTATCAATAAAGCATGCAGTTTACAACTAATTCATTCCTTACTGTGTGATCCCTGACTTTCTGGGATCGCAACCTGAACTTGGAAAAACTGAGCAGTTAACCAAATTTTGGAACATGTCCACCTGTGCTCTAACTCCACATTTCCATGCTGATGAGAACACACTCAAAAACACCCAAAATGGTTTCTGATCATATAAGAAGCCTGATGCGTACTGAGCAATCCATAAATATTGGCACCTGCCTTCTTCCATTTTCATTTGATGGTACAGGGGATCTTCAGAAAATCTGAAAACTGACACACAGGTGACAGAACTAGTAGCCAAATGATGCTGTGAAAACAGTAGTTTAGGACACAGTGTTTGAAGTTTGTCATCATTTGACCATCAATTGTAAAATAAAAATTTAGAAGATAATAAATAAAATATAATGTTTATGACACCAAACAAATTTTAACCTTGGGAAATGAATCATCACAAAAATGACATGTTTTTATTGTATTATCAAGGTGATATTCCTGTAATTTGAAGAAGTTATCACAGGAAGAAATACACAAAACTTAAATATACAGAAAGAACACTGACACACACAACACAGGCAGCTCTTAATGGCAATAACCATGTTCTCAGGTATGTACATCATCCATCAGCTTTGGGAACTTCCTGTCATCACAGCTCTCATTTCAACCTGCATTTATAGCTCCTATGTTTCAATCAAGGTCCTCTAGAATTTTGGTAATCTTTCTATCTGAAAGCAGAATGAGTAAAAAGTACCACAGTGATGATTTAAATGAATTCCCAATTATTTTACCTAAAAATCGGTTTCAAGTCATTGGATTTTCACCAGTGTGGTAAATATCCAACTGAAGAATGAATGGATATTCAGAAGGTCAAAGAAGATGTATAATGATGGAAATAATTGTAAATTGTTACCAACTGTATTTATGGAGTACTCTGTATTAATAGGTCAACAGACTGGTGTTTTCCTTTGCATCTTGAAAAACAGAGAGTAAAGAACTGACTATGGCGTATTGGACAGAGCCCGACATACAGACACTTCAGTTGGCACCTTCCTGGGTTCTGACTGTCAGAGCTGTGACTGAGTGAGGGAAATGTATTTCCACAGTTTTGAGAAATACCCTTCAAAATAGTTCAATTCCATTTTCTCTGATGCTGGCTTCCTTGATTCATATTGTTATTTTTATGCATTTCTCAGATTTTTCTATCCTCACCTGAGGACATGCTTATTGGTTTTAGAGGGAGGGGTAAGGAGGGGGAGAGAGAGAGGAAGAGAAACATCCACTAGAGACAAACATTGATAGGTTGCCTCTCACATGCACCCCGACTTGAAACTGGAGCTGCAGTCTTTGTATGTGCCTTGAGTGGGGACTCCATCCATGACCTTTTGGTTCATGGGATGATACTCCAGCCAAATGAGCCACCTGGACAAGGCTTCTCAGATATTTGAAAAGGAAAGTGGCTCATTTAATTGGAAGACCTGACCATAAAAATCCTAGAAGAAAAAAGGCAGTAAAATCTTGGATATTTATTCTAGAAATATTTTTGCTGGTATATCTCTTCAGGCACATGAAGCAAAAGGAAGACTAAAGAAATTGAACTCCATCAAAAAGAAAAGTGTTTGCAGAGCAAAAGAAACCTTCAAGAAAACAAAAAGACCACCCACTAAATGGGAGATGACATTCACCAAAGATATATCTGAAAAGGCATTAACAATGTCGAAAAGCTATAGAGAATTCAGACAGTTAAATACTAAAACTAAGAATAGGGCAAAGGACCTGAGTACACACTTCTCCAAAGAGGACCGACACAAAGCCAATAGATATAAGAGAAGATGCTCAATGTCACTAACTGTTAGAGAGATGCAAATGAAAACCACAGGGTCAATCACCTCACACCTGTCAGAATGGCTATCATCAATAAATAAACAAACAACAAGTGCTGGTGAGGACACAGAGAAAAGGGAACCCTCCTGCAGTGTTGACAGGAACGCAGACTGGGAATGCAGCCACTGTGGAAAACAGTATAGAGTTTCCTCAATCAATGAAACATGGAACTGCCTTATGACCTAGCGAATTCACTTGTGGGAATATATCCAAACAAGCCTAATACACTAATTTGAAAGGATATAGGTAGGGTCAGGCACAAATAGTATTACCAAATTATAATTAGAAAACCTCTTATTAAAAAATCATAAGCAGGTATTTCTGTAACATAACAATATCACACTCAAGCACAACACGTGACATTTTAAGTGAAATGTTCAAATTAAAACTACAGATTATGACACACATATCATTACCCTACCAAACACATTTCTGTCAGAACCTGTGTATGTACCCGAAGATCATTACACTGTTGTTTACAATTGAGAAAAACTGGAGGCACCCTAAGTGTCCATCAGCAGATGAGGGGACAAAAAAGCTGTGGTACATTTACACCATGGAATACTACATGGGCACAAAAAAAAGAAGAAAAGTCTTTCCCTTCGTGTCAGCATGAATGGACCTGGAGAGCATTATGCTAATTTAATTAAGTCACTTAGAGAAAGAAAATACCATAGGATCCCACTTATATGTGAAATCTAATGAACACAATAAACTAGCAAACAAAATAGAAACAGACTCATAGATCCAGAGAACAGACTGACAGCTGTCGGGGGGGGGTGGGGCCTGGGGGAGAAAGGTGAAGGGTCAACTTCCCCAGCATCCTCTCCCACCACGTCCAGTCCCCCCTTGCCCACTCAGCTCTGTCACACTTGTCTCGTGCTGCTTGCTGCCACTGCAGTCATCCTCAGCTGAGTGGTTCAGAAGCTACAACAACATTCGTGGGAAATATTTCAAGAACTTCAGAAGGGATTTTAATCTTGCTCTGTCAGAAGTGATCATAACCCAAGAATAAAGGTAAAGTCTGAGTAATGCTCAAAACATTTACCTCTAGAACCATTTAAACATTTTCTAGTACATGTCCTTCATTTGAAACGTTAAGATATTTTAGGACTTTTTACATAGTTTCCTGTTGCACCACACCTTTCCCTAACTTTTCCCCTTTGCTACTAAATCATTTCACCAAGGAATTTAGAGTTTCTTTAAGCTTTAATTGCATTCACCACACAACTGATGAGGCACGTTCACATGACTCTGCAGCATTTTCTGTATTAAAATGTCAGTCACTTCAGAAGGTCTCTCATAGGGCATTACTTTTACTGTGCTGTTTCCAACTACCACAAGGTGATAAGAAGTCAAATATCTAAGTACATGAGCCAGAAATACAATTTTCTGACATTTAATTTCTTCTCCGTGTAATATTCGTGGCTTGAAAATAATGAGAATCACTTTAAAAAAAGACTAAAAATTCTAATAATTTAGTTGTCCCATTTCAACTTCAACAGCTGTGTTCTTCTCTGGTACTTTATCCTATTTTCAGAGCTAGAAGTTGAACAATTACTATCTGTATATGAAACTTCTAATCGGGAAAACCGTCTGAGTTTTCCCTTCACCTGGACCTCACCTGCAGCACCCTACACAAGGCGTCCTTCACCTGAGCATTTCTCAGGCTGTAGATGAGGGGGTTCAGCATTGGGTTAAAGAGACTATAAAAGAGGGATAGAATTTTAGTCTTCTCTCCTTGTTGACTGGAGTCAGGGACCATGTAAACCACCATGGCACAGCCAAAGAAGAGCCCGACCACACAGAGGTGGGAGGAGCAGGTGGAGAAGGCCTTCCTGCGGCCCTCCCCAGACTGGATCTTCAGGATGGCCCAGAGGATGTGTGTGTAGGAGACCAGCACCAAGCAGAAGGGCCCGAGTATTACCAAGATAGTAGCAGTGAAAATGACCACTTTGTTGAGCCAGGTGTCAGCACAGGCCAGCTTGAGGACAGACAGGATCTCACAGAAGAAATGGTTTACTTCCCAGGGCCCACAGAATGGCAGCCTTAGAAGAAGAAGCACGTGTATCACAGCCAGAAAAAATCCACTCGCCCAGGAGATGGTGGCCAGGACTGTGCACACAGTCCAGCTCATGATGACAGTATAGTGGAGGGGGTGGCAGATGGCCACATACCGATCATAGGACATTGCCACCAAAATCAGACACTCTGTGTGGCCTAATCCTATATACACAAATGTCTGCATGATGCATGGGACAAAGGAGATGGCTCTATTCTGGGTCACTAAGTTTGCCAGCATCTTCGGGACAGTGTTGGAAGCATAAGACATGTCCATGATGGCCAGGTGGGAGAGGAAGAAGTACATGGGGGTGTGTAGTCTCTGGTCCAGACAGATGAGTGCAAAGATCATGCCATTTGCCAACAGACTGAAGGTGTAGAACAGGAAGAAGACCCAGAAGAGGAGAACTTCTGCCTCTGCGCTGAGCTGGAATCCCAGCAGCACAAACTCTTTGGCCCATGACCAGTTGCCCTTCATTCCTTACAGAGACCTGGTCAAGAACTGAATTGTGATAAAGGTCTGGGCTAGAGAATCAATACAAAGTGGAGTTAATCTGAATGTGAGGTCAGAGAAAGGTTGTATCCTTGTCACTCCATGAAAGCTTCCCCTTTTTCCCCAAACAGGTTACCTGTGTTTAACTTTAATATGAAATAAATTTAAACTTATAGAAAACACTCAGGAATTATGCAAAAACTCCAATATAACCATATGCCCAGATTTAACAAATTGTACTATTTATTTCATATTTACCTTATAATTCTTTGTCTCTGTATTATTGTGTATGAGTATTGCTTCCTTCTGAAGCAGTTGAAATTAAAGTATGAATAGACATGATACCCATTTACCCTTAAATTCCTCTTTCTTCCACCAAAAACTAGGAAATTCAGTAATCTGTCCACAATTATCAAAATCAGGCAATTTGATATTGACATGATTGTTTAAGCTATAATATTCTCTCTCTACTCGCCTCAGCCAGGACCCAATCCAAACTGACATATGAGATTTAACATCATTAATCTTTAGTCTCCTTTCATCTGAAATAGGAACCCTGTCTGCCTTTTCATTCATGATCACTGAATCTTGGAAGATTGTAGAGAAGTTTTTCACTACAATATTATCCATATGGAACTGCATACAACTCCTCATTTTTTAATCAGATTATTCCCTTTCTACAGGGAAATTTAGCATCTTCCCCTGTGCTTCATTGGCAGGTGCATGAGGCTCACTGTTCCATCACTGGCGACACTCACTTGGATCGCCTGGTGAACATGGTGGCCCCCGAGTGTCTCCATTGTAGAATCATTATTTTTATCTCTCATGCAATTTCTGGAGCAGCCATTAAAGTTACTATATAATATTCTCTTCCTCATAGACCTTCTCAGCCACTAATTTCAGTGCCTGTTGATTATCTTGCCTGATTTGATTGTCAGGAGTGATTATTGTGAAACGTGGTGTTCTTACTCTATCACTGCTGGTACATTTACTGGTTGTCAATTTCATTGTGAGGAAAGGCTCGATCATCTACCTACCTATCAATCAATCTTCTATATATCTTTATACGTCTGCATCTGTCATCTGTCTATCGGTATGGACTCATGAATTTTGTAATGAAGAAATTATAATTATTTCTTTTTTTATTTATTCATTCCTAATTATCCTAGAACTAAACCCACCAAGCTTGCCCTTGTGTTTCTAACACATCCCCATAGTTTTGGAGCACTTCCTCACTTCTGATGGCTGTTTCACACTTTTCTCTTACATTCCCCACTTCAGCCTCGGGCACAGACACTTCTCCAAAAGGGTCTGATTACTTTAGGGAAGAGTCATACTCTTACCAGTATTTTAATCTCAATAATTTACACTTTATCATGACTTGTCACATTTCTGATGTCCTCTTTTTAAACAGCAAGCATAAAATTTGGCAAGGAATACAAACTGTTCCTGGGATAACACATTTACATGTTTGTAAACATTGAAAACAGCTTAATGACTTCCCTTTTATGGAGTCAAATCTATTTCACTAAATTAACATTAGTATTAAAGAATATGGTTGACAGTATTTAGTAGTTTATTTTTAGGCAAAATATAGATTTGTAACTAACAACTTATTAATTACCAAGTTCATATCATTGTTTTATTACTACTCAGAAAACCATAGAGTTCGACAATTTAAAGATTAAAGTTGAAGAATATGGGTCATTGTGTGACTATGGTGGTTCTTACCTTGTATGAGCTATTGACATCAAGTTTCAAAACATTTTTAGAAAACCATTATGAAGCTCTATTTAAGTGTAAAGAGGTAATACCCTGAAAAAAAACCCAAAAAAGCATTATTAAAAGTGTGTATATATAGTAATTCCATTTACTGTACATTTTCATATGTATTATGAATATAAATAAATCTATTAACCAATGTTGTTAGTTACCTTACTTCTTTCATTTAGAAACATATCAGAAACTATTTCTTATTTCAAAACATCTATGCAACATGGTGTGAACAGCTGCACACTATTTCCTTGAATATAAGTATGTTATTTATTATCTCATTATATTGGTAGAATATTCTATTTCAGTGAGTAAATTTTAAACTCATGAATTTTTCCAGTAACTTTTCAGATCTGACAGTGCTCAGTGAGATCAGGCACACAATTTACTTCTCTGTGTTCAGGTATCGCTCTGTCTCTAGTCATCTAAAGATCAAACAACAAAATCCCAGCAGCAGGGAGACTCAGCTCTGTCAGTAACCGCCCAGTGGGAAGGGTGTCTAACTGCACAGTCCTGACTCCCTTACCCCTGAATTCACCTCTGCTGTGAGGTTGTTTCATTTGTGTGGCTGCTCTTACCACGCTGGCAGAGAGGGGACGCTGGTTCTTTCCTCACACTCAGATGACAGCCTGCTGGTCTTCACCTTCCTGCAGTTCACTCTTCTCTCAGGTGGATGGTAAATGCTCCACAGAGCTTAGAACAACCTGACTTCCAATGTGTGCAGCTGTTTGGTCACCAGGCTGAACATTCTTCTTACTCTAATTTTAACTGTCACCTGAGCTATTTATCCTCTTATTTGAAGAACCGATGTATCTTGTGTGACATTATCTCATGTCCTTCCTCCTCCACCTGAGGTTCCACATGGTCCATGGAAAAGAACTGACCCCAACACCACATTTGGATTTCCTCTTAGACGTCTTTATATCTACATCATGAACAATAAGAGACATGTACTAGAAAAGCACACTCAGAATTTGATCCTTCGAAGAAACAGACAAAATTTTAGACTTTCATTTTCATAAATATGAGTATGGTTGGGAAGGTTCTATGTAAATGTGCATTAACTTTGTCACATTAATTTTTCCACAATTAAAGATATTGCTGTGTTATGGAAAGTGAGAGAAGCCACATCAGTATTGCCAAATTCTACTCAAACACAGTTGGACACAGCAAGTAATGTTTGAAACGTATTTCATCTCTGAACATGAAGAATAATCATTTTGTTGAACGTAACTCAATGTATTACCAGTCTGTAGGAAATTTGTTTACTAACTTTTTAGTTTTGTCTGTATCCACAAATGAATTATTTTATTTTAGATGTACTTATTTTATTTTTATTTACATTACCAAAGAATCCTTTTGCAATGAAAAATTAAGCAACGTGAAAATAAAGTAGGAGACATTAAATCTCTTAGGCAGACACACAGTGGAACACAGAAGAAAACATAACAGTGAGAACAAAACACTAGTGACACACATACAAAGGTTCTCGAGGTTGGCACAAGCACCTCTTCACCTGGGAGGTCATGTGACTCCGAGTTTCTTCAGCTCTGGAGCTGTGTCCCACTTCCCCAGCTCTGCCCAGGAGTCTCCCACTCATTGTGTCCGATTGGATGATAGTGGATATATTTATATCACACACTGTGAGTTCCAATCTGACAATCATCACCATGAGCTGGTAACCTGGGATGGTCAGGAAATAAAGTAACTGTATGGTAAACTGACATTTTAAATGGTTTCAGTATAAATGATTTACTGTCACGCTTCCTGAAAGATTCATTTCCATGGAGAGAACTTTCTCTGCATAGCACCCTTGTCATTCAGACTAGGAAACACAGACCACCTCTGATCTGGCTTCTCAAAGCCTTACTCAGAGCCAATGCCTGGCTATAAACCCCTGGCTGAGACAGCCTGCTGGCTTTGACCACCACTATGCAAGCACATCGGGAGGGGAGTCTGAGAGATGTTGAGGGAGGTCAGGGCCCTACCCACAGCACAGGAGGCAGACAGTCCCTGAGGTGGGGAAGGAAGAAATCCAGGTGCAGGTTCCACTGACCTTTAGTGCCTGGTTGAAGTCAGAAGGAAAGAGCACCCAGTAACGCCAGTCTCGTGCACACAGCCATGGTGGTGTCAGCTGCTATCTTGTGCAACCTCAACTACTCACACTGAACCTGACCCCCCAGCACAAATCAGTCTCTTCTGTGTGTGATTTTCTCATGAGCAGTTGCTCTGACCTGGAATAAAGCACACAGAGCAGAGAGATGCACCTGTGAACAGGGGCAGCAGCCTTTCCCTCTTCAGCTTCTTCCAGTGGAGACCCGGACACTGGAGGGGCCACAGGTCTTGCTGTGGGTCCTTCAGAGAACCCCAGGGACATAGCTTCCATTTGAGAATCAGAGGAACTAAAAGCCTTCTATATTTTCTACTGCGAGTTCAGATTCCCACGAGGATTATGAGATATTCTGCCTAGTTATCTTCTCCCTACAGGAAAAGAAAAACTCTCTGCTTTTCTCTTTGGAAGAAAGTGAAGATCGAGTCTGACTGTCCTTGGGGGAAGAAAGCTGGGGACCAGGCAGGGCAGTTGTTAGTGCTGTGCTGTTTCTACATGAACCTGCAGGAATTTCAGGGCTTTTAACCCTGAGACAGACACCATGAATGATGGCAGCCATTCTCTTGAAATGATTAGCATTATGAATGTCTGCTTCTCTAGATCTTGTAGAGGGTGGGATACTGTGGAACCTGTTAGGGTGACTCTGAGAGAGAATAGGCCCCCCCAAGCCAGGACATGTCCCTGTCTGCACTAAGGCATCATAGGTACAAATGAGGAAGGATTAGAACATCCATGAGCAACAACTACTGAGTCCTTCTTATGTTTCAGAAAAGGTGCCAAATACCTTACAGTGACCACACAGTTCAGTCTCATTATCATTTTCACTTTGAAGATGTGGAGCTCGAAGTGTGAACACACTGTCATGAGTCCTCTGAGTGTGGCCCAGGGACCACAGAGAATCTCTGAGGACCTTTCCAAGGCTCTACCGGGTATGAACTGTTTTCACAACAATGCTCAGACACTTTGCCTTCTTCATTTTCACTCTCTCAGGAGTGCACAGGGGGGCTTTCTGGAGGCAACATGACATTCGATGAGGCGGCAGAGAGAACACAGAAGATGTCAACCCAGCTCTTCTCGGCTCAGCCAACACCTAAAAATTTTTCAGAACCGTAAAACACAGCTAATCTTATCAGCTGTGACAACTTCAGTTGTGTGAAACACAGCTAGAAAACTTCTATTTGGGAGAACTTTCTGAGTTTTCCCTTCATCTGGACCTCACCTGTAGCACCCTGCACAAGGCGTCCTTCACCTGAGCATTCCTCAGGCTGTAGATGAGGGGTTCAGGATTGGGTTAATGAGACTGTAAAACAGAGACACAATTTTCTCCTTCTCCTCTCGTTGACTGGAGTCAGGGACCATATAAACCACCATGGCTATGCCAAAGAAGGGCCCGACCACACAGATGTTGGAGGACCAGGTGGAGAAGGCCGTCCTGCGGCCCTTCCCAGACAGGATCTTCAGGATAGCCTGGAGGATGTGTGTGTAGGAGACCAGCACCAAGCAGAGGGGCCCGACTAAGAGAAACACACAGGCAGCAAAAATGACAAAGTGGTTGAGCCCAGTGTCACCATAGGCCTGCTTGAGTATTGTAGACTGCTCTGCCTGGTTTCAGGAATTGTATCTCTATCCCTTGTGGCTAAGGGCAAGGGAGGACCATTGGAATGGGAGCCACAGGAGACAAAGCTGGTCTCTGGTAGCAAACGCTGCCTCAGTTTCCTCTTTCTGCCCCCAAAGCTTGGTCGGAAGTCAATGATGGGTAAGACCCCTCACAACGGGGGGCAACCTAAGCCAGAGTCATTCACTTGGGAGGCCTTCATGGAAGGACTCAGGGGGCTGCAACAGAGAGCAATAAACTCTCACCCCCCAGCTTTGTCTAAGCCCAAGTCCCCATGTTCTTTGGGAGAAGTACTTCCCGGTTCTAATCCCCTTAAGCCTGAATACCTGATGGGGAGAGGTGCAGCTCCTTGCTTTCTAGAGCGTGCCCTGAGGAAATATCTGGCATCACAAAGACCTGCTGATAAACCTGTGAAATCTGCTCTGCTAAGAGTGCTTTCATTCATATGATAGGGTCTGAGAGGAAATAAGTATGTCTCCAAAAGTTTCTGCAACTCTCTTCCTGACAGACACTGACTCATAGTAAGCCCTCAGATTTCTTTGAAATGTTATCTACTGTTTGATCCTTGCTGCCCTGTATTCCTGTGTATTACAACCCAATAAAAGGCTATAGAAGAGGGCACTCAGGGCCTTTTTCTCCTCGGAGAAACTGGCCACAGCTCACTTCTCCTCCCGAAACAGATCACATCATATCTCGGTAATAATTACTCTCTATCCATAGCACTAGGGGGACTTGTGAGAGAAGTCACTCCCACACTTGAGGACAGACAGGATCTCACAGAAGAAGTGGTTGACTTCAAGAGGCCCACAGAAGGGCAGCCTCAGGATGAGAACTAAATGGACCAGAGCCAGGAGGGAGCTAATCACCCAGGATGTGACAGCCAGGACCATGCACTCTCTCCAGCTCATGGTGACAGAGTAATGGAGGGATGGCAGATGGCCACCTATTGATCATAGGACATCACCACCAAAATCAGGCACTCTGTGTGAGCAAAGGTTAGATACAAATAATTCTGTGTAAGGCATTTACAAAGGAGATGGCTCTATTCTGGCTAAGTTTGCCAGCATCCTGGGGACATTGTTGGAAGCATAAGACATGTTGATGATGGCCAGGTGGGAGAGGAAGAAGGACATGGGGCTGCGCAGTCTACAATCTGAGCAGACAAGGCGCAGGATGACACCATTCCCCAGAAGGGTGAGGGCATACAACAGAGAGAGGAGTCCAAAGAGTACAAACTCCAGTGCTGACTCCACCTGGAGTCAGGATGACACCATTCCCCAGCAGGGTGACTTCCCTGATCCACTTGAGGTTGAACGCCTGGCCCTGTCTGTCCTCCAATTTACGTGATTTGTGAAACAGGACAAAGGAAGTGGGGACGTGACTTTTCTGCTCCAGTTTTTGGTCCCGTACATTTCTGCTGCCTCAGAGTAAAGCCTACAGAACACATTTTGTCCTGCTGGAGCGTGGGAGCGAGCCGAAGGCTGAAATTTGGAGAGAAGTTTTGTCAAAGACACAATCCATGTTTCCCCAATAAGCCTCATTAAAAACTGATTTTCATTTCTACTTGATATTCTGTGTCTATTTCTGACTTTATTTCTTCAGACTGGGAACAAGATGACAACATGGTTAAGGACCGCCCCTAAATCACCAGGAGTAAAAAAATCAGGAAAGCACTTGTTGAGACTAAAAAGCACTAGGACAGAAATAAACAGGCTGAAATGACGGGAAGTGACTTGGTTCTAGACCGCTTCCTTAGGTGGGATTGTCAGCAACAGTCTCCCCAAAGAGAAGACACATAGGCAGAATCTGAAAATCGTAGGGTTGCCCACCTGCCTCCAGCCCAGGTGGGCGCTGCTCTGCCAACTGAGCAGCAGAGGTGCATCCCCCAGGCAGGGGGGACTTGGGGAGTCCGGAAACAGAAAGGAATCCAGGGGACCTGACCCCAGTGACCAAGGTTTATATACTTGTTGAAATGGATGTAAAAATTAGTAAGTTGGAGATATATTGAAATATTTGGCGACCAGGCAGCCACTGAAAATGACAACTTTGGAACAGCAGGATAATATAACACTCCTTATACAGTGAAATAAAAAAATTTCCACAGAAAGTCAAAGCATGGATGTACAATGTGATCTGATTTGTATTTTATAACATGGACGTTTTTATTCAATGTCCTGTGTGCGTCTTTACAGATATCTGGGAAAATTTTATAAATTAAACGTGAAACTGTTGATGCTATCTCTAGAAAGGAGTATCATGCAGGGATTTACCTTTCATATAAATTGTTTATTTATTTCTTCCCTTATAATAAACCCTGGGCATTAATGGGAAAAATGAGACATTTCCACTTGGGAAAAGGCCATGCTGGGACCTGGAACTGAAGTTGCATGTCATCGCTGCTCATTGGACAGTGACCCTCACTGAGCTGGCCCAGGAATGTGACAATGGGGGCAGGTTTTCTCAGAGCTTCCAGTGGGAGAACTAAGTCACTGCATTCGACAGGAAAGGGGCATTCAAAACCCTACCCCACTGTTCACCATACTATTATTTCCTGAACTGTACTGATAGAGAAAAAGATCAAACTCTTCTATTGACTGAAATAGGTAAAGGAGAATCACCCTGGACAGTGTGGCTCAAGGGCTGGACGTTGTTCCAGGAAGCAAAAGGTCAGCGGTTTGATTCCTGGTCAGGGCACATGCCTGGGTTGCTGATTTGGTCCCCAGTTGAAGTCCCTGGTCAGGGCACATAGTTGAGGCAGCCAATCGATGTTTCTCTCTCACATTGATGCTTCTCTTCCTCTCTTTCTCCCTCTCTTCCCCTCTATCTAAAAATAAGGAAATAAATTCATTTAAAAAGACTAAGAAAGGATCTAAAGTCAGGTGGAAGGTTACCATCACACCCACCTGGATGAGGGTAGCTCTGTAGCCAGATCACATTCTGCATGGGCGGCTGGCTGATTCCACCTCTCTGACACTGTCATAGCCAAGTCAAGAGCTGCTGGCCACATAAGGACAATGAGGAGGGTCCTAGAGGGTCAGAGACATCAGGGCCACACCATGGGCAGAGGGAGCAGTCCCTAGTGATTTCCTCAGGTCCCTGGTAATGGAGATAGGCCTAGGACCACACAGGCAAGGCGTTTTGGCACCAACACTTAAAGCCAGTCATTTCATTCACCCCCTTTCCCATCTCCCACCTGCAAAACCGTCCTCAGGGCTAATGAGCATTCGTTACTTACAGTGCTATAATCTATGTTCTGTTCTCCAAATATGGCCTTGGACTTACAGGAAATCTCACAGAAGGGGGAAAGAAACTGGATCGAGTCTCTTCTCTGAAGGGGACTCCCCGGGAGTGAAGCCCAGACCCAGCTCTCAGCAGAGAACTTGATGATTGACTTGCTTTTGCCAGCAAAGGCCTTTTCTATCTTCACCTGAACCCACCTCCCTCCCCACAGATGTAGACAATGATTCTGGGACAGACCCTGGGGATTTATGTCCACTCACACTCTCGCCAGAGAGATTGAAAGGCTCTGCTACCTCCTGTGGTGGTGAACCAGTGAGTGCATGTCCCACGTCCATGCATTTTGCTCTCTCAGTGCCCCAGGGGAATTTGTGTGTGTTTATTTGGGAGTTGTGAGTGTGTACGTGTGCATGTTTGGGGTTGGGTGAGGCCAGGATGTCTCTAAAGTGTGCAAGCCCTGGCATAGAAAATAAAAATTCAGCCATAAATTACTTGCTCTCCATATTTATTTTATCAGTCTTAAAATTGCTCTACTCTGATTCCTCCTCTTTAATTGTGGAGGGGAGTCTGTGGTTTCTTGATCTCTCCTGGTAGGGGCCCCAGGGATCCTGTTAAGATGCTATCTTGGAGAAATTCTTACCTCCTAATGAGAACACGTGACTGCCAAACAATCACTGAGCATTGCTCATAAACAGTTTTGACCTGGTGATTTAGGTATACCTCTCCCTCAATTTTCTACAGTTTGCCCTCCATTTCAAACATCTCCAGATTTCTGAGCCACATTTTTCTTCCTTCATCCTGGGTTAAAGCCCACAGCTCCAATGAAAAATGAATCTCTTTCTCTCTCACTGATAACGTTTGATGATTGCAAAGTCCCTCCCATTCTAACTCCCCAAGTATATCTCAGTTGAGTTCTCTAGAGAATCTTAGTTCAGAAACTGTGGCGGAAAGAGCCCTATACAATAACAGCAATATGTTTAATTTACCGGTGAGCAGAAAACATATTGTAGTATGTGAGAGGAGACAAATTATTTTTTTTCCTTAAAATAATCTGTGTGCAACTGAGCCTCACACCACTCACCTCCCCGTTCCCCAGCACACACACTCTGCCCCAGTGAAGGCCTCCTCCCCAGTACTGCCACCTGGAAATTCTCATTCCTCCTCACGAGTCTGTCTCATTCTTTCACCACCCACTTGACTTCAGACACAACCCCAGTCCGTCACAGAGCTCTCGGAGCCCTCTTCAGCCGGCTTAGCTGGAGCTGGACTCCCTACCCCAGCAGACTCAATGCCCTTGTTGTAATACCCTTAATGGTTGTGCTGAACTCACTTTTTTGTACTTTTAATATTCTCACATTGTTCATCTTTCCTGTATTTTACAAGTAAAACAAGATTATTCTAGAAAAATAGATTTCACCCATCAATACCCAGGGAGAGCTAAGGATAAGGATTTGGGCCATGTTCATTCAGATATGCATAATTACCATTTTGAATGCCTTTTAAAAAATATTTTTAAATCCTCACCTGAGGATATGTTCATTGATTTTTGAGAGAGAAAAGAAGGGAGAGAGAGAAACACCCATCGGCTGCCTCACAAACACACACTGACTCGGGACCGAACACACAACCTTTGGTGTAGGGGATGATGCCCCAACCAACCGAGCCACCCAGTCAGGGCACCACATTGATTTCTTCTGAGGAGGACAAGACGATGGCATTTAACACAGCTGACAGGAAGGAGGAAGAGGTGTCATGGTTCATTACCTTTTTAAAATTTTTTTGCTGCTAATCTTTGAAACATTAGAGCAAAAATATTTACTCTCAAAAACCTTACATTTCTTGTGTGCTGGTAATATTTATATTGATTCATATTTTAATTTCAGTAAGAATAAATATTACAAAGCATGAATGGCACCATCATTAGCGATGAACCTTTATTAAATAAAGGTCGTGCAAACCCATAAGTACACCTAATATCATTTTAACATTATTTCTGCCGAGAGAGAAATTCCTCTTTGCAGGGCTTCAGTCCTGTCTTAGTGTTTTCAAGACCACTTGGCACACACAATTTCAATGAGCTAGCTGAAAAAAAATAAAATGATATAAGCAATGGTGAGAAATTAGGAATCTTCATGACTGGTCCCACTATAACTTGCCATGGTACTTCTTTCTAACTCCACAAAGCTATTGTAGGGTATACTCCACCAAAATGAGGGAGTAAACCAAAAAAAAGGGAAGACATGGCATTAATGAACTAAGGACTTTAACACTGAATCTCCAGGATGGCAAAGAGCACGCGTGTGTAGACCAGCACCAAGCACAGGGGCCCCACTAAGACAAACACAGAAGCAACAAAGGTGACAAGCCAGTTGAACCCAGTGGCAGCACTGGCCAGCTTGAGGACAGACAGGATCTCACAGAAGGAGTGGTCGACTTCCTGAGGCCCACAGAAGGGCAGCCTCAGGACAGCAAACACAAGGACAAGGGCCAGGGGGAAGCTGAACGCCCAGGATGTTCAGTAGCAAATCGCACTTTATTTGTCTCAGTAAGGCATAGTCCTTCTTCTTTTAAACTGATAAAAGTATGTAGAGTATAATATTAATAATTACAATTTTGAGCTCATTATAGTTTCTAGATTCTGCTAAGCATTTTGCACATAGTATTACCTCTCAATAAACCTTAGTTAGTGAATTTACTTTACACATACAAAATCTAAACTTCAAAGAAACTAACCATGCTTTGTAAGAAAGAAATCCATACATTTTCTTCTTTAAAAACTCTTCACACACATAAAACATAATTTTAAAAGTAAATATTCCCTTTGATGCAGTTTAAGTATGCAGGTTTAATTTAGCATACAATTTAAAGAAAGTTTTGAAAAAGTCTCTATACAACCTTTCCCACTACTTCTTAACTGTGTTCTACCATTTCATAATTGTGTTAGAGATTCATGTTACATGGTTATTGAACTCACCTCACATTTCTTACTTTAAAGAGCAAATTACTACTGATAATTTATAGTCTTGTCTCATTGATCTAACACTCATCATAGCAATTACACAGTCTGCTCTTGTTTGTGAGAATGTTCTAATTATTTGTCATTTCCCATAGGAGAGAAGTGAAAAAACCAATGAGAGAAAATGTGCATTATCCCAAGGATTCTCAGCTACGTCCACTCTGCCTTCTTCCTCTCGTCCCCACCATCCAGGATCTCCACCTACACTGTAAAGGCAGAGAAACACAGCAGCAGTGAAAGTTCCAATGTGTCTGTGTTTCACCTGACATCCTTCAAGGTTCTCTCCTTGTCAGTTCCATCAGAGTTACACCTTAATCCTCTTTCCCTTGAAGTCCTGGCTCATGTTTTTCATAATTTAAGTTCTTGGTGCCTCAAAAAACATCACTGCCATAAACATATGCAGGAAAAAACCCAAATATTTTAAATTTAGACCAATTCTTGAAGATAACCATTGCCAAATTTAAAATATTTCAATAACTACTATGTAATCAGTCTCAATTCCTATATTTTAAATATTCTGCAAATACCTTGGTTTATTCAATAAAATTTTGTCTATAAATCCTGATTATGGAATATGTAAATTTATTTCATCTTATTCAGAATATCCTTCATGACCATATTACGAGTGCATGCACCAAGCAGAGAGCTGGAAGAGGGGCTCATTTCCTTGTGCAGCATCCTTGTAGAGAGCGACTAAACTGGGCTTTCTCAGGAGCTACTCACAGGAGTTCAAGAACATGCAAAGGATGCCCTAGGCCTAGAGCATGTCTCTGCATTCCTCTGCACATATTGGGTAAGGTAACACACTGGGTCTGTTTACACTCAGTTATTTTTTATCAGTGAGGCTCTCATGACAGTCTCTCCTTTTCAGCCTCCTTCTCAGAGCAGCGTTGACATCTCTGTTCCTCAGACTGTAGATCAGGGGATTCAGCATGGGACTGAAAAGGCTGTGAAACAGGTGGAGGTATTTATTCCGCTTCTGGGGCTCCCCATGTTGGGGTCCAACATATATGATAATGGCTGTGCCAAAAAAGAGCCCCACCACACAAAGATGGGAGGAGCAGGTGGAGAAAGCTTTCCGGCGCCCCTCTGCTGACTGGATCTTCAGGATGGCACATAGAATGTGACCATAGGAGACCACAATTGTGGACACTGGTCCCACCAGCACCAACACACCCGCAACCATAATCACATCCTCGTTAAGCTGTGTATCTGCACAGGTGAGTTTGAGAAGAGCTAGAAGCTCACATAAGAAGTGATTCACTTTCTGGGGCCCACAGAAGGGCAACGGTAATAGCAACACCATATGTACTAGGGCTGGGAGGACTCCTATAGTCCAGCAAGTCACTGCCAGGGTGACACAGACTCTCCAGCTCATGATGGTAGAATACCGAAGGGGCAGGCAGATGGCCACATACCTGTCGAAGGACATCACCACCAGGAGAAGACATTCGATGGCAGCAAAAATCAAGAAAAGAAAGGTCTGAATTATGCAGCCAGCAAAAGAGATGGGCTGGGCTGGCCTGAGGAGGTTGACCAGCATCTGGGGCACCGTGTTGCAGGCATAAGCTATGTCCACAGTGGCCAGCTGGGAGAGGAAGAAGTACATGGGGGTGTGAAGTCGGGAGTCCAGTGAGATGAGCCCCACGATGACCCCATTGCCCAGCAGGGTGAGGGCATAGCAAACGGAGAAGACCCCAAACAGGAGCACCCGCATCCCTGGGCTGAGTGGGAATCCCACTAGGAGGAACTCTGTGACAGAGGTCTGGTTGCCCCCCATTGTCCTGGGAAGGAACAAGGGAGAGAGCTCAGCAGGTCTGAGTGACCAAGGGACATGTCTAATGTGTCACAGGTAGACCTCTGTGTGTCACTGCTTCTTCCCTCGTAAACATCCTCAGTGAAACTTCTGTCCTGTTCATCAGTTACTAAGTGAGTACTATCTACGCATGGCAAATGACACACAAGGAATTTCATTCACCTTGATAAATTAAATGCCAGTGTCCCATTACACTGTTCAGTGAATCTTACCTTTATTTCCAAACTTCCACTACAGTTCCTAACACATTAACACACCTACTGCCTCCCTAACAGTGGACACGTTTCTCAGTGAGCAGGACTGCTTTGGGGGCCTGCCTAAGAGGAGTCCCAACCCCCAGTGCACACATGGACACCGTGGGGAGGGGGCTGTGGTACTGGCCCTGCACCCACATGTGAGGGTGGGAAAGAGGATGCGAAGCCTGTGGGACATCCTATCAGGGGATCTCACATTTTTGTGCCTTCATTAGATGACTTATTGGTCAGCCTTGTAATTTTTACTGGCAGCATCATCTTGAATTAAGTTGAGAGCATGGCAGGCAGACTGCCACCACTTTAGCTGGATTTAAGGAAGAAAACTTTGCCTTTTGACTTTTGTACCCACAGATATTCTACTCTGATCATGCTATTTCATGATCAGATATTACCCATCAAACACTTATCCCTATATGAATATTCATGCTCTATGCCTGTATGTGTGGATAAGTATATGTTACATATTTAGTTACACACATATGCACATACATGCACTTGAATCCTTCGGCACACATATGTGTATATCATGTGAATATCATGTGCATATAGGCACATCTTATGTGAATATAATCCTTATTATATTCTTAACCCTATAATGAACATTTATATTCTATGCCTGTATGTCTGTGGAGAATGTATATATTATGTATATAGTTACATACACACATATGCACACACATGCATTTGAATCTTTACTATGTGGAAGACTAGTTGCTACTTTCTGTATTATTTTCTACTCCTTCACTACTAAAATGCTGCTTGAATGGTTTCTTGATGGGTCATGGTCAGGGATTTGAAACGACTGATCAATATCCAAGGCAAGAGCTAAAGCTCTAACTATATACTCACATCCTTAGAACCTTTAACATACTTTACAGCTTAACACTAACAGAAAAATATTATTCATCATGAATCTTTACTTTCCGTGGTTTATCAATGTTTAGGAAAAGACTTTGTCCCAGGGTGGGTATTTTGAGGTTTGACTTGTGACAATTAAACCACTGCTTCTGTTTCCTTGTCTGTCTGACTCCATACCCTTCTTCTATCCAGCATCCATCTGAATTTCACTAAAATAAGGACCACAAAGAAAAACTCATAAATGCAGTACTATATCAATTCTCCAAATTTCCTCACAAATTAACATTTGTAAGGTTTGATAAGCAAAAGTGTGAAGGTTTCACCCTGATTCAAAGGAAGAATCAGAATTCACAACAGAAACACTGGGAGATGATTTTGTCTTAGTCCAAGAAATAACATCATAACGGTTGGAATCACCTTCGTGAAGAAAGCTGGCTGTTTTAGTAGGACCGAGCTGTATGTCAGTGAATGATTTAACTCAGAGATTTAGATTCCCATGTTATGGGAGAAGTTGAGCAAGAAAAATGCTGAGGTCTCTTCCAACTACAGGATTCATTAGTCCTAAATGTACAGAAAAGTGTTAGCCATTTTCATTTCAGCTTTGTTGCCACATTTGGGGAGAAAGAAGATAGCTATGCTAATACTAAAATGTCTTATGATGAAGGTCACAATAAACTAAAGAAGAAGGACCAGGGAGTATCATCTCATCAAGCTCCTAACTGCTGCAAGTAACTAAAACACAACACTAAAATCCACAGATATTTAATAAACATATTCAATGTTCATCCATATGTCTTGGCTGAAGACATACAAGACAATTCATATCTGCTGTTGTATGGAACGTGCCTGGAGTGACAAGTCTCTTAACAGGACTCAAAAGATGATAATTCTCATATTCAAATAAGTCGCCAAGTAGCTTTTCACTTTGAAAAATAAAACCTTCATGACACTCTTCCATCGCAAACTCCTTTTCTGGTTAAATTGGTCCATTATTTCATGGAAACATGATTTAATTTCATGGCACAATGGAAAGACTTTCAAGAAAATCTCTCAAACACCTAGTGTATCTTATCATTTAAAGAAGAAATTTTACACTAAATGATCAACCTTAGGTGTCTCTAAACGAGGTGATGTCTGAAATTGTCCCATTAGCTTTGTCTACAGATAGCAGCCTCTGGCACTGACAGACAATGACAATCCCATTCCACTGAGATTCTTCATCACAGCCTGTCTGAATTTGAATAGTGAACAAAGACTGGACAACATAAGAAACTTACCACAGACTCACAGCTAAAATTGAGAAGACCAGCTGAATGTGAATGGGGTTGAGCCAAAACACAGCAAGAAAGAGAAAAGCATCTGATTTAGTGTTGAAATGGCCATCTCATAAGCATCTCGTAGGAGAAGAGGTGCCGAACAAGAAGAGATGATTTATTCTCTGCTCCACTCCACCACCTCTCAATATACTTCTGAGTGTTTGGTGTAGGGAGGGATAAAGACCCACCAGGGACACTGCCATTAAGTCCCTTCCAGAGGAAAGGGGGCTCTCAAGGGACTAATCTCTGGTGTTCTCCACAGGGACACCTGTAACAAGGAACTGGATATGATGGTTCCTTCACTCACTGTGGGGTCCATGTCCACCAATTTGGAAGCCCTAAAATAATTTCTGAGACTCCTTCACACATTACAATGACCACACCTTGCATTCACTATGGCTCAAAAACTCAATTTCCCCCACCTACTAACCCTCCAAATAGAGTAGGTGGTACACAGGGCAGCCGGGGCTGATGGGTTTTTTCCATCCTCAGTCTTGGCTGAGTTTTATCTCACACCTAACTGGAATATGTATACTCCATATTTTTTCTCTTTGAATCAGATGGGAATCTAACATGAAAGAAAAACCATGCTGGTGTTATACGATAGTAGAGAGACTTTCATACAACACAATGGTTACAAGGGTACCGGAGAACTACAACAGTAAACACAGAGCTCTCGAATGAACAATCAGAAGTGTGTCAAGCTGTGATTCCTAGGGTTCAAGAGCACAGAGCAGAGGATGGGTGACTGGAATCCAGAAGGCCAGAGGAGTCAGGGTTCACACTCAACCCTATGAGGAGAAGGGGTGTCCCAGTGTCACTGTGGCCCCAGCTGACAATGGTGGATCTGGCTCTGGGAAGCTGAGTAACTAAGGCTGGGCAGGGGGACTTTACTGCCACTGCCAAGAGCTGTTGGGCAAGGCTGACAAGACCAGTGGGCAGACAGGAAGGAGCAAGGTCCCTTTCCCTGCTCCAGGCTCCCAGTCTATTTAGAGCTCCCTACCTACACAACATAAGCAATTGGAAGCCACTAAAAGAAGTAATTGCCCTGGCTGGTGTGGCTCAGAGGTTGGAGTGTCCACCTACCTATTGAAACCTTGGAGTTTCGTTCCTGGTCAGGGCCCATACAGAGCTGGGTTGCAGGTTTGGTCCCAGTTGGCACACATACAGGAGGCAACCAATGGATGTTTCTCACATTTATGTTTCTCTGCCTCTCTCCCTCTCCACCTCTGACTCAAAAAACAAAAAGCATGTCCTTAGGTGAGGATTAAAAAATAAAAATCAACAGTCCAAATGTCCCAGTTTGGTTAAGAAAAGTTGTCATCTGGACACCAGATGCAGGGGTCTCAAGTTTATCACTAAAGAACAACCTCCACTTCACTCATACTGAGAGTTCATTAGTACAAAATTACTTAAAAACACAAACAGGAAGGTGAGGTTTAGATGTGATGCACAATGACTTTTGCTGAATCCTTACCTTGAAGGGAACATGCTAGCTACTCACAGGCAGCACTGTGAGCCACAGGCCTTCCCTCTAAGGTCCAGTCTACACCACACTGACAGTACAGACACAGAGGAGAATGTGTGCTGCTTGCTAAGGGTGGGTGACCACAGGGAAGGAGGGCTTGACAGTGACAGCAACTCATCAAAAGTCAGACGTTTGCTACTTTCTGGTACGCAAAGGCATAAAACAGACCTATAATGGGACGTTCTTCCTGGACTGGTTAGGATGGCTGGATGAGACGTTGCGTGTTGAGTGCCATCGATGTGTAGTGCACAGCACTGGGTGAGGGATGGAAAATACGGTAGCTGTTCTCATAAGAGCCCATCTGATCTTCATATTCAGTGAGCTCTGCTGTCCAGAGGAGGTAAGCAAGTGTTGGGTGGCTTTTCAAAATTGATTTTATGCTATAGTATTTAAAATAAAGACATATATGATATATGAGGGTTTTTCTTACATCTTACAACTTTAGTAGGTGAATTTCTTGTATTTTTTTTATTATCACATATATTTTGTTTTTAGCTTAGTTGGTGCACAGGCTAGTACTGGTTCTCTATTTCTCAGGCACAGGATTCTTTATATATTTATTACAGCAAGCTTGTTAATCTTGTTATTCAGAGATTGGATACCCCCTTTTTTTTCCAGTATTATCAACTGTTGTAGACTGCTCTTCCTGGTTCTAGGAATTGTATCTGACCCCTGTGGCTAAGGGGAAGGGTTGGCCTTTGGAATGGGAGCCACAAGAGACAAAGCTTGTCTCTGGTAGCAAATGCTGCCTCAATTTCCTCCCTGTCCCCAAAGCATGGTCAATGTCCATGGAGGGTAAGACTCCTCAGAGGAGGGGCAACCTAGGCCAGACACGATCACTTGGGAGGCCATCATGGAAGGACTCGGGGGGCTGCAACAAAGAGCAATGGACTCTCGCCCCCTGGCTTTGACAAAGCCCGAGTCCCCATTTTCTCTGGGAGAACCACTTCCTGGCTCTAATCCTCTTAAGCCTGAATACCTGATGGGGAGAGGTGCAGCTCCTTGCTTTTCTAGAGCGTGTCCTGGGGAACCATCTGGCATCACAAAGACTTGCTGATAAACCTGTGAAATCTGCTAAGAGTGCTTTCATTCATATGTTCAGGGTTCAAGCAGGAAACCCTAAAACTCTGTTTCTGGCTGACTCTGACTCGGACTAAGCCCTCAGATTTCTTTGAAATGTTATCTACCTTTTGATCTTTGCCACCCTGTATTCATTTGTATTACAACCCAATAAAAGCCCTTGGAGGAAGGAGCTCAATGCCTTTTTCCCCTGAGAAACTGGCCACTGCTCAAAGCCTTTTTCCTCTGGGAAACTGGCTACCTCTCCTCCCCAAGCAGATCACATCATGTCTCAGTCATGATTACTCTGACCCGTGGCACACAGAGGGGAGCCTAAGAGGCCTGTGAGGGGTCGAGGATAGGATCTAGCACCGCAGGTGTGGTGACTGGGCCTGGTTTCCGGCCTCGGGGCTATCTTGGGTTATAACAGTTCTCTGACCCTTTGAGAAACTAGCCACCTCTCCTTTCCCATCAACTCATATCTTTGGACTGTGCATCACGTATCCGGAAAGTATGTTACCTTGGGAACGTCTGGACTCTAAGGGAAGAGATAAACTTTGTAGGTCAAGGAAGTGAGCTACGTGCCAGAAGGCTTCTCCTTTGTCCTCTATGTACTCAAGATTGTATATAAGCCAGAAGACTGCTCAATAAACTTGCCTTATGCCAGCAGAGCATTTGGTCCTCTCCTTTATTCAGTCCCTCGCTCAGCCTCACGACCACCCTTGCTGCAGCTGGCTGTGGGCTGCGGCAGAGTGGCGCCGGAACAGGGACCTGAAGAGTCCAAAATTGTGAGGATTTGAGACCCCGAGAGGACCGCTGCTACGGCCCAGTAAGTTAAAAGTGAAAGTAGCAGGAAGCGGTGTTGGAGAGCATAATAATGGGGAATTGTTTGAAAGGGGACGACTCTGAGCTAGATAAGTGGGAAGAAAGGACTAGAGGCAGTCCCACTCTGCGGGCTACATGCTCGGCAGAGGATTTGTTTAACAACCCCCCCCCCCCCGCCTCTGCCATCTGCACCTCCGCCGCCGTTACAGCCTCCGCCGCATGAGCAACCAGATGTTAAGCTTGAGGGTCTTGAATCTAGAGATCCAGACCCTGCGGAGGTCAATTGGGACGATCTAGAGGAACGAGAGGCGGCTTATGATCCCTCTCACGGAGCATTCGTTGCCACCGAAGCTAGAGAGGATAAGAAAGATAAATCAGAGCAGGTTGTGCTCTTTAAGGATCTTCTGCAGTTGTTGCACTCCCTTCAGGAGCAGACTCAGGGTTCTGGGAAGAATGTTGCAAATAGAGAACGGACCTCTGTTTCTGAGGATCCTTTGTTTCCCAGAGACCCCACCTCTCCGTTGATAGCTCGAGTGGGGTTCCGTCCGCATCCTCCCCGGGAGGACGCTGTCACGTCGCCTTTGCAGACTGCGCTGCGGCGGGCGCTCCGTGATGGGGAATCAATAGATGGTTTCTCCCCCGAGAGACAGATTTTCCCTGTCCTTCAGAGGCAGAATGATCAAGGCCAACAGTGGCGAGATTATGAGCCTATTCCTTACAAGACCTTGAAGGAGTTAAAATTAGCCTGTGCCCAATATGGGGCTAGGGCTCCCTTCACCATTGCTACCATGGAAACTATCGCGAGCCTTGCTCTTCCCCTGCAAGACTGGAAAACTATGTGTAAGGCAGTGTTAACTGGGGGTGATTATTTGTTATGGCTGGCTGAATATCATGAGAGCTGTGAGCAACAAGCTAGGTCTGAAGCTGCTTGCAGGCTTGGAATAACATATGAACAATTAGCAGGAACGGGGAATTTTGCAGATACCCAGCAGCAACTGAATTTTCACCCCCAAGCATATGATTATATCCGCTGGTCTGCCTCTGCAGCATGGAAGAAATTACCTAAGACAGGGGTAAGAAAGGAAGAATTGTCCAAGATTCGGCAAGGCCCTGACGAGCCCTTCCAAGATTTTGTAGCTCACCTTCCTACCTCTACTTAGCGTGTTATTGATGAGCCCGAAGCTGCCACTATAGTAGTTAGAGAAATGGCCTTTGAGAATGCTAACACCACTTGTCAGGTAGCACTGCAGCCTTGGAAGGGCAGGGCTACGTTGAATGATTATATCAAGTTGTGTGCAGACGTTGGACCAGGATATATTCAAGGAATAACTTTAGCTGCTGCCCTTAAGGGACAGACAGTTAGTGAGTTTCTAGCTATTAAGGGAAAAGGAAAGGGAAAACCAGGACCACCAGGCAGCTGTTATATTTGTGGAAAGATGGGCCATGTTGCGAGACAGTGCCGAGACTCCAACTCTAATAATCCCAATGCACCTGTCACCAGTCGAAGGAAGTCTCCCGGCTTATGCCCGCGGTGTCGGCGCAGTAATCATTGGGCTAATGAATGTCATTCTAAGAGAGATAGGGAAGGGAGATTACTTGCTCAGTCGGGAAAAGACAAGAGGGGCCAGCCTCGGGCCCTGCAACATACGGGGCGATGGCGACCTCCAGTCATCTGCTGGGGCCGGAGCAAAAACAACTATATCCGAGCTCTGACGTGCAACCCTAGGGAGCGCCGGACTGGACCTTTGCCTTGCCGGACATGTCGTCTTAACTCCTGACATGGGGATGCAGGCGTTACCAACCCATGTCTTTGGGTCCCTACCTGAAAAAACTGTAGGGATAATATTAGGAAGAAGTGGATTTACTATGAAGGGTTTGACAGTCTCGCCAGGAGTCATTGATGCCGATTATACTGGAGAAATAAGGATTATGGCCAAAACTGAACAGCATATAATTAATTTGCCTGCCGGCACTCGTGTGGCTCAGCTATTGCTCCTCCCTTATATAGATAATCAGAACAAAGCCTATATACAACCATACCGAGGAGCGTCAGGGTTTGGGTCCACTGATGCCTTTTTATTGAAGGCCATAAAAATGGAAAGGCCTGAGTATCACTTGACCATTAATGGAAAAATTTTTAAAGGAATTCTAGATACTGGAGCTGATGTTTCTGTTATCGCGCTTGAGCATTGGCCTAACTCCTGGCCACTCCACCCCACTTCCACTGCTCTGCAGGGAGTGGGACAGTCCACCTCCCCATATCAGAGTTCAGCCATTTTGAAATGGAATAATGACGAGGGAGCGCAGGGAACCTTTCAGCCTTATATACTTCCTCATTTACCTGTCAATCTGTGGGGACGAGACATTATGGAACAGATGGAACTTGTCCTTTGGCAGCCTGAGACCCCTGTCCAGTCTTTTTCCTAGCGGCCATTGATACTCCTGCCCCATGCGCTGACCCTATTTCATGGAGAGATGATATCCCTATATGGGTAGATCAGTGGCCACTTACTCAAGAGAAACTAGAGGCAGCTAGAAAGCTGGTGCAGGAGCAGCTTGCTGCCGGACATATTGAGCCTTCCACGTCACCATGGAATTCTCCTATATTTATTATCAAAAAGAAGTCAGGAAAGTGGAGGCTCCTTCAGGATTTGAGAAGAGTAAATGCTTCCATGTTCCTCATGGGTGCGTTGCAGCCTGGACTTCCATCTCCTGCTGCCATCCCTCCATCTACTTATAAGATTATGATTGACTTAAAAGACTGTTTTTATACTATTCCGCTGTTCCCCTTCTGATTGTCAGCAATTTGCTTTTAGTGTTCCCTCCACTAACCTTCGGGAACCAATGTTAAGATTTCAATGGAAGGTTTTACCTCAGGGTATGGCTAATAGTCCTACCTTGTGTCAGAAGTTTGTGCAGCAAGCTATTCAGGGAACACGAGATGAGTTCCCCTCGGTTCTAATCATTCATTATATGGATGATATCTTGCTAGTGCATTCCAATCATGACCTCTTGATTTTAGCATTTTCTAGGATGAAACAAGACTTAGCCGTTTTCGGTCTGCAAATAGCAGCTGATAAGATCCAAAGTGCTTACCCTTACTCCTATCTTGGATACCAACTTAAGCCTCTGACTTTTTCCCCTCAAAAATTGCAGATTGATACTTCGCACCTGCGGACTTTGCATGATTTTTCAGACCCTACTAGGAGAAATCAACTGGATACACCCATCTTTGAAACTTACCACCGGCGACCTTAAACCTCTTTTTACTTTATTTAACGGAGATTCCAATCCTGCCTCTCCTCGAGCGCTCACCCCGAGCGCACGGCAGGCCCTACAGCTGGTGGAAGACGCTCTTCAGTCCGCCCAATTGTCTTACTGTGATATTTCACAACCTTGGTCCTTGTTAATAATACCTTCTTCTATCGCCCCAACAGGAGCTCTCTACCAACATGGGGTACTCCAGTGGATCCATGGCCTGGCAACACCGAAGAAGGTGCTTGCCTCTTATGCCTCGTTAGTAGCTGAACGAGTTCAGCAGGGCCACAAAGTGTCTATCCAAATCTTAGGACCAGACCCTCCTGTTGTAGTCATACCCTATACTTCCGAGCAGTTTTCCTGGCTAATGAACATGAATGATTCTTTTCCATTGGCCTTTGAAGGCTTTCAGGACAGGTCTCTCATCATTTCCCGAAGGACAAGATTTTGCATTTTGCCTCTCAAGCCCATTTTATCTTTCCCAGAAATCTCTCCCTCACCCCTTTGACTTCCGCCATCAATTTATTCACAGATGGTTCATCTAATGGACGAGCTGTTCTAATCACCCCGGAAAAATCCCAGGTTTGGCAGGTTGCCTCCAGTTCTGCTCAAGAAGTCGAACTCTTTGCTGTTCATCAGGCCTTCCTCCTTATCCCTGAACTTTTTAATCTTTACTCTGACAGTCAATATATTGTCCATGCGTTAGCTGTTTTAGAAACTGTCCCTTTAATTATGACTTCTAATTGTACGGTTCTCCAGTTATTTCACTCCATCCAGCAATTGCTTCGACAGCGAAAAGCCCCCTGCTTTGTTGGTCACCTTCGGGGACATTCATCTCTTCCAGGACCTTTGGCGACATCGAATGCACTCGCAGACTCCCATACTCACGTCTTTCTTTCGCAGCAGCAACGTGCTCAACAATCCCATGCCCTTCACCACCAATCTGCCCGATCTCTTCGGTATCAATTTCAGCTTACCTGAGAGGTGGCACGACAGATTGTTAAGTCGTGCTCAACCTGTTCTCAGCTGCCTCCAGTACCCCATTTTGGTGTTAACCCCAGAGGTCTCAAGCCTAATGATCTCTGGCAAATGGATGTTACGCATTGCCCCTCCTTTGGCACACTTCGATATCTACATGTCACTATTGATACTTCTTCTCATTTCCTTTTTGCCTCCCCTCTATCAGGCGAAAGCGTTCGCAATGTAATCTCTCATTTGCTATCTTGCTTTTCAGTACTTGGTGTCCCCAAAATTTTGAAGACCGACAACGCCCCTGCCTATACCAGTAAAGCCTTCGCCTCTTTCTGTACTTCCTTTCAAATCCTTCATAAGACAGGTATCCCTCATAACCCTCAAGGACAAGGAGTCATCGAACGAGCGCACCTTTCTCTCAAACAACAATTTGCTAAACTAAAAGGGGGGAGATGGTATAGCCCCCACTCTCCAAAACTGCTTGTATCTCATTCCTTATTTGTTTTGAATTTTTTAACCATAGATTCGGAAGGGCGCTCCGTGGCGGACAGGCACTGGGGGCCGCGCATGCGGCACTACCCTCAAGTATATTGGAGAGACCCCATAGATGGGTCTCGGCATGGGCCTGACCCGGTATTAGTTTGGGGCCGAGGGCATGTTTGTGTTTTTCCCACAGACACTGAGTACCCACGCTGGTTGCCCGAGAGGTGTGTCCGCCATGCCCAAGAGCAAAATAAAGAAGCTCCGAAGGAGACTCGTGGCCATGTCACTGAGGAACCGGAACACCCATCCCCGGAGAGCCCAGAGGAGACTCCAGCAGTTGGCGCTGATCTTGAGCCTCCTGTGGATACTGAAAACTCAAATGAAGGCTGGAGAATAATCGGACCTATCAGACTATGCTTTGGAAGGCTGTCGCCTCCCTCCATCATGTCACCATAGCCAAGAGACAAGTAGTTTGGATGCATATAGGAACACAAGACGCTATCTCCGTAGACGGAACCCAGAAAAATGTATCTGTCATAGCTTGTGTACCCGACCCCTTTGCGTTTATTGCAGGGGATTTGCAGCTTGTTCAGAATACCATGTATAATTTTACCTGTCACGATTGTATTTTAACCAACTGTCTTAATTCCTCCTTGAATGTGAGCTGCTCGAGCAAATGTAAGTAACGAGGATCCTCTTTTGCATTTGAAGTCTAGACTGTTTGACCCTGAGGTGGTAAGGCGACATGTTGCCGTAAGTCCACCCAGGGGCTCCCAAAGGAGGGGACGCCCTCGGGAGTAGTGACTAGGTCACTTTTGGTTTGGATGCGTGAGAACCGCGGTTCGCCTGTGTGAGAGGAAATTAGGTTCGCTTGTGTGAGAGGAGAAAGTAGGTCTGTGCCGGTGTCAGTCTTTGTTTGTTACGGCTATGTCAGTGTCTGTGTTTCTATGTCTAGTTTGTGATTTTTGTTTCTGAGCGTGTTTGTAAGCCAAATCAACGGCTTGTATGTCGATCTGAAAAAAAGCGGCAGAAATTGGATATAACCAAAACGAAGTTCCACTATGTTATATAAAAAAAAGGGGGGGGGAGATGTTGGAGCCCAAGAGGCCTGTGAGGGGTCGAGGATAGGATCTAGCACCGCAGGTGTGGTGACTGGGCCTGGTTTCTGGCCTCGGGGCTATCTTGGGTTATAACAGTTCTCTGACCCTTTGAGAAACTAGCCGCCTCTCCTTTCCCATCAACTCATATCTTTGGACTGTGCATCATGTACCCGGAAAGTATGTTACCTTGGGAACGTCCGGACTCTAAGGGCAGAGATAAACTTTGTAGGTCAAGGAAGTGAGCTACGTGCCAGAAGGCTTCTCCTTTGTCCTCTATGTACTCAAGATTGTATATAAGCCAGAAGACTGCTCAATAAACTTGCCTTATGCCAGCAGAGCATTTGGTCCTCTCCTTTATTCAGTCCCTCGCTCAGACTCACGAACACCCTTGCTGCAACTGGCTGCGGGCTGCGGCAGGGGACTTAAAAGGAAAGTCGCCCCCACAAACTATCATGAAAATTATATCCAATTTGCTTCTTCCTTAACTGGGAATAAAACTATACACTTCTGCAATGGGATATTTTGGAAAAATAATGGCAAGCAGACTATTTTCATCTCTTATATCAACACTTAGAAATAAAACTCAAAATTTACCCCAATTAACTGGTTGATTTTTTAAGTCAAAATGCAGACATTCCAAACACAAAAGCAGGCCTGCCTATTTTTAATGCTAATACGTAATTAAATTTCCATCTGTGTTTAAAATGGTGTCTCTCAACCAACTATGATCAACTATGTAGTTTGTGTATGTAGTTGTTGACAAAGAATGCTTTTCTAACAGGAAGTAGATTACACAGTATGTATCATTTACTAGAGAGAAAAAAAAGAATTTAAAAATTCTTCAATTCAATTTTTATAACACATAAAAATGGCAAAATGGATTTTTTTCTTGTAATCCCTACAAGATGAGGAGAGGAGAGAGACTGTATGTTCCCAGAAGATCTAGGTGCAGACTCTTGGGAAGCATCTCCCTGCCTCACACACCACACCCTCCTCTCCTTTCCAACCCATGTGACCGTGGACAAATGAGACCTCTTGGAAAAGGACCACCATACACTGTTTCCATGTCTTATGAGAGGCACAAATTTCGAAAAATCAGTACCTGGCAAGCCCACACATTTTAATGAGCCATGGCCAACTGCACTGATGGAATCCTTTAGCCATGTCCAGTGTGCCGCCACAGCTGGTCCAGAGTGGCAGAAGCTCCCACCTCCTTGTGTCTGGTCACAACCACATGAGCCCTAAACGAGGACCACAGGTTCCCAGTTTCTCTCAGAGCCCAGGAGAAACCAGGCTCCTTGAGCACCCGGAGCCATGGAAGCACAGGGGAAGCTGGAGTGTGTTGCAGGAACACCAGCTGAGATGAGGAGTGGGCAGGAAGTAGGGTACCAGACCAAGAGCAGGAAGCCAAACCTAATCAGTCCAGCAATCTTGCAAAGACATCTTAAAGTGTAAAGCCATTCTCAGTTCCCAAACCAGGAATGTCTCCAGATGTTGAAATGGCTTTTGCCAAATGCTGACTTGGAAAATTTGCTTTTCCTTTGGTTCATTAAGAGAGAATAACCACTTATGCATTTCTGAAAAGAAATATGACCCTCCAGGGTCTATAACCATCTACCCAGGAGATGGAATAATCTCTCCTTGTGAGCCAGTTCTGCTCTTCTATCAGCAAATGCTTATTCACTGAGGGGCTTCCAGGTCTCCGAGAAACAGTGCCTGCCCTCAAAGGGCTTTAGGTCTGGTGCAAGGACAGCCTGGGATGTGGATGAATAGGAGACAATGTGGACCATGGCCCTTCCATCAGAAGCAGTCATCACTGGGCTATAAAAGCAGATGCACAAGATCCCTGGTCTAGTTGGGGATGGGGGCTTCAGGGCACAAAAGAGCTATCATGGAACTGACAGCTGAGCTGAGACCTCCAGGGCCTCAGGACTCATGGGAGTGACTCAGAGAGAGTGAGAGCAGGTGCAGGGTTCAGATTCTCTGTGTATAGAGAGGTGCACGAAGGTGGCTGGCTCAGATCAGAGCATGCTGCCTCTGTGGACTTATTTTATTCCCAAGAATCCCATTGAGGTGCTGCTGTTAGCCTCATTTCACAAATGAGGAAACTGAGGCACGAGGAGGTAAACAGACTTTTCCAAGATCCTCCAGCTAGGCAGTGGCCAAAAGTAGTTCAAAATGAGTGGGGCACGTGGGGGAGCAGGGGGAGGCCCAGGCTGCCTGGAGATGGAAAAGCAGGAAGAGGCCAGGGAATGCAATGTGAGGCATTTGCAAGCACCCAGGCAACCCCGGCAGGAGGTCCAAGGTGTTGGCACTGGGAGCTGAGGTGAGGTCTGCAAAGCTCACACCACCTGCCTTGCAGAAAATGTGTTGGAGACAAATGAGGTCCTTGGTGGGAGACCAGCAACCCTGTGAGGGTCCACAGTAAACTGAGCTGGAGGAGGAGCAGTGAGGGTGGCTGAGACTGTGTCCCCAGCCTTTGGTGAGGAGTTGATTGAACAATGGCTGCTGGCATAGGGCAGGATGAGGAGAGGAAGGCCCAGAGGCCAGTTGCCAGGCTCCTGGCTTGGGTACCACACAGATGGTGGCAGCCCCAAAAGAATTCTCTGAGATCCCAGAGTAACAACAAAGGGACTGGCTATGATCCTCGACTATTTCATGGCACCAGGCTGGACCCCTGGAAGAATACATCTGCCCCAGGGGTCATCCAATGTGACCAGCACTTTCCCAGACGCAGGCTCCTTCTCCCCTGCCCAGTGTTTGGGAGACCTGGGCCCACACTGGTGTCTCCAAGTCCCCCTGGTCTGTGTTTCTGGATGATTCCTGTTTTAGAAGGGCCTGGCTTTGCTCACTCCAGGAAAGATGTGTACGCAGGAGTCTTGGTGAAGAAGGAACAAATACACCTAGGTGCCTCTGGACTTTTGCATCTACACCCAATAGGCCGAATTCTTTTTGGAACTACTATCAGGCTTGGCCCAGACATATTTTCCTGACATATGTTGGTTTTCAGTGAAATTGGATTGGTCTCTTTCTGATTCTTCTACACTTAACTCATTCATAAGATGTGAGGACACAACTACTTGACATCTGGGAAACCTTCCTGGGTATTTTGTGACATTCTAAAGCCTCATTTTCTTTTGTCTTAGACATAGGGAACAGCAGCTTGCCATGTGTAAACAAACTTTATCCAAGATGATTTTAAATGTCTTCTCAGATGGAAGTAAGAAAACAGAAAACAAGGGATGGAGACACAGCAGAAGGCATATGGAAGAAGGCATACATTGGGGCTTTCAAATAACACCAAAAGACTATAAAAATAAATGTCGTTAAGATACCAATGATGTGGTAAGTACCAGAATCACCTCTGGCTTGCAAAATTTCTACCCCATTGGCCTTATCCTATGCCCCTCTGCAGAAGGCACTTGAAGATACTAAGAGAACAGATATGCTGAGCAGTCGGCTTTCACTCTGTGGCTACTTCTGACTATTCTCATACCCACAAGTCAGCTCAGTGTCCTGAATGAATTAGTGCTTCCCACGTTTGGGCCCTATAGGTGGCCATCAGGAAGGGGTCACCAGATACATAAACCGTTTAAGATTGAACTTTGTTTTCCCCTTTGGAGATTTCCTCCTACTTCTTGAGAAAGAAACCCAAATCCATACAGAAACAATCATTTCTGATGACTGCTGACACATCTGGGGGTTATGAGAAAAGTCTGCATCCCTTCTCTTTGTGCAGCCAAGAGTTGCAAGGACTTACTTTTGGACTCATGCACTGCGCCCTTCTCTTTTTTCTAGACCAATTTAGGCTCATCTCTGTCTTCTCTGCTAAGCCATCACTCAGGGCCCACCTCTGAGGCAGTTGGTCTATAAACAGTCTATGAAGCAAGGAGTCACAACAGGCAACAGCTTGCCCAGGGAGGCGTAAACAGGTGGCGGACCTCAGGCAGAAAGGTACACTCCTTAGAATGCAGCCCTGTGGGGCATGAGGCAGCCGACCCAAGTGTTCAGGCTCTGGGACGCATCCCCAGTGAAGGCTGAGGCTGATGATGAATTCTGGTGGGCTGATTTGCAGAGAAACACGCCTGATTACTCTGGGCTTCTGAGAACAGTGTCCTCTAGACGAAATGGAACCCAGACCATAACAAGCTGAACCAGCTGAAGCCACTGTCACCAAGGGCTCTGTCCCACACTTGACCACAGCAGCAAGGCAGGAGGCAACCCAAATGGGATGCCATGCCCCACCTCAACGCAGAGTTTCGTGGATCAGACTATGGACACAAACAGTACCTGGCACAAACACCTTGTCTTCTGTTTTTTTCCAATCACACTTTGCTTTCATAATATCAGTATGTGACCCAAAAAGCCTGGTGAAAACCTGCAGTTGCACATATGCACATAAATCAGCTAGAAAATTGAGATTTAAAAATATGGGATTTGGACCTCTCCAAATCAATCCATAACGGGCCCTCAAGGCATATGCCTTCAAATCATTCGTCTGGGTTTTTCTTGCAAAAATAACAAAATCCACACAGGACGCAGGGATGTGAATGAACAACTCAAAGTGGGCAATTCAGGTACCAAAGAGCCAATGAAACCACAGAAATGACAGACAGAAAAGCAAAGGGAAAAAGGCAAACCAATGCAAAGCAATGCACAAGAATTCCAGCTCCACCAGGGAAGAATATCTGAGAACTTTGGGGGGGACATGGATATGGACACATGGACATGGACACATGAACAGGGACACATGGACATGGGCATGGACACACGGACATGGACATGGGTCTCACCTTGGAAGAGCCAGCATGCACCTTAGACCAGCATTCAACTTGGCAGAGCCTTAAGAGCACATTTACTCATGCTAACTGAAGAGCTAAATATTTTGTATTTCTTAAACAATAAAGAAACTGAAAAGTTACTCATCTCTTTCTCACACTTGGTAAGAACACTAACAAAATCTATGTCTCAAAAATGTGTATCTCTGAGAGAGAAGTTTTAAAAAAAAAAGTACCAGGGGCCTTCTAACCCAATGTATTCCTGTCCATGTTTCCATAGGTTGTTCAGCCAATAGGAAGCATCGTACTGCAGTGAGTCAGCCCCAAATTCATCTTCCAGACCATCCAGTTGGGAGTTTTATTAGAATCATGTAGAAGAGTTTGTAAAAATAGCCATGCCCAGAACCACCTGCAAAGATTCATTTTCACCAATCCAAAAGGACCTGTGAACTTCATTCCTACCTGATGCAGTCCCTTACACCTAACCAAGAGCCAACCATTTATTAGACAAGGATGAGCAGCAAGAATGAAGCCGTTTACTTGAAAATAATTGTCTCTGCCAAAATTAATCCTGCACATAGAGCCTCAAGAAGACTCTGATGGGATTCAACACCCTCCCTTTAGCATGAGGAAAGGGGAGGGGGAGGGGAGGGGAGGGAGGGGAGGGGAGGGGAGGGGAGGGGGAGGGAGGGGAGGGGGGAGGGGAGGGAGGGAGGGGGAGGGGAGGGGAGGGAGGAGGGGAGGGGGAGAGGAGAGGGAGGAGAGGAGAGGGAGGAGAGGAGAGGAGAGGAGAGATAGAGGGGGGGAGGAAAGGAAAGAAAGGAAAGGAAAGAAGGAAAGGAAAGGAAAGGAAAGGAAAGGAAAGGAAAGGAAAGGGAAGGAAGGAAAGGAAAGGAAGGAAGGGGAAGAAGAAGAAGAGAAGAAAAAGAAAGGAAGGAAAGGAAGGAAAGGAAGGAAAGGAAGGAAAGGAAGGAAAGGAAGGAAGGAAGGAAGGAAGGAAGGAAGGAAGGAAGGAAGGAAGAAAAAAAAGAAAAAGAAAGGAAGGAAGGAAGGAAGGAAGGAAGGAAGGAAGGAAGGAAGGAAGGAAGGAAGGAAGGAAGGAAGGAAGGGAGAAAGACATTGAGAATGTGTCCCGGTCTTCAGGAAGGTGATCATGGTACCTGAGGAAGAGTCGCCTGGGCAGCTTTTTCAATGAAAATTCTGAGGTCCCAAACCCAAACACTCTGCTCCCAAAAGTGGGTTTGTGGGGTGAGGCCAAGAAACCCACTTTTGGAACAGCTATTGGGGCTCTCGTGGTTCTAACGAACTTGGTTCGGGTGCCACCTGTTGAGAAATGAGGCCCTGGGACCTTGGCCCAAGGTTGGTGTACAAGCCTTGCTATGGTCCAAATGTTTCGCTCCCCAAAAACTCACACGTTACAACTCTAACACCTAGTGTGATGGTTTTGGTGGCTTTCCCGAGAGAGAGAGAGAGAGAGAGAGAGAGAGAGAGAGAGACCACAGAATCAGCATGTGGCCCAGCGTGCCCGCCATGGCAGGCAGCCATAAAAGGAAGGACCTGTTTGTGTACTGTGTCCACTGGCCCTGATCAAGGGCAAGGTGAGCTTCAGAGCCATTCCAGACCAGTCTTTGCAACTTCTGGCAAGAGGTCTTACCATAATAAGCCACAGCCCTTCTATTAGACACTACTGGTGGGCATCATCAACTTCTGTCACAGCATCATTAAGGTTAGGGCAGGACAAAAATCTCAGTGTTATGAAAGGCAACCCTCAGAGACCTGCCTTCCTGCTATGTGGCCTCCTCTCACAGTTCCCTCCTGAGCTCACACTCAGCAGCATACACTGGGGGCTGGGATGCACTTCCTGCCCCTCATCCCCTCACTACGGATTAGCCCCGCCAAAGCACCTGTACAAGAGTTGGAGAGGCCTCTGCAGACCGAGGTGAGGGCAGATGCCTCATGCAACAGGAGCTGAGCCCAGCCTGTGCGCCACTGTCTGCCCAATAACCAGCACATGCTGGAAGGCTCAATGCATATGGGGCACTAACTAATACAGGTCTGCGGGATGAAGAAATGAATGAGTGAGTGAACTAGTATTGACTAGGCCAAGCAAAGGACAAGTAACAAACAGAAGCTGTGATAAACCTGGCCCCTGTTTTACACAGGCCCCTGTGATAAGCCTGTATAAAATGACTGGTGAATCCCAGATGAGGGCTTTCGTGGGCAACAGATGATCTGGAGACACAGTGAAGACCTGCCCCTTATACAGCTGGGCTAATGGAGGGGCCTGGCTTCAGTCCTTCATACAGAGCAGGCGCTGGTTGGTGGCCAATGAGCCAGCCCGAGACTGTGGGAAAAGCTGCTGGAAGCCATCTCCATATCTGGACAAGCAACTCAAAGCACCAGCAGGTCCACAGCACTGTTTGTAACTAGAACAAAGATGGTCTGAAGCACTCACTCCCCTGCATTTGCCAGGACCCTGTGAATCTCTTTCATGGTCCACTCCTGGCCAGAGTGTTCTCCCTGATAGTTTCAGGTCACTGCTCACCCCCCTCTTCAGGCTGTGTCTGGCCCTGGGGCAGGGCTGAGCAGAAGGGGACCCAAGGGCCAGGCCTCTATGAAGGTACTGTGTTCACTTCTGACCTGCCACTCACTCTCCCATTTTTTTTCAGCTTGGCTTCCCGGGCTCCAAACGGCCAGATTTTCTCTGAAGCCACAGCACACATGGCAAAGCTCTTCTCCTCACCCAGCCCAGCATGGCTCCTCCCAGCAACCTGGGCCTCAGAGCCTCTGTGTCAGCGCCCTGACCCATGGCTGAGGCCTGTTTTCTCTCCCGGGACAGTGACCCTACCTCCCAGAATGCCTGCCGTGTGTCTGTTGACTTTTCTCCTTCCTGTCTTCTCATATTTGCTCCATCTTCCCCATCTGTAAATGGCACTTCTTGGTGTGTGTAGTAGGCCTGGGACCACAGGCATGTGTCCCATCTGTATAGGCCTGTTCCAGTCAAAGGCAGATGCCTGTGGTGCCCTGTCCAAGCAGGCAGGGGAAACGTGGCCTAGAGTGTGGTCAAAGGGAGCTCTGTGTGTCTTTGTGGCTGCATGTTTGGGTGGCCTCTTGCTCCTTGTTTTTTGCTATTTTTACTTTGAAAGACTCTCCTGTCCACAACCCCTGCTCTGCCAAGGGAAATGAGGTGGTATGAAACCATCAAGTCATTTTAAGCCCAGAGAGTCTTGGGTTCGAATTCCGTGCCATGGTTTTTTACCTGCCCCTACCTGTCCTCCTCTAGGGGACACAACACAAGGGACATAGGGACAGGCCAGCCTCCCACTTTGGCTCTTGTTAGGATGTGGGATCAGAGCAAGTGGCAAGGTCTCCTGTCTGGTGGGAACTCCCTCACGCCAGCCGCCCACCCACCCACCCACCCTTTTAGGGCTGAACAACAAGAAAAGGCCCCACAGACCCCTGTCACTTCTGCTCACACATGACCTGCCCCTCCCAGGGCCTAGGAAAGAAGGGCACAGTCATTTCATGTTGAACTCTATGTCCTCAATTGCTGAGTTTTTTTGAAACAAAACCCCATTCTTACATTTTGTATTGAACACTAAGATCCCCTTTTTAACAAGAAACAGGTCAGTTTGTACATCAGAGGGAGGAATTGTAAGAACTGGTGACTAGGGAAGAAATGCTCTTGGTTCATGGAAAGAACAGCTACCCTGTCAGCACTTAACAGATGCCAGACACTCGGCTAAGTGGTTTACATATTTTCATCATATTGTTTTGGCCACAAGGAACTGAGACTATGCTGGAGGAAGATGGTGGAGAGACGGAAAAGAGACTTTCTGCACAACATAAAATTAATGACCAGATGGAACATGGCCTTTTGTAGACCCACCAAACATTGTGCTCAGGGGTCGCCCTGGATGCAGCTGAATCGGGGACTCAGAGAATTCTTACTGCCCAAGACTGCCAGGAGCATGGACATGTTGTACATTTTTAATTCTCTTCTGGAATAAGCATGTCATCATGAAAGTAAGGAACAAAGAGAATGGTGAAAAAATTAGATAATGTCTTCAGAAAAGGTCTTGTCTGTGTGTCTTTAGAGCTAATGACGACCTGGAAACCTGGAGAGCCTAGCTCTCTTTCCAAGGATGGTGCTTGAATGAGCCATGGGAGACCTCCGGGGGGGGAAGCAAGGGTAAGAGCTTGAAGGGGACGGGCAGGCCAGCTGAGAGCAGGGCCTGGAATGGCCCCCTGGAGTGCAACAAAGGCCAAGCTGGTGGGCTCCTCTGTGTTCCCACTGCACCTGGGCCAGTGACCTAGGATAAAACGTGGGTGCTATCAAATATGCAATCATTGCCTTCCTCTTCCTAAATGACTAGAATTGACTAGTCAAAGTACATAATTAAAACAATGGGGACTCATAGAGTTTTATATACATTCTGGTAAGATATTTTTCAAAGACACAACCAATAACTTAGGAAAAAAACTATTTGTAAATGGCTGAAACAAATAAGGAGGCAGACAGAATTCTCAGTGAAACAACTTGTTTCATCTGAGGTGAGCCACAGACAAACCACATGTTCTACGGGAGCCAAGTGCACTGTGTTATAGCTTTGCAGAAAGGTCAGGAGGGAACACCTCTGTCATGGCGGCTAGTGACACACACAAGTGGTTGATCAGCTCATCTGTGAGCACAAGGAAAGTAGAAAAAGACAGAATAACATGAAAGCAATTCGTTTTCCTTTTAAACACTGGCGATGACTTTAGACGATGTTGCATCTAAAATTTCCCAGGTCAAGAAACCAAGGGGGTTTTGTTTGTTTGTTTTGGTTTTGTTTTTTTTTTAAATCTAAGAAAAAGCCTGGAGCAGATATAATAGACAGGTACCTGAAATGAAGATAGAAGTGACCACAGTTACATACACATGGAAGAAAGATTGATGGTTCACAACATAAGGGGGAAAGTTTCATGAATCTATGTTTCTGTTCTTCCATAGAGTGAAGATTTTTGGAGACTGCAAAGAGCAAGGTCCTTGAATAAGGGTGAGAGCAGCCTGGTTAACAGCATCCACCAGCCCAGTATTCAGATCTCGATTCTGCAAGGTGGACGCCAAGAGTGGGAGTCACTTAATCTAGGTCTCATTCTTTTCATCCATGAAATAGTGACAATGGGCATCTAAAGGCCTGGTGTGAGGAATACAGATAATGAAAGCTACACAGGCTGGAAGTTAAAGGACAGATGTGAAGAATGAAGACCATTTGACTGGTAGATATTAGCTGTTAAATATTAGTTGTTATTAACAGCATCAAAGAAACCACAAAATTCAAGAGAAAATCCAAGTCACTGGGATTAGAGAGCCAAAGAAATCAGGGTAAATTCTTTCAGATTTATTTTGCTTTCCTTTTTGGTTCATTTGTAGTTTAGGTAAAAAGTGCACCATTATAATTTCATTTCTATTAATGTTGTTCTATGCTAATTTTTTCAAATTAAGTTTTCAAAGAAATGTTTTAAAGAAATGTCATTCCTGGACTGGAGAATACAGGATTTAAAACTAAAAATACGGGGGAATGCTGGGAAGATGGCGTCGGAGTAGGACGGAGCTGATGCTAGCTCCTGTACTCATGGGTGAAAATCCTGGAAGATCTACAGAGAAACAGCACAATAAACCATCGGTCACCCAGAATTTATGAAATTAAAAGACCAGAGATTGTGACCGACGCTGAAACACCAGACAGTGGCAGAGTCAGCTACTGAAGCGGGGACACACGTGGCCCCTGTGCCACCTCCAGAGCAACAGGCCTGGGAGCCGGGGAGTCAGGTACGGGAGCTGGGACACTCTAAACCCCTGTGACGGTCCTGGCAGGCAGAGGAGTCAGCTATGGAGCTGAGGCATTCTCAGCCCCTGAGCTGCTCCCATAGCGAAAGGTCTGGATGCTCGGGAGTCAGGTACCGGAGCTGGGACATTCTAAGCCTCTGTGCCACTGCCATAGAGACAGATCTGGATGCTGGGGAGTCAGGTACGGAAGCCGGGACACTCCAAACCCCTGTGACGGTCCTGGCAGGCAGAGGAGTCAGCTACGCAGCTGAGGCATTCTCAGCCCCTAAGCTGCTCCCATAGCGACAGGTCTGGATGCTCGGGAGTCAGGTACGGAAGCCGGGACACTCCAAACCCCTGTGACAGCCCTGGGCATCAGAGGAGCCAGCTACGGGAGCTGGGACATTCTTGGCCCCTGTGCCGATGCCATAGTAAGGGGCCTGGGCACTTGAGGAGATGGCTACTAGAACCAGGACATTCAACAGTGGTAGGCGACCAAAGCAGGGACCAGCACAAGGACCAGTGTGAGAGTAGGTAGAGAGAGAGAATATCAAGAAACTTCAAAAACTCTGCACAACTGAACTTCACAAGGATCATACCACAGAAGCTCACACGATAAACCCAGGGTTTCAGAACAGATCAATTTTAGAAGCAGAGACTAACAAGAAGAGTCTCAAACAATGGGAAGACAAAGAAACAATCCCCCAATGAAAGAAAAAGAAGAAACTTCAGAAACAATGTTAGATGAAATAGAAGCTAATCAATTATCAGATAGTGAATACAGAGCACTGGTTATTATGAAGTTCAAAGAGCTCACAGTGAACTACCAGAAACTACAGGGGAACTATAATGATCTCTCTGCAAACTACATCAATATGAAAAAGGAAATGGAAACTATCAGGCAGGCACAAGAGGAAATGAACAATACAATTTCCGAATTGAAGAACACAGTAGAAAGTTTCAAAAGTAGGATAGATGAAGCGGAGGATAGGATTAGTGAGTTGGAGGGCAAGGTAGAAAGCATCTCACAGAAAGAGCAAGAAAATGAAAAGAGGCTCAGAAAGAATGAAGAAGGATTAAGAGAAATGCAAGACAATATGAAACGTAATAATATCCGAATAATTGGAATACCAGTAAAAGAAGAAGAAGAAGAAGGAATAGAAAACGTATTTGAATGAGTAATGAGAGAAAATTTCCCTAATTTGATAAGAGAAAAAGTCACACAAATCCAGGAATCACACAGAGTTCCAATCGAGAGGAACCCAAGGAGACCCACTTCAAGACACATCATCATCAAAATGGCAAAATTCCAAGACGAAGACAGAATCTTAAAGGCAGCAAGGGAGAAAAAAGAAATAACATACAAGGGAGCCCCAATAACGTTAGCTACTGACTTCTCAATGGAAACACCTCAAGCAAGAAGAGAATGGCTAGAAATATTCCAAGTAATGAGAACCAGAGGCCTACAACCAAGGCTACTTTACCCAGCAAGGCTCTCAGTCAAGATACATGGCCAAATAAAGAGCTTCCAAGACAAAAGAAGCCTAAAAGAATATGCCTCCACCAAACCAGCTCTACAAGAAATACTAAAAGGACTGATTTAAGGGAAGGAAGGATAAGAGGGAGACAGAGAGGAACACAGGTACAAAAATGGCAATGAATAAGTACCTATCAATAATAACCTTAAATGTAAATGGATTAAATGCTCCAATCAAAAGACACAGAATAGCTCAATGGATAAGAAAGCATGACCCACACATATGCTGCCTACAAGAGACCCACCTCAGGACAAAAGACCATCACAGACTAAAAGTGAAAGGCTGGAAACAAGTTTTCCAAGCAAATGGACAAGAAAAAAAACCTGAGGTAGGAATTCTCATATCAGACAAAATAGACTTCAAAAAAAGGGCCATAAAGACAGACCCAGAAGGTCACTTCATTATACTCAAGAGAAGAATCCACCAAGAAGACATTAACATTGTAAACATATATGCACCAAATATAAGGGCACCCAAATATATCAAGAAAATCTTAGAGGACTTCAAGAAAGATATTGACAGCAACACAATTATACTTTGGGGATTTTAATACCCCACTATCAAAAATGGACAGATCTTCCAAACAAATTATCAACAAAGATATTGTGGCATTAAACAACACCCTAGATGAAATGGACTTAACTGATATATATAGAGACCTTCATCCCAAAGAAGCTAAGTACACATTCTTTTCAAATGCACATGGAACATTTTCAAAAATAGACCACCTGATAGGACACAAAATGAGCCTCAACAAATTCAACAAAATTGAAATCATACCAAGTATCTTCTCTGACCACAAGGGACTGAAATTGGAAACCAAACCCAAAGAAAAAAACCCAAAATCATGGAGACTGAATGGTATGCTATTAAACAACGAATGGGTCAAGAATGAAATTAGAAAAGAAATCAAAACGTTTCTGAGAACAAATGAAAATGAACTCACAACAACCCAAAACTTATGGGACACAGCGAAGACAGTCCTGAGAGGGAAGTTTATAGCACTACACGCCTACCTAAAGAAGATAGAAACATTTCAAACAAACAACCTAACCCTACACCTGCAAGAACTTGAGGAACAACAACAAAGACAGCGCAAAGCAAGTAGAAGGAAGGAAATAATCAAGATCAGAGCAGAATTAAATGACATAGAAACTAAAAGCAAAATTCTAAGGATCAATGAATGCAGGAGTTGGTTCTTTGAAAAGATAAACAAAATTGACAAGCCTTTAAGTAGGCTCATCAAGAAAAGAAGAGAGAGAACTCAAATAAACACAATCAGAAATGAAAGAAGAGAGAGTACAACTGATACCACAGAAATAGAAGGGAGAAGGGATTGTAAGAAATTACTATGACGAACTGTATGCCAAGAAATTTGAAAACCTAGAGGAAATGGACACATTTCTAGAAAAATACAATCTTCCAAAACTCAGTGAAAAAGAAGCAGAAAATCTAAATACACCAGTAACAGCTAAAGAAATTCAAGCAGTAATCAAAAAACTCCCATCACACAAAAGCCTTGGACCAGATGGTTTCACAGGAGAATTCTACAAAGCGTTTAAGGAAGAGCTAACCCCTATTCTCCACAGACTATTCCAAAAAATCCAGAGGATGGAAAACTCCCAAATGCTTTTTATGAAGCCAGCATCATCTTAATTCCAAAACCAGATAGAGACACAACAAAGAAAGAGAACTTCAGGCCAATATCGCTGATGAACATAGATGCTAAAATCCTCAACAAAATATTGGCAAATCGCATCCAACAATATATCAAAAAGATCATACACCAAGACCAAGCGGGATTCTTCCCAGGGATGCAAGGATGGTTCAATATTCGCAAATCAGTAAATGTAATACATCACATAAACAAACCAAAAGACAAAAATTACATGATCATATCAATAGATGCGGAAAAAGCTTTTGATAAGGGACAACACCCATTTATGATAAAAACACTCAGCAAAGTGGAAATACAGGGAGCTTTCCTCAACATAATAAAGGACATATATGAAAGACCTAAAGGTAATATTATACTCAATGGGAAAAGACTAAAAGCCTTTCCACTAAGATCAGGAACAAGACAAGCATGTCCACTTTCACCACTTCTATTCAATACAGTATTGGAAGTTTTACCCACAGCGATCAGGCAAGAAAAAGAAATAAAAGGCATCCAAATAGGAAAGGAGGAAGCAAAACTGTCACTGTTTCCAGATGACATGATAGTGTACATGGAAAATCCTATAGATTCTACCCAAAAACTGCTCAAACTAATTAATGAATTTGGCAAAACGGCAGGATACAAAGTCAATATCCAGAAATCAAAGGCATTTTTGTATACTTCCAATGAATCAGCAGGAGCAGAAATCAAGGAAAAAATCCCATTCAATATAGCAAAAAGAAAAATAAAATATCTGGGAATAAACCTAACTAAGGAGGTAAAAAATCTGAATGCACAAAACTACACGGCCCTGAAGAAAGTAATCAAGGAAGACACAAACAAATGGAAACATATACCTTGTTCATGGATTGGAAGAATTAACTTCACCAAAATGTCCATATTACCCAAAGCAATATACACATTCAATGCAATACCTATTAAAGTACAAATGGCATATTTCACAGACATAGAACAAATACTTCAAAAGTTTATATGGAACCATAAACGACCCAGAATAGCAGCTACACTTTTGAGAAAGAAGAACAAAATAGGAGGGATCACAGTACCTGATACCAAACTGTATTACAAGGCCACTGTAATCAAAACAGCCTGGTAATGGCATAAAAACAGGTACATGGACCAATGGAACAGAACAGAGAGCCCAGAAATCAACCCAACTCCACAGTCAATTAATATTCGACAAAGGGGGCAATACCATAAAATGGAGTAAAGACAGCCTCTTCAACAAATGGTGTTGGGAGAACTGGAAAGCTATGTGCAAAAAAATGAAACTTGAGCACCAACTTACACCATACACCAAAATAAATTCAAGGTGGATAAAAGACTTAAATGTAAGTCGTGACACCATTAAGTCCTAGAGGAGAACATCGGCAAGAAAATCTCAGATATTTCATGCTGCAACTTTTTTACTAATATGTCCCCTAGAGCAAAGTGATATAAAGGAAAGAATAAACAAATGGGATCTCATCAAAATAAAAAGCTTCTGCGTGGCTAAAGAAAACAGTATTAACTTAGCAAGACAACCAACTGTATGGGGAAACATATTTGCCAATGATACCTCAGACAAAGGTTTAATCTCCAAAATATACAAGGAACTTACACAACTCCACTCTAAGAAGACACCCAACCCAATTAAAAATGGGAAAAGGACTTGAACAAACACTTCTCCAAGGAGGACATACAGAACATTCAGAGACACATGAAGAGATGCTAAATATTGTTAGCTATCAGAGAGATGCAAATTAAAACCACAATGAGATACCACTTTACACCAGTCAGGATGGCTATCATATAAACAAAGCAACAAACAACAAATGTTGGAGAGGGTGTGGGGAAAAGGGGTCCTGTTGGTGGCATTGCAGACTGGTACAACCATTATGGAAAACACTATGGAATTTTCTCAGAAAAATAAAAATCGACCCGCCTTTTGACCCAGCAATTATACTGCTAGGATTATATCCTAAGAATCCTAGAACATCAGTATCAAAGAACCTATGCACCACAATGTTCATAGCAGCACAATTTACCATAGCCAAGAGTTGGAAGCAACCTAGGTGCCCATCAGGAAATGAATGGATCCAAAAATTGTGGTACATATACACAATGGAATTCTCTGCAGCAGAGAGAAAGAAGGAGCTACTACCCTTTGCAACAACATGGATGGAACTGGAAAGCATTATGCTGAGTGAAATAGGCCAGGTGCTGAAAGACAAATACCATATGATCTCACCTTTAACAGGAAGCTAAACAACAAAACAAGCAAGCAAGCAGAAAAAAAAAAAAGAAAAACCAAAGACACTGAAATAGAGAACAAGGGGACAGTGACCAGAGGGGAGAGGGAAGGGAAGTTAAGGGGGAAAAAGGGGAGGGATCTGGAGGAACAAATAGGAAGGACACAGGGACGAGAACTAAGGGGGGTGGAAATGGGAGGGAGGTGGGGAGCAAGGGGCGGAAGAGGCTGGGATGGGAGAAATAGATAAAAAAACTGTACTTGAAAAATAACTAAATAAAATTTTAAAAAAAGAAAAAAATCTCATAGACAACACTATGGTAATTACCAAAGGGAAATGAGGGGGAGGCAGGAGAAAGTAAAGGGGGGTTAAATAGTTATGGAAAGAGACATGACTTCACAATACAATATATAAATGATATATTATAGAATTGTATAGCCTACCCTATATGATTTTACTAACCAATGTATTCCCCAATAAACTTAATTTTTAAATATTAAATAAATAAATAAATAAATAAAACTAAAAACGCAGTTCTGCTGTACAAACTATCCCAACGGGAGAGAGACAGACAGACAGAGAGGACAGGGAGAGGGAGAGCAACTACTGCATCAAAAGGGAGGGGGCAGATCTGGGCTACGTGTAACACTGACTCCAACAACAAGTTTGTCACTCAGAGCCAGTGCCCTGGGCTATCATGTTGGGCGCTGCAGACTAGTCCGATGTTCATACTGAGTAATTATTTACCATCTCCGATAGTTACTTTGACCCTAACAGGTCCCGCAGTTTCAAAAGAAAATATGGACTCTGAGCACCACAGCCTGGATTCAAATTCCAACTGTGCTCCATACCACTCTCTGCTCCTCTGCTTCACCTCCTGCAAAAACGGGGGGAGCAGCAGGACACACCTCATAAGGGAGCAGAGAGAATTAAATGAATTCACTGAAATGAGACACTTCATAAGAGCCTAGAGATATCTTAGAGATTTTAACAACCGACATTGGAGAAAAACTTCTGGATCCAATAACCATAAGGAAACAGGTTACATGGTTAATATTCCTGCACTAAAATAAAGACCAGCCAAAGAATCTTAATGGCGACAGACACTGGGTTTGACCTGTAAGAGAACGTCACCTGGCTTCTGGACAAGTGGGACATGGGGTCTGTCTGGTGAGACAGTGTTCCCATGAATCTGCAGGGATGAGCAGAAAACAGGGTGGGGAGGGAAGATCAGACTCAGGGCAAGCAAACCACCTATCTGTGACTGTGGGGGGTTTCATTAGAGGAAGTGGCCCCTGGGTCACGTGCTTCCAAAGGTTTGGTAGCTCTGTAGCCAGATCACATTCTGCATGGGTGGCTGACTGATTCCACCTCTCTGATACTGTCATAGCCAAGTCAAGAGCTGCCAGCCACATAGGGACAATGAGCAGGGTCCTAGAGGGTCAGAGGCATCAGGGCCACACGATGGGCAGAGGGAGCAGTCCCTAGTGATGTCCTCAGGTCCCTGGTTATGGAGATAGGCCTGGGACCACACGGGCAAGGCATTTGGGCACCAACACTTAAAGCCGGTCATTTCATTCACCCCTTTCCCATCTCCCACCTGCAAACCCGTCCTCAGGGCTAACGAGCATTCATTACTTACAGTGCTATAATCTATGTTCTGTTCTCCAAATATGGCCTTGGACTTACAGGAAATCTCACAGAAGGGGGAAAGAAACTGGATCGAGTCTCCTCTCTGAAGGGGACTCCTCGGGAGTGAAGCCCAGACACAGCTCTCAGCAGAGAACTTGATGATTGACTTGCTTTTGCCAGCAAAGGCCTTTTCTATCTTCACCTGAACCCACCTCCCTCCCCACAGATGCAGACAATGATTCCCGAATAGGCCCTCGGGATTTACGTCCACTCACGCTCTCGCCAGAGAGACTGAAAGGCTCTGCTACGTCCTGTGGTGGTGAACCAGTGAGTGCATGTCCCACGTCCATGCATTTTGTTCTCTCAGTGCCCCACTGCAATTTCTGTGTGTTTATTTGGGAGTTGTGAGTGTGTACCTGTGCATGTTTGGGATTGGGTGAGGCCACGATGTCTCTAAAGTGTGCAAGCCCTGGCAAAGAAAATAAAAATTCAGCCATAAATTACTTGCTCTCCATATTTATTTTATCAGTCTTAAAATTGCTCTACTCTGATTCCTCCTCTTTAATTGTGGAGGGGAGTCTGTGATTTCTTGATCTCTCCTGGTAGGGGCCCCAGGGATCCTGTTAAGATGCTATCTTGGAGAAATTCTTACCTACTAATGAGAACACGTGACTGCCAAATAATCACTGAGCACTGCTCACACACAGTTTTGACCTGGTGATTTAGGTATACCTCTCCCTCAATTTTCTACAGTTTGTCCTCCATTTCAAACATCTCCAGATTTCTGAGCCACATTTTTTTCCTTCATCCTGGGTTAAAGCCCACAGCTCCAATGAAAAATGAATCTCTTTCTCTCTCACTGATAACGTTTGATGATTGCAAAGTCCCTCCCATTCTAACCCCCCAAGTGTATCTCAGTTGAGTTCTCTAGAGAATCTTAGTTCTGAAACTGTGGCGGAAAGAGCCCTACACAATAACAGCAATATGTTTAATTTACCGGTGAGCAGAAAACATATTGTAGTATGTGAGAGGAGACAAATTATCTTTTTTCCTTAAAATAATCTGTATGCAACTGAGCCTCGCACCACTCACCTCCCCGTTCCCCAGCACACACACTCTGCCCCAGTGAAGGCCTCCTCCCCAGTACTGCCACCTGGAAATTCTCATTCCTCCTCACGAGTCTGTCTCACTCTTTCACCACCCACCTGACTTCAGACACAAGCCCTGTCCATCACAGCACTCTCGGAGAGCTGGACTCCCTGCCCCAGCAGACTGAACGCCCTTGTTGTAATGCCCTTAATGGTTGTGCTGAACTCACTTTCTGTACTTTTAATATTCTCACATTGTTCATCTTTCCTGTATTTTACAAGCAAAACAAGATTATTCTAGAAAAATAAATTTCACCCATCAATACCAAGAGAGGGCTAAGGATAAGGATTGGGCCATGTTCATTCAGATATGCATAATTACCATTTTGAATGCCTTTTAAAAATATTTTTAAATCCTCACCTGAGGATATGTTCATTGATTTTTGAGAGAGAAAAGAAGGGAGAGAGAGAAACACCCATCGGCTGCCTCACAAACACACACTGACTCGGGACCGAACACACAACCTTTGGTGTAGGGGATGATGCCCCAACCAACCGAGCCACCCAGTCAGGGCACCACATTGATTTCTTCTGAGGAGGACAATACGATGGCATTTAACACAGCTGACAGGAGGGAGGAAGAGGTGTCATGGTTCATTACCTTTTTAAATTTTTTTTGCTGCTAATCTTTGAAACACTAGAGCAAAAATATTTACTCTCAAAAACCTTACATTTCTTGTGTGCTGGTAATATTTATATTGATTCATGTTTTAATTTCAGTAAGAATAAATATTACAAAGCATAAATGGCACCATCATTAGCGATGAACCTTTATTAAATAAAGGTCGTGCAAACCCATAGCTACACCTAATACCATTTTAACATTATTTCTGCCGAGAGAGAAATTCCTCTTTGCAGAGCTTCAGTCCTGTCTTAGTGTTTTCAAGACCACTTCGCACACACAGTTTCAATGAGCTAGCTGAAAAATAATAAAATGATATAAGCAATGGTGAGAAATTAGGAATCTTCATGACTGGTCCCACTATAACGTGCCATGGTACTCCTTTCTAACTCTACAATGCTATTGTAGGGTATACTCCACCAAAACAAGGGAGGAAACCAAAAAAAAGGGAAGACATGGCATTAATGAACTAAGGACATTAACGCTGGATCTCCAGGATGGCAAAGAGCACACGTGTATAGGAGACCAGCACCAAGCACAGGGGCCCCACTAAGACAAACACAGAAGCAACAAAGGTGACAAGCCAGTTGAACCCAGTGGCAGCACAGGCCAGCTTGAGGACAGACAGGATCTCACAGAAGGAGTGGTCGACTTCATGAGGCCCACAGAAGGGCAGCCTCAGGACAGCAAACACAAGGACAAGGGCCGGGGGAAGCTGAACGCCCAGGATGTTCAGTAGCAAATCGCACTTTATTTGTCTCAGTAAGTCATAGTCCTTGTTCTTTTAAACTGATAAAAGTATGTAGAGTATAATATTAATAATTACAATTTTGAGCTCATTATAGTTTCTAGATTCTGCTAAGCATTTTGCACATAGTATTACCTCTCAATAAACCTTAGTTAGTGAATTTACTTTACGCATACAAAATCTAAACTTCAAAGAATCTAAACATGCTTTGTAAGAAAGAAATCCATACATTTTCTTCTTTAAAATCTCTTCACACACATATAAAACATAATTTTAAAAGTAAATATTCCCTTTGATGCAGTTTAAGTATGCAGGTTTAATTTAGCAAACAATTTAAGGAAAGTTTTGAAAAAGTCTCAATGCAACCTTTCCCACTACTTCTTAACTGTGTTCTACCATTTCATAATTGTGTTAGAGATTTGTGTTACATGGTTATTAAACTCACCTCACATCTCTTCCTTGAAAGAGCAAATTATTACTGATAATTTATAGTCTTGTCTCATTGATCTAACAGTCATCACAGCAATTACACAGTCTGCTCTTATTTGTGAGAATCTTCTAAGTTTTGGTCATTTCCCATAGGAGACAAGTGAACAAACCAATGAGAGAAAATGGGCATTCTCCCAAGGACTCTCAGCTACATCCATTCTGCCTTCCTCCTCTCCTCTCTGCCACCCCGGATCTCCACCTACACTGCAAAGGCAAGAAATACTACAGTGGCAGAGAAAGTTCCAATGTGTCTGTGTTTCAGCCTGACATCCTTCAGGGTTCTCTCCTTGTTGTTAGTTCCATCAGAGTTACACCCTTAATCTTCTTTCCCTTGAAGTCCTGGCTCATGCTTTTCGTAATTTAATTTCTTGGTGCCTCACAAAACATCACTGTCATAAAGATATGCAGGAAAACAACCAAATATTTTAAATTTAGACCAATTCTTGAAGATAACCATTGCCAAATTTAAAATATTTCAATAACTACTATGTAATCAGTCTCAATTCCTATATTTTAAATATTCTGCAAATACCTTGGTTTATTCAATAAAATTTTGTCTATAAATCCTGATTATGGAATATATAAATTTATTTCATCTTATTCAGAATATCCTTCATGACCATATTACGAGTGCATGCACCAAGCAGAGAGCTGGAAGAGGGGCTCATTTCCTTGTGCAGCATCCTTGTAGAGAGCGACTAAAATGGGCTTTCTCAGGAGCTACTCACAGGAGAAGTTCAAGAACATGCAAAGGATGCCCTAGGCCTAGAGCATGTCTCTGCATTCCTGTACACATATTGGGTAAGGTAACACACTGGGTCTATTGCACTCAGTTATTCTTTATCAGTGAGGCTCTCATGACAAGACTGTCCTTTTCAGCCTCCTTCTCAGAGCAGCGTTGACATCTCTGTTCCTCAGACTGTAGATCAGGGGATTCAGCATGGGATTGAAAAGGCTGTGAAACAGGAGAAGGTATTTATTCCGCTCCTGGGGGTCCCCATGTTGAGGTCCAACATACATGATAATGGCTGTGCCATAAAAGAGCCCCACCACACAAAGATGGGAGGAGCAGGTGGAGAAAGCTTTCCAGCGCCCCTCTGCTGACTGGATCTTCAGGATGGCACATAGAATGTGACCATAGGAGACCACAATTGTGGACACTGGTCCCACCAGCACCAACACACCCGAAACCATAATCACAACCTCGTTAAGGTGTGTATCTGCACAGGCGAGTTTGAGAAGAGCTAGAATTTCACAGAAAAAGTGATTCACTTTCTGGGGACCACAGAAGGGCAACAGTAACAGTAACACCATGTCTACTAGGGTCAGGAGGACTCCTATAGTCCAGGAAGTCAGTGCCAGGGTGATGCAGACTCTCCAGCTCATGATGGTAGAATACCGAAGGGGCAGGCAGATGGCCACATACCTGTCGAAGGACATCACTACCAGAAGAAAACATTCAGTGAGAGAAAAAGTCAAGAAGAGAAAGGTCTGGGTCATGCAGCCAGCAAAGGAGATGGGCTGGGTTGGGCTCAGGAGGTTGACCAGCATCTGGGGCACCGTGTTGCAGGCATAGGCTATGTCCACAGTGGCCAGGTGGGAGAGGAAGAAGTACATGGGGGTGTGCAGTCGGGAGTCCAGTGAGATGAGCCCCAGGATGACCCCATTGCCCAGCAGGGTGAAGGCATAGAACACAGAGAAGACCCCAAACAGGAGTATCCGCATCCTTGGGCTGAGTGGGAATCCCACTAGGAGGAACTCTGTGACAGAGGTCTGGTTGCCCCCCATTGTCCTGGGAAGGAAGAAGGGAGAGAGCTCAGCATGTCTGAGTTCCTGAGGGACATGTTTAACATGGTAGACCTGCGTGTATCATCGTTTCTTCCCTCAGAAAACATCTTCAGTGACACTTCTGTCCTGTTCATCAGTTACTAAGTAAGTACTATCTATGCATGGCAAATGACACAGAAGTAATTTTTTCTCCCTGATAAATTAAATTCCCGTGTCTTATTACACTGTTCAGTGAATCTTACCTTTATTTCCAAACTTCCACTACAGTTCCTAACACATTAACATGCCTACTGCCTCCCTATCGGTGAACACTTTGCTCAGTGAGCAGGACTGCTTTGGGGGCCTGCCTGGCAGGAGTTCCAACCCCCAGTGCACACACGGACACCGTCAGGATGGGGCTGTGGGCCTGCATCTGCACCCACACACGAGGGTGGGAAGGAGGATGAGGAGCCTGTGGGAGATCCTATCAGGGGATCTCACATTTTTGTGCCTTCATTAGATGACTTATTGGTCAGCCTTGTAATTTTTACTGAAAGCATCATCTTGAATCAAGTTGAGAGCATGGAAGGCAGACTGCCACCACTTTAGCTGGATTTGAGAGAACTTTCTCTTTTGACTTTTGTACCCACAGATATTCTACTCTGATCATGCTATTTCATGATCAGATATTACCCATCAAACACTTATCCCTATATGAATATTCATGCTCTATGCCTGTATGTGTGGATATATTTTATGTATATATTTGCACACATATACACATACATGCACTTGAATCCTTCAGTGCACATGTGTATATCATGTGAATATCATGTGCATATAGGCACATCTTATGTGAATATAATCCTTATTATATTCTTAACCCTATAATGAACATTTATATTCTATGCCTGTATGTGGAGAATGTATATATTATGTATATAGTTACATACACACATATGCACACACATGCATTTGAATCTTTACTATGTGGAAGACTAGTTGCTACTTTCTGTATTATTTTCTACTCCTTCACTACTAAAATGCTGCTTGAATGGTTTCTTGATGGGTCATGGTCTGGGATTTAAAACTACTGATCAATATCCAAGGCAAGAGCTAAAGCTCTAACTATATACTCACATCCTTAGGACCTTTAACATACTTTACAGCTTAACTCTAACAGAAAAATATTATTCATCATGAATCTTTACTTTCCGTGGTTTATCAATGTTTAGGAAAAGACTTTGTCCCAGGGTGGGTATTTTGAGGTTTGACTTGTGACAATTAAACCACTGCTTCTGTTTCCTTGTCTGTCTGACTCCATACCCTTCTTCTATCCAGCATCCATCTGAATTTCACTAAAATAAGGATTGCAAAAAAAAAAAAAAACCAAACTCATAAATGCAGTCCTATACCAATTCTCCATTCAAATTTCCTTATAAGTTAACATTTGTAAAGTTTGATAAACAAAAGTGCGAAGGTTTCACCCTACTTCAAAGGAAGAATCAGAATTCGCAACAGAAACACTGGGGGATGATTTTGTCTTAGTCCAAGAAATAACATCATAACGGTTGGAATCACCTTCGTGAAGAAAGCTGGCTGTTTTAGTAGGACCGAGCTGTATGTCAGTGAATGATTTAACTCAGAGATTTAGATTCCCATGTTATGGGAGAAGTTGAGCAAGAAAAATGCTGAGGTCTCTTCCAACTATAGGATTCATTAGTCCTAAAGGTACAGAAAAGTGTTAGCCATTTTCATTTCAGCTTTGTTGCCACATTTGGGGAGAAAGAAGATAGCTATGCTAATTCTAAAATATCTTATGATGAAGGTCACAATAAACTAAAGAAGGACCAGGGAGTATCATCTCATCAAGCTCCTAGCTGCTGCAAGTAACTAAAACACAACACTAAAATCCACAGATATTTAATAAACATATTCAATGTTCATCCATATGTCTTGGCTGAAGACATACAAGACAATTCATATCTGCTGTTGTATGGAACGTGCCTGGAGTGACAAGTCTCTTAACAGGACTCAAAAGATGATAATTCTCATATTCAAATAAGTCGCCAAGTAGCTTTTCACTTTGAAAAATAAAACCTTCATGACACTCTTCCATCGCAAACTCCTTTTCTGGTTAAATTGGTCCATTATTTCATGGAAACATGATTTAATTTCATGGCACAATGGAAAGACTTTCAAGAAAATCTCTCAAACACCTAGTGTATCTTATCATTTAAAGAAGAAATTTTACACTAAATGATCAACCTTAGGTGTCTCTAAACGAGGTGATGTCTGAAATTGTCCCATTAGCTTTGTCTACAGATAGCAGCCTCTGGCACTGACAATGACAATCCTGTTCCACTGAGATTCTTCATCACAGCCTGTCTGAATTTGAATAGTGAACAAAGACTGGACAACATAAGAAACTTACCACAGACTCACAGCTAAAATTGAGAAGACCAGCTGAATGTGACTGGGGTTGAGCCAAAACACAGCAAGAAAGAGAAAAGCATCGGATTTAGTGTTGAAATGGGCATCTCATAAGCATCTCGTAGGAGAAAAGGTGCCTGACAAGAAGAGATGATTTATTCTCTGCTCCACTCTACCATCTCTCAATATGCTTCTGAGTGTTTGGTGTAGGGAGGGATAAAGACCCACCAGGGACACTGCCATTAACTCCCTTCCAGAGGAAAGGGGGCTCTCAAGGGACTAATCTCTGGTGTTCTCCACAGGGACACCTGTAACAAGACACTGGCTACGATGGTTCCTTCACTGACTGTGGGGTGCATGTTCATACATTTTGAAGCTCTAGAATGATTTCTGGGACTCCTTCACACATTACAATGACCACACCTTGCATTCACTTTGTCTCAAGAACTCAATTTCCCCACCAACTAACCCTCCAAATATAGTAGGTGGTACACCTAGGGCAGCGGGGGCCCATAGGTTTTTTCCAACCTGTAGTCTTGGCCGAGTTTTATGTCACACCTGACCACAACATGTGTCCTTTGTATTTTCTCTCTTTGAATCAGATGGGAATCCAACAGGGAGCAGAAATAGTGCTGGTGTTGTACAACAGTAGACAGACTTCCATACAACAGAAGGGTTACAAAGATACTGGAGAAATACAAGAGTAAACACAGAGCTTTGGGATAAACAAGTAGAACTACATAAAGCTGCGCTCTCTAGGGTTCAAGGACATAGAGCAGAGGCTGGGTTATTAGAATCTAGGTCAGTGGAGTCCGGATTCAGACTTGACCCTATGAGGAGATGGGGTGCCCCAGTGGCACTGGGGCCCCAGCATGGAATGATGAGCCTGGCTCTGGGAAGCTCAGTAACTAAGGCTGGGCAGGGGGCCTTCACTGCCACTGCCAAGAGCTGTTGGGCAAGGCTGACAAGAGCAGTGGGCAGACAGGAAGGAACAAGGTCCTTTTCCCCGCTCCAGGCTCCCAGTCTGCTTTACAGCTCCCTACCTACACAACACAAGGAACTGGAAGCCACTAAAAGAAGTAATCTGCCCTGGCTGGTGTGGCTCAGTAGGTTGGAGTGTCAGCCTATAAATGGAAAGTTTGGGCGTTTTCTTCCTGGTCAGGGCCTATACAGACCTGGGTTGTGGGTTTGTTCCCAGTTGGCAAACACACAGGAGGCAAGCAATGGATGTTTCTCACATTTATGTTTCTCTGCCTCTCTCCCTCCCATCCCCCTCTCTTAAAAAAATGATAAGCATGTCCTTGGGTGAGGATTAAAAAAGAAAAATCATCAGTCCAAATGTCCCAGTTTGGTTAAGAAAAGTTTTCAGCTGGATACCAGATGCAGGGCTCTCAAGTTTATCAAAAAAAAAAACAACCTCCACATCACTTATACTGAGAGCTCATTAAGTTGGGACAGACACAAGAATTACTTAAAAAACACTAATGAAAAGGTGAGGTTTAGTTGTGATGCGCAAATATGTTTGCTGAATCCTTACCTTGAAACAAATGTGTTAGCTACTCACAGGCAGCACTGTGAGCCACAGGCCTTCCCTCTGAGGTCCAGTCTACACCACACTGACAGCACAGACCCAGAGGAGAAGGTGTGGTGCTCGCTAACTGTGGACGACCTGAGGGTAAGAGGGCTTGGCAGTGACAGTGACTCAGCAAAAGTTGGACATTGGCTACTCACTGGTACATGCACTCATCCAACAAACTGATGATGGGACATTCTTCCTGGACTGGTTAGGATGGCTGGATGAGACGTTGTGTGTTGAATGCTATCGATGTGTAGTGCACAGCACTGGGTGAGGGATGGAGAAATACGGTAGCTGTTCTCATAAGAGCCCATCTGATCTTCATATTCAGTGAGCTCTGCTGCCCACAGGAGCCCAACAAGAGTTGGGTGGCTTTTCAAAATGATCTTTTATGCTACAGTATTTAAAATTAAGACAGAGATGAAATATGAGAGTTTTCTTACATCTTACAAACATAAACACGTGAATTTACTTCTATGTTTTTATTTTCACGTATATTTCAGCATAGTTGGTGTACAAACTAGTACTGGTTGGATTATTTTAGGTGTAAACATAGTGATCTGACATCTCCAAACCTTCCTAAAACATGAACCACCATTTTTTTAAACTTTTTTATTGATTATGCCATTACATTTGCTCTATTACCCCCCTCCATTCCCCTCCACCCTGCATACCCCTCCCCATTTCCCCCTTTAGTTCATGAACACGTGTCTCAAATTCTTTAGATTCTGTATTTCCCCTACTATTCTTACCCTCCCCCCTATTTTCTATCTACTGTCTATACTACTTATTTTCTGTACCTTCTCCCCCCTTCTCCTCCTCCCACTCCCCTATTGCTAACCCTCCATGAGATCTTCAATTCTATGGTTCTGCTCCTGATCTAGCTGTCCTCTTAGTTTGCTTTTGTTTTAGGTGTGGTTGTTACTAACTGTGAGTTTGCTGTCCTTTCACTGTTCATCTTTTTTATCTTCTTTTTCTTAGGTAAGTCCCTTTAACATTTCATATAATAAGGGCTTGGTGATGATGAACTCCTTGAATTTGATCTTATCTGAGAAGCACTTTATCTGTCCTTCCATTCTAAATGAAAACTTTGCTGGGTAGAGCAATCTTGGTTGTAGGTCTTTGGTTTTCATGACTTGGAATACCTCTTTCCAGCCCCTTCTTACCTGTAAGGTCTCTTTTGAGAAATCAGCTGACAGTCTGATGGGAACTCCTTTGTAGGTGACTGTCCCCTTAGCTCTTGCTGCTTCTAGGATTCTCTCCTTCATTTTAATCTTGGCTAATGTAATGAGGATGTGCCTTGGTGTGTTCCTTCTTGGGTCCAACTTCTTTGGGACTCTCTGAGCTTCCTGGATTTCCTGGAAGTCTATTTCCTTTGCCAGATTGGGGAAATTCTCCTTTGTTATTTGTTCAAATAAGCTTTCCACTGGTGGCTGTGCCTTTCCCCCTTCTGGTACCCCTATAATTCGGATGTTGGAATGTTTAAAGATGTCCTGGAGGTTCCTAAGCTTCTCCTCATTTTTCTGAATTCTTATTTCTTCATTCTTTTCCGTTTGATCATTTTTTTCTTCCTTCTGGTCCATTCCCTTGATTTGAGTCCCAATTTTCTTTCCAATACTATTGGTTTCCTTTGTATTACCATTCATTTCAATTAGTTTAACTTCCATATGTTTCTCTAATTTGTGACTAAAATCAACCAGTTCTGTAAGGATCCTGATAACCAGTGTTTTGAACTGTGCATCTGAGAGTTTTGCTATTTCTTCATTGCTTAGATGTATAGGCTGTGAGGCTTTGAGATCTTCTAGAGCCATTTTTGGTCTGTTTGTGCTCATTAAGTATGAGTAGCGGAGCCTTAAACTCCCAGGTCGCTGGATTATGACGCTGTACGTGGGGGCGGAGTTAGAGCGGGGAAATGGCGGCACCCTCCCCTGCTGCTTGCTGCTGGGGCTGCTGGCTCTCGTCCAATCGCCCACTCCCTTGCTTGTCTATCCACACATGAATGCACGAATGCACGACCACAGTCAACCCACAGCCCTGATTCCTCGCTGTTTCCCAGAGATTGCTTGCTGAGTTGCCCACCAGGTCCAACCCTGTGCCTGGATTCCGCAATCCTGAGTCCGTCTGACCGAGTTTTCCTGTGCTACCCTGCTCTGCCAGCTGCTGGTTTCACCCCTTTTACCAGTCAGGCTGAAGAATTTGTTGTTATCAAACTTCCGAAAAGTTCAATTTTCTGTGTTCTGGCAGTGTTTTCTGTTGCTATTATTAAGTTGTCTCTAAACTTGGTTGTGTGAGGAAGCACGGCGTTTCCACCTATGCCTCCATTGGCAGAAGTCCCAAAACTACATTATTGTATGTTGTAAATTTTGCTATTTACTGCATATATGTACCATAATTGCAGTTACAGAAAACCTGCAATTATTGGTTCACATTTTCCCTTTAAATCTTATAGTAACTCTTTCCTCTATATCTGTAAAATTTATACAGTCTCCATTTTAATGACTGTATAAATAGCTCACTGAGTGAAAATGGAATAATTGATCACTTTATCATTTTGTTAAATATGACTTTAAAACTTTCAATTTAAAGATAATTTCAGTGGGCAAAAAGTGAAGGGCACACACTTATTATTCTCATCATGTCTGTTCACTCTCAGTGTGAGATACAGAAAGACTCTGGAAGCGAGTGGCCACCCTCACGTTAAAGTGGATTAAAAGTAGTTTATGTTAAACACTCAGAGGCCACCTAGGTGTGTGGGACGCATCCCTGACCATTGTGTTTGACAAGTAGAAGGAATAAGTAAAAGTCAATTTGCCAACAAGGAAAAAGAGCCAGCCACACTCTACTAGTCACCTACAGCCTCTGGTAAAATGTCCTGTGTCAGAATAAATAGTCTCATGAGGAAAATGACACAGACCTGGACTAACCAGGGTGAATTTGCTAGTGAAAGGCACTGGAGAACATGTAAACAGTCTGTGCATCTACATCATTCACAGGTCAACACTCAAAATTTCCTGGGGACCATACACAGCCCAAATTGTTTCTCTGAAACCAATGCCCAGTTCTACCGTTTGTTAGCTACTGGCTCAGTAGTTTGCCCCCAAGGTTGTAAACAGTGACAAAGGCTTCTACACCAAGGAGGTAAAATAAGACAAGGCAACCTACTTAGCACCTGCATTTGGACCCAACAACCCCACAAGAAAAAGCACCTGAAGGTCAGCCAAGGTCCTGCCTTCTGGGAGCTCCTAGAAGTGGAAGCTGCAGACCCTCTTCTTACTGCTTGACTGAAAATAGGGCAGAATTGGCAGAAAACGTTTAGTCTTTAATGGGCTCGACCCAGTTGGCAGCCCTGGGGTCTCACTGGAGGGTGGGCTATGACATGCAGTGTCTGCCCCCTGCCACCAGGAAGGAGACAGAAACTCTATTCTCCTGCTTCTGCTCTTGCCCCCACAGGACACAAAGCCACAGAGCACTGCTCTGAGATGATGTCAGTCATTACAGAACCCAAATACTCTGTGCTGTTTGGGTTTTGTGCTTCCCAGCACTGCCCTGGTCCCCAAACCTGGTCCACGTGAACCCAAGAGGAAGCAGGATCAGTGTGACAATGAGTAAGCTCCTGGGATTAACCTCGATATTTAGGCTTCTTCCCTCTGTTATTTGGGTCCATGAGTTGCAGCAGAGGTGGCATGAAAGTCCCCAGATAAACCCATCAGAGTCCAAGTGACAACTCAAGGTGTTGATGTGTTGTAGACAGTTGGTTATGGAGGCTGCAGGAGGTGGCCTGGGAACCCCAAAGTATGGTCAAGGTGTCCCCATACGGTTTATTAGAACCTGGCCGAGGGAGGGTTTTCCAGGGCACAAAACATTGGAGGTACCCTCTAATCTCTACCCTCAAGTGGAGAGATTCAGGGTCCAAGCCCTTCCTGGGAGGGGAGGAAAGGACCCTCTCCAAGGTGGCTTCCCTCAAAGCTTCATGCCTCTTCTGGGACTGGGAGAGGATCTGCTACCTAACACTGTCATATATATTTGTACTCTGCTGTACTCTCATACTCAATGTAATGGAGTCAAAATGTTAATTTGGAAATCTCACATCAATAAAGCATGCAGCTTACATCTATCATTCCTTACTGTGTGACTCCAGAATTTCTGGGATCATGACCTGAACTTGGGAAAACTGAGCAGTTAATCAAGTTTTGGGAACATGTCCACCTGTGCTCTAACTCCACATTTCCACAACAATAAGAAACACATTGGGAAACACGAAAAATGGCTCCTGAGGATACGAAAAGCCAGGTGCGTGCTGGGCAAACCATAAATATTGGCACCTATTTTTTCCCTTTTTGTTTGAAGGTAGGGGTAGAATCTCATAGGGCATTACTTTTACTGTGCTGTTTCCAACTACCACAAGCTGATAAGAAGTCAAATATCTAAGTACATGAGCCAGAAATACAATTTTCTCACATTTAATTTCTTCTCCGTGCAATATTCGTGGCTTGAAAATGAGAATCACTTAAAAAAAAAAAAGACTAAAAATTCTAATAATTTAGTTGTCCCATTTCAACTTCAACAGCTGTGTTCTTCTCTGGTACTTTATCCTATTTTCAGAGCTAGAAGCTGAACAATTCCTATTTGTATATGAAACTTCTACTTGGGAGAACCGTCTGAGTTTTCCCTTCACCTGGACCTCACCTGCAGCACCCTACACAAGGCGTCCTTCACCTGAGCATTCTTCAGGCTGTAGATGAGGGGGTTCAGCATGGGGTTAAAGAGACTATGAAACAGGGACAGAAGTTTCTCCTTCTCCTCTCGTTGACTAGAGTCAGGGACCATATAAACCACCATGGCTATGCCAAAGAAGAGCCCGACCACACAGAGGTGGGAGGAGCAGGTGGAGAAGGCCTTCCTGCGGCCCTCCCCAGACTGGATCTTCAGGATGGCCCAGAGGATGTGGGTGTAGGAGACCAGCACCAGGCAGAGAGGCCCAACCAAAACCAAGACACAGTCAGCAAAGATTATCATTTTGTTGAGCCAGGTGTCACCACAGGCCAGCTTAAGGACAGACAAGAGCTCACAGAAGAGATGATTTACGTCCCGAGACCTGCAGAATGGCAGCCTTAGAAGGAGAAGCACATGTATCAGAGACAGGACAAATCCACATGACCAGGATGTGGTGGCCAGGACTATGCATACAGTCCAGCTCATGATGACAGTGTACTGAAGGGGGTGGCAGATGGCCACATACCGATCATAGGACATTGCCACCAATATCAGACACTCTATGTGAGCAAATGCTAGATACAGAAATGTCTGCATGATGCATGGGACAAAGGAGATGGCTCTATTATGGGTCACTAAGTTTGCCAGCATCTGGGGGACATTGTTGGAAGCATAGGAGATGTCAATGATGGCCAGGTGGGAGAGGAAGAAGTACATGGGGGTGTGTAATCTCTGGTCCAGACAGATGAGCACAAAGATCATGCCATTTGCCAACAGACTGAAGGTGTAGATCAGGGAGAAGACCCAGAAGAGGAGAACTTCTGTCTCTGCGCTGAGCTGGAATCCCAGCAGCACGAACTCTGTGGCCCATGACCAGTTCCCCTTCATTCCTTACAGATACATGGTCAGGAATTGCAGTGTGATAAAGGTCAGGGCTGGAGAATCAATACAAAGTGGAGTTAATCTCAACATGAGCTGAGAGAAAGGTTGTATCCTTGTCACTCCTTGGAAGCTTCCCCTTCTCCCCCAAACTGGTTACCTGTTTTTAACTTTCCTATAAAATAAATTTAAACTTATAGAAAACAGTCAAGAATTATTAAAAGAACTCTAATATAACAATATGTTCAGATCTAACTAATTTTAATATTTATTTTATTCTTTTTCTCTATATTGTTATATATGAGTATTGCTTTATTCTAGAGCACTTGAGATTAAAGTATGAATAGACATCATACCCATTTACCATTAAATTCCTCTTTTTTCTTCTACCAAGAATGAAGACATTCAGTAATCTACCACAGTTATCAAAATGGGGCAATTTGATATTGACATAATTTATTAATGTACAATATCTCTCTCTACTTCCCTCACACTGGAGCAAATTCAAAATGACATGTGAGATTTTAATGTCATTCATCTTCAGTTTCCTTCATCTGAAATAGCTACCCTGTCTGCCCTTCATGACCACTTTATTTGGTAGATCATAGAGAATTTTCTCACTACAATATTCTCCAGATGGTACTGCATGCAGTTTCTCACTGTTTTATTCAGATTCACTTTCTGCAGGGAAATTAAGTATCTTCCATTGTGCTTCATGGGCAGGTGCATGAGGTTCACTGTTCCATCACTGGTGAGGCTCACGGGGATCACCTGGAGAACATGGTGCCTCCCGAGTAACTGCATTGTAAAATCTTTATCTTTTTCTCTAATGCAATTTCTGGAGCAGCCATTAAAGTTACTATATAATATTCTGTTCCTCATAGAGCTTCTCAGCCACTAATTTCACTGCCAGCTGATTATCCTGCCTGATGCAATTACTAGTAATGATTATTGCAAAACGTGGTAACTTACTCCATCTGTGTTATGGAAAATGAGAGAAGCCACATCAGTATTGCCAAATTCTATTCAAACACAGTTGTTCACAGTAAGTAATGTTGGAAACATATTTCATCCCTGAACATGAAGAATAATGACTTTGTTGAATGTAACTCAATGTATTTTTAATCAGTAGGAACATTTGTTTACTAACTTTTTAGTTTTGTGTCTTAATAAATGGATTATTTTAATTTAGATATAGTGATCATTTTATTTTTATTTTCATTACTACAGTTATCATTTTGCTATTAAAAATAACCAACAGGAAGATAAAATAGAAGACAGATTCAATCTTGAAGCAGACACACAGTGGAACAGAAAAGAAAATATGGTGAGGGCTTCCAGCCAAGGTGGAGGCGTAGGTGGAAATATTGTAACTTCTCCTACGACCAAGTTTATGAACAATAAAGATTTAGAAACCAGAACACAACCAAAATAGAGAGAAAATTTAACTGTACTGAAGTCCGACAACAACAAACCATTTATCTAGACTGGTAAGACAGGCAGATGTGGCAGCTGGCGGTGAGGGGTTGTAGCAGGAAAAAGTGGCCAGAGGGACCCAGGCGTGCAGGCGACAGTTGGAAGATCCCAGGTGCCGGTGGGAGGAGGGGGACTGGGACGGGCAGACACAGTGAAGGGGCAAGGCGGCTGGCTGACTGTGGTCACACTTTCACATGCAGATTAACCAGGCAAAGGAGTGAACAGTAGACAGACCACACAGCCCAGGACCATAGGGATGAGAATTAAAATCTAAAAGCACCAATTGGAAAAACTTTCGGGGGTCGAGGTGCCAGGAGAGGCTCCCAGGCTCACAGAGAGTACACTGGAGAGACCCACGGGGTCCTGGAGAGTGCACAAGCCCACACATCTGGAAACCAGCACCGGAAGGGCCCAATTTTCTTGTGGGAAGTGGCAGACGGGACCAAAATACAAGAGAGAGCAGAAAAACGCCATTGCCCCTCTCTGAGATTGACCCACATACAGCATCACAACCCAGCGAGGAAGTTGCCCCACCCTGGTGAACACCTAAGGTTCCTCACCTCACACATAACAGGCATGACCAAACCACAACATATGGCTCAAGGAGAACAGCTCAAAGCCCCAGGGCCAACACTTTTAAGTGACCAAGAGATAGCCAACTTACCGGATGCACATTCAAAGCACTCGTGACCAGGGTGCTCACATAACTGGTTGATTTTAGTCACAAATTAGATTTTAAAAAAATGAAGGCTACACTAAGTGAAATAAAGCAAAATGAACAGGGAACCAATAGTGATGGGAAAGGAACCAGGACTAAAATCAATTGAGTGGACCAGAAGGAAGAAAAAAGTGACCAAACAGAAAAATATGAAGAAACAGGAATTCAAAAAAATGAGGAGATGCTTAGGAAACTCCAGGACATATTTAAACATTTCAACATCCGAATTATAGGGGTACCAGAAGGGGAAGAGAAAGAGCAACAAGTGGAAAACTTATTTGGACAAATAATAAAGGAGAACTTACCCAATCTGGCAAAGGAAATAGACTTCCAGAGAGTCCAGGAAGCTCAGACAGTCCCAAAGAAGTTGGACCCAAGAAGGAACACACCAAGGCACATCATAAGTATATTAGCCAAGACTAAAATGAAGTAGAGTATCCTAAAAGCAGCAAGAGATAAGGGGACAGTAACCTACAAAGAAGTTCCTATCAGACTGTCAGCTAATTTCTCAAAAGAGACCTTACAGGCAAGAAGGGACTGAAAACAAGTATTCCAAGTCATGAAATCCCAAGACCTACATCCAGATTGCTCTATCCAGCAAAACTTTCATTTAGAATGGAAGGGCAGATAAATTGGTTCACAGATAAGGTTAAGTTCACAGAATTCATCACCACCAAGCTCTTATTAAATGAAATATTAAACAAACTTATCTAAGAAAGAGAAGATGAAAAATATTAAAAGTGAAAGAAAAGCAAACTCACAGTTACTAACAATCATACCTAAAACAAAAGAAAACTAAGAGGACAGCTAGATCAGGAACAGAACCATAGAAATGGAGATTACATGGAGGGTTAGCAACAGGGAGTGGGAGGAGGAGAAGGGGGGAGAAGGTACAGAGAATAAGCAGCATAGATGGTAGAAAATAGACAAGAGGAGGGTAAGAATACTATGGTAAATAGACAATGTAAGAACTTATGACACATGAACTTGAACTAAAGGCAGGGAATAGGGGGAGGGGTGTGCAGGGTAGAGAAGAATGAAGGGGGAAATGGGACAACTGTAATGGCATAATCAATAAAATATATTAAAAAAGAAAACATCACGGTGAGAATAAAACACTAGTGGTGCACATACAAAGGTTTGTGGGGTCTTCACAAGCAGCTCTTCACCTGGGTGGTCCTGTGACTCCAAGTTACTTCAGCTCTGGAGCTGTGTCCCACTTCCCTAGCTCTGGCCAGGAATCTCCCACTCATTCTGTTCTACTGAATGATAGGAGAGATATTTACATCACACACTTTAATTTCCAACCTGAAAACCATCACCATGAGCTGATCACCTGGGATGGTCAAGAAAAAAGTAACTATATGGTAAACTGACATTTTAAATGCTTTTAGGAAAGACATGAATTACTGTCACACTTCCTGCAAATTCTCTCCCATGGAGAGAACTTGCCCTGGATGTCACTTTCCTCATTCAGACTAGGGAACACAGACCACCTCTAATCTGGATCCTCAGAGCCTTACTCACAGCCAATCAATGCCTGGCTACACAGCTCTGGCTGAGACAGGGAGCTGGCTCTGACCACCACTATGCAGGCACATTGGGAGGGGAGTGTGAGATACTCTGAGGATGGTCAGGGCCCTGCCCATAGCACAGGAGGCAGACAGTCCCTGAGGTGGGGAAGGAAGAAATCTAGTCACCAACTCCACTGACCTGCAGTGCCCCTGGTAGTCAGGAGGAAAGAGTACCCAGCAATGCCAGTCTCTTGCACACAGCCACACTGGTGTCGGCTGCTCTCCTGTCCAGCCTCAACTACCCACACTGAATTTGACTTCCCAGCACAAATCAGTCTCTTCTGTGTGGGATTTTCTCATGAGCACCTACTGACATGGAATAAACCCCACGGAAGAGAGAGATGCACCTGGGAACAGGGGCAGCACCCTGCCCTCTGCAGCTTCTGCAGGTGGAGACCCAGACACTGGAGGGGCCTCAGGTATTGCTGTGGGTCCTTCAGAGAAGCCCAGGGGCATAGCTTCCATTTGAGAATCAGAGGAACTAAAAACCTTCTGGAGTTTCTACTGAGAGTTCAGATTCCCAAAAGGATCATAAGATGTTCTGCCTAGTTATCTTCTCCCTACAGGAAAAGAAAAACACTCTCAATTCCCTCTGTGGAGGAGAGTGAAGATCGAGTCTGACTGTCCCTGGGGATAGAGCACTGGGGACCAGACAGGGCAGCTGTTAGCCCTGTGCTGATTCTCCATGAACTTGCAGGGATCTCAGGGGCTTTGACCCTGAGGCAGACACCACAAATGATGGCAGCCATGCTCTTGAAATGATTAGCATTATGAATGTCTGCTTCTCTAGATGTTGTAGAGGGTGGGATACTGTGGAAACTTTTGGGGTGACCCTGAGAGAGAACAGGGCCCCCCCAAGCCAGGATGTGTCTGTACTCAGGGCTCATAGGTACAAATGAGGAATGATTAGAACACCCAAGAGCAACAACTACTGAGTCCTTCTTATGTTTCAGAAAAGGTGCCAAATACCTTACAGTGACCACACAGTTCAGTCTGATCATCATTTTCACTTTACAGATGTGGAGCTCGAAGTCTGAACATACTGTCATGAGTCCTCTGAGTGTGGCCCAGGGACCACAGGGAATCTCTGAGAACCTTTCTAAGGTGCTACTGGGTATGAACTCTTTTCACAATAATACTCAGACACTTTGTCTTCTTCATCCTCACTCTCTCGGGAGTGCGCAGGGGGGCTTTCTTGAGGCAACATGACATTAGATGAGGTGACCCAGAGAAAATGCTGAAGATGTCAACTCTGCTGTACTGGGCTCAACCAACACTTAAAGGGTTTTCAGAACTGTAAATCACAGCTGCTCTTTTCAGCTGTGACAACTTCACTTGTGTGAAACACAGCTAGCAAACTTCTATTTGGGAGAACTTTCTGAGTTTTCCCTTCACCTGGACCTCACCTGCAGCACCCTACCCAAGGCCTCCTTCACCTGAGCATTCCTCAGGCTGTAGATGAGGGGGTTCAGCATGGGGTTAAAGAGACTATGAAAGAGGGATAGAATTTTATTCTTCTCCCCTTGTTGACTGGAGTCAGGGACCATATAAACCACAATGGCACAGCCAAAGAAGAGCCCGACCACACAGAGGTGGGAGGAGCAGGTGGAGAAGGCCTTCCTGCGGCCCTTCCCAGACTGGATCTTCAGGATGGCCCAGAGGATGTGTGTGTAGGAGACCAGCACCAAGCAGAGGGGCCCGACTAAGACAAAGACACAGGCAGCAAAGATGACAAGCTGGTTGAGCCCAGTGTCAGCACAGGCCAGCTTGAGGACAGAGAGGATCTCACAGAACAAGTGGTTGACTTCAAGAGGCCCACAGATGGGCAGCCTCAGGATGAGAACTAAAGGGACCAGAGCCAGGAGGAAGCTAAACACCAAGGACGAGACGGCCAGGGCCATGTACACTCTCCAGCTCATGATGACAGTGTACTGCAGGGGGTGGCAGATGGCCACATACTTATAGTAGGACATGGCCACCAAAATCAGGCATTCTGTAGCAGCAAGATTCAAATACAAAAAGGTCTGCATGATGCATGGGACAAAGGAGATGGCTCTATTCTGGGTCACTAAGTTTGCCAGCATCTGGGGGACATTGTTGGAAGCATAGATGTCAATGATGGTCAGGTGGGAGAGGAAGAAGGACATGGGGCTGCGCAGTCTACAATCTGAGCAGACAAGGCCCAGGATGATGCCATTCCCCAGAAGGGTGAGGGCATACAACAGACACAAGAGTCCAAAGAGTACAAACTCCAGTGCTGACTCCATCTGGAAGCCAAGCAGGGTGACTTCCCTGATCCACATGAGGTTGCTCCCCATGCTCCTGGGGTGGAGACAGACACACCCCCGACCAGGACAGGAGGGTCACAGTTGTAAGGCAAACAGGATACACAGTGCTCACCAAATGCTACCGTGGAAGCATTTAGAAATGTCCTACTCTGAATGAATTCTCTATATTTGGTTTTAGATATACTGTACAAAGCTAACTTGGTGCATTCATATACCTTGGGAAAAACTCCCCTTGCATCAAAGGAATAATAGAACATACATCTATCTATATATACATAATAAAATGTAAGAAAATACATCCTTATATACTCTACCTAATATGATGCACACACCTGTAGACATATTTTATTTTGGAAAACTAAGGGATCTGCCTTCTCTTCAAGGGCATGGGTCTGGATTATTTATGGAGAAAGAAGAGCAATGGCCCTGACCAAACATCTCCAGCAGTAGGTAGTGTCATTTCCTAGGCTTGCATGCCTTCTTGGTCCAAGACAGGAAGTGACTGGGTTCCTCTTTACTTTCTGGGTTGCTTACTTATCCACCCACCTTCCCACCTGCTTTCCTACCCACTTATTTCCAATTTGAAATCCCTTCAAACAACATCTCAGTTTTGTAATGTCTTTCAAACTTTGCAAGCCCCTCCTTTCAGCAGCTGCCTAATATTTCCTAGAAGCATCTTCTGGTTCCTTTTTCCACCTTCAGTAGCTTTGTTTTGAGTGTTTTAGCTACTTCTTCATCTGCACTGGATGCTGGAACATAGATACCAGTGAAAAAGTAGTATGGCCACATGAAGTGAACCCAGGCACATGTCTTAAGTTCAGTTCAACCTGATGACATCTCAGCAGTTGATTCAAGGATGAAAGCAAAAGCGGAAAACAGATTAACATGAACAGCAAATGTATTTAGAGAGGACAGCTGTATTATAATTGTACTTTTGGGGGTGGTTTCTCTTTGCCGGTTTATAACTTAATATAAAGACAGATGTCACAGCTTATCTCACATTCTGGCATGCCAGGATCCTCTGCTGCCACCATATCTTCCCAGTGTTGGCAACTCACACTGCCATAGAATCCCCTGCTGACCCCCGACAGCTGCTCTGATGGATTCTGAGCACTGACAGGGGGTGGGCTCAGAGGGAGCATCATCTGGTTGGTTCCTGCTAAGGAGCCCCTCCTGCAGGGCCCTGGGTCTGTCCAGGGCTGAGGGAGAAAGGGTCACGAAAGGGCTGGACAGCATCATCACACTGAGGAACCACACACAACCTCGTGCTGCTCTCTACATTTTTTTCATATGTCTTCAAGAAATAGCCTGAACTACTTTCATTTTTAAATTTCAAGGCCAAAGTTTCACAACCAGAAGAATATTGAAAAAGAACTCCAATGCTTTCTTGAAGAAAAAATTTAGACCCCTAGATTCATATTTTAAAATAGAGATTATCGTATACAGACTCTTTTTAACTACCATTTTCACTCAAAATAGTGAACAATTTTTATGTATTTAAATAATATCGTACAGATGTCATTAACCATTAGTACAATGTTCTATTATCTCAGTCATTTAATTCCCTCATGGAAATTTTTATTTCTTTAATGTTTAATAACATTGAGAATAACATTCTTTCAAGTTGAAGTGTTGTCTACACTCATCATTATTTCCTTAGGATGTGCTATGAATGCAAAACTGCAGATGCTAAAGATGCAGATGCTCCAGAGCATTTGGTACCCACTGCCAGCCTCCATGCAGGAGACCTGCACCACTTTCTCCCTCCGACCACGTGGAGGCACCACCTCCTTCCCACACAGTTGTCAGTAATAAGTATTATCAGTTACACCTAGGCAAATTTGATATGTGAATAATTTTAAACAGCTTAAATTTACATTTCAATAATTCCTTGACAGTATTCCTCCAGTGGGCTATGGGTTCCAACCTCTGTTCTAAGCTGTGGAGGGAGGGCAGTGGGTAAAGTCGACATACCCCGAGGGGGTGAGGGACAGTGAAGGAGTAGAGAGGTGTACCTGTCATCTGTGCCTCTCTGTTTGGGGGAAAACGTCTCTGCCCGGGATGGAAACACCTTGGTAAACGCCTGCCCCTGTCTGTCCTGGAATTTACGTGATTTGTGAAACAGGACAAAGGAAGTGGGGACGTGACTTTTCTGCTCCAGTTTTTGGTCCCATACATTTCTGCTACCTTGGAGTAAAGCCTACAGAACACATTTTGTCCTGCTGGAGGGTGGGAGTGAGCCGAAGGCTGAAATCTGGAGAGAAATTATGTCGAAGACACAACCCATGGTTCCCCAATAAGCCTCATTAAAAACTGATTTTCATTTCTACTTGATATTCTGTGTCTATTTCTGACTTTATTTCTTCAGACTTGGAACAAGATGACAACATGGTTAAGGACCGCCTCTAAATCACCAGGGGTAAACAAATCAGGAAAGCACTTGTTGAGACTAAAAAGCACTATGAAGGAAATAAACAGGCTGAAATGACAGGAACTGACTTGGTTCTAGAGGGCTTCCTTAGGTGGGATTGTCAGCAAAGGTCTCACCAAAGACACATAGGCAGAATCTGAAAATCGTAGGGTTGCCCACCTGCCTCCAGCCCAGGTGGGCGCTGCTCTGGCAACTGAGCAGTAGAGGTGCATCCCCCAGGCAGGGGGGACTTAGGGAGTCCGGAAACAGGAAAAGATCCAGGGGACCCAGACCCCAGTGACCGAGGTTTACATACTTGTTGAAAAGGATGTAAAGGTGCAGGTCTGTGCTCAATCCCGAGGGAACCATGCAGCAAGGCCGGTGCAGGTGCCCGCAAACACAGCAAACCAGACCATGGCGTAACCCCTGGGAGGGGAACGCTGTGAGGAAGTCCTAGTTCCCCATTGTAGGCAGCTGGGGAGAAGTGCCAATGTCTGGATCCTGAGAGGGGCTGGCTGAAAAAATCACAACAATCAACCCTCAGCCAACTGCAACCAGAAAAACCGGTTCTGCTAGTTTGAAGCCAACAAGTGACATTTCCTTTTCTGATGTTTTTGGGAAATTATTTTTGTTTGTGCGTTTTTTGTTTTTTTGTTTCTTGTTTTTTGTTTGTGCTTTTTTTTTACTTTATTTTATTTTTATTCTTTCTTTTTTTTTACTTTTCTTCCTTCTCCATTCCTTTTCTTTATCTTTTTGCTTTTTTAAAGTAATCTGTTATTTCTTTTAAATTTTATTACTGTTTCATCTTTTCGTCCTCTTTTACCAGATTTTGTTTTATTTCTTTTTCTTTTCTTTCTACACTTCTTGCTCTTTCTTCCATTACCCTACCATTTTTTTATTCTTCCATTTATTTCTTTCCTTGTCATTTCTTTCTTTTACCCACAAGAGTCACAATAAACTTGAAAATATGAAAAGACAAGAGCTGGACCCACAGAAGAGGCCTCCCAATAGTAGAGTCAGAGAGACAAATTGCACATTGCTATAGGAGAGAAGCCAAAAGTTGCTGCATATTTGAGTAGGTGGAAGCAGAAAACGACAGGATAACCAAAAGAGACTGCACCACTGAAATTAACAGGCATTCCACCACAAAAGTTCACACCATAAACCCAGGGTGTCGAAATAGATTAATCTAAGAGGCTGAGGCAAACAAGAAGAGTCTCACAAACAATGGGAAGACAAAGAAACAATCCCCAAATGAAAAGAAAGGAGGAACCCTCAGTAAAAATGTTAGATGAAACAGAGGCAAGTCGACTATCAGATACTGATTTAAAGCACTAGTTATCAGGAAGTTCAAAGAGCTCACAATCAGCTACCAGAAACTACAGGGGAGCTACAATGATCTCACCGCGAACTATATCAACATGAAAAAGGAAATGGAAATTATTAGCAAGGACCAAGATAAAATGAAGAATATAATTTCTGAATTAAAAAACACAGTAGAAAGCATTAAAAATAGGATAGATAAAACAGAAGACCGGATTAGTGAATTGGAGGACAAAGTAAAAAGTATCTCACAAAAAGAACAGGAAAGGGAAAAGAGGCTCAGAAAGAATGAAGAAGGATTAAGAGAAATGCAAGACAATATGAAATGTAATAATATTCGAATAATAGGAATACGAGAAGGAGAAGAAGAAGAACAAGGGATAGAAAACATATTTGAAAGAGTAATGAGAGAAAATTTCCCTAATCTGATAAAAGAGAAAGTCACACAAATCCAGGAATCACACAGAACCCCATTCAAGAGGAACCCAAGGAGGCTCATTTCAAGACACATCATCATCAAAATGGCAAAATTCCAAGACAAACAGAGAATATTAAAGGCAGCAAGGGAGAAAAAACAAATAACATACAAGGGAGTCCCAATAAGGTTATCCACTGACTTCTCAATAGAAACACTCCAAGCAACAAGAGAATGGCAAGAAATATTCCAAGTAATGAGAACCAGAGTCCTACAACCAAGGCTACTTCACCCAGCAAGGCTCTCAATAAAGATAGAAGACCAAATAAAGAGCTTTCAAGACAAAAAAAAGTCTAAAAGAATTTGCTGCCACCAAGCCGGCTCTACAAGAAATACTAAAAGGTCTGCTTTAAGGAAAAGAAGAAAAAGAGACAGACAGAGAGGAACACAGGTAAAAAATGGTAATGAATAAGTACCTATCAATAATAACCTTAAATGTAAATGGATTAAATGTTCCAATCAAAAGACACAGAATAGCTGCATGGATAAAAAAGTATGACCCACACATATGCTGCCTAAAGAGACCCACCTCAGGACAAAAGACCATCACAGACTAAAAGTGAAACACTGGAAAGAAATTTTCCAAGCAAAAGGACAAGAAAAAAATCCTGGGGTAGCAATTCTCATATTACACAAAATAGACTTCAAAAAAGAGCCATAAAGAGTGACATAGAAGGTCACTTCATAATACTCAAGAAAAGAATCCACCAAGAAGACATTAACATCATAAATATATATGCACCCAACATAGGAGCACCAAAATATATAAAGAAAATGTTAGAGGAATTCAAGAAAGATATAGACAGCAACACAATTATAGTGGGGGATATTAAGACCCCACTATCAAAAATACACAGATCTTCCAAACAAAATATCAACAAAGATATTGTAGCATTAAACAACACCCTTGATGAAATGAACCTAAGTGATATATACAGAGCCCTTCACCCCAAAGAAGCTTAAATACACATTCTTTCAAATGCACATGGAACATTCTCAAAGATAGACCACATGATAGGAAACAAAACAAGCTTCAAAAAATTCGAGAATATTGAAATCATATCAAGCATTTTCTCTGACCACAAGGGACTGAAACTGGAAACCAACCCCAAAGGAAAAAAACCGAAAAAACCCAAAATCATGGAGACTGAATGGTATGCTATTAAACAACGAATGGGTCAAGAATTAAATTAGAGATGAAATCAAAATGTCTCTGGAAACAAATGAAAATGATGTCACAACAACCTAAAACTTATGGGACACAGAGAAGGCAGTCCTGAGAGGGAAGATTATAGCAATACAGGCCTTCCTAAAGAAGATAGAAACATTTCAAATAAACAACCTAACCCTACACCTGCAAGAACTCGAGGAACAACAACAAAGACAGCCCAGAACAAGTAGAGGGAAGGAAATAACGAAGATCAGAGCAGAATTAAATGACATAGAGACTAAAAGCACAATTCTAAGGATCAATGAATCCAGGAGTTGGTTCTTTGAGAAGATAAACAAAATAGACAAGCCTTTAAGTAGGCTCATAAACAAAAGAAGGAAACAGACACAAATAAACACAATCAGAAATGAAAGAGGAGAGATTACAACTGATACCAAACAAATAGAAAGGATTGTAAGAAATTACTATGAAGAACTGTATGCCAAGAAATTTGAGAACCTAGGGGAAATGGACACATTTCGAGAAAAATATAATCTCCCAAAACTCAATGAAAAAGAAGTAGAACACCTGAATAGACCAATAACAGCAAAAGAAATTGAAGGAGTAATCAAAAAACTCCCATGACACAAGAGCCCCAGACCAGATGGGTTCACAGGAGAATTCTACAAAGCATTTAAGGAAGAGCTAACCCCCATTCTTCACAGATTATTCCTAAAAATCCAAAAGGATGGAAAACTCCCAAACTCCTTTTATGAAGCCACCATCGTCCTAATTCCAAAACCAGATACAGATACAACAAAGAAAGAAAACTTCAGGCCAATATCGCTGATGAACATAGATGCTAAAATCCTCAACAAAATATTGGCAAATCGCATCCAACAATATATCCAAAAGATTATACACCGTGACCAAGTGGGATTCATCCCAGGGATGCAAGGATGGTTCAACATTTGCAAATCAGTAAATGTAATTCATCACATAAAAGCAAAGAGAAAAACCACATGATCATATCAATAGATGCGGAAAAAGCTTTTGAAAAGGTACACCACCCATTTATGATAAAAACACTCAGCATAGTCACAATAGAGGGAGCATTCCTCAACATAATTAAGGCCATTTATGAGAGACCTGCAGCCAATATCATACTCAATGGGCAAAATCTAAAAGCTTTTCCACTAAGATCAGGAAGAAGACAAGGATGTCCACTTTCACCACTTCTATTCAATATAGTATTAGAAGTTTAGGCCACAGCGATCAGGCACAAAAAGGAAATAAAAGGCATCCAAATAGGAAAGGAGGAAACAAAACTGTCACTGTTTGCAGATGACATGATAGTGTACATGGAAAATCCTATAGATTCTACCCAAAAACTGCTCAAACTAATTAATGAATTTGGCAAAACGGCAGGATACAAAGTCAATATCCAGAAATCAAAGGCATTTTTGTATACTTCCAATGAATCAGCAGGAGCAGAAATCAAGGAAAAAATCCCATTTGATATAGCAAAAAAAATAATAAAATATCTGGGAATAAACCTAACCAAGGAGGTAAAAGACCTGTATGCAAAAAACTACACAGCACTGAAGAAAGAAATCAGGGAAGACACAAACAAATGAAAACATATACCATGTTCACGGATTGGAAGAATTAACATCATCAAAATGTCCATACTACCCAAAGCAATATACAGATTCAGTGCAATACCCATTAAAGTACCAATGGTATATTTCACAGACATAGAACAAACATTTCAAAAATTTATATGGAACCATAAACGAGTCCGAATAGCACTTGCACTTTTGAGAAAGAAAAACAAAGTAGGAGGGATCACAATACCTGATATCAAACTGTATTACAAAGCCACTGTAATCAAAACAGCCTGGTACTGGCATAAAAACAGGCACACAGACCAATGGAACAGAATACAGAACCCAGAAATCAACCCAACTCTCTACAGTCAATTAATATTTGACAAAGGGGGCAGTAACATAAAATGAAGTAAAGATAGCCTCTTCAGCAAATGGTGTTGGGAAAACTGGACAGCTATGTGCAAAAAAATGAAACTTGAGCACCGACTTACACCATACACCAAAATAAATTCAAGGTGGATAAAAGACTTAAATATAAGTCGTAACACCATTAAAGTCCTAGAGGAGAACATCGGCAAGAAAATCTCAGATATTCCACGCAGCAACTTTTTTACATGTATGTCCCCTAGAGCAAGGAATATAAAGGAAAGAATAAACAAATGGTATCTCATCAAAATAAAAAGCTTCTGCATGGCTAAAGAAAACAGTATTAAATTAAAAAGACAACCAACTGTATGGGAAAACATAGTTGCCAATGATACCTCAGACAAAGTTTTAATCTCCAAAATATACAAAGAACTTATATGACTCCACTCTAGGAAGACATCTAACCCAATTAAAAAATGGGAAAAGGACTTGAACAGACACTTCTCCAAAGAGGACATACAGAACATTCAGAGACACATGAAGAGATGCTCAATATTGTTAGCTATCAGAGAGATGCAAATTAAAACCACAATGAGATACCACTTTACCCCAGTCAGGATGGCTATCATAAACAAAGCAACAAACAACAAATGTTGGAGAGGTTGTGGGGAAAAGGGGTCATTAGTTCACTGTTGGTGGGATTGCAGACTGGTACAACCATTATGGAAAACAGTATGGAATTTTCTCAGAAAAATAAAAATCGACCTGCCTTTTGACCCAGCAATTCCACTGCTGGGATTGTAGCCCAAGAATCCTAAAACATCGATTTCAAAGAACCTATGCACCACAATGTTCATAGCAGCACAATTTACAATAGCCAAGAGTTGCAAGCAACCTAGGTGCCCGTCAGTAAATGAATGGATCAAAAAACTGTGGTTCATATACACAATGGAATTCTATGCAACAGAGAGAAAGAAGGAGGTACTAAACTTTGCAACAACATGGATGGAACTGGAAAGCATTATGCTGAGTGAAATAGGCCAGGCATTGAAGGACAAATACCATATGATCTCACCTTTGACAGGAAGCTAAACAATAAAACAAACAAGCAAACAGAATAAAAACAAAGACATTGAAATAGAGAACAAGTGGGCAGTGACCAGAGGGGAGAGGGAAGGGAATTTAAGGGTAAAAATAGGGAGGGATTTTGAGGAACAAGTATGAAAGACACAGGGATGAGGACTGGGGGGGGGCAGAAATGGGAGATAGGTAGGGAGACAGGGCAGGAGGGGCTGGGATGAAAGAAATAGACAAAAAAATGTACTTGAAAAATAATTAACTAAAAATTAAAAAAAAGAAAAGGATGTAAAAATTAGTAAGTTGGAGATGTATTGAAATATTTGGCGACCAGGCAGCTACTGAAAAGAGCAAAGTTGGAACATGCAGGAGAATATAAGACTCCTAACACAGTGAAATAAAAATTTTCCATAGAGAGTAAACCACAGGTGTACAATGTGGTCTGATTTATAGTTTATAACATGAACGTATTTACTCAATGTCTATTGAGTAAATACCTATTTACCTATTTACCTATGTAAATACCAATACAATACCTATTTACATGTATCTGGAAAATTGTATAAATTAAACATGAAACTGTTGATGCTGATTATCTATAGAAAGAAGGATCATGCAGGGATTTACCTTTCATATAAATTGTTTGTTTATTTGTTCCCTTATAATAAACCCTGGGCATTAATGGGAAAAATGAGACATTTCCACTTGGGAAAAGGCCATGCTGGGACCTGAAACTGAAGCTGCATGTCATTGTTGCTCATTGGACAGTGACCCTCACTGAGCTGGCCCAGGAATGTGAGAATGGGGGCAGGTTTTCTCAGAGCTTCCAGTGGGAGAACTAAGTCACTGCATTCGACAGGAAAGGGGCATTCAAAACCCTACCCCACTGTTCACCATACTATTATTTCCTGAACTGTACTGATAGAGAAAAAGATCAAACTCTTCTATTGACTGAAATAGGTAAAGGAGAATCACCCTGGACAGTGTGGCTCAAGGGCTGGACGTTGTTCCAGGAAGCAAAAGGTCAGCGGTTTGATTCCTGGTCAGGGCACATGCCTGGGTTGCTGGTTTGGTCCCCAGTTGAAGTCCCTGGTCAGGGCACATAGCAGAGGCAGCCAATCGATGTTTCTCTCTCACATTAATGTTTCTCTTCCTCTCTTTCTCCTTCTCTTCCCCTCTATCGAAAAATAAGGAAATAAATTCATTTAAAAAGAGTAAAAAAGGATCTAAAGTCAGGTGGAAGGTTACCGTCACACCCACCTGGATGTAAGAGACAGCCCAGGCAAAGCAAATTTCTGCTGTTGCACAGACCAAAGACAGTGAGCTGTGCCATTCAGACAAGCACACTTCATTGCACTCTTAGTTTTCTCATTGGGAACACAGTTTCTGGGGATTTCAGTCCAAAAACAAAAGCATGACAAAAGAATGAAAACCAGTGCCTGTCAATGCAGAATCACAAGTGACAGGACACTGAGTGGTCATCTACTCCAGGAATCTTTCCATCAGTTTATAAGAAAATGCTGAGCAGTGCATGCTGTGTATCCCCAGCTCATGACAGCTGCCTCTTGCCCTTGACACTGCTTGAGAGAGGCATCCCAGACTCTGCTCTGTGAACTCCTGTACTTGCATCCCTGTGGCTGACCCATGTGCTTGCCAGGAGACACGTCTGATCAGAGTGCCTTGCAATTGCAAGTTTGAGAGACGTGTGCTCTCTTTCTTGTAAACTTCTGTGTCTATGCCTACATGCATTTGGTGTTTCTCTTCTAACGAAGGAACCCTCTTAGGCTAAATTCTGCTGACACTTTGCTGGAACTCCCAGGAAATAGCAGCAAATTATGGTCAGTAAAATATCTTACAAAGTCACTCAAATATTACTGAACTGATTCTATTGGAGCTGACAGATATACTCTTCACTTCTCATAAATTGATTTATTTATAAATTCATGCCAGCAGAGCACAGTTAAAGGATATATAAACAAATTCCAATCAGCAAACATGTAAGATGGGAACAGACTAATTTTCTGGACAACATAAAATTAGTGGCCAGATGGAACATGGCCTTTTGTGGACCCAGCAGGCATTGTGCTCAGGGGTCGCCCTGGATGCAGCTGAATCATGGACTCAGAGAATTCTTACTCCCCGAGACTGCCAGGAGCATGGACATGTTGTACATTTTTAAGTCTCTTCTGGAATAAGCATGCCATCATGAAAGTAAGGAACAAAGGGAATGGTGAAAAAATTAGATAATGTCTTCAGAAAAGGTCTTGTCTGTGTGTCTTTAGAGCTAATGACGACCTGGAAACCTGAAAAGACTAGCTCTCTTTCCAAGGATGGTGCTTGAATGAGACATGGGAAACCTCCAGGGGGGGAAGCAAGGGTAAGAGCTTGAAGGGGACAGACAGGCCAGCTGAGAGCAGGGCCTGGAATGGCCCCCTGGAGTGCAACAAAGGCCAAGCCGGTGGGCTCCTCTGTGTTCCCACTGCACCTGGGCCAGTGAACAAGGATAAAAAGTGGGTGCTATCAAATATGCAAGTCATTGCCTTCCTCTTCCTAAATGACTAGAATTGACTAGTCAAAGTACATAATTAAAACAATGGGGACATAATTAAAGCAATTTCTGTGTGTTTATTTGGGAGTGGTGAGTGTGTACCTGTGCATGCTTGGGATTGGGTGAGGCCAGGATGTCTCTAAAGTGTGCAAGCCCTGGCATAGAAAATAAAAATTCAGCCATAAATTACTTGCTCTCCATATTTATTTTATCAGTCTTAAAATTGCTCTACTCTGATTCCTCCTCTTTAATTGTGGAGGGGGAGTCTGTGGTTTCTTGATCTCTCCTGGTAGGGGCCCCAGGGATCCTGTTAAGATGCTATCTTGGAGAAATTCTTACCTCCTAATGAGAACACGTGACTGCCAAATAATCACTGAGCACTGCTCACACACAGTTTTGACCTGGTGATTTAGGTATACCTCTCCCTCAATTTTCTATAGTTTGCCCTCCATTCCAAACATCTCCAGATTTCTGAGCCACATTTTTCTTCCTTCATCCTGGGTTAAAGCCCACAGCTCCAATGAAAAATGAATCTCTTTCTCTCTCACTGATAACATTTGATGATTGCAAAGTCCCTCCCATTCTAACTCCCCAAGTGTATCTCAGTTGAGTTCTCTAGAGAATCTTAGTTCTGAAACTGTGGTGGAAAGAGCCCTACACAATAACAGCAATATGTTTAATCTACCGGTGAGCAGAAAACTTTTTGTAGTATGTGAGAGGAGACAAATTATTTTTTTTTCCTTAAAATAATCTGTGTCTAACTGAGCCTCGCACCACGCACCTCCCCGTTCCCCAGCACACACACTCTGCCCCAGTGAAGGCCTCCTCCCCAGTACTGCCACCTGGAAATTCTCATTCCTCCTCATGAGTCTGTCTCACTCTTTCACCACCCACCTGACTTCAGACACAACCCCAGTCCATCACAGTGCTCTTGGAGCCCTCTTCAGCCAGCCTAGGTGAAGCTGGACTCCCTACCGCAGCAGACTGAATACCCTTGTTGTAATGCCCTTACCGGTTGTGCTGAACTCACTTTTTTGTACTTTTAATATTCTCACATTGTTCATCTTTCCTGTGTTTTACAAGCAAAACAAGATTATTCTAGAAGAATAAATTTCACCCATCAATACCCAGAGAGAGCTAAGGATAAGGATTTGGGCCATGTTCATTCAGATATGCATAATTACCATTTTTAATGCCTTTTAAAAATATTTTTAAATCCTCACCTGAGGATATGTTCATTGATTTTTGAGAGAGAAAAAGAGGGAGAGGGAGAAACATCCATCGGCTGCCTCACACACACACACACTGACTCGGGACCGAACACACAACCTTTGGTGTAGGGGATGATGCTCCAACCAACCGAGCCACCCAGTCAGGGCACCACACTGATTTCTTCTGAGGAGGACAATACGATGGCATTTAACACAGCTGATAGTGGGGAGGAAGAGGTGTCATGGTTCATTACCTTTTTAAAATTTTTTTTGCTGCTAATCGTTGAAACACTAGAGCAAAAGTATTTACTCTCAAAAACCTTACATTTCTTGTGTGCTGTTAATATTTATATTGATTCATATTTTACATTTCAGTAAGAATAAATATTATGCAGCATAAATGGCACCATCATTAGTGATGGACCTTTATTAAATGCAGGTGAATTTAAGAATAAAAAAGTTTGCAAATCACAATTCAATGCAAACCCATAGCTACACCTAATATCTTTTTAACATTATTTCTACCAAGAGAGAAATTCCTCTTTGCAGGGCTTAAGTCCTGCCTTAGTGTTTTCAAGACCACTTGGCACACACAATTTCAATGAGCTAGCAGAAAAAAATACAATGATATAAGCAATGGTGAGAAATTAGGAATCTTCATGACTGGTCCCACTATAACTTGCCATGGTACTCCTTTCTAACTCTAACAATGCTATTGTAGGGTATACTCCACCAAAACGAGGGAGAAAACCAGAAAAGAGGAAGACATGGCATTAATGAACTAAGGACTTTAACACTGAATCTCCAGGATGGCAACGAGCACACGTGTGTAGGAGACCAGCACCAAGCACAGGGGCCCCACTAAGATAAACAGAAGAAACAAAGGCGACAAGCCAGTTGAACCCAGTGGCAGCACAGGTCAGCTTGAGGACAGACAGGATCTCACAGAAGGAGTGGTCGACTTCCTGAGGCCCACAGAAGGGCAGCCTCAGGACAGCAAACACAAGGACAAGGGCCAGGGGAAGCTGAACGCCCAGGATGTTCAGTAGCAAATCGCACTTTATTTGTCTCAGTAAGTCATAGTCCTTGTTCTTTTAAACTGATAAAAGTATGTAGAGTATAATATTAATAATTACAATTTTCAGCTCATTATAGTTTCTAGATTCTGCTAAGCATTTTGCACATAGTATTACCTCTCAATAAACCTTAGTTACTGAATTTACTTTGCAAAATCTAAATTTCAAAGAATCTAAGCATGCTTTGTAAGAACGAAATCCATATGCTTTCTTCTTTAAAAACTCTTCATACACACATAAAACATAATTTTGAAAGTAAATATTCCCTTTCATGCAGTTTAAGTATTCAGGTTTAATTTAGCATACAATTTAAGGAAAAGTTTGAAAAAGTCTCAGTACAACCTTACCCACTACTTTTTAACTGTGGTCTACCATTTCATAATTGTGTTGGAGTTTCGTGTTACATGGTTATTTAACTCACCTCACATCTCTTACTTGAAAGAGCAAATTATTACTGATAATTTATAGTCTTGTCTCATTGATCTAACAGTCATCACAGCATTTACACAGTCTGCTCTTATTTGTGAGAATGTTCTAAGTTTTGGTCATTTCCCATAGGAGAAAATGGACCAAACCAATGAGAGAAAATGTTAATTCTGCCAAGTCCTCTCAGCTACATCCATTCTGCCTTCTTCCTCTCGTCCCAACCATCCTGGATCTCCACCTACACTGCAAAGGCAGAGAAACACCGCAACAGAGAAAGTTCCAATGTGTCTGTGTTTCAGCCTGACATCCTTCAGGGTTCTCTCCTTGTTGTCAGTTCCATCTGAGTTACACCTGATTCCTCTTTCCCTTGAAGTCCTGGCTCCTACTCTTCCTAATTTATGTTGCTGATGCCTTACAAAACATCACTGTCATACACATATGCAGGAAAACATTGAAATATTTTAAATATAGAGCCAGTTTTGGAAGATGACAGTTGCTAAATTTAAAATATTTCAATAATTACTATGTAGTAAGTCTCAACTCCTATATTTTACATATTCTTTCCATACCTTGGTTTATTTAATAAAATTTTGTCTACAAATCTTGATTACAAAACATATAAATTTATTTCATCTTATTCAGAATATTCCTTGTGACCATATTACAAGTGTGCACACCACACAGAAAGCTGGAAGAAGGGCTCATTTCCTTGTGCAGCATCCTTGTAGACAGCGACCAAAATGGGCTTTCTCTGGAGATAGTGACAGGAGAACATGTAAAGAACGCCCTAGGCCTAGAGCATGTCTCTGCATTCCTCTGCACATATTGGGTAAGGTAACACACTGGCTCTCTTTACACTCAGTTATTTTTTATCAGTGAGGCTCTCAGGAAGGTCTCTCCTTTTCAGCCTCCTTCTCAGAGCAGCATGGACGTCTCTGTTCCTCAGACTGTAGATCAGGGGATTCAGCATGGGATTGAAAAGGCTGTGAAACAGGAGGAGGTATTTATTCCGCTCCTGGGGGTCCCCATGTTGAGGTCCAACATACATGATAATGGCTGTGCCATAAAAGAGTCCCATCACACAGAGGTGGGAGGAGCAGGTGGAGAAAGCTTTCCAGTGCCCCTCTGCTGACTGGATCTTCAGGATGACACATAGAATGTGACCATAGGAGACCATAATTGTGGCCACGGGTCCCACCAGCCCCAAGGCTGACAGAGCCACAACCACAACCTCGTTAAGGTGGGTGTCTGCACAGGCGAGTTTGAGAACTGCTAGAAGCTCACAGAAGAAGTGATTCACATTCTGGTGCCCACAGAAAGGCAATGGTAACAGCAATACCAGATGTACTACGGTTAGGAGGACTCCTATAGTCCAGGAAGTCACTGCCAGGATGAAGCAGACTCTCCAGTTCATGATGGTAGAATACCGAAGGGGCAGGCAGATGGCCACGTACCTGTCATAGGACATGACCACCAGGAGAAGACATTCCGTGGGAGCAAGAACTATGAAGAGAAAGGTCTGAATTATGCAGGCAGCAAAGGAGATGGGCTGGGCTGGGCTCAGGAGGTTGACCAGCATCTGGGGCACCGTGTTGCAGGCATAGGCTATGTCCACAGTGGCCAGCTGGGAGAGGAAGAAGTACATGGGGGTGTGCAGTCGGGGGTCCATTGAGATGAGCCCCAGGATGACCCCGTTGCCCAGCAGGGTGAAGGCATAGAACACAGAGAAGAGCCCAAATAAAAGCACCCGCGTCCCTGGGCTGAGTGGGAATCCCACTAGGAGGAACTCTGTGACAGAAGTCTGGTTGCCCCCCATTGTCCTGGGAAGGAACAAGGGAGAGAGCTCAGCAGGTCTGAGTGCCCGAGGGACGTGTGTAATGTGTCACAGGTCGACCTGTGTGTGTCACTGCATCTTCCCTCGAAAATGTCCTGTTCATCAGTTACTAAGTGAGTAGTATCTACGCATGGCAAATGACACAGAAGGAATTTCTTTCACCTTGATAAATTAAATGCCAGTGTTCCATTACACTGTTCAGTGAATCTTACCTTTATTTCCAAACTTCCACCACAGTTCCTAACACGTTAACACGCCTACTGCCTCCCTATCAGTGGACACTTTCCTCAGTCAGCGGGTCTGGTTTGGGGGCCTGCCTGGCAGGAGTTCCAACCCCCAGTGCACACAGGGGCACCGTGGGGAGGGGGCTGTGGTACTGGGCCTGCACCCACACACGAGGGTGGGAAGGAGGATGAGAAGCCTGTGGGAGATCCTCCTGTCAGGGGATCTCACAGATTTGGGCCTACATTAGATGACTTATGTATTAGCCTTGTAATTTTTACTGGCAGCATCATCTTGAATTAAGTTTAGAACATGGCAGGCAGACTGCCACCACTGTAGCTGGATTTAAGGAAGAGAACTTTGTCCTTTGACTTTTGTACCCATGGAAATTCTACTCTGATCATGCTATTTCATGATTGGATATTATCCATCACACACTTATCCCTTTATGAATAATTATATTCCATTCCTGTATGTGTTTGGATAATATATATGTTTTATATATAATTCCATAACTCATACATGCACATCATGTGCTTGAATCTTTATTATGTGGAAGATGAGTTGCTATTTTCTACTCTACTAGTAAAAGGCTGGTTGAATAATCTCTTGATGGGTCATGGCATGGGATTTAAAACTACTGTTCAATAGGCAAGGCTAGAGTCTAAGCTCTAACTATACACTCATATCCTTACAACCTTTATTATATTTTATAGCTTAACTCTAACATGAAAACATTATTCATCATGAATATTTACTTTCTCTGGTTTATCAATCTTTAGGAACGAACTTGTCCCAGAGTGAAAATTCTGAGGTTTCACTTGTAACTATTAAACCACTGCTTCTATTTCCTTGTCTGTCTGACTCCATATCCTTCTTCAGCCCAGCATCCACCTGAATTTCACTAAAATAAGAATCTCACAAAAACTCATGATTTTGGTCGCATATCAATTTTCCATTCAAATTTCCTCATAAGTTAATATTTGCAAGGTGTTAGAAGCAAAAGTGTGAAGGCTTCAACCTGCTTCAAAGGAAGAATCAGAATTCACAGCAGAAACAGTGGGAGGCAATTTTATCTTAGTCCAGGAAATAATGCCATAACAGTTGGAATCACCTCTGTGAAGAAAGCTGCTTGTTTTAGTAGGGCCGAGCTTTATGTCAGTGAGTGCTTTAACTCAGAGATTTGGATTCCCATGTTACGGGAGAAGACAAGCAAGAAAAGTTCTCAGGTCTCTTCCAACTATAGGATTCATTGGCTCTAAATGTATAGAAAAGTGTTAGCCATTTTTGTTTCAGCTTTGTTGCCACATCTGGGGTGCAAGAAGACAGCAGTGGTATCTCTAAAATGTCCTAGGATGAAGGACCCAATAAACTAAAGCAGAAGGAGCAGTGACTGTCATCTCATCTTCCTATCTGCTGTAAGTAGCTAAAACACAAAACAAAAATACATGGATATTTACTAAACATACTCAGTGTTCATCCACATATCTTGACTGAGCACATAAAGGCAACTCCTATCTGCTAGTGTATAGAAGTTCCTTGGACAAAATATAGCCAAAGACACTGAAGTTGAGAACAAGCTGACAGTGACCATAGGGGGAGAGTGGAGGGAATTTCAGGGGAAAAGGGTGAAGGGGTTGCAGAAACAATTATAAAGGACACATGGACAATAACAGGGCCCCCCAAGGGGTAGGGTAGTTGGAAACAGAGTAGAGATCTGGGGAGGGCTGGAATGTCAGGCTGGGATGGGGAAAAAAAGGGGCAACACACTCTACTTGAATAACAAAAAGAATAAATATATAAAAAAAGAAAAAGAAATTCCTTGGAGTGACAAGTCTGTTAAAAGGACTCAAAAAATGAAAATTCTCCTATTCAAATAACTAACCAAATAGAACTTTGCTTTCAAAAATAAAACCTTCAGGACACTCTACTGTAGTAAACCCCTTTTGTGGTCAATTTGTCCATTACTTCATGAAAATATGACTAAATTTCATAGGACAATAGAAACACTTTAAAGCAAGTCTCTCACACAGCTAACGAATATTATTTAAACAAGAAATTTTACACTAAATGTACCACACTAAATGATCCACATTAGGTGTCTCTAAACAAGATGGGACTGAAATGATCCAATTTGCTAAGACTATACATAGCAAAAGCTTGACATTGACAGACAATAACTATTCTATTCTGCAATGTGATTCTTCAGCATAGCCTGTCTGAAGTTGAACAGTAAACAAAGACTGGACAACATATGAAACTTACCACAGACTTTACAGCTACACATGAGAAGACCACTGAATGTGACTGGGCTGACCAAAAACACACTAATAAAGAGAAAAGTTATCTGTGAGTTAGTGTCGAAATTGCCGTCTCCTAAGCATCTCTTAGGAGAAAAGGTGCCCGAACAATAAGAGATGATTTATTCTCTGCTCAACTCCAACACCTCTCAATATACTTCTGAGGGTTTGGTGTAGGGAGGGATAGAGACCCACCAGGGACACTGCCATCAGCTCCCTTCCAGAGGAAAGGGGCTCTCCAGGGATTAATCTCTGGTGTTCTCCACAAGGACACTTGTGGCAAGATGGTGGTGTTGCGACTCCTTCACTCACTGTGGCGTGCATGTCCATCCATTTCAAAGCTCTAGAATGATTTCTGGGACTCCTTCACACATTACAATGAACACACCTTGCATTCACTATGGCTCAAGAACTCAATTTCCCCACCTACTCTCCATATAGAGTAGGTGCTACAAAAGGCAGCTGGGGATGATGGGTTTTTCCCATCCTCAGTTTTGGCTGAGTTTTATCTCACACCTAACTGGAATATGTATCCTCCATATTTTTTCTCTTTGAATCAGATGGGAATCTAACATGGAACAAAAATCATGCTGGTGTTCTACGATAGTAGAGAGACTTTCATACAACACAATGGTTACAAGGATACTGGAGAACTACAACATTAAACACAGAGCTCTCAGATGAAGAAGCAGAAGTGTGTGAAGATGCCATCCCTAGGGTTCAAGTGCATAGAGCAGAGGCTGGGTGATTAGAATTCAGGAGTGTGCGATGGCTACTCGACTAACTAAGGCTGGGCAGGGGGGCCTTCACTGCCACTGCCAAGAGCTGTTGGGCAAGGCTGATAAGAGCAGTGGACAGACAGGAAGGAGAAAGGTCCCTTTCCCTGCCCCAGGCTGCCAGTCTGCTTTAGAGCTCCCTACCTACACAACATAAGCGATTGGAAGCCACTAAAAGCAGTAATTGCCCTGGCTGGTGTGGCTCAGTAGGTTGGAGTGTCCACCTATAAATTAAAAGCTTGGAGTTCGGTTCCTGGTCAGGGCCCATACAGAGCTGGGTTGCAGGTTTGGTCCCAGCTGGCACACATATAGGAGGCAACCAATGGATGTTTCTCACATTTATGTTTCTCTGCCTCTCTTCCTCTCCACCTCTGACTCAAAAAACGAAAAGCATGTCCTTGGGTGAGGATTAAAAAATAAAAATCAACAGTCCAAATGTCCCAGTTTGGTTAAGAAAAGTTGTCATCTGGACACCAGATGCAGGGGTCTCAAGTTTATCACTAAAGAACAACCTCCACTTCACTCATACTGAGAGTTCATTAGTACAAAATTACTTAAAAACACTAACAGGAAGGTCAGGTTTAGATGTGATGCGCAATGATTTTGCTGAATCCTTACCTTGAAGCGAACATGCTAGCTACTCGCAGGCAGCACTGTGAGCCACAGACCTTCCCTCTAAGGTCCAGTCTACACCACACTGACAGTGCAGACACAGAGGAGAATGTGTGCTGCTTGCTAAGGGTGGGTGACCACAGGGAAGGAGGGCTTGACAGTGACAGCAACTCATCAAAAGTCAGACGTTTGCTACTTGCTGGTACGCACAGGCATAAAACAGATCTATAATGGGACGTTCTTCCTGGACTGGTTAGGATGGCTGGATGAGACGTTGCGTGTTGAGTGCCATCGATGTGTAGTGCACAGCACTGAGTGAGGGATGGAAAATACGGTAGCTGTTCCCATCAGAGCCCACCTGATCTTCATATTCAGTGAGCTCTGCTGCCCAGAGGAGCTAAGCAAGTGTTGGGTGGCTTTTCAAAATTGTTTTTATGCTATAGTATTTAAAATAAAGACAGACATGATATATGAGGGTTTTTCTTACATCTTACAACTTTAGTAGGTGAATTTCTTGTATTTTTTTATTTTCACATCTATTTTGTTTTCAGCATAGTTGGTGCACAGGCTAGTACTGGTTCTCTATTTCTCAGGCATAGGATTCTTTATATATTTATTACAGCAAGCCTGTTAATCTTGTTATTCAGAGACTGGATACCCCCCCCTTTTATTTTTTTCAGTATTATCAACTGTTGTAGACTGCTCTTCCTGGTTCTAGGAATTGTATCTGACCCCTGGGGCTAAGGGGAAGGGTTGGCCTTTGGAATGGGAGCCGCAAGAGACAAAACTTGTCTCTGGTAGCAAATGCTGCCTCAATTTCCTCTCTGCCCCCAAAGCATGGTCAATGTCCATGGCGGGTAAGACTCCTCAGAGGAGGCGCAACCTAGGCCAGACAGGATCACTTGGGAGGCCATCATGGAAGGACTTGGGGGGCTGCAACAAAGAGCAATGGACTCTCGCCCCCTGGCTTTGACAAAGCCCGAGTCCCCATTTTCTCCGGGAGAACCGCTTCCTGGCTCTAATCCTCTTAAGCCTGAATGCCTACTGGGGAGAGGTGCAGCTCCTTGCTTTGCTAGAGTGTGTCCTGGGGAACCACCTGGCATCACAAAGACTTGCTGATAAACCTGTGAAATCTGCTAAGGGTGCTTTCATTCATATGTTCAGGGTTTGAGCAGGAAACCCTAAAACTCTGTTTCTGGCAGACTCTGACTCGGACTAAGCCCTCAGATTTCTTTGAAATGTTATCTATCGTTTGATCTTTGCCACCCTGTATTCCTGTGTATTACAACCCAATAAAAGCCCTTGGAGGAAGGAGCTCAATGCCTTTTTCCCCCTGAGAAACTGGCCACTGCTCAAAGCCTTTTTCTTCTGGGAAACTGGCTACCTCTCCTCCCCAAGAAGATCACATCATGTCTCAGTCATGATTACTCTGATCCGTGGCACACAGAGGGGACTTAAAAAAAAAGTCGCCCCCACAAACTATCATGAAAATTATATCCAATTTACTTCTTCCTTACCTGGGAATAAAACTATACACTTCTGCAATGGGATATTTTGGAAAAATAATGGCAAGCAGACTATTTCCATCTCTTATATCAACACTTAGAAATAAAACTCAAAATTTACCCCAATTAGCTGGTTGATTTTTTAAGTCAAAATGCAGACATTCCAAACACAAAAACAGGCCTGCCTACTTTTAATGCTAATACGTAATTAAATTTCCATCTGCGTTTAAAATGGTGTCTCTCTATGATGGTGTCAACTACGATCAACTATGTAGTTTGTGTATGTAGTTGTTGACAAAGAATGCTTTTCTAACAGGAAGTAGATTACACAGTACGTATCGTTTACTAGAGAGAAAAAAAGAATTTTAAAGTTCTTCAATTCAATTTTCATATACGTAAAAACGACACAATGGGTTTTTTCTTGTAATCCCTACAAGATGAGGAGAGGAGAGAGACTGTATGTTCCCAGAAGATCTAGGTGCAGACTCTTGGGAAGCATCTCCCTGCCTCACACACCACACCCTCCTCTCCTTTCCAACCCATGTGACCATGGACAAATGAGACCTCTTGGAAAAGGACCACCATACACTGTTTCCATGTCTTATGAGAGGCACGGATTTGGAAAGATCAGTCCCCGGCAAGCCCACACATTTTAATGAGCCATAGCCAACTGCACTGATGGAATCCTTTAGCCATGTCCAGTGTGCCACCACAGCTGATCCAGGTGGCAGAAGCTCCCACCTCCTTGTGTCTGGACACAACCACATGAGCCCTAAACAAGGAGCACAGGTTCCCAGTCTCTTTCAGAGCCCAGGAGAAACCAGGCTCCTTGAGCACCCGGAGCCATGGAAGCACAGGGGAAGCTGGAGTGTGTTGCAGGAACACCAGCTGAGATGAGGAGTGGGCAAAAAGTAGGGCACCGGGCCAAGAGCAGGAAGCCAAACCTAATCAGTCCAGCAACCTTGCAAAGACATCTTAAGGTGTAAAGCCTTTCTCAGTTCCAAAACCAGGAATATCTCCAGGTGTTGAAATGCCTTTTGCCCAATGCTGACTTGGAAAATTTGCTTTTCCTTTGGTTCATTAAGAGAGAATAACCATTTATGCATTTCTGAAAAGAAATATGACCCTCCAGGGTCTATAAGCATCTACCCAGAAGATGGAATAATCTCTCCTTGTGACCCAATTGTGGTCTTCTTTCAGCAAATGCTTATTCACGGAGGGGCTTCCAGGTCTCTGAGAAACAGTGCCTGCCCTCAAAGGGCTTTAGGTCTGGTGCAAGGACAGCCTGGGATGTGGATGAATAGGAGACAATGTGGACCATGGCCCTTCCATCAGAAGCAGTACTTAATTGGGCTATAAAAGCAGATGCACAAGATCCCTGGTCTAGCTGGGGATGGGGGCTTCAGGGCACAAAAGAGCTATCAAGGAACTGACAGCTGAGCTGAGACCTCCAGGGCCTCAGGACTCATGGGAGTGACTCAGAGAAAATGAGAGCACATGCAGGGTCCAGATTCTCTGTGTATAGAGAGGTGCACGAAGGTGGCTGGCTCAGATCAAAGAATTCTGCCTCTGTGGACTTATTCCCAAGAATCCCATTGAGGTGCTGCTGTTAGCCTCATTTCACAAATGAGGAAACTGAGGCACGAGGAGGTAAACGGACTTTTCCAAGATCCTCCAGCTACGCAGTGGCTGAAAGTAGTTCTAAATGAGTGGGGCCCGTGGGGGAGCACTGGGAGGCACAGGCTGCCTGGAGATGGAAAAGCAGGAAGAAGCCAGGGAATGCAATGTGAGGCATTTGCAAGCACCCAGGCAACCCCGACAGGAGGTCCAAGGTGTTGACCCTGGGAGCTGAGGTGAGGTCTGGGGAGCACACACCACCTACCTGCCTTGCAGAAAATGCATTGGAGACAAGTGAGGTCTGTGGTGGGAGACCAGCAACCTGGTGAGGGTCCACAGTAAACTGAGCTGGAGGAGGAGCAGTCAGGGTGGCAGAGACTGCGTCCCCAGCCTTTGGTGAGGAGTTGACTGAACAATGGCTGCTGGCATAGGGCAGGATGAGGAGAGGAAGGGCCAGAGGCCAGTTGCCAGGCTCCTGGCTTGGGTACCACACAGATGGTGGCGGCCCCAGAAGAATTCTCTGAGATCCCAGAGTAACAACAAAGGGACTGGCTATGATCCTCCACTATTTCATGGCACCAGGCTGGACCCCTGGAAGAATACATCTGCCCCAGTTGTCATCCAATGTGACCAGCGCTTTCCCAGACGCAGGCTCCTTCTCCCCTGCCCAGTGTTTGGAAGACAGGGGCCCACACTGGTGTCTCCAAGTCCCCCTGGTCTGTGTTTCTGGACGATTCATGTTTTAGAAGGGCCTCGCTTTGCTCACTCCAGGAAAGATGTGTATGCAGGAGTCTTGGTGAAGAAGGAACAAATACACCTAGGTGCCTCTGGACTTTTGCTTCTACACCCAATAGGCCGAATTCTTTTTGGAACTACTATCAGGCTTGGCCCAGACATATTTTCCTGACATATGTTGGTTTTCAGTGAAATTGGATTGGTCTCTTTCTGATTCTTCTACACTTAACTCATTCATAAGATGTGAGGACACAACTACTTGACATCTGGGAAACCTTCCTGGGTATTTTGTGACATTAAAGCCTCATTTTCTTTCGTCTTAGACATAGGGAACAGCAGCTTGCCATATGTAAACAAACTTTCTCCAAGACGATTTTAAATGTCTTCTCAGATGGAAGTAAGAAAACAGAAAACAAGGGATGGAGACACAGCAGAAGGCATATGGAAGAAGGCATACATTGGGGCTTTCAAATAACACCAAAAGACTATAAAAATAAATGTCATTAAGGCACCAATGATGTGGTAAGTACCTGAGTCACCTCTGGCTTGCCAAATTTCTACCCCACTGGCCTTATCCTATGCCCCTCTGCAGAAGGCACTTGAAGATACTAAGAGAACAGATATGCTGAGCAGTCGGCTTTCACTCTGTGGCTACTTCTGACTATTCTCATACCCACAAGTCACCTCAGTGTCCTGAATGATTTAGTGCTTCCCACGTTTGGGCCCTATAGGTGGCCATCAGGAAGGGGTCACCAGATACATAAACCGTTTAAGATTGAACTTTGTTTTCCCCTTTGGAGATTTCCTCCTACTTCTTGAGAAAGAAACCCAAATCCATACAGAAACAATCATTTCTGATGACTGCTGACACATCTGGGGGTTATGAGGAAAGTCTGCATCCCTTCTCTTTGTGCAGCCAAGAGTTGCAAGGACTTACTTTTGGACTCGTGCACTGCGCCCTTCTCTTTTTTCTAGACCAATTTAGGCTCATCTCTGTCTTCTGTGCTAAGCCATCACTCAGGGCCCAACTCTGAGGCAGTCGGTCTATAAACAGTCTATGAAGCAAGGAGTCACAGCAGGCAACAGCTTGCCCAAGAAGGTGTAAACAGGTGGCGAACCTCAGGCAGAAAGGTACACTCCTTAGAAGGCAGCCCTGTGGGGCATGAGGCAGCCGACCCAAGTGTTCAGGCTCTGGGACGTGTCCCCAGTGAGGGCTGAGGCTGATGATGAATTCTGGTGGGCTGATTTGCAGAGAAAGACACCTGATTACTCTGGCCTTCTTAGAACAGTGTCCTCTAGACGAAATGGAACCCAGATGATAACAAGCTGAACCAGCTGAAGTCACTGTCACCAAGGGCTCTCTCCCACACTTGACCACAGCAGCAAGGGAGGAGGCAACCCAAATGGGATGCCATCCCCTGCCTCAATTGAGCTGTCTTGTTTTACGTCTCATCTCCTTGGCTCTAATGCACACTGGGACACTGAGGAGGGGCTGGCTCCAAGACTGTGACTGACTGCTGGCATCAGCATTAGCAAAGAATTCTGCCTCTTCTTCCTCCCCTGCCCTGCTCCCACAAGAAAATGAGCACTGATGTGGTGGGCAGTTTTTTCAGCCGAAGGAACCACTGCCACCCTTGACGTGTTTGTGTGTTGGGGTACTTATCAATGTGTGCTCAACACATTCCACAGAGAAATTGAAGTGGCCACAAGAAAAGTATGAAACAGAGATTGTAAATTTTCAAAAAGTTTTTAAAATTGTAACAGTGGTGCAAACAGAACCATCGTTACTGAGGTTTACGCAGATTTTCATGGATCAGACTATGGACACAAACAGTACCTGGCACAAACACCTTGTCTTCTCTTTTTTTTCAATCACACTTTGCTTTCATAATATCAGTATGTGACCCAAAAAGCCTGGTGAAAACCTGCACTTGCACATCTGCACATAAATCACCCAGAAAATTGAGACTTAAAAATATGGGGTTTGGGCCTCACCAAATCAATCCATAACTGAGCCTCAAGGCATATGCCTTCAAACCATTCATCTGGGTTTTTCTTGCAAAAATAACAAAATCCACACAGGATGCAGGGATGTGAATGAACAACTCAAAGTGGGCAATTCAGGTACCACAGAGCCAATTAAACCACAGAAATGATGGACAAAAAAGCAAAGGGAAAAAGGCAAACCAATGCAGAGCAATGCATAAGAACTTCAGCTCCACCAGAGAAGAACATCTGAGAACTTTGTGGGGGACATGGGCATGGATATGGACACATGGATATGGACACATGGACATGGACATGGGTCTCACGTTGGAAGAGCCAGCATGCACCTTAGACCAGCATTCAACTTGGCAGAGCCTTAAGAGCACATCTACTCACGCTAAATGAAGAGCTGAATATTTTGTATTTCTTAAACAATAAAGAAACTTAAAACTTACTCATCTCTTTCTCACACTTGGTAAGAACACTAACAAAATCTATGTCTCAAAAATGTGTATCTCTGAGAGAGAAGTTTAAAAAAAAAGTACCAGGAGCCCTCTAAACCAATGTATTCCTGTCCATGTTTCCATAGGTTGTTCAGCCAATAGGAAGCATCGTACTGCAGTGAGTCAGCCCCAAATTCATCTTCCAGACCATCCAGATGGCAGTTTTATTAGAATCATGTAGAAGAGTTTATAAAAATAGCCATGCCCAGAATCACCTGCAAAGATTCATTTTCACCAATCCAAAAGGACCTGCGAACTTCACTCCTACCTGATGCGGTCCCTCACACCTAACCAAGAGCCAACCAATTATTAGACAAGGATGAGCAGCAAGAATGAAGCCTTTTACTTGAAAATAATTGTCTCTGCCAAAATTAATCCTGCACACAGAGCCTCAAGAAGAGTCTGATGGGATTCAACACCCTCCCTTTAGCATAGCATAGCATAGCATAGCATAGCATAGCATAGCATAGCATAGCATAGCATAGCATAGCATGGGAAGGGAGAGGAGGGGAGGGGAGAGAGGAGGGGGGGGAGGGGAGGGAGAAGAGGGGAGGGGAGGGGAGAAGAGGGAGGGGAGAAGAGGGGAGGGGAGGGGAGAAGAGGGGAGGGGAGAAGAGGGGAGGGGAGAAGAGGGGAGGGGAGAAAGGGGAGGGGAGAAGAGGGGAGGGGAGGGAGGGGAGGGGAAAAGGAAGGAAAGGAAGGGGAAAAGGAAAAAAGGGAAGGAAAAAGGAAAGGAAGGGGAAAAGGCAAGAAAAGGAAAAAGAAAAGAAAAGGAAAGGGATGGAAAGAAAAGGAAAAAAGGGGAGGGGAGGGAGGGGAGGGGAGGGAGGGGAGGGAGGGGAGGGAGGGGAGGGGAGGGGAGGGGAGGGAGGAGGGGAGGGGAGGGAGGGGAGGGGAGGGGAGGGGAGGGGAGGGAGGGAGGGGAGGGGAGGGAGGGAGGGGAGGGAGGGAGGGGAGAAAAAAGAAAGAAAAGAAAAAAAGAAGGAAAGAAAGGAGGGAAGGAAGGAAGGAAGGAAGGAAGGAAGGAAGGAAGGAAGGAAGGAAGGAAGGAAGGAAGGAAGGAAGGAAGGAAGGAACACACTGAGAATGTGTCCCGGTCTTCAGGAAAGTGATCATGGTACCTGAGGAAGAGTCACCTGGGCAGCTTTTTCAATGAAAATTCTGAGGTCCCAAACCCAAACACTCTGCTCCCAAAAGTGGGTTTGTGGGGTGAGGCCCAGAAACCCACTTTTGGAACAGCTATTGGGGCTCTCGTGGTTCTAATGAACTTGGTTCTGGTACCACCTGTTGAGAAATGAGGCCCTTAGACCTTGGCCCAAGGTTGGCATAAAAGCCTTGCTATGGTCCGAATGTTTTGCTCCACCAACACTCACACGTTATAACCCTAACCCCTAGGTGTGATGGTTTTGGTGGCTTTCCTGAGAGACGGAGGGAGAGGGAGAGAGGGAGAGAGGGAGAGAGGGAGAGAGGGAGAGAGGGGGAGAGGGGGAGAGGGGGAGAGGGGGAGAGGGGGAGGGGGAGAGGGAGAGGGAGAGGGAGAGGGAGAGGGAGAGAGAGAGAGAGAGAGAGAGAGAGAGAGAGCACAGAATCAGCATGTGGCCGAGCATGCCTGCCATGGCAGGCAGCCATAAAAGGAAGGACCTGTTTGTGTACTGTGTCCACTGGCCCTGATCAAGGGCAAGGTGAGCTTCAGAGCCATTCCAGACCAGTCTTTGCAGCTTCTGGCAAGAGGTCTTACCATAATAAGCCACAGCCCTTCTATTAGACACTACTGGTGGGCATCATCAACTTCTGTCACAGCATCACCAAGGTTAGGGCAGGATAAAAATCTCAGTGTTATGAATGGCAACCCTCAGAGACCTGCCTTCCTGCTATGTGGCCTCCTCTCACAGTTCCCTCCTGAGCTCACACTCACCAGCACACACTGGCGGTTGGGATGCACTTCCTAACCCTCATCCCCTCACTACGGATTAGCTCCACCAGAGCACCTGTACAAGAGTTGGAGAGGCCTCTGCAGACCAAGGTGAGGGCAGATGCCACAGGCGACAGGAGCTGAGTCCAGCCTGTGCGCCACTGTCTGCCCAATAACCAGCACGTGCTGGAGGGCTCAATGCATATGGGGCACTAACTAATACAGGTCTGCGGGATGAAGAAATGAATGAGTGAGTGAACTAGTGTTGACTGGGACAAGCAGAGGACAAGTAACAAACAGAAGCTCGGATAAACCTGGCCCCTGTTTTACACAGGCCCCTGTGATAAGCCTGTATAAAATGACTGGTGAATCCCAGATGAGGGTTTTCGTGGGCAACAGATGATCTGGAGACATAGTGAAGACCTGCCCCTTATACAGCTGGGCTAATGGAGGGGACTGGCTTCAATCCTTCATAGCTGTCTTCAACACAGCAGGCACTGGCTGGTGGCCAATGAGCCAGCCCGAGACTGTGGGAAAAGCTGCTGGAAGCCATCTCCATATCTGGACAAGCAACTCAAAGCACCAGCAGGTCCACAGCACTGTTTGTAACTAGAACAAAGATGGTCTGAAGCACTCACTCCCCTGCATTTGCCAGGACCCTGTGAATCTCTTTCATGGTCCACTCCTGGCCAGGTGTTCTCCCTGATAGTTTCAGGTCTCTGCTGACCCTCTCTTCAGGCTGTATCTGGCCCTGGGGCAGGCTGAGCAGAAGGAGACCCAAGGGCCAGGCCTCCATGAAGGTACTGTGTTCACTTCTGACCTGCCACTCACTCCCATTTTTTTTCAGCTTGGCTTCCCGGGCTCCAAATGGCCGGATTTTCTCGGAAGCCACAGCACACATGGCAAAGCTCTTCTCCTCACCCAGCCCAGCATGGCTCCTCCCAGCAACCTGGGCCTCAGAGCCTCTGTGTGAGTGCCCTGACCCATGGCTGAGGCCTGTTTTCTCTCCCAGGACAGTGACCCTACCTCCCAGGATGCCTGCCATGTGTCTGTTGACTTTTCTCCTTCCTGTCTTCTCATATTTGCTCCATCTTCCCCATCTGTAAATGGCACTTCTTGGTGTGTGTAGTAGACCTGGGACCACAGGCAAGTGTCCCATCTGTATAGGCCTGTTCCAGTCAAAGGCAGATGCCTGTGGTGCCCTGTCCCAGCAGGCAGGGGAAACATGGCCTAGAGTGTGGTCAAAGGGACCTCTGTGTGTCTTTGTGGCTGCATGTTTGGGTGGCCTCTTGCTCCTTGTTTCTTGCTATTTTTACTTTGAAAGACTCTCCTGTCCACAACCCCTGCTCTGCCAAGGGAAATGAGGTGGTATGAAACCATCAAGTCATTTTAAGCCCAGAGAGTCTTGGGTTCGAATTCCATGCCATGGTTTTTTACCTGTCCCTACCTGTCCTCCTCTAGGGGACACAACACAAGGGACATAGGAACAGGCCAGCCTCCCACTTTGGCTCTTGTTAGGATGTGGGATCAGAGCAAGTGGCAAGGTCTCCTGTCTGGTGGGAACTCCCTCACTCCAGCCACCCACCCACCCACCCACCCACCCCCTTAGGGCTGAACAACAAGAAAAGGCCCCACGGACCCCTGTCACTTGTGCTCACACATGACCTGCCCCTCCCGGGGCCTAGGAAAGAAGGACACAGTCATTTCATGTTGAAATCTATGTCCTCAATTGCTGAGTTTTTTTGAAACAAAACCCCATTCTTACATTTTGTATTGAACACTAAGGTCCCCTTATTAACAAGAAACAGATCAGTGTGTAAATCAGAGGGAGGAATTGTAAGAACTGGTGACTAGGGAAGAAATGCTCTTGTTCATGGAAAGAACAGCTACCCTTTCAGCACTTAATAGATGCCAGACACTCAGCTAAGGGGTTTACATATTTTCATCATATTCTTTTGGCCACAAGGAACTGAGACTAGGCTGGAGGAAGATGGTGGAGAGATGGAAAAGAGACTTTCTGCACAACATAAAATTAATGACCAGATGGAACATGGTTTTTTGTGGACCCACCAAGCACTGTGCTCAGGGGTTGCCCTGAATGCAGCTGAATCGCAGACTCAGAGAATTCTTACTCCCTGAGACTTCCAGGAGGATGGACATGTTGTACATTTTTAATTCTCTTCTGGAATAAGCATGTCATCATGAAAGTAAGGAACAAAGGGAATGGTGAAAAAATTAGATAATGTCTTCAGAAAACATCTTGTCTGTGTGTCTTTAGAGCTAATGAGGACCTGGAAACCTGAAAAGACTAGCTCTCTTTCCAAGGATGGTGCTTGAATGAGACATGGGAAACCTCCAGGGGGGGAAGCTAGGGTAAGAGCTTGAAGGGGACGGGCAGGCCAGCTGAGAGCAGGGCCTGGAATGGCCCCCTGGAGTGCAACAAAGGCCAAGCTGGTGGGCTCCACTGTGTTCCCACTGCACCTGGGCCAGTGACCTAGGATAAAACATGGGTGCTATCAAATATGCAAGTGATTGCCTTCGTCTTCCTAAATGACTAGAATTGACTAGTCAAAGTACATAATTAAAACAATGGGGACTCATAGAGTCTTATATACATTTTGGTAAGATATTTTTCAAAGACACGACCAACAACTTAGGAAAAAAACTGTTTGTAAATGGCAGGAACAAATAAGAAGGCAGACAGAATTCTTAGTGAAACAACTTACTTCATCGGAGGTGAGCCACAGACAAACCACATGTTCTACGGAAGCCAAGTGCACTGTGTTACAGCTTTGCAGAAAGGTCAGGAGGAAACACCTCTGTCATGGTGGCTAGTGACACACACAAGTTGTTGATCAGCTCATCTGTGAGCACAAGAAAAGTAGAAAAAGACAGAATAACATGAAAGCAATTCGTTTTCCTTTAAAACACTGGAGATGACTTTAGATGATGTTGCATCTAAAATTTCCCAGGTCAAGAAACCAAGTGGGTTTTGTTTGTTTGTTTTGGTTTCGGGTTTTTTTTTTAATCTAAGAAAAAGCCTGGAGCAGATATAATAGACAAGTACCTGAAATGAAGATAGAAGTGACCACTGTTACCTACACATTGAAGAAAGATCGATGGTTCACAAAATAAGGAAAAAAGTTTCATGAATCTTTGTTTCTGTTCTTCCATAGAGTGAAGATTTTTAGAGACTGCAAAGAGCAAGGTCCTTGAATAAGGGTGAGAGCAGCCTGGTTAACAGCATCCACTAGCCCAGTATTCAGATCTCAATTCTGCAAGGTGGACGCCAAGAGTGGGAGTCACTTAATCTAAGTTTCATTCTTTTCACCCGTGAAATAGTGACAACAGGCATCTAAAAGCCTGGTGTGAGGAATACAGATAATGAAAGCTACACAGGCTGGAAGTTAAAGGGCAGATGTGAAGAACAAAGACCATTTGACTGGTAGATATTAGCTGTTAAATATTACTTGTTATTAATAATATCAAAGAAACCACAAAATTCAAGAGAAAATCCAAGTCACTGGGATTAGAGAGCCAATGAAATCATGGTAAATTCTTTCAGATTTATTTTGCTTTCCTTTTTGGTTCATTTGTACTTTAAGTAAAAAGTGCACCATTATCATTTCATTTCTATTAATGTTGTTATATGCTAATTTTTTCAAATTAAGTTTTCAAAGGAATCTTTTAAAGAAACGCCATTCCTGGACTGGAGAAGAAAATACAGGATTTAAAACTAAAAACGCAGGGGGATGCTGGGAAGATGGCATCGGAATAGGACAGACCTGATGCTAGCTCCTGTACTCATGGGTGAAAATCCTGGCGGATCTATAGAGAAACAGCGCAATAAACCATCGGTCACCCAGCATGAAATTAAAAGACCAGAGATTGTGACCGACGCTGAAATACCAGACAGCGGCAGAGTAAGCTACTGAAGGTGGGACACACGTGGCCCCTGTGCCACCAGCAGAGCAACAGGCCTGGGAGGCGGGGAGTCAGGTATGGGAGCCGGACACTCCAAGCACCTGTGATGGTCCTGGGCAACAGAGGAGTCAGGAACCAAAGCTGTGACATTCTCGGCCCCTGTGCTGATGCCATAGCTACCAGCCTGGGCAACAGAACAGTCAGTTGCAAGAGCAGGGACACCGGAGGCCCCTGTGACACCGCCACAGAGAGGCGGCGCGGGGCCCGGGGAGCCAGCTAGCCAGAATCTGGGTGCCGCTACCACAGCGATGGGACTGGATGCCGGAAAGTCAGGTACGGAACCCAGGGCACTCCGAACACCTGTGATGGTACTGGCAGGCAGAGGAGTCAGCTACGCAGCCGAGGCATTCTCAGTCCCTGAGCTGCTCCCATAGGCACAGGTCTGGACGCTCGGGAGTCAGGTACGGGAGCTGGGACATTCTAAGCCTCTGTGCCACTGCCATAGAAACAAGACTGGATGCTGGGGAGTCGGGTAAAAAAGCCGGGACGCTCCAAACCCCTGTGACGGCCCTGGGTGGCAGAGGAGCCTCTACTGGAGCCGGGACATTCCCAGCCCCTGTCCCGCTGCCATGGTAATGGGCCTGGGCACTTGAGGAGACGGCTACTAGAGCCAGGGAATTCAGCAGTGGTAGGCAACCAATACAGGGACGAGCGCGAGGACCAGTGTGAGAGTAGGTGGAGACGGAGAACATCAAGAAACTTCAAGGAGTCTGCACCACTGAACTTCACAAGGATCATACCAAAGAAGTTCACACCAAAAAACCCAGGGTTTCAGAACAGATCAATTTTAGAAGCAGAGAATAACAAGAAGAGTCTCAAACAATGGGAAGACAAACAAACAATCCCCAAATGAAAGAAAAAGCAGAAACTTCAGAAAGAATGTTAGATGAAATAGAAGCTAATCAATTATCAGATAGTGAATACAGAGTACTGGTTATTACGAAGTTCAAAGAGCTCACAGTGAACTACCAGAAACTACAGGGGAACTATAATGATCTCTCTGCAAACTACATCAGTATGAAAGAGGAAATGGAAACTATCAGGCAGGCACAAGAGGAAATGAAGAATACAATTTCCGAATTGAAGAACACAGTAGAAAGTTTCAAAAGTAGGATAGATGAAGCGGAGGATAGGATTAGTGAGTTGGAGGGCAAGGTAGAAAGCATCTCACAGAAAGAGCAAGAAAATGAAAAGAGGCTCAGAAAGAATGAAGAAGGATTAAGAGAAATGCACAACAATATGAAACGTAATAATATCCGAATAATTGGAATACCAGTAAAAAAAGAAGAAGAAGGAATAGAAAACGTATTTGAATGAGTAATGAGAGAAAATTTCCCTAATTTGATAAGAGAAAAAGTCACACAAATCCAGGAATCACAGAGAGTTCCAATCGAGAGGAACCCAAGGAGGCCCACTTCAAGACACATCATCATCAAAATGGCAAAATTCCAAGATGAAGACAGAATCTTAAAGGCAGCAAGGGAGAAAAAAGAAATAACATACAAGGGAGCCCCAATAAGCTTAGCTACTGACTTCTCAATAAAAACATTCCAAGCAAGAAGAGAATGGCAAGAAATATTCCAAATAATGAGAACCAGAGGCCTACAACCAAGGCTACTTTACCCAGAAAGGCTGTCAATCAAGATAGATGGCCAAATAAAGAGCTTCCAAGACAAAAGAAGCCTAAAAGAATATGCCTTCACCAAACCAGCTCTACAAGAAATACTAAAAGGACTGCTTTAAGGGAAGGAAGGATAAGAGGGAGACAGAGAGGAACACAGGTACAAAAAAATGGCAATGAATAAGTACCTATCAATAATAACCTTAAATGTAAATGGATTAAATGCTCCAATCAAAAGACACACAATAGCTCAATGGATAAGTAAACATGATCCACACATATGCTGCCTACAAGAGACCCACCACAGGACAAAACACCATCACAGACTAAAAGTGAAAGGCTAGAAACAAGTTTCCAAGCAAACGGACAAGAAAAAGGAGCTGGGGTAGCAAGTCTCATATCAGACAAAATAGACTTGAAAAAAAGGGCCATAAAGAGAGACCCAGAAGGTCACTTCATTATACTCAAGGGAAGAATCCACCAAGAAGACATTAACATTGTAAACATATATGCACCAAACATAAGGGCACCCAAATATATCGAGAAAATCTTAGAGGACTGAAAGAAAGATATTGACAGCAACACAATTATAGTAGGAAATTTTAACACCCCACTATCAAAAATGGACAGATCTTCCAAACAAATTATCAACAAACATATTGTGGCATTAAACAACACCCTAGATGAAATGGACTTAACGGATATATATAGAGCCCTTCATCCCAAAGAAGCTAAGTACACGTTCTTTTCAAATGCACATGGAACATTTTCAAAGATAGACCACATGATAGGACACAGAACGACCTCAACAAATTCAAGAAAATTGAAATCATACCAAGCATCTTCTCTGACCACAAGGGACTGAAATTGGAAACCAACAAAAAGAAAAAACCCAAAGCACCCAAAATCATGGAGACTGAATGGTATGCTATTAAACAACGAATGGGTCAAGAATGAAATTAGGGAAGAAGTCAAAACGTTTCTGGCAACAAATGAAAATGAACTCACAACAACCCAAAACTTATGGGACACAGCGAATGCAGTCCTGAGAGGGAAGTTTATAGCAATACAGGCCTACCTAAAGAAGATAGAAACATTTCAAACAAACAACCTAACCCTACACCTGCAAGAACTTGAGGAACAACAACAAAGACAGCCCAGAAAAAGCAGAAGGAAGGAAATAACCAAGATCAGAGGAGAATTAAATGACACAGAAACTAAAAGTATAATTCTAAGGATCAATGAATCCAGGAGTTGGTTCTTTGAGAAGATAAAGAAAATAGACAAGCCTTTAAGTAGGCTCATCAAGAAAAGAAGAGTCAGGACTCAAATAAACACAATCAGAAATGACAGAGGAGAGATTACAACTGATACCACAGAAATAGAAGGGATTGTAAGAAATTACTATGAAGAACTGAATGCCAAGAAATTTGAAAACCTAGGGGAAATGGACACATTTTTAGAAAAATACAATCTTCCAAAACTCAGTGAAAAAGAAGCAGAAAGTCTAAATACACCAATAACAGCTAAAGAAATTCAAGCAGTAATCAAAAAACTCCCATCACACAAAAGCCCTGGACCAGATGGGTTCACAGGAGAATTCTACAAAGCATTTAAGGAAGAGCTAACCCCTATTCTCCACAGACTATTCCAAAAAATCCAGAAGAATGGAAAACTCCCAAATTCTTTTTATGAAGCCAGCATCATCTTAATTCCAAAACCAGATAGAGACACAACAAAGAACGAAAACGTCAGGCCAATATCGCTGATGAACATAGATGCTAAAATCCTCAACAAAATATTGGCAAATCCCATCCAACAATATATCAAAAAGATCTTACACCAAGACCAAGCGGGATTCATCCCAGGGATGCAAGGATGGTTCAATATTCGCAAATCAGTAAATGTAATACATAACATAAACAAAAGCAAGGACAAAAATCACATGATCATATCAATAGATGCTGAAAAAGCTTTTGACAAGGTCCAGCACCCATTTATGATAAAAACACTCAGAAAAGTGGGAATACAGGGAGCATTTCACAAAATAATAAAGGCCATATATGAGAGACCTACAGCTAATATCATACTCAATGGAAAAAAACTAAAAGCCTTTCCACTAAGATCAGGAACAAGACAAGGATGTCCACTTTCACCACTACTATTCAATACAGTATTGGAAATTTTAGCTACACGATCAGGCAACAAAAGGAAATAAAAGGCATCCAAATAGGAAAGGAGGAAGCAAAACTGTCATTGTTTGCAGGTGACATGATAGTGTACATGGAAAACCCCATAGACTCTACCAAAAAAATTCTCAAACTAATTAATGATTTTGGCAAAACAGCGGGTTACAAAGTCAATACCCAGAAATCAAAGCCATTTTTGTATACCAACAATGAATCAGCAGAAGCAGAAATAAAGGAAAAAATCGCATTCAATATAGCAAAAAGAAAAATAAAATATCTGGGAATAAACCTAACTAATGAGGTAAAAAACCTGTACGCAGAAAAGTACACAGCACTGAAGAAAGAAATCAAGGAAGACACAAACAAATAGAAACATATACCTTGTTCATGGATTGGAAGAATTAACATCATCAAAATGTCCATACTACCCAAAGCAATATACACATTCAATGCAATACCTATTAAAGTACCAATGGCATATTTCACAGACATAGAACAAACACTTCAAAAGTTTATATGGAACCAAAAATGACCCAGAATAGCAGCTGAACATTTGAGAAAGAAGAACAAAGTAGGAGGGATCACAATACCTGATATCAAACTGTATTACAAAGCCACTATAATCAAAACAGACTGGTACTGGCATAAAAAACAGGCACATAGACCAATGGAACAGAACAGAGAGCCCAGAAATCAACCCAACTCTCTACAGTCAATTAATATTTGACAAAGGGGGCAGTAACATAAAATGGAGTAAAGATAGCCTCTTCAACAAATGGTGTTGGAAGAACTGGACAGCTATGTGCAAAAAAATGAAACTTGAGCACCGACTTACACCATACACCAAAATAAATTCCAGGAGGATAAAAGACTTAAATATAAGTCATGACACCATTAAGTCCTAGAGGAGAACATTGGCAAGAAAATCTCAGATATTTCACACGGCAACTTTTTTACTGATATGTCCCCTAGAGCAAAGTAATATAAACGAAAGAATAAACAAATGGGATCTCATCAAAATAAAAAGCTTCTGCGTGGCTAAAGAAAACAGTATTAAATTAAAAAGACAACAAACTGTATGGGAAAACATATTTGCCAATGATACCTCAGACAAAGGTTTAATCTCCAAAATATACAAAGAACTTACACGACTCCACTCTAAGAAGACAGCTAACCCAATTAAAAAATGGGAAAAGGACTTGAACAAACACTTCTCTAAAGAGGACATACAGAATATCCAGAGACACATGAAGAGATGCTCAATATCGTTAGCTATCAGAGAGATGCAAATTAAAACCACAATGAGATACCACTTTACACCAGTCAGGATGGCTATCATAAACAAAGCAACAAACAACAAATGTTGGAGAGGGTGTGGGGAAAAGGGGTCCTTAGTTCACTGTTGGTGGGATTGCAGACTGGTACAACCATTATGGAAAACACTATGGAATTTTCTCAGAAAAATAAAAATCGACCTGCCTTTTGACACAGCAATTCCACTGCTAGGATTATATCCTAAGAATCCTAAAACATCAATATCAAAGAACCTATACACCACAATGTTCATAGCAGCACAATTTACAATAGCCAAGAGTTGGAATCAACCTAGGTGCCTGTCAGTAAATGAATGGATCAAGAAATTGTGGTACATATACACAATGGAATTCTATGCAGCAGAGAGAAAGAAGGAGCTACTACCCTTTGCAACAACATGGATGGAACTGGAAAGCATTATGCTGAGTGAAATAGGCCAGGTGTTGAAAGACAAATACCATATGATCTCACCTCTAGAAGGAAGCTAAACAACGAAACAAACAAGCAAGCAGAAAAAAAAAAAAAGAAAAACCAAAGACACTGAAATAGAGAACAAGGGGACAGTGATCAGAGGGGAGAGGGAAAGGAAGTTAAGGGGAAAAAAGGGGAGGGATTTGGAGGAACAAATAGGAAGGACACAGGGACGAGAACTAAGGGGGGTGGAAATGGGAGGGAGGTGGAGAGCAAGGGGCGGGGGAGGCTGGGATGGGAGAAATAGACAAAAAAAAACTGTACTTAAAAATAACTAAATAAAATTAATTTAAATAAAAAAGAAAAGAAATCTCATAGACAACAGTATGGTAATTACCAAAGGGAAATGGGGGTGAGGCAGGAGAAAGTAAAGGGGGGTTAAATAGTTATGGAAAGAGACTTGACTTCACAATACAATATATAAATGATATATTATAAAACTGTATACCCAAACCTATATGATTTTACTAACCAATGTATTCCCCAATAAACCTAATTTAAAAATATTAAATAAATAAATAAATAAATAAATAAAACTAAAAACGCAGTTCTGCTGTACAAACTATCTCAATGGGAGAGAGACAGACAGACAGAGAGGACAGGGAGAGCAACTACTGCATCAAAAGGGAGGGGGCAGATCTGGGCTACGTGTAACACTGACTCCAACAACAAGTTTGTCACTCAGAGCCAGTGCCCTGGGCTGTCATGTTGAGCACTGCAGACTAGTCCGATGTTCATACTGAGTAATTATTTACCATCTCCAATAGTTACTTTGACCCTAACAGGTCCCCCACTTTCAAAAGCAAACATGGAATCTGAGCACCACAGCCTGGATTCAAATCCCAACCGTGCTCCATACCACTCTCTGCTCCTCTGCTTCACCTCCTGCAAAAATGGGGGGAGCAGCAGGACACACCTCATAAGGGAGCAGAGAGAATTAAATGAATTCACTGACATGAGACACTTCATAAGAGCCTAGAGATATCTTAGAGATTTTAACAACGACATTGGAGAGAAACTTCTGGATCCAATAACCATAAGGAAACAGGTTACATGGTTAATATTCCTGCATTAAAATAAAGACCAGCCAGAGAATCTTAATGGTGACAGACACTGGGTTTGACCTGTAAGAGAACGTCACCTGGCTTCTGGACAAGTGGGACGTGGGGTCTGTCTGGTGAGACAGTGTTCCCATGAATCTGCAGGGATGAGCAGAAAACAGGGTGGGGAGGGAAGATCAGACTCAGGGCAAGCGAACCACCTATTTGTGACTGTGGGGGTTTCATTACAGGAAGTGTCCCCTGGGTCACGTGGTTCCGAAGGTCTTGGTAGCTCTGTAGCCAGATCACATTCTGCATGGGTGGCTGGCTGATTCCAGCTCTCTGACACTGTCATAGCCAAGTCAAGAGCTGCCGGCCACATAAGGACAATGAGGAGGGTCCTAGAGGGTCAGAGACATCAGGGCCACACCATGGACAGAGGGAGCAGTCCCTAGTGATGTCCTCAGGTCCCTGGTTATGGAGATAGGCCTGGGACCACACGGGCAAGGCATTTGGGCACCAACACTTAAAGCCGGTCATTTCATTCACCCCCTTTCCCATCTCCCACCTGCTAACCCGTCCTCAGGGCTAATGAGCATTCGTTACTTACAGTGCTATAATCTATGTTCTGTTCTCCAAATATGGCCTTGGACTTACAGGAAATCTCACAGAAGGGGGAAAGAAACGGGATCCAGTCTCCTCTCTGAAGGGGACTCCCCGGGAGTGAAGCCCAGACACAGCTCTCAGCAGAGAACTTGATGATTGACTTGCTTTTGCCAGCAAAGGCCTTTTCTATCTTCACCTGAACCCACCTCCCTTCCCACAGATGCAGACAATGATTCCGGGATAGGCCCTGGGGATTTACGTCCACCCATGCTCTCGCCAGAGAGATTGAAAGGCTCTGCTACCTCCTGTGGTGGTGAACCAGTGAGTGCATGTCCCACGTCCATGCATTTTGCTCTCTCAGTGCCCCACGGGAATTTCTGTGTGTTTATTTGGGAGTTGTGAGTGTGTACGTGTGCATTTTTGGGGTTGGGTGAGGCCAGGATGTCTCTAAAGTGTGCAAGCCCTGGCATAGAAAATTAAAATTCAGCCATAAATTACTTGCTCTCCATATTTATTTTATCAGTCTTAAAATTGCTCTATTCTGATTCTTCCTCTTTAATTGTGGAGGGGAGTCTGTGGTTTCTTGATCTCTCCTGGTAGGGGCCCCAGGGATCCTGTTAAGATGCTATCTTGGAGAAATTGTTACCTCCTAATCAGAACACGTGACTGCCAAATAATCACTGAGCATTGCTGACACACAGTTTGGACCTGGTGATTTAGGTGTACCTCTCCCTCAATTTTCTATAGTTTGCTCTCCATTTCAAACATCTCCAGATTTCTGAGCCAAATATTTTTTGCTGCTAATCTTTGAAACACTAGAGCAAAAGTATTTACTCTCAAAAACCTTACATTTCTTGTGTGCTGTTAATATTTACATTGATTCATATTTTAATTTCAGTAAGAATAAATATTACAAAGCATAAATGGCACCATCATTAGTGATGAACCTTTATTAAATAAAGGTCGTGCAAACCCATAGCTACACCTAATATCATTTTAACATTATTTCTGCTGAGAGAGAAATTCCTCTTTGCAGGGCTTCAGTCCTGTCTTAGTGTTTTCAAGACCACTTGGCACACACAATTTCAATGAGCTAGCAGAAAAAAATAAAATGATATAAGCAATGATGAGAAATTAGGAATCTTCATGACTGGTCCCACTATAACTTGCCATGGTACTCCTTTTTAACTCTACAATGCTATTGTAGGGTATACTCCACCAAAATGAGGGAGTAAACCAAAAAAAGACGAAGACATGGCATTAATGAACTAAGGACTTTAACACTGGATCTCCAGGATGGCAACGAGCACACACGTGTAGGAGACCAGCACCAAGCACAGGGGCCCCACTAAGACAAGCACAGAAGCAACAAAGGTGACAAGCCAGTTGAACCCAGTGGCAGCACAGGCCAACTTGAGGACAGACAGGATCTCACAGAAGGAGTGGTCGACTTCCTGAGACCCACAGAAGGGCAGCCTCAGTACAAAAAACACAAGGACAAGGGCCAGGGGGAAGCTGAACGCCCAGGATGTTCAGTAGCAAATCGCACTTTATTTGTCTCAGTAAGTCATAGTCCTTCTTCTTTTAAACTGATAAAAGTATGTAGAGTATAATATTAATAAGTACAATTTTGAGCTCATTATAGTTTCTAGATTCTGCTAAGTATTTTGCCCATAGTATTACCTCTCAATAAACCTTAGTTAGTGAATTTACTTTACACATACAAAATCTAAACTTCAAAGAATCTAAGCATGCTTTGTAAGAAAGAAATCCATACATTTTCTTCTTTAAAAACTCTTCACACACACATAAAACATAATTTTAAAAGTAAATATTCCCTTTGATTCAGTTTAAGTATGCAGGTTTAATTTAGCATACAATTTAAGGAAAGTTTTGAAAAAGTCTCAATACAACCTTACTCACTGCTTCTTAACTGTGTTCTACCATTTCATAATTGTGTTAGAGATTCGTGTTACATGGTTATTTAAATCACCTCACATCTCTTACTTTAAAGAACAAATTATTACTGATCATTTATAGTCTTGTCTCATTGATCTAACAGTCATGACAGCAATTACACAGTCTGCTCTTATTTGTGAGAAACTTCTAAGTTTTGGTCATTTCCCATAGGAGACAGGTGAACAAACCAATGAGAGAAAATGTGCATTCTCCCAAGAACTCTCAGCTACGTCCATTCTGCCTTCTTCCTCTCGCCCCCACCATCCCGGATCTCCACCTACACTGCAGAGGCAAGAAATACTACAGTGGCAGAGAAAGTTCCAATGTGTCTGTGTTTCAGCCTGACATCTTTCAGGGTTCTCTCCTTGTTGTTACTTCCATCAGCGTTACACCCTTAATCTTCTTTCCCTTGAAGTCCTAGCTCATGCTTTTCCTAATTTAATTTCTTGGTGCCTCACAAAACATTACTGTCATAAACATACACAGGAAAACAACCAAATATTTTAAATTTAGACCAATTCTTGAAGATAGCCATTGCCAAATTTAAAATATTTCAATAACTACTATGTAATCAGTCTCAACTCCTATATTTTAAATATTCTGCAAATACCTTGGTTTATTCAATAAAATTTTGTCTATAAATCCTGATTATGGAATATATAAATTTATTTCATCTTATTCAGAATATCCTTCATGACCATATTACAAGTGCATGCACCAAGTAGAGAGCTGGAAGAGGGGCTCATTTCCTTGTGCAGCATCCTTGTAGAGAGCGACTAAAATGGGCTTTCTCCAGAGATAGTGACAGAAGAAGTTCAAGGACATGCAAAGGATGCCCTAGGCCTACAACATGTCTCTGCATTCCTGTGCACATATCGGGTAAGGTAACACACTGGGTCTGTTTACACTAGGTTATTTTTTATCAGTGAGGCTCTCATGACAGTGTCTCCTTTTCAGCCTCCTTCTCAGAGCAGCGTTGACTTCTCTGTTCCTCAGACTGTAGATCAGGGGATTCAGCATGGGATTGAAAAGGCTGTGAAACAGGAGGAGGTATTTATTCCGCTCCTGGGGGTCCCCATGTTGAGGTCCAACATACATGATAATGGCTGTGCCATAAAAGAGTCCCATCACACAGAGGTGGGAGGAGCAGGTGGAGAAAGCTTTCCGGCGCCCCTCTGCTGACTGGATCTTCAGGATGGCACATAGAATGTGACCATAGGAGACCACAATTATGAACACTGGTCCCACCAGCACCAACACACCCGAAACCATAATCACAACCTCGTTAAGGTGTGTATCTGCACATGCGAGTTTGAGAAGAGCCAGAATTTCACAGAAAAAGTGATTCACTTTCTGGGGACCACAGAAGGGCAAAAGTAACAGTAACACCATGTCTACTAGGGTCAGGAGGACTCCTATAGTCCAGGAAGTCAGTGCCAGGGTGAAGCAGACTCTCCAGTTCATGATGGTAGAATACCAAAGGGGCAGGCAGATGGCCACGTACCTGTCGAAGGACATTACCACCAGAAGAAAACATTCAGTGAGAGAAAAAGTCAAGAAGAGAAAGGTCTGAATTATGCAGTCAGCAAAGGAGATGGGCTGGGCTGGGCTCAGGAGGTTGACCAGCATCTGGGGCACCGTGTTGCAGGCATAGGCTATGTCCACAGTGGCCAGGTGGGAGAGGAAGAAGTACATGGGGGTGTGCAGTCGGGGGTCCAGTGAGATGAGCCCCAGGATGACCCCGTTGCCCAGCAGCGTGAAGGCATAGAACACAGAGAAGACCCCAAACAGGAGCAACTGCATCCTTGGGCTGAGTGGGAATCCCACTAGGAGGAACTCTGTGACAGAGGTCTGGTTGCCCCCCATTGTCCTGGGAAGGAACAAGGGAGAGAGCTCAGCATGTCTGAGTTCCTGAGGGACATGATTAACATGGTAGACCTGTGTGTATCATCGTTTCTTCCCTCAGAAAACATCTTCAGTGACACTTCTGTCCTGTTCATCAGTTACTAAGTGAGTACTATCTACACATGGCAAATGACACAGAAAGAATTTTTTCTCCCTGATAAATTAAATGCCAGTGTCCTATTACACTGTTCAGTGAATTTTACCTTTAGTTCCAAACTTCCACTACAGTTCCTAACACATTAACAAGCCTACTGCCTCCCTATCAGTGAACACTTTCCTCAGTGAGCAGGACTGCTTTGGGGGCCTGCCTAAGAGGAGTTCCAACCCCCCAGTGCACACACGGACACCGTGGGGATGGGGCTGTGGGCCTGCATCTGCACCCACACACGAAGGTGGGAAGGAGGATGAGGAGCCTGTGGGAGATCCTATCAGGAGATCTCACATTTTCGTGCCTTCATTAGATGACTTATTGGTCAGCCTTGTAATTTTTACTGGCAGCATCATCTTGAATTAAGTTGAGACCATGGAAGACAGACTGCTACCACTTTAGCTGGATTTAAGAGACAGAACTTTCTCTTTTGACTTTTGTACCCACAGATATTCTACTCTGATCATGCTATTTTTTGATCAGATATTACCCATCAAAAACTTATCCCTATATGAATATTCATGCTCTATGCCTGTATGTGTGGATAAATATATCTTATGTATATAGTTAATCACATATGCACATACATAGACTTGAATCCTTCGCTGCACATATGTGTATATCATGTGAATATCATGTGCATATAGGCACATCTTCTGTGAATATAATCCTTATTATATTCTTAACCCTATAATGAACATTTATATTCTATGCCTGTATGTCTGTGGAGAATGTATATATTATGTATATAGTTATATACACACATATGCACACACATGCATTTGAATCTTTACTATGTGGAAGACTAGTTGCTACTTTCTGTATTATTTTCTACTCCTTCACTACTAAAATGCTGCTTGAATGGTTTCTTGATGGGTCATGGTCAGGGATTTAAAACTACTGATCAATATCCAAGGCAAGAACTAAAGCTCTAACTATATACTCACATCCTTAGAACCTTTAACATACTTTACAGCTTAACTCTAACAGAAAAATATTATTCATCATGAATCTTTACTTTCCGTGGTTTATCAATGTTTAGGAAAAGACTTTGTCCCAGGGTGGGTATTTTGAGGTTTGACTTGTAACAATTAAACCACTGCTTCTGTTTCCTTGTCTGTCTGACTCCATACCATTCTTCTATCCAGCATCCATCTGAATTTAACTAAAATAAGGACCACAAAGAAAAACTCATAAATGCAGTCCTATATCAATTCTCCATTCAAATTTCCTTACAAGTTAACATTTGCAAGGTTTGATAAGCAAAAGTGTGAAGGTTTCACCCTGATTCAAAGGTAGAATCAGAATTCACAACAGAAACACTGGGAGATGATATTGTCTTCATCCAAGAAATAACATCATAACAGCTGGAATCACCTTCGTGAAGAAAGCTGGCTGTTTTAGTAGGACCGAGCTGTATGTCAGTGAATGATTTAACTCAGAGATTTAGATTCCCATGTGATGGGAGAAGTTGAGCAAGAAAAATGCTGAGGTCTCTTCCAACTATAGGATTCATTAGTCCTAAATGTACAGAAAAGTGTTAGCCATTTTCATTTCAGCTTTGTTGTCACATTTGGGGAGAAAGAAGATAGCTATGCTAATTCTAAAATGTCCTAGGATGAAGGTCACAATAAACTAAAGAAGAAGGACCAGGGAGTATCATCTCATCAAGCTCCTAGCTGCTGCAAGTAACTAAAACACAAAACTAAAATCCACAGATATTTAATAAACATATTCAATGTTCATCCATATGTCTTGGCTGAAGACATACAAGACAATTCATATCTGCTGTTGTATGGAACGTGCCTGGAGTGACCAGTCTCTTAAGACGACTCAAAAGATGATAATTCTCATATTCAAATAAGTCACCAAGGAGCTTTTCACTTTGAAAAATAAAACCTTCATGACACTCTTCAAGGAGTTCATCATCACCAAGCCCTTATTATATGAAATGTTAAAGGGACTTATCTAAGAAAAAGAAGTTAAAGAAACATGAACAGTGAAAGGACAGCAAACTCAGTTATTAAGAACCACACCTAAAACAAAAGCAAACTAAAAGGACAGCTAGATCAGGAGTGGAAACATAGAAATGAAGATCTCAAGGAGGGTTAGCAATAGGGGAGTGGGAGGAGGAGAAGGGGAGAGAAGGTACAGAAAATAAGTAGCATAGACAGTAGATAGAAAATTGATGGGGGGGCAAGAATAGTATGGGAAATATAGAATCTAAAGAACTCGAGACACATGGTCATAAACTAAAGGGGGGGTAATGGTGGGGATGGGGGGGTAGGGTGGAGGGGAATGAAGGGGGAATAGAACTGTAATGGCATAATCAATAAAAATAAATAAATAAATAAATAAAAAAAAGAAAACCCCTTTTCTGGTCAATTTGCTCCATTATTTCATGGAAGCATGATTTAATTTCATGGCACAATGGAAAGACTTTCAAGAAAAATCTCTCAAACACCTAGTGTATCTTATCATTTAAAGAAGAAATGTTACACTAAATGATCAACCTTAGGTGTCTCTAAATGAAGTGATGTCTGAAATTGTCCCATTAGCTTTGTCTATAGATAGCAGCCTCTGGCACTGACAGACAATAACAATCCTGTTCCACTGAGATTTTTCATCACAGCCTGTCTGAATTTGAATAGTGAACAAAGACTGGACAACATAAGAAACTTACCACAGACTCACAGCTAAAATTGAGAAGACCAGCTGAATGTGACTGGGGTTGAGCCAAAACACAGCAAGAAAGAGAAAAGTATCTGATTTAGTGTTGAAATGGCCATCTCATAAGCATCTCTTAGGAGAAAAGGTGCCTCACAAGAAGAGATGATTTATTCTCTGCTCCACTCCACCACCTCTCAATATACTTCTGAGTGTTTGGTGTAGGGAGGGATAGAGACCCACCAGGGACACTGCCATTAACTCCCTTCCAGAGGAAAGGGGCTCTCAAGGGACTAATCTCTGGTGTTCTCCACAGGGACACCTGTAACAAGACACTGGCTACGATGGTTCCTTCACTGACTGTGGGGTGAATGGTCATACATTTCGAAGCTCTAGAATGATTTCTGGGACTCCTTCACACATTACAATGACCACACCATGCATTCACTTTGGCTCAAGAACTCAATTTCCCCACCAACTAACCCTCCAAATATAGTAGGTGGTACACCTAGGGCAGCTGGGGCCCATAGGTTTTTTCTAACCTGTAGTCTTGGCCGAGTTTTATGTCACACCTGACCACAACATGTGTCCTTTGTATTTTTCTCTCTTTGAATCAGATGGGAATCCAACAGGGAACAGAAATAGTGCTGGTGTTGTACAATAGTAGACAGACTTCCATACAACAGAATGGTTACAAAGATACTGGAGAAATACAACAGTAAACACAGAGCTCTGGGATGAACAAGTAGAACTACATAAAGCTGCGCTCCCTAGGGTTCAAGGATATAGAGCAGAGGCTGGGTTATAAGAATCCAGAAGGTCAGTGGAGTCTGGGTTCAGACTTGACCCTATGAGGAGATGTGGTGCCCCAGTGGCACTGTGGCCACAGCAAGGAATGATGAGCCTGGCTCTGGGAAGCTGAGTACCTAAGGCTGGGCAGGGGGCCTTCACTGCCTCTGCCAAGAGCTGTTGGGCAAGGCTGATAAGAGCAGTGGGCAGACAGGAAGGAGCAAGGTCCTTTTCCCTGCTCCAGGCTCCCAGTCTGCTTTACAGCTCCCTACCTTCACAACATAAGGAACTGGAAGCCACGAAAAGAAGTAATCTGCCCTGGCTGGTGTGGCTCAGTAGGTTGGAGTGTCAGCCTATAAATGGAAAGTTTCAGCGTTTTCTTCCTGGTCAGGGCTCATACAGACCTGGGTTGTGGGTTTGTTCCCAGTTTGCAAACACACAGGAGGCAAGCAATGGATGTTTCTCACATTTATGTTTCTCTGCCTCTCTCCCTCCCCTCCCCCTCTCTAAAAAAATGATAAGCATGTCCTTGGGTGAGGATTGAAAAAGAAAAATCATTAGTCCAAATGTCCCAGTTTGGTTAAGAAAAGTTTTCAGCTGGATACCAGATGCAGGGCCCTCAAGTTTATCAAAAAAGAACAACCTCCACATCACTTATACTGAGAGCTCATTAAGTTGGGACAGACACAAGAATTACTTAAAAAACACTACTGTGACGATCCTGATCACCAGTGTTTTAAACTGTGCGTCTGAGAGTTTTGCTATTTCTTCATTGCTTAGATTTATAGGCTGTGGGGCTTTGAGATCTTCTAGAGTCATTTTTGGTCTGTTTGTGCCTGTTAAGTATGAGAAGCGGAGTCTTGAACTCCCAGGTGGCTGGGTTGTGATGCTGTACGTGGAGGCGGGGTTAGAGCGGGAAATGGCGGCACCCACCCCTGCTGCTTGCTGCTGGGGCTGCTGGCTCTCGTCCAATCGCCCACTCCCTTGTTTGTCTATCCACACTCCACACACGAATGCGCGAATGCAATACCACAGTAAACCCACAGCCCTGCTTCCTCGCTGTTTCCCAGAGATTGCTTGCTGAGTTGCCCACCAGATCCAACCCTGCGACTGGATTCCGCTCCCCTGAGTCAGTCTGACCGAGTTCTCCTGTGCTACCCTGCTCTGCCACCTGCTGGTTTCCCCCTCTTACCAGTCAGGCTGAAGAATTTTTTGTTATCAGACTTTCGAAAAGTTCAATTTTCTGTGTTCTGGCTGTGTTTTCTGTTGCTATTATTTAATTGTTTCTAAACTTGGTTGTGTGAGGAAGCACAGCGTCTCCACCTATGCCTCCATTGGCAGAAGTCCCAAAACTACATTATTGTATGTTGTAGATTTTGCTATTTACTGCATATATGTACCATAATTGCAGTTACAGAACACCTGCAATTATTGGTTCACAATTTCCCTTTAACTCTTTCCTCTGTATCTGTAAAATTTATACAGTCTCCATTTTAATGACTGTATAAATAGCTCACTGAGTGAAAATGGAATAATTGATCACTTTATGATTTTATTAAATATGAGTTTTAAAACTTTCATTTTAAAGATAATTTCAGTGGGCAAAAAGTGAAGGGCACACACTTATTATTCTCATCATGTCTGTTCACTCTCAGTGTGAGATACAGAAAGACTCTGGAAGTGAGTGGCCACCCTCACGTTAAAGTGGATTAAAAGAGCAGTTTATGTTAAACCCTAAGAGGCTACCTAGGTGTGTGGGACGCATCCCTGACCATTGTGTTTGATAAGTAGAAGGAATAAGTAAAAGTCAATTTGCCAACAAGGAAAAAGAGCCAGCCACACTCTACTAGTCACCTACAGCCTCTGGTAAAATGTCCTGTGTCAGAATAAATAGTCTCATGAGGAAAATGACACAGACCTGGACTAACCAGGGTGAATTTGCTAGTGAAAGGCACTGGAGAACATGTAAACAGTCTGTGCATCTACATCATTCACAGGTCAACACTCAAAAGTTCCTGGGGACCATACACAGCCCAAATTGTTTCTCTGAAACCAATGCCCAGTTCTACCGTTTGTTAGCTACTGGCTCAGTAGTTGCCCCCAAGGTTGTAAACAGTGACAAAGGCTTCTACACCAAGGAGGTAAAATAAGACAAGGCAACCTATTTAGCACCTGCATTTGGACCCAACAACCCCACAAGAAAAAGCACCTGAAGGTCAGCCAGGGTCCTGCCATCTGGGAGCTCCTGTAAGTGGGAGCTGCAGACCCTCTTCTTACTGCTTGACTGAAAATAGGGCAGAATTGTCAGAAAACGTTTAGTCTTTAATGGGCTTGACCCAGTTGGCAGCCCTGGGGTCTCACTGGAGGGTGGGCTATGACATGCAGTGTCTGCCCCCTGCCACCAGAAAGGAGACAGAAACTCTATTCTCCTGCTTCTGCTCTTGCCCCCACAGGACACAAAGCCACAGAGCACTGCTCTGAGATGATGTCAGTCATTACACAACCCAAATACTCTGTGCTGTTTGGGTTTTGTGCTTCCCAGCACTGCCCTGGTCCCCAAACCCGGTCCACGTGAACCCAAGAGGAAGCAGGACCAGTGTGACAATGAGTAAGCTCCTGGGATTAACCTTGATATTTAGGCTTCTTCCCTCTGTTATTGGGGTCCATGAGTTGCAGCAGAGGTGGCATGAAAGTCCCCAGATAAACCCATCAGAGTCCAAGTGACAACTCAAGGTGTTGATGTGCTCTAGACAGTTGGTTATGGAGGATGCAGGAGGCGGTCTGGGAACCCCAAAGTATGGTCAAGGTGTCCCCATATGGTTTATTAGAACCTGGCTGAGGGAGGGTTTTCCAGGGCACAAAACATTGGAGGTACCCTCTAATCTCTACCCTCAAGTGGGGAGATTCAGGGTCCAAGCCCTTCCTGGGAGGGAAGAAAAGGACCCTCTCCAAGGTGGCTGCCCTCAAAGCTTCATGCCTCTTCTGGGACCAGGAGAGGATCTGCTACCTAAGAGTGTCATATATATTTTTACTCTGCTGTACTCTCATACTCAATGTAATGGAGTCAAAATGTTAATTTGGAAATCTCACATCAATAAAGCATGCAGCTTACTTCTATCATTCCTTACTGTGTGACTCCAGAATTTCTGGGATCATGACCTGAACTTCAGAAAACCGAGCAGTTACGTTTTGGGAACATGTCCACCTGTGCTCTAACTCCACATTTCCACAATAAGAAACACATTGGGAAACGCAAAAAATGGTTCCTGAGCATACGAAAAGCCAGGTGCGTGCTGGGCAAACCATAAATATTGGCACCTATTTTTTCCCTTTTTGTTTGAAGGTAGGGGTAGAATCTCATAGGGCATTACTTTTGCTGTGCTGTTTCCAACTACCACAAGCTGATAAGAAGTCAAATATTTAAGTACATGAGCCAGAAATACAATTTTCTCACATTTAATTTCTTCTCCATGCAATATTCGTGGCTTGAAAATAATGAGAATCACTTTTTTAAAAAAAAAAGACTAAAAATTCTAATAATTTAGTTGTCCCATTTCAACTTCAACAGCTGTGTTCTTCTCTGGTACTTTATCCTATTTTCAGAGCTAGAAGTTGAACAATTCCTATTTGTATATGAAACTTCTACTTGGGAGAACCGTCTGAGTTTTCCCTTCACCTGGACCTCACCTGCAGCACCCTACACAAGGCGTCCTTCACCTGAGCATTCCTCAGGCTGTAGATGAGGGGGTTCAGCATGGGGTTAAAGAGACTATGAAACAGGGACAGAAGTTTCTCCTTCTCCTCTTGTTGACTGGAGTCAGGGACCATATAAACCACCATGGCACAGCCAAAGAAGAGCCCGACCACACAGAGGTGGGAGGAGCAGGTGGAGAAGGCCTTCCTGCGGCCCTCCCCAGACTGGATCTTCAGGATGGCCCGGAGGATGTGTGTGTAGGAGAACAAGACCAAGCAGAGAGGCCAGAGTAAGAATAAGACACAATCAGTGATGATGACCATTTTGTTGAGCCAGGTGTCAGCACAGGCCAGCTTAAGGACAGACAAGAGCTCACAGAAGAGATGATTTATGTCCCAAGACCTGCAGAAAGGCAGCCTTAGAAGAAGAAGCACGTGTATCAGAGCAATAATAAATCCACATGACCAGCACATGGTGGCCAGGACTGTGCACACAGTCCAGCTCATGATGACAGTGTACTGAAGGGGGTGGCAGATGGCCACATACCGATCACAGGACATTGCCACCAAAACCAGACACTCTATGTGACCAAATGCTAGATACAAAAATGTCTGCATGATGCATGGGACAAAGGAGATGGCTCTTTTCTGGGTCACTAAGTTTGCCAGCATCTTGGGGACATTGTTGGAAGCATAGGAGATGTCAATGATGGCCAGGTGGGAGAGGAAGAAGTACATGGGGGTGTGTAGTCTCTGGTCCAGACAGATGAGCGCAAAGATCATGCTATTTGCCAACAGACTGAAGGTGTAGATCAGGGAGAAGACCCAGAAGAGGAGCAGTTCTGTCTCTGCGCTGAGCTGGAATCCCAACAGCACGAACTCTGTGGCCCATGACCAGTTCCCCTTCATTCCTTACAGAGACCTGGTCAGGAACTGAATTGTGATAAAGGTCAGGGCTGGAGAATCAATACAAAGTGGAGTTAATCTCAACATGAGCTCAGAGAAAGGTTGTATCCTTGTCACTCCTTGAAAGCTTCCCCTTCTCCCCAAAATTCGTTACCTGTTTTTAACTTTCCTATAAAATAAATTTTAACTTATATAAAGCAGTCAAGAATTATTCAAAGAACTCTAATATAACAATATGCCCAGATCTAACAAATTTTAGTATTTATTTTATATTTGCCTTATAATTCTTTTTCTCTATATTATTATATATGAGTACTGGTTTTTTCTAGAGAACTTGAGATTAAAGTATGAATAGACATCATACCCATTACCATTAAATTCTTCTTTTTTCTTCTAACAAGAATGAAGACATTCAGTAATCTACCACAATTTTCAAAATGGGGCAATTTGATATTGACAGGATTTATTAATGTGCAATACTCTCTCTACTTCCCTCACACTTGACCTAATTCAAAATGACATGTGATATTTAATGTCATTCATTTTTAGTTTCCTTCATCTGAAATAGCTACTCTTTCTGCCATTCATGACCACTTAATTTGGTAGATCATAGAGACTTTTTTCACTACAATATTCTCCAGATGGTACTGCATGCAGTTTCTCACTGTTTGATTCAGACTATTCACTTTCTGCAGGGAAATTAAGTATCTTCCATTGTGCTTCATGGGCAGGTACATGAGGTTCACTGTTCCATCACTGGTGAGGCTCACTGGGATGACCTGGTGAACATGGTGCTTCCTGAGTATCCCCACTGTAAAATCTTTATCTTTTTCTCTAATGCAACTTCTGGAGCAGCCATTAAAGTTACTATATAATATTCTGTTCCTCATAGAGCTTCTCAGCCACTAATTTCACTGCCAGCTGATTATCCTGCCTGATGCAATTACTAGTAATGATTATTGAAAAATGTGGTAACTTACTCCATCTGTGTTATGGAAAATGACAGAAGCCACATCAGTATGGCAAATTCTATTCAAACACATTTGCACACAGTAAGTAATGTTGGAAACATATTTCAACCCTGAACATGAAGAATAATGACTTTGTTGAATGTAACTCAATGTATTTTAAATCAGTAGGAACATTTGTTTACTAACTTTTTAGTTTTGTGTCTTAATAAATGGATTATTTTAATTTAGATATAGTAATCATTTTATTTTTATTTTCATTACTACAGTTATCATTTTGCTATTAAAAATAACCAACATGAAAATAAAATAGAAGACAGATTCAATCTTGAAGGAGACACACAGTGGAACAGAAAAGAAAATATGGTGAGGGCTTCTGGCCAAGGTGGAGGCGTAGGTGGAAATATTGTAACTTCTCCTATGACCAAGTTTATGAACAATAAAGATTTAGAAACCAGAACGCAACCAAAATAGAAAATTTAACTGTACCGAAGTCCGACAACAACAAACCATTTATCTAGACTGGTAAGACAGGCAGATGCGGCAGCTGGTGGTGAGGGGTTGTAGCAGGAAAAAGCGGCCAGAGGGACCCAGGCGTGAAGGCAGCAGTTGGCAGATCCCAGGTGCTGGTGGGAGGGGGGGGGGACTGGGACGGGCAGACACAGTGAGGGGGCAAGGTGGCTGGCTGACTGTGGTCACACTTTCACATGCAGATTAACCAGGCAAAGGAGTGAGCAGTAGACAGACCACACAGCCCAGGACCACAGGGATGAGAATTAAAATCTAAAAGCACCAATTGGAAAAACTTTCGGGGGTCGAGGTGCCAGGAGAGGCTCCCAGGCTCACAGAGAGTACACTGGAGAGACCCACAGGGTCCTGGAGGGTGCACAAGCTGACACATCCAGAAACCAGCACCAGAAGGGCCCAATTGTCTTGTGGGAAGTAGCACAGGGGACCGAAATCCAAGAGAGAGCAGAAAAACGCCATTGCCCCACTCTGACCTTGAGCCATATACAGCATCACAACCCAGAGAGGAGGTTGCCCCACCCTGGTGAACATCTAAGTCTCCTCACCTCACACATAACAGGCACGACCAGACCACAACATTATGACTCAAGGAGAACAGCTAAAAGCCCCAGGGTCAACACATCTAAGTGACCAAGAGATACACAACTTACCAGACACACGTTCAAAGCACTCATGATCAGGATGCTCACAGAACTGGTTGATTCTTGTCACAAATTAGATTTTAAAAAAAGGAAGGCTACATTAAGTGAAATAAAGCAAAATGCACAGGGAACCAATAGTGATGGGAAAGGAACCAGGACTAAAATCAATCCAGTGGACCACAAGGAAGAAAAAAAATGACCAAACAGAAAAATATGAAGAAACAAGAATTCAAAAAAATGAGGAGACGCTTAGGAACCTCCAGGACATATTTAAACATTTCAACATCTGAATTATAGGGTTACCAGAAGGGGAAGAGAAAAAGCAACAAGTGGAAAACTTATTTGGACAAATAATAAAGGAAAACTTAACCAATCTGGCAAAGGAAATAGACTTCCAGAGAGTCCAGGAAGCTCAGAGAGTCCCTAAGAAGTTGGACCCAAGAAGGAACACACCAAGGCACATCATAAGTATATTAGCCAAGACTAAAATGAAGGAGAGAACCCTAAAAGCACCATGAGAAAGGGGACAGTAACCTATAAAGAAGTTCCCATCAGACTGTCAACTGATTTCTCAAAAGAGACCTTACAGGCAAGAAGGGACTGAAAACAAGTATTCCAAGTCATGAAATCCAAAGACCTACATACAGATTACTCTATCCAGCAAAACTTTTATTTAGAATGGAAGGGCAGATAAATTGGTTCATAGATAAGGTCAAGTTCACAGAGTTCATCGCCACCAAGCTCTTATTAAATGAAATATTAAACAAACTTATCTAAGAAAAAGAATATGAAAAATATTAACAGTGAATGGACATCAAACTCACAGTTACTAACAATCATACCTAAAACAAAAGAAAACTAAGAGGACAGCTAGATCAGGAACAGAACCATAGAAATGGAGATTACATGGAGGGTTAGCAACAGGGGCAAGGGAAGAGGAGAAGGGGGGAGAAGATACAGAGAATAAGCAGCATAGATGGTAGAAAATAGACAGGGGGAGAGCAAGAATAGTATGGTAAATAGAGAATGTAAGAACGTGTGACACATGAACTTGAACTAAAGGCAGGGAATAGGGGGAGGGGTGTGCAGGGTGGAGAAGAATGAAGGGGGAAATGGGACAACTGTAATGGCATAATCAATAAAACATATTAAAAAAAGAAAACATCACAGTCAGAATAAAACACTAGTGGTGCACATACAAAGGTTTGTGGGGTCTTCACAAGCAGGTCTTCACGTGGTGGTCCCGTGACTCCAAGTTCCTTCAGCTCTGGAGCTGTGTCCCACTTCCCCAGCTCTGCCCAGGAGTCTCCCACTCATGCTGTTCTACTGAATGATAGGAGTGATATTTACATCACACACTGTAATTTCCAACCTGAAAACCATCACCATGAGCTGATCACCTGGGATGGTCAGGAAAGGAGTAACTATACGGTAAACTGACATTTTTAATGCTTTTAGGAAAGACATGAATTACTGTCACACTTCCTGCAAATTCTCTCCCATGGAGAGAACTTGCCCTGGATGTCACTTTCCTCATTCAGTCAGCCCCCCAGGGGGGCTTTCTGGAGACTAGGTAACAAAGACCACCTCTAATCTGGATCCTCAGAGCCTTACTCACAGCCAATCAATGCCTGAGTACACATCTCTGGCTGAGAAAGGGAGCTGGCTCTGTCCACCACTATGCAGGCACATCAGGAGGGGAGTGTGAGGTACTCTGAGGGTGGTCAGGGCCCTGCCCATAGCACAGGAGGCAGACAGTCCCTGAGGTGAGGAAGGAAGAAATCTAGTCACTGACTCCACTGACCTGCCGTGTCCCTGGTAGTCAGGAGAAAAGAGTACCCAGCAATGCCAGTCTCTTGCAAACAGCCACAGTGGTGTTGGCTGCTCTCCTGTCCAGCCTCAACTACCCACACTGAATTTGACTTCCCAACACAAATCAGTCTCTTCTGTGTGGGATTTTCTCATGAGCACCTACTCTGACCTGGAATAAACCCCACGCAGGAGAGAGATGCACCTGTGAACAGGGGCAGCAGCCTGCCCTCTGCAGCTTCTGCAGGTGGAGACCCAGACACTGGAGGGGCCTCAGGTCTTGCTGTGGGTCCTTCAGAGAACTCCAGAGGCATAGCTTCCATTTAACAATCAGAGGAACTAAAAATACTCTGGTGTTTCTACTGAGAGTTCAGATTCCCAAAAGGATCATAAGATGTTCTGCCTAGTTATCTTCTCCCTACAGGAAAAGAAAAACACTCTCCATTCCCTCTGTGGAGGAGAGTAAAGATCGAGTCTGACTGTCCCTGGGGATAGAGCACTGGGGACCAGGCAGGGCAGACGTTAGCCCTGTGCTAATTCTCCATGAACTTGCAGGGATCTCAGGGGTTTTGACCCTGAGACAGACACCACAGATGATGGCAGCCATGCTCTTGAAATGATTAGTGTTATGAATGCCTGGTTCTCTAGATGTTGTAGAGGGTGGGACACTGTGGAAACTTTTGGCCTGACCCTGAGAGAGAACAGGGTCTCCCCCAAGCCAGGATGTGTCCCTGTCTGTACTCAGGGCTCATAGGTACAAATGAGGAATGATTAGAACACCCAAGAGCAACAACTACTCAGTCCTTCTTGTGTTTCAGAAAAGGTGCCAAATACCTTACAGTGACCACACAGTTCAGTCTGATCATCATTTTCACTTTACAGATGTGGAGCTCGAAGTGTGAACACACTGTCATGAGTCCTCTGATTGTGGCCCAGGGACCACAGGGAATCTCTGAGAACCTTTCCAAGGTGCTACTGGGTATGAACTCTTTTCACAATAATACTCAGACACTTTGCCTTCTTCATCCTCACTGTCTCAGGAGTGCACAGGGGGGCTTTCTGGAGGCAACATGACATTCGATGAGGTGACCCAGAGAAAATGCTAAAGATGTCAACTCTGCTGTACTGGGCTCAACCAACACTTAAAGGGTTTTCAGAACTGTAAATCACAGCTGCTCTTTTCAGCTGTGACAACTTCAGTTGTGTGAACCACAGCTAGCAAACTTCTATTTGGGAGAACTGTCTGAGTTTCCCCTACCCCTGGACCTCACCTGCAGTGCCCTACCCAAGGCGTACTGCACCCGAGCATTCCTCAGGCTGTAGATGAGGGGGTTCACCAGTGGGTTAAAGAGACTGTGAAACAGGGACAGAATTTTCTCTTTCTCTTCTTGTTGACTGAAATCAGGGACCATATAAACCACCATGGCAAAGCCGAAGAAGAGCCCAACCACACAGAGGTGGGAGGAGCAGGTGGAGAAGGCCTTCCTGTGGCCCTCCCCAAACTAAATCTTCAGGATGGCCCAGAGGATGTGTGTGTAGAAGACCAGCACCAAGCAGAGGGGCCCGACTAAGACAAACACACAGGCAGCAAAGATGACAAGCTGGTTGAGCCCAGTGTCACCACAGGCCAGCTTGAGGACAGACAGGGTCTCACAGAAGAAGTGGATGACTTCAAGAAGCCCACAGATGGGCAGCCTCAGGATGAGAACTAAATGGACCAGAGCCAGGAGGAAGCTAAACACCCAGGACGAGACAGCCAGGGCCATGTACACTCTCCAGCTCATGATGACAGTGTACTGCAGGGGGTGGCAGATGGCCACATACTTATAGTAGGACATGGCCACCAAAATCAGGCATTCTGTAGCAGCAAGATTCAAATACAAAAAGGTCTGCATGATGCATGGGACAAAGGAGATGGCTCTATTCTGGGTCACTAAGTTTGCCAGCATCTTGGGGACATTGTTGGAAGCATAGTAGATATCAATGATGGTTAGGTGGAAGAGGAAGAAGGACATGGGGCTGCGCAGTCTACAATCTGAGCAGACAAGGCCCAGGATGACGCCATTCCCCAGAAGGGTGAGGGCATACAACAGAGACAAGAGTGCAAAGAGTACAAACTCCAGTGTTGACTCCACCTGGAAGCCAAGCAGGGTGACTTCTGTGATCCACATGAGGTTGCTCCCCATGCTCCTGGGGTGGAGACAGACACACCCTCAACCAGGACAGGAGGGTCACAGTTGTAAGGCAAACAGGATACACAGTGCTCACCAAATGCTACCGTGGAAGCATTTAGAAATGTCCTACTTTGAATGGATTCTCCACAATTTGGTTTTAGATATACTGTACAAAGCTAACTTGGTGTATTCATATACCTTGGGAAAAACTCCCCTTGCATCAAAGGAGTAATAGAACATACATCTATCTATACATACATAATAAAATGTAAGAAAATACATCCTTATATACTCTACCTAATAGGACGCACACACCTGTAGACATTTTTTATTTTGGAAAACTAAGGGATCTGCCTTCTCTTCAAGGGCATGGGTCTGGATTATTTATGTAGAAAGAAGAGCAATGGCCCTGACCAAACATCTCTAGCAGGGGGTAGTGTCATTTCCTAGCCTTGCATGCCTTCTTGATCCAAGACAGGAAATGACTGGGTTCCTCTTTTCTTTCTGGGTTGCTTACTTATCCACTCACCTTCCCACCTGCTTTCCTACCCACTTAGTTCCAATTTGAAATCCCTTCAAAACAACATCTCTGTTTTGTAATGTCTTTCAAACTTTGCAAGCCCCTCCTTTCAGCAGCTGCCTAATATTTCCTAGAAGCATCTTCTGGTTCCTTTTCCCACCTTCAGTAGCTTTGTTTTGAGTCTTTTAGCTACTTCTTCATCTGCACTGGATGCTGGAACATAAATACCAGTGAAAAAGTAGTATGGCCACATGAAGTGAACCCAGGCACATGTCTTAAGTTCAGTTCAACCTGATGACATCTCTGCAGTTGATTTAAGAATGAAAGCAGAAGTGGAAAACAGATTACCATGAACAGCAAATGTATTTAGAGAAGACAGCTGTATTATAATTGTACTTTTGGGGGTGGTTTCTCTTTTCCGGTTTATAACTTAATATAAAGACAGATGTCACAGCTTATCTCACATTCTGGCATGCCAGGATCCTCTGCTGCCACCATATCTTCCCAGTGTTGGCAACTCACACTGCCATAGAATCCCCTGCTGACCCCCGACAGCTGCTCTCATGGATTCTGAGCATGGACAGGGGGTGGGCTCAGAGGGAGCATCATCTGGTTGGTTCCTGCTAAGGAGCCCCTCCTGCAGGGCCCTGGGTCTGTCCAGGGCTGAGGGAGAAAGGGTCACAAAAGGGCTGGACAGTATCATCACACTGAGGAACCACACACAACCTGGTGCAGCTCTCTACATTTTTTTCATATGTCTTCAAAAAACAGCCTGAACTACCTTCATTTTTAAATTTCAAGGCCAAAGTTTCACATCCAGAAGAATATTGAAAAAGAACTCCAATGCTTTCTTGAAGAAAAAATTTAGACCCCTAGATTCATATTTTAAAATAGAGATTATTGCATACAGACTCTTTTTAACTACCATTTTCACTCAAAATAGTGAACAATTTTTATGCATTTAAATACTATCATACAGATCTCATTAACCATTAGTACAATGTTCTATTATCACAGTCATTTAATTCCCTCATGGAAATTTTTATTTCTTTCATGTTTAATAACATTGAGAATAACATTCTTTCAAGTTGAAGTGTTGTCTACACTCATCATTATTTCCTTAGGATGTGCTCCGAAAGCAAAACTGCAGATGCTAAAGATGCAGATGCTCCAGAGCATTTGGTACCCACTGCCAGCCTCCATGCAGGAGACCTGCACCACTTTCTCCCTCTGACCACGTGGTGGCACCACCTCCTTCCCACACAGTTGTCAGTAATAAGTATTATCAGTTACACCTAGGCAAATTTGATATGTGAATAATTTTATACAGCTTAAATTTACATTTCAATAATTCCTTGACAGTATTCCTCCAGTGGGCTATGGGTTCCAACCTCTGTTCTAAGCTGTGGAGGGAGGGCAGTGGGTAAAGTCGACATACCCCGAGGGGGTGAGGGACAGTGAAGGAGCAGAGAGGTGTACCTGTCATCTGTGCCTCTCTGGGGGAAAACGTCTCTGCCCGGGATGGAAACACCTTGGTGAACGCCTGGCCCTGTCTGTCCTGGAATTTACGTGATTTGTGAAACAGGACAAAGGAAGTGGGGACATGACTTTTCTGCTCCAGTTTTTGGTCCCGTACATTTCTGCTGCCTCAGAGTAAAGCCTACAGAACACATTTTATCCTGCTGGAGGGTAGGAGAGAAGCAAAGGCTGAAATCTGGAGAGAAATTATGTTGAAGACACAACCCATGTTTCCCCAATAAGCCTCATTAAAAACTGATTTTCATTTCTACTTGATATTCTGTGTCTATTTCTGACTTTATTTCTTCAGACTTGGAACAAGATGACAACATGGTTAAGGACTGCCCATAAATCACCAGGAGTAAACAAATCAGGAAAGCACTTGTTGAGACTAAAAAGCACTATGATGGAAATAAACAGGCTGAAATGATGGCAAGTGACTTGGTTCTAGAGGGCTTCCTTAGGTGGGATTGTCAGCAACAGTCTCCCCAAAGAGAAGACACATAGGCAGAATCTTAGGGATGCCCACCTGCCTCCAGCCCAGGTGGGCGTTGCTCTGCCAACTGAGCAGCAGAGGTGCATCCCCCAGGCAAGAAGGACTTGGGGAGTCCGGAAACAGGAAGAGATCCAGGGGACCTGGACCCCAGTGACCGAGGTTTACATACTTGTTGAAAAGGATGTAAAGGGGCAGGTCTGTGCTCAATCCTGAGGGAACCATGCAGCTAGGCCGGTGCAGGTGCCCGCAAACACAGCAAACCAGACCATGGCGTAACCCCTGGGAGGGGAACGCTGTGAGGAAGTCCTAGTTCCCCATTGTAGGGAGCTGGGGAGAAGCGCCAATGTCTGGATCCTGAAAAAAGGATCCAGGCTGGCTGAAAAAATCACAACAATCCACCCTCAGCCAATTGCAACCAGAAAAACCGGTTCCGCTAGTTTGAAGCCAACAAGTGACATTTCCTTTTCTGATGTTTTTGAGAAATTATTTTTGTTTGTGCGTTTTTTCTTTTTTTGTTTCTTGTTTTTTGTTTGTGTTTTTTTTACTTTACTTTATTTTATTTTTATTCTTTCTTTTTTTTTACTTTTCTTTCTTCTCCATTCCTTTTCTTTATCTTTTTGCCTTTTTAAAGTAATCTGTTATTTCTTCTAAATTTTATTACTGTTTCATCTTTTCATACTTTTGTCCTCTTTTACCAGATTTTCTGTTTTATTTATTTTTCTTTTCTTTGTACACTTATTGCTCTTTCTTCCATTCCCCTACCATTTTTTTCTTTCTTCCATTTATTTCTTTCCTTGTCATTTCTTTCTTTTACCCAGAAGAGTCACAATCAACTTGAAAGTATGAAAAGACCAGAGCTGGACCCACAGAAGAGGCCTCCCAATAGCAGAGTCAGAGAGACAAATTGCACATTGCAGTAGAAGAGAAGCCAAAAGTTGCTGCATATTTGAGTAGGTGGAAGCAGAAAACGACAGGATAACCAAAAGGGACCACACCACTAAAATTCACAGGCATTCTACCACAAAAGTTCATACCATAAACCCAGGGTGTTGAAACAGATTAATCTAAGAAGCTGAGGCTAACAAGAAGAGTCTCACAAACAATGGGAAGACAAAGAAACAATCCCCAAATGAAAAGAAACGAGGAACCCTCAGAAAATATGTTAGATGAAACAGAGGCAAGTCAACTATCAGATACTGATTTAAAGCATTGGTTATCAGGAAGTTCAAAGAGCTCACGATCAGCTACCAGAAACTACAGGGGAGCTACAATGATCTCACTGTGAACTATATCAACATGAAAAAGGAAATGGAAATTATTAGCAAGGGCTAATATAAAATGAAGAATACAATTTCTGAATTAAAAAACACAGTAGAAAGCATTAAAAATAGGGTAGATGAAACAGAAGACCAGATTAGTGAATTGGAAGACAAAGTAGAAAGCATCTCACAGAAAGAACAGGAAAGAAAAAAGAGGCTCAGAAAGAATGAAGAAGGATTAAGAGAAATGCACAACAATATGAAACGTAATAATATCCGAATAATAGGAATACCAGAAGGAGAAGAAAAAGAACAAGGAATAGAAAACGTATTTGAAACAGTAATGAGAGAAAATGTCCCTAATTTGATAAAAGAAAAAGTCACACAAATCCAGGAATCACACAGAATCCCATTCAAGAGGAACCCAAGGAGGCTCACTTCAAGACACATCATCATCAAAATGGCAAAATTCCAAGACAAACAGAGAATATTAAAGGCAGCAAGGGAGAAAAAAGAAATAACATACAAGGGAGTCCCAATAAGGTTATCCACTGACTTCTCAATGGAAACACTCCAAGCAAGAAGAGAATGGCAAGAAATATTCCAAGTAATGAGAACCAGAGGCCTACAACCAAGGCTACTTTACCAAGCAAGGCTCTCAATCAAGATAGAAGACCAAATAAAGAGCTTCCAAGACAAAAGAAGTCTAAAAGAATTTGCTGCCACCAAGCCAGCTCTACAAAAAATACTAAAAGGTCTGCTTTAAGGAAAAGAGACAGACAGAGAGGAACACAGGTACAAAAACGGCAATGAATAAGTACCTATCAATAATGATCTTAAATGTAAATGGATTAAATGCTCCAATCAAAAGACACAGAATAGCTGCATGGATAAGAAAGTATGACCCACACATATGCTGCCTACAACAGACCCACCTCAGGACAAAAGACCACCACAGACTAAAAGTGAAAGGCTGGAAACAAATTTTCCAAGCAAATGGACAAGAAAAAAAAGCTGGGGTAGCAATTCTCATATTAGACAAAATAGACTTCAAAAAAAGAGCCATAAAGAGTGATCTAGAAGGTCACTTCATAATACTCAAGGGAAGAATCCACCAAGAAGACATTAACATCATAAATATACATGCACCCAACATAGGACCACCAAAATATACAAAGAAAATGTTAGAGGAATTCAAGAAAGATATAGACAGCAACACAATTATAGTGGGGGATATTAAGACCCCACTATCAAAAATGGACAGATCTTCCAAACAAAATATCAACAAAGATATTGTGTCATTAAACAACACCCTTGATGAAATGGACCTAACTGATATATACAGAGCCCTTCACCCCAAAGAAGCTTAAATACACATTCTTTTCAAATGCACATGGAACATTCTCAAAGATAGACCACATGATAGGACACAAAACGAGCCTCAACAAATTCAAGAATATTGAAATCATACCAAGCATTTTCTCTGACCACAAGGGACTGAAACTGGAAACCAACCCCCCCAAAAAAAACCCCAAAACACCCAAAATTATGGAGACTGAATGGTATGCTATTAAACAACGAATGGGTCAAGAATGAAATTACAGATGAAATCAAAATGTTTCTGGAAACAAATGAAAATGATGTCACAACAACCTAAAACTTATGGGACACAGCGAAGGCAGTCCTGAGAGGGAAGTTTATAGCAATACAGGCCTTCCTAAAGAAGATAGAAACATTTCAAACAAACAACCTAACCCTACACCTGCAAGAACTTGAGGAACAACAACAAAGAGAGCCCAGAACAAGTAGAGGGAAGGAAATAACGAAGATCAGAGCAGAACTAAATGACATAGAGACTAAAAGCACAATTCTAAGGTTCAATGAATCCAGGAGTTGGTTCTTTGAAAAGATAAACAAAATAGACAAGCCTTTACGTAGGCTCATCAACAAAAGAAGGAAACAGACACAAATAAACACAATCAGAAATGAAAAAGGAGAGATTACAACTGATACCAAAGAAATAGAAAGGATTGTAAGAAATTACTATGAAGAACTGTATGCCAAGAAATTTGAAAACCTAGGGGAAATGGACAGATTTCGAGAAAAATATAATGTCCCAAAACTCAATGAAAAATAAGTAGAAAACCTGAATACACCAATAACAGCAAAAGAAATTGAAGCAGTAATCAAAAAACTCCCATGAAGAAGAGCCCCAGACCAGATGGGTTCACAGGAGAATTCTACAAAGCATTTAAGGAAGAGCTAGCCCCCATTCTTCACAGACTATTCCTAAAAATCCAAAAGGATGGAAAACCCCCAAACTCCTTTTATGAAGCCACCATCATCCTAATTCCAAAACCAGATAGAGATACAAGAAAGAAAACTTCAGGCCAATATCGCTGATGAACATAGATGCTAAAATCCTCAACAAAATATTGGCAAATCGCATCCAACAATATATCCAAAAGATTATACACCATGACCAAGTGGGATTCATCCCAGGGATGCAAGGATGGTTCAACATTCTCAAATCAGTAAATGTAATTCATCACATAAACAAAAGCAAAGACAAAAACCACATGATCATATCAATAGATGCGGAAAAAGCTTTTGATAAGGTACAGTACCCATTGATGATAAAAACACTCAGCATAGTGACAATAGAGGGAGCATTCCTCAATATAATAAAGGCCATTTATGAGAGACCTACAGCTAATACCATACTCAATGGGCAAAATCTAAAAGCTTTTCCACTAAGATCAGGAACAAGACAAGGATGTCCACTTTCACCACTTCTATTCAATATAGTATTAGAAGTTTTGGCCACAGCGATCAGGCAGGAAAAGGAAATAAAAGGCATCTAAATAGGAAAGGAGGAAACAAAACTGTCACTGTTTGCAGATGACATGATAGTGTACATGGAAAATCCTATACACTCTACTGAAAAACTGCTCAACCTAAATAATGAATTTGGCGAAACGGCAGCATACAAAGTCAATATCCAGAAATCAAGGCATTTTTGTATACTACCAATGAATCAGCAGGAGCAGAAATCAAGGAAAAAATCCCATTCGATATAGCAAAAAGAAAAATAAAATATCTGGGAATAAACCTAACCAAGGAGGTAAAAGACCTGTATGCAAAAAACTACACAGCACTGAAGAAAGAAATCAGGGAACACACAAACAAATGGAAACATATACCTTGTTCATGGATTGGAAGAATTAACATCATCAAAATGTCCATACTACCCAAAGCAATATACAGATCCAGTGCAATACCTATTAAAGTACCAATGGTATATTTCACAGACATAGAACAAACACTTCAAAAATTTATATGGAACCATAAACGAGCCCAAATAGCAGCTGCACTTTTGAGAAAGAAGAACAAAGTAGGAGGGATCACAATACCTGATATCAAACTGTATTACAAAGCCACTATAATCAAAACAGCCTGGTACTGGCAGAAAAACAGGCACACAGACCAATGGAACAGAATAGAGAACCGAGAAATCAACCCAACTCTCTACAGTCAATTAATATTTGACAAAGGGGGCAGTAACATAAAATGAAGTAAAGATAGCCTCTTCAGCAAATGGTATTGGGAAAACTGGATAGCTACATGCAAAAAAATGAAACTTGAGCACAGACTTACACCATACACCAAAATAAATTCCAGGTGGATAAAAGACTTAAATATAAGTCGTGACACCATTAAAGTCCTAGAGGAGAACATTGGCAAGAAAATCTCAGATATTCCACGCAGCAACATTTTTACCAATATGTCCCCTAGAGCAAGGAATATAAAGGAAAGAATAAACAAACGGGATCTCATCAAAACGAAAAGCTTCTGCATGGCTAAAGTAAACAGTATTAAATTAAAAAGACTAGCAACTGTATGGGAAAACATATTTGCCAATGATAACTCAGACAAAGTTTTAATCTCCAAAATATACAAGAACTTACACGACTCCACTCTAGGAAGACATCTAACCCAATTAAAAAATGGGAGAAGGACTTGAACAGATACTTCTCCAAGGAGGACATACAGAATATCCAGAGACACATGAAGAGATGCTCAATATCGTTTGCTAACATACAGATGCAAATTAAAACCACAATGAGATACCACTTTACACCAGTCAGGATGGCTATCATAAACAAAGCAACAACAAATGTTGGAGAGGTTGTGGGGAAAAGGGGACCTTAGTTCACTGTTGGTGGGATTGCAGACTGGTACAACCATTATGGAAAACAGTATGGAATTTTCTCAGAAAAATAAAAATCGACCTGCCTTTTGACACAGCAATTCCACTGCTGGGATTATATCCCAAGAATCCTAAAACATCAATTTCAAAAAACCTATGAACCACAATGTTCATAGCCGCACAATTTACAATAGCCAAGAGTTGGAAGCGACCTAGGTGCCCGTCAGTAAATGAATGGATCAAAAAACTGTGGTTCATATACACAATGGAATTCTATGCAACAGAGAGAAAGAAGAAGCTACTACCCGTTGCAACAACATGGATGGAACTGGAAAGCATTATGCTGAGTGAAATAGGCCAGGCATTGAAGGACAAATACCATATGATTTCACCTTTAACAGGAAGCTAAACAATAAAACAAACAAGCAAACAGAATAAAAACAAAGACATTGAAATAGAGAACAAGTGGGCAATGACCAGAGGGGAGAGGGAAGGAAATTTAAGGGGAAAAATAGGGAGGGGTTTTGAGGAACAAGTATGAAAGACACAAGGATGAGGACGGGGGGGGGGCAGAAATGGGAGGGAGGTAGGGAGACAGGGCGGGCGGGGGGAGGCTGGGATGGGAGAAATAGACAAAAAAAATGTACTTGAAAAATAATTAACTAAAAATTTTTAAAAAGACAAGGATGTAAAAATTAGTAAGTTGGAGATGTATTGAAATATTTGGCGACCAGGATGCCACTGAAAAGAGCAAAGTTGGACCAAGCAGGAGAATATAAGACTCCTAACACAGTGAAATAAAAAATTTCCATAGAGAGTCAAACCACAGATGTACAATGTCATCTGATTTATAGTTTATAACATGAACGTATTTACTCAATGTCTTGTGTGCCTATTTACATGTATCTGGAAAATTGTATCAATTAAACATGAAACTGCTGATGCTGATTATTTGCAGAAAGAAGGATCATGCAGGGATTTACCTTTCATATAAATTGTTTGCTTATTTGTTCCTTTATAATAAACCCTGGGCATTAATGGCAAAAATGAGACATTTCCACTTGGGAAAAGGCCATGCTGGGACCTGAAACTGAAGCTGCATGTCATCGCTGCTCATTGGACAGTGACCCTCACCGAGCCGGCCAGGAATGTCAGAATGGGGGCACTTAGTTCCAGTGGGAGAACTAAGTCACTGCATCATGAGACACAGTTAGCCTTCCACAGGAAAGGGGCATTCAAAACCCTACCCCACTGTTCACCATACTATTATTTCCCGAACTGTACTGATAGAGAAAAAGATCAAACTCTTCTATTGACTGAAATAGGTAAAGGAGAATCACCCTGGCCAGTGTGGCTCAAGGGCTGGGCGTTGTTCCAGGAAGCAAAAGGTCAGCAGTTTGATTCCTGGTCAGGGCACATGCCTGGGTTGCTGGTTTGGTCCCCAGTTCGGCTCCCTGGTCAGGGCACATAGTAGAGGCAGCCAATCGATGTTTCTCTCTCACATTGATGTTTCTCTTCCTCTCTTTCTCCCTCTCTTCCCCTCTATCTAAAAAGAAGGAAATAAATTCATTTAAAAAGACTAAGAAAGGATCTAAAGTCAGGTGGAAGGTTACCGTCACACCCACCTGGATGTAAGAGACAGCCCAGGCAAAGCAAACTTCTGATGTTGCACAGACCAAAGACAGTGAGCTGTACCGTTCAGACAAGCACACTTCATTGCACTCTTAGTTTTCTCATTGGGAACGCAGTTTCTGGGGATTTCAGTCCAAAAACAAAAGCATGACAAAAGAATGAAAACCAGTGCCTGTCAATGCAGAATCACAAGTGACAGGACACTGAGTGGTCCTCTACTCCAGCAATCTTTCCATCACTTTATAAGAAAACGCATACCACTGCATGCTCTGTATCGCAAGCTCATGACAGCTGCCTCTTGCCCTTGACACTGCTTGAGAGAGGCAACCCAGACTCTGCCTCTGTGAATTCCTGTACTTGCATCCCTGTGGCTGACCCATGTGCTTGCCAGGAGACACGTCTGATCAGAGTGCCTTGCAATTGCAAGTTTGAGAGACGAGTGCTCTCTTTCTTGTGAACTTCTGTGTCTATGCCTGCATGCATTTGCTGTTTCTCTTCTAAAAAAGGAGCCCTCTTAGGCTAAATTCTGCTGACACTTTGCTGGAATGCCCAGGAAATAGCAGCAAATTATGGTCAGTAAAATACCTTACAAAGTCACTCAAATATTACTGAACTGATTCTATTGGAGCTAACAGATATACTCTTGACTTCTCATAAATTTATTTATAACTTCATGCCAGAAGAGCACAGTTAAAGGATATATACTGAAATTCCAATCAGCAGACATGTAAGATGGGAACAGACTAATTTTCTGGACAACATAAAATTAATGACCAGATGAAACATGGTTTTTTGTGGACCCACCAAGCACTGTGCTCAGGGGTTGCCCTGAATGCAGCTGAATCGCAGACTCAGAGAATTCTTACTCCCTGAGACTTCCAGGAGCATGGACATGTTGTACATTTTTAATTCTCTTCTGGAATAAGCATGTCATCATGAAAGTAAGGAACAAAGGGAATGGTGAAAAATTAGATAATGTCTTCAGAAAAGGTCTTGTCTGTGTGTCTTTAGAGCTAATGAGGACCTGGGAACCTGGAAAAACTAGCTCTCTTTCCAAGGATGGTGCTTGAATGAGACATGGGAAACCTCCAGGGGGGGAAGCTAGGGTAAGAGCTTGAAGGGGACGGGCAGGCCAGCTGAGAGCAGGGCCTGGAATGGCCCCCTGGAGTGCAACAAAGGCCAAGCTGGTGGGCTCCTCTGTGTTCCCACTGCACCTGGGCCAGTGACCTAGGATAAAACGTGGGTGCTATCAAATATGCAAGTCATTGCCTCCCTCTTCCTAAATGACTAGAATTGACTAGTCAAAGTACATAATTAAAACAATGGGGACTCATAGAGTTTTATACACATTTTCGTAAGATATTTTTCAAAGACACAACCAATAACTTAGGAAAAAAACTGTTTGTAAATGGCAGGAACAAATAAGGAGGCAGACAGAATTCTCAGTGAAACAACTTGTTTCATCTGAGGTGAGCCACAGACAAACCACATGTTCTACGGGAGCCAAGTGCACTGTGTTACAGCTTTGTAGGAAGGTCAGGAGGGAACACCTCTGTCATGGCAGCTAGTGACACACACAAGTGGTTGATCAGCTTATCTATGAGCACAAGGAAAGTAGAAAAAGACAGAATAACATGAAAGCAATTCGTTTTCCTTTTAAACACTGGCGATGACTTTAGATGATGTTGCATCTAAAATTTCCCAGATCAAGAAACCAAGTGGGTTTTGTTTGTTCATTTCGGTTTTGTTTTTTGTTGTTTTTTTTTTTAATCTAAGAAAAAGCCTGGAGCAGATATAATAGACAAGTACCTGAAATGAAGTTAGAAGTGACCACTGTTACCTACACATTGAAGAAAGATCGATGGTTCACAAAATAAGGGGGAAAGTTTCATGAATCTACATTTCTGTTCTTCCATAGAGTGAAGATTTTTAGAGACTGCAAAGAGCAAGGTCCTTGAATAAGGGTGAGAGCAGCCTGGTTAACAGCATCCACCAGCCCAGTATTCAGATCTCGATTCTGCAAGGTGGACGCCAAGAGTGGGAGTCACTTAATCTAAGTCTCATTCTTTTCACCCATGAAATAGTGACAACAGGCATTTAAAGGCCTGGTGTGAGGAATACAGGTAATGAAAGCTACACAGGCTGGAAGTTAAAGGGCAGGTGTGAAGAACGAAGACCATTTGACTGGTAGATATTAGCTGTTAAATATTAGTTGTTATTTTAGTATCATAGAGACCACAAAATTCAAGAAAAAATCCAAGTCACTGTGATTAGAGAGCCAATGAAATCATGGTGAATTCTTTCAGATGTATTTTTCTTTCCTTTTTGATTCATTTGTACTTTAAGTAAAAAGTGCACCATTATCATTTCATTTCTATTAATGTTGTTATATGCTAATTTTTTTAATTAAGTTTTCAAAGGAATCTTTTAAAGAAACATCACTCCTGGACGGGAGAAGAAAATCCAGGATTTAAAACTAAAAAGGCAGTTCTGCTGTACAAACTATCCCAACGGGAGAGAGACAGACAGACAGAGAGGACAGGGAGAGCAACTACTGCATCAGAAGGGAGGGGGCAGATCTGGGCTACGTGTAACACTGACACCAACAACAAGTTGGTCACTCAGAACCAGTGCCCTGGGCTGTCGTGTTGGACACTGCAGACTGGTCCGATGTTCATACTGAGTAATTATTTACCATCTCCAATAGTTACTTTCACCCTAACAGGTCCCGCAGTTTCAAAAGCAAACATGGAATCTGAGCGCCACAGCCTGGATTCAAATCCCAACTGTACTCCATATATTTTGCTCTCTCAGTGCCCCAGGGGAATTTGTGTATGTTTACTTGGGAGTTGTGAGTGTGTATGTGTGCATATTTGGGGTTGGGTGAGGCCAGGATGTCTCTAAAGTGTGCAAGCCCTGGCATAGAAAATTAAAATTCAGCCATAAATTACTTGCTCTTCGTATTTATTTTATCAGTCTTAAAATTGCTCTATTCTGATTCCTCGTGTTTAATTGTGGAGGGGAGTCTGTGGTTTCTTGATCTCTCCTGGTAGGGGCCCCAGGGATCCTGTTAAGATGCTATCTTGGAGAAACTGTTACCTCCTAATGAGAACACGTGACTGCCAAATAATCACTGAGCACTGCTCACACACAGTTTGGACCTGGTGATTTAGGTATACCTCTCCCTCAATTTTCTATAGTTTGCCCTCCATTTCAAACATCTCCAGATTTCTGGGCCACATTTTTCTTCCTTCATCCTGGGTTAAAGCCCACAGCTCAAATGAAAAATGAATCTCTTTCTCTCTCACTGATAACGTGTGATGATTGCAAAGTCCCTCCCATTCTAACTCCCCAAGTGTATCTCAGTTGAGTTCTCTAGAGAATCTTAGTTCAGAAACTGTGGCAGAAAGAGCCCTACACAATAACAGCAATATGTTTAATCTACCAATGAGCAGAAAACATATTGTAGTATGTGAGAGGAGACAAATTATTTTTTTTCCTTAAAATAATCTGTGTGCAACTGAGCCTCACACCACGCACCTCCCCATTCCCCAGCACACACACTCTGCCCCAGTGAAGGCCTCCTCCCCAGTACTGCCACCTGGAAATTCTCATTCCTCCTCACGAGTCTGTCTCACTCTTTCACCACCCACCTGACTTCAGACACAACCCCTGTCCATCACAGTGCTCTCGGAGCCCTCTTCAGCCCGCTTAGCCGGAGCTGGACTCCCTGCCCCAGCCGACTGAATGCCCTTGTTGTAATGCCCTTAACGGTTGTGCTGAACTCACTTTCTGTACTTTTAATATTCTCACATTGTTCATCTTTTCTATATTTTACAAGCAAAACAAGATTATTCTAGAAAAATAAATTTCACCCATCAATACCCAGAGAGAGCTAAGGATAAGGATTTGGGCCATGTTCATTCAGATATGCATAATTACCATTTTTAATGCCTTTTAAAAATATTTTTAAATCCTCACCTGAGGATATGTTCATTGATTTTTGAGAGAGAAAAAAACGGAGAGGGAGAAACATCCATCAGGTGCCTCACAAACACACACTGACTCGGGACCGAACACACAACCTTTGGTGTAGGGGATGATGCTCCAACCAACCGAGCCACCCAGTCAGGGCACCACACTGATTTCTTCTGAGGAGGACAAGACGATGGCATTTAACACAGCTGACAGTAGGGAGGAAGAGGTGTCATGGTTCATTACCTTTTTAAAATTTTTTTTTGCTGCTAATCTTTGAAACACTAGAGCAAAAATATTTACTCTCTAAAACCTTACATTTCTTGTGTGCTGGTAATATTTATATTGATTCATATTTTACATTTCAGTAAGGATAAATATTATGCAGCATAAATGGCACCATCATTAGCGATGGACCTTTATTAAATGCAGGTCAATTTAAGAATAAAAATGTTTGCAAATCACAATTCAATGCAAACCCATAGCTACACCTAGTATCTTTTTAACATTATTTCTGCCGAGAGAGAAATTCCTCTTTGCAGGGCTTCAGTCCTGTCTTAATGTTTTCAAGACCACTTGGCACACACAGTTTCAATGAGCTAGCTGAAAAAAAATGCAATGATATAAGCAATGGTGAGAAATTAGGAATCTTCATGACTGGTCCCACTATAACTTGCCATGGTACTTCTTTCTAACTCTACAATGCTATTGTAGGGTGTACTCCAATAAAACAAGGGAGTAAACCAAAAAAAGGAAGACATGGCATTAATGAACTAAGGACTTTAACACTGGATCTCCAGGATGGCAACGAGCACACGTGTGTAGGAGACCAGCACCAAGCACAGGGGCCCCACTAAGACAAACACAGAAGCGACAAAGGCAACAAGCCAGCTGAACCCAGTGGCAGCACAGGCCAGCTTGAGGACAGACAGGATCTCACAGAAGGAGTGGTCGACTTCATGAGGCCCACAGAAGGGCAGCCTCAGGACAACAAACACAAGGACAGGGCCGGGAGAAGCTGAATGCCCAGGATGTTCAGTAGCAAATCGCACTTTATTTGTCTCAGTAAGTCATAGTCCTTGTTCTTTTAAACTGATAATACTATCTACAGTATAATATTAATAATTACAATTTTGAGCTCATTATAATTTGTGGATTCTGCTAAGCATTTTGCCCATAGTATTACCTCTCAATAAACCTTAGTTACTGAATTTACTTTACAAAATCTAAACTTCAAAGAATATAAGCATGCTTTGTAAGAAAGAAATCCATACATTTTCTTCTTTAAAAACTCTTCACACACACATAAACATAATTTTAAAAGTAAATATTCCCTTTGATGCAGTTTAAGTATTCAGGTTTAATTTAGCATATAATTAAAGGAAAAATTTGAAAGTGTCTCAATACAACCTTACCCACCACTTTTTAACTGTGGTCTACCTTTTCATAATTGTGTTGGAGTTTCGTGTTACATGGTTATTTAACTCACCTCACATCTCTTACTTGAAAGAGCAAATTATTACTGATAATTTATAATCTTGTCTCATTGGTCAAACAGTCATCACAGCAATTACACAGTCTGCTCTTGTTCATGAGAATGCTGTAAGTTTTGGACATATCCCATAGGAGAAAATGGACAAAACCAATGACAGAAAATGTTAATTCTGCCAAGGACTCTCAGCTACATCCATTCTGCCTTCTTCCTCTCATCCCCACCATCCCGGATCTCCACCTACACGGCAAAGGCAGAGAAACGCAGCAGCAGTGGAAATTCCATGTGTCTGTGTGTTTCACCTGACATCCTTCAAGGTTCTCTCCTTGTCAGTTTCATCAGAGTTACACCTTAATCCTCTTTCCCTTGAAGTCCTGGCTCCTGCTCTTCCTAATTTATGTTGCTGAAGCCACAGAAACATCACTGTCATAGACATATTCGGGAAAACCAACAAATGTTTTAAATGTAGAACAATTTATTAAGATGACAGATGTTAAATTTTAAATATTTCAATAATTACTATATAATCAGTCTCAACTGCTATATTTTACATATTCTTTCCATACCTTGGTTTATTTAATAAAATTTTGTCTACAAATCTTGATTACAAAACATATAAATTTATTTCATCTTATTCAGAATATTCCTTTTGACCATATCACAAGTGTGCATACCACACAGAAAGGTGGAAGAAGGGCTCATTTTCTTGTGCAGCATCCTTGTAGACAGCGACCAAAATGGGCTTTCTCTGGAGATAGTGACAGGAGAACATGTAAAGAACGCCTTAGGCGTAGAGCATGTCTCTGCATTCCCGTGCACATATCGGGTAAGGTAACACACTGGCTCTCTTTACACTCAATTATTTTTTTATCAGTGAGGCTCTCATGACAGTGTCTCCTCTTCAGCCTCCTTCTCAGAGCAGCATTGACATCTCTGTTCCTCAGACTGTAGATCAGGGGATTCAGCATGGGATTGAAAAGGCTGTGAAACAGGAGGAGGTATTTATTCCGCTCCTGGGGATCCCCATGTTGAGGTCCAACATACATGATAATGGCTGTGCCATAAAAGAGTCCCATCACACAGAGGTGGGAGGAGCAGGTGGAGAAAGCTTTCCAGCGCCCCTCTGCTGACTGGATCTTCAGGATGACACATAGAATGTGACCATAGGAGACCATAATTGTGCACACGGGTCCCACCAGCCCCAAAGCTGACAGAGCCACAACCACAACCTCGTTAAGGTGGGTGTCTGCACAGGCGAGTTTGAGAACAGCTAGAAGCTCACAGAAGAAGTGATTCACATTCTGGTGCCCACAGAAAGGCAATGGTAACAGCAATACCAGATGTACTAGGGTCAGGAGGACTCCTATAGTCCAGGAAGTCACTGCCAGGATGAAGCAGACTCTCCAGTTCATGATGGTAGAATACCGAAGGGGCAGGCAGATGGCCACGTACCTGTCATAGGACATGACCATCAGGAGAAGACATTCCGTGGAAGCAAAAACTATGAAGAGGAAGGTCTGTGTCAGGCAGCCAGCAAAGGAGATGGGCTGGGCTGGGCTCAGGAGATTGACCAGCATCTGGGGCACCGTGTTGCAGGCATAGGCTATGTCCACAGTGGCCAGGTGGGAGAGGAAGAAGTACATGGGGGTGTGCAGTCGGGGGTCCAGTGAGATGAGCCCCAGGATGACCCTGTTGCCCAGCAGGGTGAAGGCATAGAACACAGAGAAGAGCCCAAATAAAAGCACCCGCATCCCTGGGCTGAGTGGGAATCCCACTAGGAGGAACTCTGTGACAGAGGTCTGGTTGCCCCCCATTGTCCTGGGAAGGAACAAGGGAGAGAGCTCAGCAGGTCTGAGTGCCTGAGGGACATGTTTAATGTGTCACAGGTAGACCTGTGTGTGTCACTGCTTCTTCCCTCGAAAACGTCCTGTTCATCAGTTACTAAGTGAGTAGTATCTACGCATGGCAAATGACACAGAAGGAATTTCTTTCACCTTGATAAATTAAATGCCAGTGTTCCATTACACTGTTCAGTGAATCTTACCTTTATTTACAAATTTCCACCACAGTTCCTAACATGTTAACACGCCCACTGCCTCCCTATCAGTGGACAATTTCCTCAGTCAGCAGGTCTGGTTTGTGGGCCTGCCTGGCAGAAGTTCCAACCCCCAGTGCACACATGGGCACCATGGGGAGGTGGCTGTAGCACTGGCCCTGCACCCACACACGAGGGTGGGAAGGAGGATGAGAAGCCTGTGGGAGATCCACCTATCAGAGGATCTCACAGATTTGTGCCTACATTAGATGACTTATGTATTAGCCTTGTGATTTTTACTGGCAGCAACATCTTGAATTAAGTTGAGAGCATGGCAGGCAGACTGCCACCACTTTAGCCGGATTTAGGGAGAGAACTTTGTCCTTTGACTTTTGTACCCACGAACATTCTACTCTGATCATGCTATTTCATGATTGGATATTACCCATCACACATTGTCCCTTTATGAATAATTATATTCCATTCCTGTGTTTGGATAATATATATGTTTTATATACAATTCCATACACACATACATGCATACACATGTGCCTGAATCTTTATTATGTGGAAGATGAGTTGCTATTTTCTACTCTACTAGTAAAATGGTGGTTGAATAATCTCTTGATGGGTCATGGCGTGGGATTTAAAACTACTGTTCAGTAGGCAAGGCTAGAGTCTAAGCTCTAACTATACACTCATATCCTTAGAACCTTTATTATAGTTTATAGCTTAACTCTAACATGAAAACATTATTCATCATGAATATTTACTTTCTCTGGTTTATCAATCTTTAGGAAAGAACTTGTCCCAGGGTGGGAATTCCGAGGTTTCACTTGTAACTATTAAACCACTGCTTCTGTTTCCTTGTCTGTCTGACTCCATATCCTTCTTCAGCCCAGCATCCACCTGAATTTCACTAAAATAGGAATCTCACAAAAACTCATGATTTTGGTCGCATATCAATTTTACATTCAAATTTCCTCATAAGTTAATATATGCAAGGTGTTAGAAGCAAAAGTGTGAAAGCTTCAACCTGCTTCAAAGGAAGAATCAGAATTCATAGCAGAAACAGTGGGAGACGATTTTATCTTAGTCCAAGAAATAACGCCATAACAGTTGGAATCACCTCTGTGAAGAAAGCTGGTTGTTTTAGTAGGACCAAGCTTTATGTCAGTGAGTGGTTTAACTCAGAGATTTGGATTCCCATGTTACGGGAGAAGGCCAGCAAGAAAAGTTCTCAGGTCTCTTCCAACTATAGGATTCATTGGCTCTAAATGTATAGAAAAGTGTTAGCCATTTTTGTTTCAGGTTTGTTGGCACATTTGGGGTGCAAGAAGACAGCAGTGGTATCTCTAAAATGTCCTAGGATGAAGGACACAATTAACTAAAGCAGAATGACCAGTGACTGTCATCTCATCTTCCTATCTGCTGTAAGTAGCTAAAACACAAAACAAAAATACACAGATATTTACTAAACATACTCAATGTTCATCCACATATCTTGGCTGAGGACATAAAGGCAACTCCTATTTGCTAGTGTATACAAATTCCTTGGACAAAATGTCACTAAAGACAATGAAACTGCGAAGAGGCTGACAGTGACCAGAGGGGAGAGTGGAGGAAATTTCAGGGGAAAAGGGTGAAGGGGTTGCAGGAACAATTATAAAGGACACATGGACAATAACAGGGCCCTGGGGGGGGGGGGGTGGATGGAAACAGAGTAGAGAGTGGGGAGGGCTGGAGTGTGGGGCTAGGATGGGGAAAAAAAAAAGGCAACATACTCTACTTGAATAACAAAAAGAATAAATGAATAACAAAAAGAATGAATAAATAACAAAAGAAAAAGAAATTCCTTGGAGTGACAAGTCTGTTAAAAGGACTCAAAAAATGAAAATTCTCCTATTCAAATAACTAACCAAATAGAACTTCACTTTCAAAATAAAACCTTCAGGACACTCTACTGTAGTAAACCCCTTTTGTGGTCAATTTGTCCATTATTTCATGAAAATATGACTAAATTTCATAGGACAATACAAACACATTAAAGCAAGTCTCTCACAGAGCTAACGAATATTTTTTTCCTTTTTTTCAGAGGGGAGAGGGAAGGGAACTTAAGGGGAAAAAGAGGGAGGGATTTTGAGGAACAAGTATGAAAGACACAGAAATGAGGACTGGGGGGGGGAATGGGAGGGTGGGGGGAGACCGGGCGGGGGGGGGGGGGGGGGGGGGAAGACAAAAAAAAAAAAGAAAAAAAAATACTAAACACATAATAAACCTTAAAAAATAAACAAAACAAAAAAAGATGATTTTAAGAAGACAAAATGAAAATGGAGGCAATTGTACTTGAACAACAATAAAGAAATGAAATTTAAAAAAAGAAGTGTTTCTATGCTTTTACAAGCAAAATTTATAAAGAAAATATTTATAAATCTTAAAACAAAATAAAAATAAATAAAAATTTTATTTAGTTATTTTTCAAATACAGTTTTTTGTCTATTTCTCCCATCCCAGCCTCCCTCGCCCCTTGCTCCCCACCTCCCTCCCATCTCGACCCCCCTTAGTTCTTGTCCCTGTGTCCTTCCTATTTCTTCCTTCAAATCCCCCCCTCTTCTTCCCCTTAACTTCCCTTCCTTCTCCCCTCTGGTCACTGTACGAATATTACTTAAACAAGAAGTTTTACACTAAATGTACCACACTAAATGATCCACATTAGGTATCTCTAAACAGGATGGGACTGAAATGATCCAATTTGCTAAGACTATACACAGCAAAAGCCGCACATTGACAGACAATAACTATTCTATTCTGCACTGTGATTCTTCATCACAGCCTGTCTGAAGTTGAATAGTGAACAAAGACTGGACAACATGCGAAACTTACCACAGACTTTACAGCTACACATGAGAAGACCAGCTGAATGTGAATGGGGTTGAGCCAAAACACAGCAAGAAAGAGAAAAGCATCTGATTTAGTGTTGAAATGGCCATCTCATAAGCATCTCTTAGGAGGAAAGGTACCTGAACAAGAAGAGATGATTGATTCTCTGCTCCACTCCACCACCTCTCAATATACTTCTGAGGGTTTGGTGTAGGGAGGCATAGAAACCCACCAGGGACACTGCCATTAACTCCCTTCCAGAGGAAAGGGGGCTCTAAAGGGACTAATCTCTGGTGTTCTCCACAGGGACACTTGTGGCAAGATGGTGGTGTTGTGACTCCTTCACTCACTATGGCGTGCATATTCATCCATTTAGCAGCTCTAGAATGACTTCTAGGACTCCTTCACACATTATAGTGACCACACCTTGCATTCACTATGGCTCAAGAACTCAGTTTCCCCACCTACTAACCCTCCACATAGAGTAGGTGCTACAAAAGGCAGCTGGGGCTGATGGGTTTTTACCATCCTCAGTCTTGGCCGAGTTTTATCTCACACCAGACTGGAATATGTATCCTCCATATTTTTTCTCTTTGAATCAGATGAGAATCTAACATGGAACAAAAACCATGCTGGTGTTGTACAATAGTAGAGAGACTTTCATACAACACAATGGTTACAAGGATACTGGAGAACTACAACAGTAAACACAGAGCTCTTGGATGAACAAGGAGAAGTGTGTCGAGCTGTAATTCCTAGCGTTCAAGGGCACAGAGCACAGACTGGGTGATTGGAATCCAGAAAGCCAGAGTACTCAGGGTTCACGCTCAACCCTATGAGGAGAAGGAGTGCCCCAGTGCCACTGTGGCCCCAGCTGGGAATGATGGATCTAGCTCTGGGAAGCTGAGTAACTAAGGCTGGGCAGGGGGACTTCACAGCCACTGCCAAGAGCTGTTGGGCAAGGCTGACAAGAGCAGTGGGCAGACAGGAAGGAGCAAGGTCCCTTTCCCTGCTCCAAGCTCCCAAGCTGCTTTAGAGCTCCCTACCTACACAGCATAAGCAATTGGAAGCCACTAAAAGCAGTAATTGCCCTGGCTGGTGTGGCTCAGAGGTTGGAGTGTCCACCTACCTATTGAAACCTTGGAGTTTCGTTCCTGGTCAGGGCCCATACAGAGCTGGGTTGCAGGTTTGGTCCCAGTTGGCACACATACAGGAGGCAACCAATGGATGTTTCTCACATTTATGTTTCTCTGCCTCTCTTCCTCTCCACCTCTGACTCAAAAAACGAAAAGCATGTCCTTGGGTGAGGATTAAAAAATAAAAATCAATAGTCCAAATGTCCCAGTTTGGTTAAGAAAAGTTGTCATCTGGACACCAGATGCAGGGGTCTCAAGTTTATCACTAAAGAACAACCTCCACTTCACTCATACTGAGAGTTCATTAGTACAAAATTACTTAAAAATAATATGGGAAACCTTGAAAAACTTTTTTTTTTAATTTTTATTTTTTTAAAATATTTTCTTTATTTATTTTTTGAGAGAGGGGAAGGGAAGGAGAAAGAGTGGGAGAGAAACATCAATGTGTGGTTGCCTCTCATGCGTCCCCTGCCAGGCATGTGCCCTGACTGGGAATCGAGCCACGATACTCTGGTTCGCAGGCCCGCGCTCAATCCACTGAGCTATGCCAGCCAGGGCTGAAAAACTTTGAAAAACTGAATAATGGGAGCCTTTGAACCCTGCCCCGTAAATAGAACTAATTATCGCATTCTGCTTCTGTGTCCTTGAGCTCTGCTACTGCCCCTAGACAGAACTAATTACCGCATTCTGCTTCTGTATCTTGCTTTTGCCACATAGATAGGAAGACCCCTAATCTATATATTCCCCAAGAATCCTTTGTTCATTGCTCAGAATTTGGAGGCTGACTCCTCTGAGCCCATGCATGTAAAAGGAATAAACCTCGTACTCCAAAATCCCTCGGTGTTTGGTCGCTTCATTTCCCACAACATTTGGTGCATTGGCCGGGAAGCGCGACCTCACACGAATTCAGGCTGTTTGCCACCAACTGGAGACGCCGGGAGGCGGCCGCAGGTCCAACTGGGGAAGCTGGGGTGCACGTGCCCTGAGATTTCTTAGGCCCCGTCCGGTTGGGGCGGCGGCCGCTGACCCGCACGGCCAGGCGGGAAGCAAGGGATCCGGACTACGACTTGACTGGAGGCGCCAAACTTGGTGAGTGCCCCGGGGACTTGACTGGAAGAGGCTGATCACCTCTAATTAGAACCTTGGGTCGGATTCACTCCGACCACTTGACCCTCACTCGGGGTGGGGGGGGGACCTGAGCTTGGGTCGAATTCATACTGGATTCGACCACTTGACCCCTACTCAGGGGAGGATTGTTTAAACTCAGAGTGCTTGAGAGTGAAAGTATGAGTGAATGTGCCCGTGTCCTTTGTGTGTCTACACCCTGTCTTGGGGCTCGGCGGGTAAGCGCATATCCAGCGCTCGGAGCCCTCTCAGCTGTATAAGTAAACCCAAAACTCGGAAAAGAATTTCTTTGATCGGAGGGGTGTGCGCCCTTCCCCCCTTCTCTTTCCCCTTATCGGCACCCCAGGTGGCCTGGCCGGGAGGAGGGGGCTCTCTCCTCGGCACAATCGGGATTGCCGAGATGCTGGGTCGCTCCTCCGGGCGACCGCTTCCCCTCCCCATCCCCGGAGACAGGGTCAGGGTCGGAGGGCGAGAGCCAGGGGCCCGGCGGCTGGGGCCAGGATGGGCAGTCCCCAGTGCGCAAGGGGCTGGTCGGACTGTCTGGCCTAGAGCAGGAGGTTTCCCTGCTGGCGGGAGGCCTGGATCTTCTTTGGGAGTGCTGTACTGTGGACCCCCCCCCCCCCCCCCCCCCCCCCGTGCCGCGTCGCGCCCAGGTACGCCAGGCAAGTGCGTGTCCCCGGTGGTGACCCGCTGCCTCGAGGGATCCTGGCCTGACTCCGGTGGCCAGCGGCAGCCCCCCTTCCCGCAGGCTACTGCCGGCGAGATTTGGAAGGCTGACCAGGGCGGCCCCCCCCCCCCCGCCGGCTGTTTCCTAGCAACGGGTAGGGTTTCAGCCAGTGGGCGGGGCTGATGGCACTGAAGTGGGTTTTCTGGTGCCACAGCTTGAGGCGTGAGGAATTTTTAAGTTCTGAAATATTTGCCAGTGAGGACCTTGTAATTCACCTGGTCTAGCAATTGTGAGACGGGCTCATCATACTTTTAAAAGAGTCTTGAGCCTTTCCCCCCGAGTTTGATTTTATTGGCCATTTTAACTCTTAGCTAGGAGAGGGGAGTGTGCTGTTTGCCTTTCTGAATGACCTTTAGAACTGCAAGTAATGAGAGTGAAGCCATATCACAGAAAAGGCCTTCGCCAATGGGTGACCAATCTACACACATTGAATTCTCCTGATCCAGATTTCTCCAAGCTGTGTGGAATTCCAACCAGTGCCCCTGGAGTGGTCACCTAAGAGAGACTTTTTAAAGAGACTAAATTAATGCTGCAACCAAGCAGGAGTTTTTTTCAGATTCTTCATGCTGAAAGTAACTTTGTAAAGTCTGTGCTAATTCTTCTAAAATTGAAATGTAACCAAACCTGTTACTTTTGTGTATCCCATGTGTTTATATGATTTTTCAACTGACTGAATTTAAGAGTTTGAGTTATAACAACCCAGAAATGCCTTATTTAATTCCTGTTTGTACTCTATAATGTATATAGAAATTGTTCCTTGTAATTGCATTCGAGAATAGCAAATAGCAGATTTCACAGGCCTATTTTGATTTGATTTTATAAACAAGAATAGGGAGATATTGCTGACCGCTCTGCCTGATTTTAGAATCATACCGCTGCCCTTAGGGTCTGGGGGCGAGAGACGACCTCTGGAGTGCGAGACTCCCTGGTGGCAGGCACTGCCTTGGGTTCCTCTCCCTGCCCCCCCCCCAGAGCTTGGTCGGAAGTCGGTAGCAGGTGGGACACCCCCCCCGCCCAGCTTTGACAAAGCCCTGAGTCCCTGTGTATTCTGGGAGAAGCGCTTTCTGACTTCGATCACCTTAGGCCTGAATGCCTACTGGGGAGAGGTGCAGCTCCTTGCTTTGCTAGAGCGTGTCCTGGGGAACCATCTGGCATCACAAAGACTTGCTGATAAACCTGTGAAATCTGCTAAGAGTGCTTTCATTCATACATTCAGGGTTCGAGCAGGAAACCCTAAAACTCTGTTTCTGGCAGACTCTGACTCGGACTAAGCCCTCAGATTTCTTTGAAATGTTATCTATCGTTTGATCTTTGCCACCCTGTATTCCTGTGTATTACAACCCAATAACAGCCCTTGGAGGAAGGAGCTCAATGCCTTTTTCCCCTGAGAAACTGGCCACTGCTCAAAGCCTTTTTCCTCTGGGAAACTGGCTACGTCTCCTCCCCAAGAAGATCACATCATGTCTCAGTCATGATTACTCTGATCCGTGGCACACAGAGGGGACTTAAAAAAAAAGTCGCCCCCACAAACTATCATTAAAATTATATCCAATTTACTTCTTCCTTACCTGGGAATAAAACTATACACTTCTGCAATGGGATATTTTGGAAAAATAATGGCAAGCAGACTATTTCCATCTCTTATATCAACACTTAGAAATAAAACTCAAAATTTACCCCAATTAGCTGGTTGATTTTTTAAGTCAAAATGCAGACATTCCAAACACAAAAGCAGGCCTGCCTATTTTTAATGCTAATACGTAATTAAATTTCCATCTGCGTTTAAAATGCTGTCTCTCAACCAACTACGATCAACTATGTAGTTTGTGTATGTAGTTGTTGACAAAGAATGCTTTTCTAACAGGAAGTAGATTACACAGTATGTATCATTTACTAGAGAAAAAAAATTTTTTAATTCTTCAATTCAATTTTTATAACATGTAAAAATGACAAAATGGGTTTTTTCTTGTAATCCCTACAAGATGAGGAGAGGAGAGAGACTGTATGTTCCCAGAAGATCTAGGTGCAGACACTTGGCAAGCATCTCCCTGCCTCACACACCACACCCTCCTCTCCTTTCCAACCCATGTGACCGTGGACAAATCAGACCTCTTGGAAAAGGACCACCATACACTGTTTCCATGTCTTATGAGAGGCGCGGATTTGGAAAGATCAGTCCCCGGCAAGCCCACACATTTTAATGAGCCGTGGCCAACTGCACTGTTGGAATCCTTTAGCCATGTCCAGTGTGCCGCCACAGCTGGTCCAGGGTGGCAGAAGCTCCCACCTCCTTGTGTCTGGACACAACCACATGAGCCCTAAATGAACAGCACAGGTTCCCAGTCTCTCTCAGAGCCCAGGAGAAACCAGGCTACTTGACCACCCAGAGCCATGGAAGCACAAGGGAAGCTGGAGTGTGTTGCAGGAACACCAGCTGAGATGAGGAGTGGGCAGGAAGTAGGGTACCAGACCAAGAGCAGGAAGCCAAACCTAATCAGTCCAGCAACCTTGCAAAGACATCTTAAAGTGTAAAGCCATTCTCAGTTCCAAAACCAGGAATGTCTCCAGATGTTGAAATGGCTTTTGCCAAATGCTGACTTGGAAAATTTGCTTTTCCTTTGGTTCATTAAGAGAGAATAACCACTTATGCATTTCTGAAAAGAAATATGACCCTCCAGGATCTATAACCATCTACCCAGAAGATGGAATAATCTCTCCTTGTGAGCCAGTTCTGCTCTTCTATCAGCAAATGCTTATTCACGGAGGGGCTTCCAGGTCTCTGAGAAACAGTGCCTGCCCTCAAAGGGCTTTCTGTCTGGTGCAAGGACAGCCTGGGATGTGGATGAATAGGAGACAATTTGGACCATGGCCCTTCCATCAGAAGCAGTCATCACTGGGCTATAAAAGCAGATGCACAAGATCCCTGGCCTAGCTGGGGATGGGGGCTTCAGGGCACAAAAGAGCTATCATGGAACTGACAGCTGAGCTGAGACCTCCAGGGCCTCAGGACTCATGGGAGTGACTCAGAGAGAGTGAGAGCAGGTGCAGGGTCCAGATTCTCTGTGTATAGAGAGGTGCACGAAGATGGCTGGCTCAGATCAGAGCATGCTGCCTCTGTGGACTTACTTTATTCCCAAGAATCCCATTGAGGTGCTGCTGTTCGCCTCATTTCACAAATGAGGAAACTGAGGCACGAGGAGGTAAACAGACTTTTCCAAGATCCTCCAGCTACGCAGTGGCTGAAAGTAGTTCTAAATGAGTGGGGCACGAGGGAGCAGGGGGAGGCCCAGGCTGCCTGGAGATGGAAAAGCAGGAAGAAGCCAGGGAATGCAATGTGAGGCATTTGCAAGCACCTAGGAAACCCAGGCAGGAGGTCCAAGGTGTTGACCCTGGGAGCTGAGGTGAGGTCTGGGGAGCTCACACCACCTGCCTTGCAGAAAATGCGTTGGAGACAAATGAGGTTTGTGGTGGGAGACCAGCAACCCTGTGAGGGTCCACAGTAAACTGAGCTGGAGGAGGAGCAGTCAGGGTGGCGGAGACTGCATCCCCAGCCTTTGATGAAGAGTTGATTGAACAATGGCTGCTGGCATAGGGCAGGATGAGGAGAGGAAGGCCCAGAGGCCAGTTGCCAGGCTCCTGGCTTGGGTACCACACAGATGGTGGCGGCCCCAGGAGAATTCTCTGAGATCCCAGAGTAACAACAAAGGGACTGGCTATGATCCTCGACTATTTCATGGCACCAGGCTGGACCCCTGGAAGAATACATCTGCCCCAGGGGTCATCCAGTGTGACCAGCGCTTTCCCAGACGCAGGCTCCTTCTCCCCTGCCCAGTGTTTGGAAGACCTGGGCCCACACTGGTGTCTCCAAGTCCCCCTGGTCTGTGTTTCTGGATGATTCCTGTTTTAGAAGGGCCTGGCTTTGCTCACTCCAGGAAAGATGTATACCCAGGAGTCTTGGTGAAGAAAGAACAAATACACCTAGGTGCCTCTGGACTTTTGCATCTACACCCAATAGGCCGAATTCTTTTTGGAACTACTATTGATACAGGGTGCAGCCAGGGGGGCCCCCCAAAAAAAGATTTGGAATGGTGTCCAGAATTCAAAGTGTATAGAAATATTGGAGAGACATATAAGATGTCCTCACCGCCCCCCCCCCCAGGGGGAAGGGATGAATGGATCCAGGCCATTGAGAGCTGTTTTGCATAGCAACAGTTTTGCAGCTAACCTCTGGAATGGTTATTTAACATATCTATAACCTTTAACTGGTTTCATAGATATGTTATATAGCAGTGGCCAAGTTTGGAGCCAAGGAGAAGGTTGTGGCAGGGACTCAAGATGGGAACTAGGAGCTGCACTCCTGAGGAAGAAGGGAGTAGCAGGGACTGAGGATGGAACTAGGGGGACTCAGGAGGATGTAATCAAGGTCTGCGCTCCTGAGCGAGAAGGCCTGGGAGAGAGCCACGCGGTTTCAGCAGAGTGAGGACCCCCTCTTGGTGAGGTGAAAGAGGGAGCCACGTGGTTTTGGCAGGGTGTGGACCCCCTCTTTCCCAGGTGAAAGGGAAAAACCACGCAGCTTTGCCAGAATGGAGATCCCTGCAGCCAGGTGAAGAAGAAAGCCACATGCTTTTGGTGGAGTGCGGACTCCTGCAGCTTTGGTAGAAGAGGCCCACGCGGCTTTGGGGTGCCCCCTTTGGCTGCGGGGCCTGAAAAAGCAAGAGAGACTTTGACTGGAACTGGGTACAAAGGACTCTTGCCAGTGGACCATGAGAGGGTACCACAGTACTTTGGATTAACTCGAGATCCTGCACAGTGACACAGCTGACGGTGCCAGCGGCCTGCACCACAGACGTGTGCTCTTTTCCTGATTTACGGTACCCGGAGTTGGGACAGTGGGAGAAGGGAGCGCTGTGTGGGTGTAGGTGTATACATAAAGGACTTTGATATTTTAGTGGTGGCATTAGGCCTGAATAGCATTAAATACACATTTTGTTTCCTGTTCACAAATCTCTGGCATTAAGAGATGTCTTTCCAATTGGCGGCGGACAGAAGGGCCCAGTAGATTTTAGTATTTTGTTTTTGGGAGGGGCCCCTGTTGTATAGCAGTTTTTGGCATCCCTAAGTGGGCCAAATATTGTATTGCCCCTCCCTCGGACCTCTTATTCGGTAACACTATCAGGCTTGGCCCAGACATGTTTTCCTGACATATGTTGGTTTTCAGTGAAATTGGATTGGTCTCTTTCTGATTCTTCTACACTTAACTCATTCATAGGATGTGAGGACACAACTACTTGACATCTGGGTATTTTGTGACATTCTAAAGCCTCATTTTCTTTCGTCTTAGACATAGGGAACAGCAGCTTGCCACGTGTAAACAAACTTTCTCCAAGATGATTTTAAATGTCTTCTCAGATGGAAGTAAGAAAACAGAAAACAAAGGATGGAGACACAGCAGAAGGCATATGGAAGAAGGCATACATTGGGGCTTTCAAATAACACCAAAAGACTATAAAAATAAATGTCATTAAGGCACCAATGATGTGGTAAGTACCTGAGTCACCTCTGGCTTGCAAAATTTCTACCGCATTGGCCTTATCCTATGCCCCTCCGCAGAAGGCACTTGAAGATACTAAGAGAACAGATATGCTGAGCTGTCGGCTTTCACTCTGTGGCTACTTCTGACTATTCTCATACCTACAAGTCAGCTCAGTGTCCTGAATGAATTAGTGCTTCCCACGCTTGGGCCCTATAGGTGGCCATCAGGAAGGGGTCACCAGATACATAAACCATTTAAGATTGAACTTTGTTTTCCCCTTTGGAGATTTCCTCCTACTTCTTGAGAAAGAAACAAAAATCCATACAGAAACAATCATTTCTGATGACTGCTGACACATCTGGGGGTTATGAGAAAAGTCTGCATCCCTTCTCTTTGTGCAGCCAAGAGTTGCAAGGACTTACTTCTGGACTCGTGCACTGCGCCCTTTTCTTTTTTCTAGACCAATTTAGGCTCATCTCTGTCTTCTGTGCTAAGCCATCACTCAGGGCCCACCTCTGAGGCAGTCGGTCTATAAACAGTCTATGAAGCAAGGAGTCACAGCAGGCAACAGCTTGCCCAAGGAGGCGTAAACAGGTGTCAGACCTCAGGCAGAAAGGTACACTCCTTAGAAGGCAGCCCTGTGGGGCATGAGGCAGCCGACCCAAGTGTTCAGGCTCTGGGACGCGTCCCCAGTGAAGGCTGAGGCTGATGATGAATTCTGGTGGGCTGATTTGCAGAGAAAGACGCCTGATTACTCTGGGCTTCTGAGAACAGTGTCCTCTAGATGAAATGGAACCCAGACAATAACAAGCTGAACCAGCTGAAGCCACTGTCACCAAGGGCTCTGTCCCACACCTCACCGCAGCAGCAAGGCAGGAGGCAACCCAAATGGGATGCCATCCCCCACCCCAATTGAGCTGTCTTGTTTTACGTCTCATCTCCTTGGCTGTAATGCACACTGGGACACTGAGGAGGGGCTGGCTCCAAGACTGTGACTGACTGCTGGCATCAGCATTAGCAAACAATTCTGCCTCTTCTTCCTCCGCCGCCCTGCTCCCACTAGAAAAGGAGCACTGATGTGGTGGGCAGTTTTTTCAGCCGAAGGAACCACTGCCACCCTTGACGTGTTTGTGTGTTTGGGGTATTTATAAATGTGTGCCCAGCACATTCCACAGAGAAATTGAAGTGGCCACAAGAAAAGTATGAAACAGAGATTGTAAATTTTCAAAAAGTTTTAAAATTGTAACAGTGATGCAAACAGAACCATCGTTACTGAGGTTTACGCAGAGTTTCGTGGATCAGACTATGGACACAAACAGTACCTGGCACAAACACCTTGTCTTCTCTTTTTTTTCAATCACACTTTGCTTTCATAATATCAGTATGTGACCCAAAAAGCCTGGTGAAAACCTGCACTTGCACATCTGCACATAAATCAGCTAGAAAATTGAGACGTAAAAATATGGGGTTTGGACCTCACCAAATCAATCCATAACTGAGCCTCAAGGCATATGCCTTCAAATCATTTGTCTGGGTTTTTCTTGTAAAAATAAAAAAATCCACACTGGACGCAGGGATGTGAATGAACAACTCAAAGTGTGCAATTCAGGTACCACAGAGCCAATGAAACCACAGAAATGATGGACAAAAAAGCAAAGGGAAAAAGGCAAACCAATGCAGAGCAATGCACAAGAATTTCAGCTCCACCAGAGAAGAACATCTGAGAACTTTGCGGGGGACATGGGCATGGATATGGACACATGGATATGGACACATGGATATGGACACATGGACATAGACATGGGTCTCACCTTGGAAGAGCCAGCATGCACCTTAGACCAGCATTCAACGTGGCAGAGCCTTAAGAGCACATCTACTCATGCTAACTGAAGAGCTAAATATTTTGTATTTCTTAAACAATAAAGAAACTGAAAACTTAATCATCTCTTTCTCACACTTCGTAAGAACACTAACAAAATCTATGTCTCAAAAATGTGTATCTCTGAGAGAGAAGTTTAAAAAAAAGGTACCAGGAGCCCTCTAACCCAATGTATTCCTGTCCATGTTTCCATAGGTTGTTCAGCCAATAGGAAGCATCATACTGCAGAGAGTCAACCCCAAATTCATCTTCCAGACCATCCAGTTGGGAGTTTTATTAGAATCATGTAGAAGAGTTTGTAAAAATAGCCATGCCCAGAATCACCTGCAAAGATTCATTTTCACCAATCCAAAAGGACCGGCGAACTTCACTCCTACCTGATGCGGTCCCTCACACCTGACCAAGAGCCAACCAATTATTAGACAAGGATGAGCAGCAAGAATGAAGCCTTTTACTTGAAAATAATTGTCTCTGCCAAAATTAATCCTGCACACAGAGCCTCAAGAAGACTCTGATGGGATTCAACACCCTCCCTTTAGCATGTCCAAAAGAAAAAAAGAAATAAAGAAAGAAACACATTGAGAATGTGTCCTGGTCCCCAGGACAGTGATAATGGTACCTGTGGAAGAGTCACCTGGGCAGCTTTCTCCATGAAAATTCTGAGGTCCCAAACCCAAACACTCTGCTCCCAAAAGTGGGTTTGTGGGGTGAGGCCAAGAAACCCAGTTTTGGAACAGCTACTGGGGCTCTCGTGGTTCTAATGAACTTGGTTCTGGTGCCACCTGTTGAGAAATGAGGCGCTTAGACCTTGGTCCAAGGTTAAAACACAAGCCTCGCCATGGTCTGAATGTTTGGCTCCCCAAAAACTCACACGTTACAACCCTAACCCCTAGTGTGATGGTTTTGGTGGCTCTCCTGAGAAAGAGAGCAAGTGATCAGCAGGTGGCCCAGCGTGCCTGCCATGGCAGGCAGCCACAAAGGGAAGGACCTGTTTGTGTACTGTATCTGCTGGCCCTGATAAAGGGCAAGGTGAGCTTCAGAGCCATTCCAGACCACAAGTTATCAGTCTTTACAGCTTCTGGCAAGAGGTCTTACCATAATAAGCCACAGCCCTTCTATTAGACACTACTGGTGGGCATCATCAACTTCTGTCACAGCATCACCAAGGTTAGGGCAGGACAAAAATCTTACTGTTATGAATGGCAACCCTTGGAAACCTGCCTTCCTGCTATGTGGCCTCCTCTCACAGTTCCCTCCTGAGCTCACACTCAGCAGCACACACTGGGGGCTGCAATGCACTTCCTGCCCCTCATCCCCTCACTACGGATTAGCCCTGCCAAAGCACATGTACAAGAGTTGGAGAGGCCTCTGCAGACCAAGGTGAGGGCAGATGCCTCATGCAACAGGAGCTGAGCCCAGCCTGTGCGCCACTGTCTGCCCAATAACCAGCACATGCTGGAAGGCTCAATGCATATGGGGCACTAACTAATACAGGTCTGCGGGATGAAGAAATGAATGAGTGAGTGAACTAGTGTTGACTGGGCCAAGCAAAGGACAAGTAACAAACAGAAGCTGTGATAAACCTGGCCCCTGTTTTACACAGGCCCCTGGGATAAGCCTGTATAAAATGACTGGTGAATCCCAGATGAGGGTTTTCCTGGGCAACAGATGATCTGGAGACACAGTGAAGACCTGCCCCTTACACAGCTGGGCTAATGGAGGGGCCTGGCTTCAATCCTTCATAGCTGTCTTCAACACAGCAGGCGCTGGCTGGTGGCCAATGTGCCAGACCCGAGACTGTGGGAAAAGCTGCTGGAAGCCATCTCCATATCTGGACAAGCAACTCAAAGCACCAGCAGGTCCACAGCACTGTTTGTAACTAGAACAAAGATGGTCTGAAGCACTCACTCCCCTGCATTTGCCAGGACCCTGTGAATCTCTTTCATGGTCCACTCCTGGCCAGAGTGTTCTCCCTGACTGTTTCAGGTCTCTGCTGACCCTCTCTTCAGGCTGCGTCTGGCCCTGGGGGAGGGGAGGGCTGAGCAGAAGGGGACCCAAGGGCCAGGCCTCTATGAAGGTACTGTGTTCACTTGTGACCTGCCACTCACTCCCATTTTTTTTCAGCTTGGCTTCCCGGGCTCCAAACGGCCAGACTTTCTCTGAAGCCACAGCACACATGGCAAAGCTCTTCTCCCCACCCAGCCCAGCATGGCTCCTCCCAGCAACCTGGGCCTCAGAGCCTCTGTGTCAGCGCCCTGACCCATGGCTGAGGCCTGATGTTTTCTCTCCCGGGACAGTGACCCTACCTCCCAGGATGCCTGCCGTGTGTCTATTGACTTTTCTCCTTCCTGTCTTCTCATATTTGCTCCATCTTCCCCATCTGTAAATGGCACTTCTTGGTGTATGTAGTAGACCGGGGACCACAGGCATGTGTCCCATCTGTATAGGCCTGTTCCAGTCAAAGGCAGATGCCTGTGGTGCCCTGTCCTAGCAGGCAGGAGAAACGTGGCCTAGAGTGTGGTCAAAGGGAGCTCTATGTGTCTTTGTGGCTGCATGTTTGGGTGGCCTCTTGCTCCTTGTTTCTTCCTATTTTTACTTTGAAAGACTCTCCTGTCCACAACCCCTGCTCTGCCAAGGGAAATGAGGTGGTATGAAACCATCAAGTCATTTTAAGCCCAGAGAGTCTTGGGTTCGAATTCCGTGCCATGCTTTTTTACCTGTCCCTACCTGTCCTCCTCTAGGGGACACAACACAAGGGACATAGGGACAGGCCAGCCTCCCACTTTGGCTCTTGTTAGGATGTGGGATCAGAGCGAGTGGCAAGGTCTCCTGTCCTCAAGCCAGCCACCCACCCACCCCCTTAGGGCTGAACAACAAGAAAAGGCCCCACGGACCCCTGTTACTTGTGCTCACACATGACCTGCCCCTCCCGGGGCCTAGAAAAGAAGGACACAGTCATTTCATGTTGAACTCTATGTCCTCAATTGCTGAGGTTTTTTTTAAACAAAACCCCATTGTTACATTTTGTATCGAACACTAAGATCCCCTTTTTAACAAGAAACAGATCAGTTTGTAAATCAGAGGGAGGAATTGTAAGAACTGGTGACTAGGGAAGAGATGCTCTTGTACATGGAAAGAACAGCTACCCTGTCAGCACTTAATAGATGCCAGACACTCGGCTAAGTGGTTTACATATTTTCATCATATTCTTTTGGCCGCAAGGAACTGAGACTATGCTGGAGGAAGATGGTAGTGAGATAGGAGGGAGCAGATTCCACTTCCACCTACACACAGGAGAAAAAACTACCTGGTCTACAGAGGAACAGAGAAAACAGGCAACAGTACCCAGGCACATATGAAAATAGGAGACAAAAAATCGTAGCAGACATTGAAAAAGCAGACAGTGGAAACTGTGAACACAAGGATAACTGCTGGAAAAGGAAACCCAGCAGCAAAGTAACCACCAACAGATAACAACAGAAGAAGGTGAAAGAGGGAGTGCAAGCCACACTAAGCTCAATCTGGGATCTATCTGGAAATACAACTAAATAGTGGAGAAATTACCTAGAAAAAAACACCTGTACAAGACTAAGAGAATCCTCAAAACCTGGTACACATGGAAGAACCAGCTTCAACACAACTTGCCCACACCAGCACAACAAAACACAAGAAGTGGTAGACAGAGTAACCCTCAGTTAACCAGCTAGTGACAAGAAACATCAAATAAAGACCCAATAATAATCAAAACCCCAAAACAAACACAGAGCCAACTGAAACAACAACCCAAGGCCAGTGACATCAGGAGATCAAAGAGACTACACCACTGAATCTCACAGGTATTCTACCACAGAAGTTCGCACCATAAACCCAGGGAGCCAGAACCAATCAATTTAAGACGCTGAAGCTAACAAGAAGAGTCTCACAAACAATGGTAAGACAAAGAAACACCCCCCCCCAATGGAAGGAAAGGAGGAACCCTCAGAAAGAATGCTAGATGAAATACAGGCAAGTCAGCTATCAAATACTGAATTCAAAGCACTGGTTATCAGGAAGTTCAAAGAGCTCACAATGAGCTACCAGAAACTACAGGGGAGCTACAATGCACTCTCCGCAAACTATATCAACATGAAAAAGGAAATAGAAACTATCAGCAAGGGCCAAGAGGAAATGAAGAATACAATTTTAAAGCAGAAGAACACAGTGGAAGGAATCAAAAGCCGGATGGATGAAAGAGAAGATCAGATCAGCAAGTTCGAGGAGAAAGGAGAAAGAAATGCCCAGAAAGAGCAAGAAAAGGAAGAGGCTCAGAAACAATGAAGAGGAATTAAGAGATGCAAGACAATATGAAACACAATAATATCCAAATAATAAGGATACAGAATGAGAAGAAGAGCAAAGGATAGAAAATCTATTTGAAAACATAATGATGGAAAACTTCCCTAATTTGATGAGAAAAAAAAGGCACACAAATCCAGGGAACACAGAGAGTCCCAATCAAGAGCAACCCAAAGAGGCCTTTCAAGACACATCAGCATTAAAATGGCAAAATTACAAGACAAAGAGAGAATCTTAAAGGCAGCAAGGGAGAAAAAATAAGTAACGTACAAAGGATCCCCAATAAGGTTAGCTGCTGACTTCTCAATGGAAATGCTCCAAGCCAAAAGGAAATGGCAAGAAATATTCTAAGTAATGAGAACCAGAGGCCTGCAACCAAGGCTACTTTACCCAGCAAGGCTCTCAATGAAGATAGAAGGCCAAATAGTTTCTAAGATAAAAGAAGTCTAAAAGAATACACATCCACCAAAAGAGCTCTGCAAGAGATGCTAAAAGAACTGCTCTAAGAAAGAAAAAAAAAGAGACAGAGAGGAACACAGGTACAAAAATGGCAATAAATAAGTACCTATATGGGAATATACCTAACCAAGGAGGTAAAAGACCTGTATGAAGAAAACTACACAGCCCTGAAGAAAGATATCAGGGAAGGCACAAACTTATGGAAACATATACCTTGTTCATGGATTGGAAGAATTAACATCAACAAAATGTCCATACTACCCAAAGCAATATACACATTCAATGCAATACCTATTAAAGTACCAATGGCATATTTCACAGACATAGAACAAACACTTCAAAAATTTATACGGAACTATAAATGACCCCAAATAGTAGCTGCAATTTTGAGAAAGGAGAACAAAGTAGGAGGGATCACAATATGTTATACAAAACTGTATTACAAGTCCTCTGTAATCAAAACAGCCTGGTACTGGCATAAAAACAGGCACATAGACCAATGGAACAGAACAGAGAGCCCAGAAATCAACCCAACTCTCTCCAGTCAGTTAATATTCAACAAAGGGGGCAGCAAGATAAAATGGAGTAAAAATAGCCTCTTCAACAAATAGTGTTGGGAGAACTGGACAGTTACGTGCAAAAAAAAAATGAAACTTGAGCTCCAACTAACACCATACACCAAAATTAATTCGAGGTGGATAAAAGACTTAAATATAAGCTGTGACATCATTAAAGTCCTAGAGGAGAACTTTGGCAGGAAAATCTCAGATATTTCATGCAGCAACATCTTTACTGATATGTCCCCCTAGAGCAAGGGACATAAAGGAAAGAATAAACAAATGGGATCTCATCAAAATAAAAAGCTTCTACACAGCTAAAAAAATAGTATTAAAATAAAAAGAGAACCAACTGTATGGGAAAACATTTGCCAATAATACCTCAGACAGAAGATTACTCTCTAAAATATACAAAGAACTTACATGACTCCACTCTAAGAAGACAAGCAACCCAATTAAAAAGTGGGCAAAGGACTTGAAAAGAAAATCCTCCAAGGAGGACATACAGAACATGAAAAGATGCTCAATATCACTAGCTATCAGAGAGATGCAAATTAAAACCACAATGAGATACCACTTTACACCTGTCAGAATGGCCATCATAAACAAAGCAACAAACAACAAATGTTGGAGGGGTTGTGGGGAAAAGGGGTTGTTAGTTCACTGTTGGCAGGATTGCAGACTGGTACAACCATTACGGAAAACAGTATGGAATTTCTCAGAAAACTAAAAATGGACCTGCCTTTTGACCCAGCAATTCCACTGCTAGGATTATATCCTAAAAACCCTGAAACATCTATCCAAAAGAACCTATGCACCCCAATGTTCATAACAGCACAATTCACAATATCCAAGTGCTGGAAGCAACCTAGGTCCCCATGGGTTAATTAATGGATCAAAAAACTATGGTACATTTACACAATGGAATTCTATGCAGTAGAAAGGAAGGAGCTCCTACCCTTTGCAACAGCATGGATGGAACTGGAAAGCATTATGATGAGTGAAATAAGCCAGGCAGTGAAGGACAAATACCATATGATCTCACCTGTAACAGGAAGGTAAATAACAAAACAAACAAGCAAGGAAAATATAACCAAAGGCACTGAAATGCACAACAGGCTGACAGTAACCAGAGAGGACAAGAGAGGAATTTTCAGGAAAAAAGGGGAAGGATTTATAGGAATTAGTATAAACTACACATGGACAAAAACTAAGGTGGGGCAGAAATGGGAGGGAGGTGGGGAGCACTTGGTTGTTGGGCTCGGATGGAAGTAAAAGACAGAAAACTGTTCTTGAACAACAATTAAATTAGGGAAAAAAACACTGGAACAAAATACTGACCAGCTTGCAGCAGACTCCTTCAATCACTCTATGTCTGCTTCTCACAGCTAACATGGAGTTTTCAGGTTAAACCCTACATACAAGTCATAAGATTCAGGCTTTCTCTAAGGAAAGATCTCTACATTCATCATGTTTCATGAATGCATCAAGACCTATTTCTCTGGGACTGAACCCTTAGGGCAGACACCTTCCCCTCACTTCCTCAGGCCTCTTAGTCTCTGAGACGTCTCTGGGGCCCCCAGTTGATTACTGCACTTTAGCCTCCTCACTCATGTCACTTCACATGCCCCTTGCTTCCTGACACAAGGTTTCCTTTCTCCTCTGGGGAAAGTATCTCTGGATTACTTGGTGGGCATGGTGTACATACAATTGTCCTGTGGGATAATTAACACCCTGTGGAGGGAGACACACCATTTAGAGATGAAAGGTAACAGTAAGCTATTAAGTTCTTCACATTATTATTTTTTTAGAGAATGGCAAGGAGTAAGAAAAAGAGGGAGAGAAACATCAGTGTGAGAGAGAAACGTTGATTAGTTACCTCTTGTACATGCCCCAGATCGGGACAGAACCTACACACCAGGCACCTGCCCAGACTGGAAATTGAACGAGTACCTTCTGCTTTGCGGGACAGAGCACTGAGCCAATTGTGCCACACCAGCCAGGGCTTAAGCTTTCTTCCTTTACTTGTACTGGTAGTATCTGCCTTAGGTTCATGCTGCTCATAGCCTCTCATAAGGGCATCCTATGAGGTAGGGCAGTTCGCTGTTTCTACCATGAAACAGTGAGCAGCCTCAGCAAGTTGCCCTTGAACCTGCTTTCCCTACTCTTCTGGCACTCCACTTTTTCCTCATTCACAATTAATTGTTGGTACATGAGCTTTCATTCAGGTTTTATTTGGGGAGAACCAGGGTCAGTGAAACCACCGACCCTGCCAAAAGCTAGTGGTAGAGAGAACCAGCCTGAGATGTAAGGGCACTCTCTGCCAATATGAGAGGGTAAAAATTCTGTTTCTCGGGTCCCAATGAAGTGTAAGGGGAAAAGGAAGACAGGTAAGAAAGGCAGGTGGTCAGATGCATGTACACGCTGTGTTTCCTGCTGTGGTCTGAAAGGACAGAGATGGTCGGTTAGATCTGACAAGAATGAACCTGAAAAGCATATGAGTATTTCTCTACATCTCCCATTAGTGCCTGTGGAGACCCATGTGCAGGTCAAGCGCATAAAACATCACAGCCGGAGAGCAAGGAGAGACAAGTGCTGCAGAACTAAGTTGTCTAGACAGACACATGTGAGGCAGCTCTCCTGGCTCCATGCTGCCTCCATAGTCTCTGGAAGGAAATCAGACGATTCTGCATGTCCCCAGTAGCGGTGCTGGTTGAAAATATTGGAGAAGTAGGGTGACCACTTCCACAGGGAATTACCATGGTGCCTGGAAATAACCTGGGACCCGAGGGAATCAGGGTGGTCCAGTGACGCCTGAAATCAAAAGGAAAGGGCTGGACAAATTTCCCAGAGGTTCACAGCACCAGGGAAGGCATGAGTAATATGGGAATGACACACCAAGGACATCTAACTGACATGGCTCAATACACAAGAAAACAACTTCCCACAGCCCAGTGCTCCAGAGTCAGAGACAAAACAGGTCCTGGGACACTTCCTGACAGGCCAGATCTCAGCAGGTCACAGCTGCCCTCACCAAGGAACTCAAGTCCACAGAGAGACTGATGCAAGGACATGCATCACATGCCGTGGGTAAGAGGCTCTTTCAACCAGGCAAGCAAGACTCAGAGACCTTCAACGAAAACGTCTACAAAGTCACGTAGTCCTGACACACATACAGAGCTTCATTTTCCCCACTCCCAAAATCAAGGCTGCTAATTAAGAATTAAGGTAATGATAATAGAATAAATGCATTTCTGATTGTTGGTTCAACTATTTAGAAGAAAAGCAAAATACACTTGTGACCCAGTAGCATACTTACGTATACAATATGTTAGAGCAATGCCAATCTCTCTACATATAGATGGCCTCTAAACCCACCAGTCAGTAGGTAGAAATTTCATTTACAATTGACCATGAAAAATGAAGGAATTAGGGGAACCCACCTATATGCAGATGCTAGGGGAGTTGACCCCCCATGAATTCAAAAATATGAGACTTCCTAAAAACACAATTACTAACAGCCCAATGTTGACCTTCGGCTTACCCATGACATAGTCAAAGAATACCCAGAAGGAGAGAAGACAAACACCTGGAAGTATCTTCTGGAGGGCGGGCCCCTTGTGGTACAGGTCTCCCCCACCGGGTCAGTGTTCTAGGAAGTCATCTGTATCAGGGTAGCAGCTGGCATGGTTGTGAGAGGCTGCATTCAGCTGCTCTGAATTTTTTTCAGAGACTATTTCCACATATTTGCCCATTACGTGATGGCTGATTTCCCAGTGCACCAGCCCATGCAACACTGAGTGTTCAACTGTTTTTGACCCACCCTCATTATTCACCCAATCTTGCCCCAAGTGAGGTTTTACTTCTATCCCTGGATGAAAAAGTCCTCAAATGGTAATGTTTTCCTGATGTGGAAAAGGTTAATAAACAAAACAGACAGAAGCACTAAAAGGAATAAAAATCGTTGAGCTCAAAATTTTGAGCACTGCCAAAAAGTGTCTCACTAAGTGCACTGCATCAAATAGAGAGTACTTTGTACGTGATGATGTTTAAGCGCATAAGAATAAGTGCACAATTTTTATCAATGAATTTCAGGGTTTTGAGGGTCACTTTCATATTTATATGTACTATACACTGTACTCTTACAATAAAGTAAGCAGTAGACAACTGTAAAGAAAATCATGAGGAAGACAAAATGCATTTACAGTATTTATTTTAAAATCTGCATAAAAGTGAACCCATGCAGTTCTAGTCTGCATTGTTCAAGGTCAGCTGTATGTACTCATCACTGTCTCACCCACGTCCAGCTCAGTGTGAGGAAAAGTGTAAATGCTGAGTTAACGGTAATAGTCATGATACCCAGAGCCTATCAGATGTTCAAGCCAAAGCAGTTCCAAGTCCAGGACATTCATGACCCAGAATCTCCCTGAGTACGTCTTCAACACAAATGATCACATATGGTCACCATAGCATGTACATAATAACATCCATGGACTGATTCTGTGTTACAGCCAGAACTGGAGACAACCAGACATGTACCACCAGAAATATCATCCATGAACTGTGATAGATTTGTAGAATATAATGAAACAAAACAGTTACATTAGTGAAATAGTCTACCTATAGCGACTGAATGTCACAAACAGTACTGAGTCAGAAAATATTGGAGAAGTAGGGTGACCACTTCCACCACTTTGGGTACAGACATATACAGATATAAATTTTTACAATTATGAATTATGTTTATCCATGTACTTTTAAATATTATTTCTTTAGAGAACAGAGATTGCTAGGAAAGACTCTGGGACTCACTTCATACATTAGTTGAAATCTTGGCATTTTGCATCACATAAGGGCTACACATTGTATTATCCCTGCTTTCTCTCGTATAAGAGCAAATTTCATTTTAAATTGTGTCTTTTTTTAGCCATACTTCACATTTTTTAAAAATGATAAATGTATTAGGCTATGATGTTAATAATTACAATTTACTGATCTCTTATTAAAACTCATGAATTCTGCTAAACATTTCGTGCATAGTGTTTCCTCTCTACAAACCTGTGAACTTATTAATGAACTTATATTATACATAATAAATGTAAATTCCAAATAATTTAAGTATAATGTATCACTTTGTTCATCTAGGAACGAGATGAACTTGGTAAAAATCCCAGCTTTATCTAAACTCAAAATCATTGATTTCAACCTCTTTTTTCTTTTCGGTAATAAAGTCTATGTACATAGCAGACTTCCTTCTAAAAAGAATGCTTTGTAGGAAAGAAATTCTTACCTTTTCCTGTTTAAAACTATTCACACACATACACACACACATTATTTTAAACGTAAACATATCTCTTGTCCCATTGTATATGTTCAGGTTGAATTTCATATCTAATTTGAAAATAGTTTTCAAAAATTCTCTTCATACATCATTTCCCACCACCTCTTCACTGTGTTCTATCACTTCATAATTGTGTTGGATTTCATGTTTGACTAATATGGTTATTTAACTCACCTCATAGCTCTTAAAGAGCAAATTATTACTGATAATTTATAATCCCACATCATTGATAAAACAGTCATCACAGCAATTACACAGTATGCTCTGATTTGTGAGAATATTCTAAATTTTCGTCATTCCCCATAGGAGACAAGTGACCAAACCAATGAGGGAAAATGCTAATTCTGCCAAGGACTCTCAGCTACATCCATTCTGCCTTCTTCCTCTCGTCCCCACCATCCCGGATCTCCACCTACACTGCAAAGGCAAGAAATACAGTGGCAGAGAAAGTTCCAATGTGTCTGTGTTTCAGCCTGACATCCTTCAGGGTTCTCTCCTTGCTAGTTCCATCAGAGTTACACCCTTAATCCTCTTTCCCTTGAAGTCCTGGCTCCTGCTCTTCCTAATTTAAGTTCTTGATGCCTCAGAAAACATCACTGTCATAATCATATGCAGGAAAATAACCAAATATTTAAAATGTAGACCAATTTTTTAAATGACAGTTGCCAAATTTAAAATATTTTAATAATAACTATGTAATCAGTCTCAACTCCTATATTTTAAATACTTTGCCAATACACTGGATTCTACAATAAAATTTTGTCTACAAGTCCTGATAATGGAATACAGAAGTTTATTTCATCTATTCAGATTATCCGTCATGATCATATCCCAAGTGCATGCAACACGCAGAGAACTTGAAGAAGGGCTCATTTCCTTGTGCAGCATCCTCAGAGGGAGGGACAAGAATGGGCTTTCTCCACAGGTAGTAACAGGAGAACATAAAGAACATACAAAGGATGCCGTAGGCCTAGAGCATCTTTCAGTATCCTCTGTATGTCTCAGGTGAGGTGACTTCTCAGATTGCTGTAAGCTCAGTTACTTTTTAACTGTAAGGCTCTCAGGAAGGTCTCTCCTTTTCCAGCCTCCTTCTAAGAGCAGCTTTGACTTCTCTGTTCCTCAGACTGTAAATCAGGGGATTTAGCATGGGATTGAAAAGGCTATGAAACAGAAGCATGTATTTCTTTTTCTCCTGGGGGTCCCCATGTTGGGGTCCAACATACATGATAATGGCTGTGCCATAAAAGAGCCCCACCACACAGAGGTGGGATGAACAGGTGGAGAAAGCTTTCCGGCGCCCCTTTGCTGACTGGAACTTCAGGGCTGCCCACACTATGTGACTGTAGGAGACCATAATTGTGAAAAGTGGTCCTACTAGCCCCAATGCTGCCACAGCAACAACCGAAACCTCATTGAAGTGTGTATCTGCACAGGCAAGTTTGAGAACAGCTAGAATTTCACAGAAAAAGTGATTCACTTTCTGGGGACCACAGAAGGGCAACAGTAAGAGTAACACCATATCTACTAGGGTTAGGAGGACTCCTATAGTCCAGGAAGCCACTGCCAGGGTGAGGCAGACTCTCCAGCTCATGATGGCAGAATACCGAAGGGGCAGGCAGATGGCCACATACCTGTCGTAGGACATCACCACCAGGAGAAGACATTCGGTGAGAGCAAAAGTCAAGGATAGAAAGGTCTGTGTCATGCAGCCAACAAAAGAGATGGGTTGGGATGGGCTCAGAAGGTTGACCAGCATCTGGGGCACCGTGTTGCAGGCATAGGCTATGTCAACAATGGTCAGGTTGGAGAGGAAGAAGTACATGGGGGTTTGCAGTCGGGAGTCCAGTGAGATGAGCCCCAGGATGACCCCGTTGCCCAGTAGGGTGAAGGCATAAAACAGGGAGAAGAGCCCAAACGGGACCAGCTGCATCTTTGGGCTGAGTGAGAATCCCACTAGGAAGAACTCTGTGACAGAAGTCTGGTTGCCCCCCATTGTCCTGGGAAAGAGACAAGGGAGAGAGCTCATCATGTCTGAGTTCCCGAGGGACATGTTTAACATGGTAGACCTGTGTGTGTCACCATTTCTTCCCTCAGAAAACATCTTCAGTGACACTTCTGTCCTGTTTGTCACTACTAAGCGAATCCTATGCACTGCAAATGACACAGAAAAAACTTTTTTTATCCTGATCAATTAAATTCTAGTGTTGTATTATTGTGTTCAGTAAATCTTAAGTTTATTTCCAAACTTCCAACACGGTTCAAAACACATTAACACACCTACTGCCTCGCTAACAGTGGACACTTTCCTCAGTCAGCAGTACTGCTTTGGGGTCCTGCCTGGGAGGTGTCCCGACCCCCGGTGCACACACAGCCACCATAAGGAGGGGGCTGTGGGCCTGAGCCTGTACCCAACCGTGAGGGTGGGGAAGACCAGGCGCCTGTGGGAGATCTTCCTATCGGAGGATCTCACAGATTTGTGCTTTTTCAATGACTTACTGGTTAGCTGTGTATTTTTACTGGCAGCGTCATCTTGAATTGAGTTGAGAGAATGGCAGGCAGACTGCCACCACTTTAGCTGGATTTAAAGGAGAGAACTATGTCTTTTGACTTTTGTACCCACAGATGTTCTACTCTGATCATGCTGTTTCATGGAAAGATATTACCCATGACACATTATCCTTATATGAATATTCATGCTCTATGTATGTTGTGTGGATCAAGTATATGGTATGTATACAGTAACATATTCATATATGGACACATATGCCCTTCAATCCTTATTGTCATATATGTATATCATGTGAATATCATGTGCATATAGGTATACATTATGTGAATATAATCCTTATTATATTCTTATCTGTATATATTTATATTCTATACCTGTACATTTGTGGAGAATTTATATGTTATGTGTATAGGTACACACACATACAGAAACATGCACTTGATTCCCTATTATGTACAAAACTAGTTGCTATTTTCTATATTATTTTCTACTCTACTTCACTAGTAAAATGCTGGTTGAAAGATTTCTTGATGGGTCTTGGCCTGGGATTTAAAACTACTGATCAATATCCAAGGAAAGAGCTTAAGCTCTAACTATATACTCATACCATTACAACCTTCGACATATTTCACAGCTTAACTCTAACAGGAAAATGATAAATTTTATTGATAAATTTCATGATAAATATTATTTATCATGAACCTTTACTTTCTGTGGTTTATCAATCTTTAGAAAAGTACTTCTACCAGGGTTGGAATTCGAAGGTTTGACTTGTAATCATTAAACCACTGCTTCTGTTTCCTTGTCTGTCGGACTCCATATCCTTCTTCAGCCCAGCACCCATCTTAATTTCACTAAAATAAGAATCTCACAAAAACCCATAATTTCAGTCCCATATCGATTCTCCATTCAAATTTTTGCATAAGTTAATATTTGCAATTTTTGATAAGCAAAAGTGTGAAGGCTTCATCCTGCTTCAAAGGAAGAATCAGAATTCACAGCAGAAACCTTCGAAGATGATTTTATCTTAGTTCGAGAAATAAAGCCACAACAGTTGGATCACCTTCATGAAGAAAGCTGGTTGTTTTAGTAGGACCGAGCTTTAAGTCAGTGAATGCTTTAACTCAGAGGTTTGGATTCCCATGTTATGGGAGAAGGCAAGCAAGAAAAATGCTCAGATCTCTTCCAACTACAGGATTCACTGGCCCTAAATGTATAGAAAAGTGTTAGCCCTTTTTGTTTCAGGTTTGTTGCCACATTTGGGGTGAAATAAGACAGCAAAGGTATTTCTAAAATGTCCTATGATGGTCACAATAACCTAAGGCAGGACCAGTGACTGTCATGTCATCTTCCTCCTCTCTGCTGCAGTAGCTAAAACACAAAACAAAGACCCACAGACATTTACTGAACATGTTCCATGTTCATTCACACGACTGGGCTGAGGACAGAGAAGACAACTCCTATCTGCTGGGGTACAGAACCTGCTTCGAGTGACAGGACTGTTAAAAGGACTCAAAAGATGATAATTCTCATCTTCAAATAATGCACCAAGTGAAAGTTCACTTCCAAAAATACAACTTTCAAGACACTCTTCTGTATCAAACTCCTTTTGTGGTCAAATTGGTTCATTATGTCATGAAAACATGACTGAGTTTCATGGCACAATGGAAATACTTCCAAGCAACTCTCTCAAACAGCTAATGTATCTTATCATTTAAACAAGGAATTCTACACTAAATGATCAACCTCAGGTGTCTCTAAATGACCTGGTGACTGAAATTATCCCATTAGCTAAGTCTATAAACAGCACCACATGGCATTGACAGACAATAACAATTCTGTTCTGAGATTTTTTATCACAGCCTGTCTGAATTTGAATAGTGAACAAAGACTGGACAACATATGGAACTTACCACAGACTTACAGCTACATATGAGAAGACCAGTAGAATGTGACTGGGGTTAAGCAAAAATACACTAATAAAGAGAATAGTATCTGTGAGTTAGTGTTGAAATTGCTGTCTCATCAGGCTCTCTTAGGAGAAAGGGTGCCTGACAAGAAGAGATGATTGATTCTCTGCTCCACTCCACCACCTCTCAATATACTTCTGAGTGTTTGGTGTAGGGAGGGATAGAGAGCCACCAGGGACACTGCCATCAGCTCCCTTCCAGGGGAAAGGGGCTCTCCAGGGACTAATCTCTGGCGTTCTCCACAGGGACATTGTGGAAAGATGGTGGTGTTGTGACTCCTTCACTCACTGTGGCGTGCATATTCATCCATGTAGAAACTCTAGAATAATTTCTGGGACTCCTTCATACATTACAATGACCACACCTTGCATTCATTATGGCTCAAGAACTCAATTTCCCCACCTACTAACCCTCCAGATAGAGTAGGTGCTACACAGAGCAGCTTGGGCCCAGAGGTTTTTCCCATCCTCTAGCCTAGGCTGAGTTTTATCGCACACCTGACCTCAACATGTATCCTCTGTATTTTTTCATCAAGTCACCACAAGGAACACAACTCAAAAGTAAAACCAGAAACCAGAGACCAGGTAGCAGGACCTGTACAAGGGGCCAGGACAAGGGGAAGGCATCCCAAGGGGACTTGTTAAATCCTGTTTGGTAGGATTTCACTGCAGTGCCAAAAGGGAAGGAAACTCTCAACAGGAAACAATCTCTATCTTATCACCTCCAGAGACTCTGAGTCAAGGGGGAAAGAGACAGGTTTCCCCTCAGACTCTGACTACTACTGTTGCCTCTCCTTCCTGAAATGGAAACTGACCCCCTTTTTGAGTTCTGGCCAATGCAACTGAGACAATTTGGTGGTGCCTTGGTGATTTACATTTTTCTTTTCTTCTCTTATCTACCTCTATCCTTACACTGGATTACAAAGGTGGTGGAAGATCATTTCCCAAAGTTATTTCAGTGTACATGCCGACCTATAAGGAAACAATAGAGGGACTATTTCAACTGCCAGAGCATCACCTGCAGTAGGTCTGAGATGGGCTTTCCACCCTTAAACCTGTCCAGTGAGAGGCTCATTGGTGACGGGAGTCCAGACACTATCCTCACATACTGCAGAGATACGGTGCCCTCATACTGATACTGTCATTTTTAAATTTCTATTTATTGGTCATATAAATTTTTGTTCCTGACATTATTTCATACATACCATTCCCCCTTTTTTTTTCCTCCTCTGTTGAATCTATTATACTGGCATTTGTAAAAAGACCTAGGTTTATATTTTAATGGTCTTCATTATTTTTTTATTTTTTGGCAATAAAATTTGCTCTTATATAAACTATATTATAACTGTATCTTCATCCTTTATTATGGTATCCTCCTGAGTTAAATATTTTACCTTTTAAGTTTATCTTGATTTGCTACTAAATGTAATTTACACTCTAAACTTGCTATTTATTGACCACTTTGGCTGCGCATCTCAAGACTGATATTCAGAATTTTCACCATTAACATCATCAGAAAAATACAAATTATGTAGAAGTACACTTTTAGGTTTCAAATATTTTTATTATCTTTATTATTTATTTTTAATTTATAATCCCTGCTGTGTAAAATAATGAATCCTTGGGGTATTGATTTTTGAAAAATCTGAGGGCTTTTATTGCTTTGTATATAGTCAATTTTGCAATTTTTATATTAATTTCCATGTAACATATTCTCTATTTCTCAGGCATAGGATTCTTTTCTTTTAATTTATTTTTTAAAATTGATTATGCTGTTACAGTTGTTCTATTCCCCCTTCATTCCCCTCCTGCCCCCCCCATCCCCACCATTACCCCCCTTTAGTTTATGTCCATGTGTCTCAAGTCCTTTAGGTTCTATATTTCCCATGCTATTCTTGCCCCGCCCCATCTATTTTCTATCTACTGTCTTTGCTACTTATTTTCTCTACCTTCTCCCCCCTTCTCCTCCTCCCACTCCCCTGTTGCTAACCCGCCTTGAGATCTTCATTTCTATGTTTCCACTCCTGATCTAGCTGTCCTTTTAGTTTGCTTTCATTTTAGGTGTGGTTGTTAATAACTGTGAGCTTGTTGTTCTTTCACTGTTCATGTTTCTTTAACTTCTTTTTCTTAGATAAGTCCCTTTAACATTTCATATAATAAGGGCTTGGTGATGATGAACTCCTTGAATTTGATCTTATCTGAGAAGCACCTTATCTGTCCTTCCATTCTAAATGAAAGTTTTGCTGGATAGAGCAATCTTGGTTGTATGTCTTTAGATTTCATGACTTGGAATATTTCTTTCCAGCCCCTTCTTGCCTGTAAGGTCTCTTTTGAGAAATCTGCTGACAGTCTGATGGGGACTCCTTTGTAGGTGATTGTCCCCTTAGCTCTTGCTGCTTCTAGGATTCTCTCCTTCATTTTAATTTTGGCTAATGTAATTATGATATGCCTTGGTGTGTTTCTTCTTGAGTCCAACTTTTTTGGTACTCTCTGAGCTTCTTGGATTTCTTGGAAGTCTATTTCCTTTGCCAGATTGGGGAAATTTTCTTTTATTATTTGTTCAAATAAGTTTTCCACTGGTGGTTGTGTCTTTCCCCCTTATGGTACCCCTATAATTCGGATATTGGAGCGTTTAAAGATGTCCTGGAGGTTCCTAAGACTCTCCTCATTTCTTTGAATTCTTGCTCCTTGACTCTTTTCTGTTTGGCCATTATTCGCTTTCTTCTGGCCCACTCCATTGATTTGAGTCCCAGTTTCCTTTTCATCTCTATGGGTTTCCTGTGGAATTCCATTAATTTCCCTTAGTTTAGCCTTCATATGTTTCTCTAATTTGTGGCTATAATCAACCAGATCTGTTAGGAACCTGATGACCAGTGTTTTAAAATGTGCGTCTGATAGTTTTGCTATTTCTTCGTCGCTTAGATTTATCTCTGGCGCTTTGAGGTCTTCCTGGGACATTTTTGGTCTGTTCTGGCCCTTTAAATGTGAGAAGCGGTGCCTTGGACTCCCAGGTCGCTGGGTTGTGACGCTGTATGTGGGGGCGTTGTCAGAGCGGGGAAATGGCGGCGCCCTCTACTGCCTCAAGCCACGGGGACCAACGGGCCTGGTCCAAGCGCCCACTCCCTCGCCTGTCTGCTCGCCCACAGATAGGCAACCGCAGTCAACACGCAGCACCGCCTCCCCACTGTCTCCTTAGCAGTCGCTCACCTGGTGGGTTGCTCGGTGGCTCACTAGGTCCAATCCTGGGTTTGGAACCCGTGCGTCTGGATTCGCGCATCTGGATTCCGCGCCTGGGTCCCTCAGACCGGAGTCCTGTGCAACCCCTCACGAGACGCCGGTTTCGCCCCTTACCGGTCGGGCTGAAGAATTTCTTGTTACCGGACTTCCGAAAAGTTCAATTTTCCGTGTTCTGGTTGTGTTTTCTGATGCTCATATTTAGTTGTCCCTAAACTTGGTGTGAGAAGGCACGGCACATCCACCTATACCTCCATCTTGGCGGAAGTCCAGGCATAGGATTCTTTATATATTTATTAGGGAAAGCTTCTTAATCTTGTTATCAGAGCTTGGATATCACATTTTTCAGTGTTATCAATTTGTTTCTGAAGGCATTTTACTCAATTCCCCACTATAAAGTAAGATTTACAAATCTTTTCAATAGACTTCTCTGGTGATTTTTCCATTTTGTGACTATGTTGTCACAGCTATACATATTAATGACTGTTACACCTTCTTTGTAGGCTATTACCTTTATTATTATCTCGTATCTCTTATTATACCAATTCTTTTTGCCTTATATAGATGTAAATATAAATATCCGTCTCTTATTCTATTATTGAATCACCTAATTATATATTTGCAGAGGATATGTTCTTCATTGCCACTACCCCAGCCTGTGTTTTGGATTGTGTTTTTGTTGCTCTTATCAACTTTATATAGCTGTATTTCATGGGTTAAAAAAAAATCAATGTGAAAATAAGAGTATCTAATCTATTTGTATTTAATTTAAATATTGAGACATTTAGACCTCTTATCACTTGGGTTTTCTGGATAGCATCCTTTCCTTGGCTTTTATGCTTCTTTCCTCTGACAGCTTTATAGACAAAGGCTATTGTGCACTGTCTGGCCTGGCTCCCCCTTAACTTTACCTCTGATGTTTTGCCCTTCGCTGGAGACCAAACTTCTGAATTTCTTGGGTATTTTCACTCAGGGTACAAGTATACACATGCATTCAGCACAATAACAGGATCATTATGAAAAGCACCAGGTAACTTTAGAAATATTTTATACTAGTGTTCTGTCCTTCCATTCTCATTCCTGCTCACACGTTTTTGATTGCAATCATTTGTGTTAAGTGTCTTAATTTCAGAGTGTTTTCTCACTTCTCTGTGAATCAGATGGGATAAAACAGGGAACAGAAATGGTGCTGGTGTGGTGCGATATTAGACACACTTTCATACAACACAATGGTTACAAGGATACTGAGGAACTATAACACTAAACACAGAGCTCTGGGATGAACAAACAGAACTTTGTGAAGTTACCATCCCTAGGGTTCAAGGACACACAGCAGAAGGTGGGTGCCTAGAATCCAGAAGGTCAGAGGAGATGTGGTTCAGGCTTGACCCTATGAAGAGAAGAGGTGCCCCAACTGCACTGTGGACCCAGCAGGAAATGCTGAGCCCGGCTCTGGGAAGCTGAGTAACTAAGGCTGGGCAGGGGGCCTTCACTGCCACTACCAAGAGCTGTTGGGCAAGGCTGACAAGAACAACAGGCAGACAGGAAGGAGCAAGGTCCTTTTCCCTGCTCCAGGCCCCCAGTCTGTTCAGAGCTCCCTACCTACACAACATCAGAAATTGGAAGCCACTAAAAGAAGTAACCTGCCCTGGCTGGTGTGGCTCAGTAGGTTGGAGTGTAGCCCTATAAATTGAAAGTCTGGGGGTTCGGTTCCTGGTCAGGGCCCATACAGAGCTGGGTTGCGGGTTTGGTCCCAGTTGGCACACACACAAGAGGCAACCAATGGATGTTTCTCACATTTATGTTTCTCTGCCTTTCTCCCTCCCTTCCCCTCTCTCTAATGAACAATAAGCATGTCCTTGGGTTAAGACTAAAAAATAAAAATTGTAAGTACAAATGTCCCTGTTTGGTTAAGGAACATTGTCAGCTGGATACCAGATGTAGGGGTCTCTAGTTTATCACTAAACAACAACCTCCACATCACTCATCCTGAAAGTTCATTAAGGGACAGACACAAGAATTACTTGAAAACACTAACGGGAAGGTGAGGTTTAGATGTGATGCACAAAGAGTTTTGCTTATTCTTTACCTTGAAGCAAACATGCTAGCTAATCACAGACAGCACTAAAGACAGCACATAATCTCTTCCCTCTGAGGTCCAATCTTTGCCACACTGACAGCTCAGACCCAGAGGAGAATCAGTGCTGCTCCCTAAGTGTGGACGACCAGAGGGATGGAGGGCTCAGCAGTGACAGCAACTCAGTAGAAGTCGGATGTTTGCTACTTTCTGATATGTGCATGCATAAAACAGACTGATAATAGGATGTTCTTCCTGGACTGGTTAGGATGGTTGGATGACACATTGTGTGTTGAGTGCTACTGATGGTCAGTGCATAGCACTGGGTGAGGGATGGACAAATACGGTAGCTGTTCTCATTACAGCCCATCTGATCTTCATATTCACTGAGCTCTGCTGCCCACAGGAGCTAAGAAAGAGTTGGGTGGCTTTTCAAAATGATCCTTTATTCTATAGTATTTACAATAAAGGCAGAGATAAAATTTAAGGGTATTTTTAAAATTCTCAAAACTCCAGTAGCTAAATTTACTTCCGTTTTTTAAATTTTCATGTATACCATAATTTAAGCATAGTTGGTGTACAAGCTCGCACTGGTTAGACAATTTCACACATAAACCCAGTGATGTGGCACCTCCAAACCTTCCTAAAGCACAAAGCACAATTTTTAAAAGTTATAAACAGTTATCATTCTACCACCCTACAACCAATATTATACTGTGTCATAGATTTTACTCTTTACTGCATATATGTGTACCATAATTGCAATTAAGTGACATTTGCAATTATTGGTTCATTTCCCTTTAACTTTTATAATAACTCTTTCCTATATATGTATAAAATCTATACAGTCATCATTTTAATGCCTATAGAAATAGCTCATTGAGTTAAGTGGTATAATTGGTCAATTTATCATTTGCTCACAACTTTCATCTTAAAGGTAATTTTAGTGGGGAAAAGAGAGTTACGGTGAGTAATCATTACTCCCCAAGTAAAGGGCACACACCTACTCTTCTGAGTCAGTCTCCTATTCAATCTTGGTGTGAGATAAAGACTCTGGAAGCAAGTGGCCAACCTCACCTCAAAGGGGTGAGAAGGTACACTCTATGGTACCACCCTCAGGGACCAGCTAAAGTCTGTGGGATACCACCTGGCCACTGTGTTTGACAAGTAGAAGGAATCAGTAAAAGTCAGTCTGGCTTGTGTTATTTCATGGGATGCTTATCACCTCCCTTTTCCAAATGTCTTGTCTTCTTCTTTAATGCATATCTTGGCTCCTATTTTCTTGGATTCTCCATTATTCAAGTTCATAATCTTTCCTTATCTATACATGCTCAGATTTATAAACCTCTATTTGTTTCACAGATATTCTTCTTTTAAAACTGTAATTTTCAAAACTTTTATACTTGTCAAATAGACAATACATTATATTTGTATATTTGTTATAGAGGCAATTCACTAGAATTGGATTTCAAAAATCAAACATGCACATAGAAGAAAAACTTTTTATTATCTCTGTGAGTTTTCCCTCAATAATTGTGTAGTATACATATGGCATTAGTAATCTTTTCTTCATGTACTATGAATTGTAAATATTTGCAAGCCAATAAATACACAACAAAACCTGTATTTTAAGAAGATATTCTTTAATATGCATGCTCCTTATTAATATGTATTTTACCTGTCTCCTACTGTTGGAAATTTTGGATGTTTTCAATATTTACCTACCACAAACTAGCACTACAAAGAAGACTCTTGGCTCACATAATTATTTTTTTGGATAAAGAATAAATGGGAATTTAAATTCCTCTTTAAATGGGAATTACTGGATCACAACTCACTTGCAATGTTCATCTCTGCTATTATGTACCAAATTGTCCTGGGCAATAAAAGCACAGTGTGGTATTACCTATTTTCTCAAAGCTTTACCATGAAAGAGAAAGAAGACTCATAGATAGAGAGCAGACTGACAGGTATCAGAGGAAAGGGACTTAGGGGGCTGGGTAAAAAAGTTGAAGGGACTAAGCAAAAATAAGTAAATAGATCAAAGGCATAGACAAAGACAACAGTATGGTGATTACCAGAGGCAGAGAGGAGTAGGGGGAGGTAGAAGAGGGTAAAGGGGCAACAAATGGTGATGGAAGGACACGTGACTCAGCGTGGTGAACACATATTACAATATACCAATGATGTATTACAGAACTGTACACCTGAAACCTACGTAATTTTATTTTTCTTCAAATTTTATGTATTTATTTTTAAACAGGGGGAAGCAGGGGAGAAAGAGAGGGAGAGAAACATCAATGTGTGGTTCCCTCTCGTATGTCCCCTAGTGGGGACCTAACCCACAATGCAGGCATTTGTCCAGACTGGGTATTTAACCAGTGACCCTTTGGTTCTGAGGCCACCACTCAATCCACTTAGTCACATCAGCCAGGGCTGAATCCTATATAATTTTATCAACCAATTGTATCTTCATTTTAATATATACTATTATATCGGTCCTGATAATTTGGGGAATTATTTTTAAAGTGTCTGAGAATGTTTACAAAGACACTTTAATGCTGTGTTCTAATTATGTTGGTCTTTTTTTTTTAAACTCCTCAACACTTCAAAAAAGGAACTAAGTTGTTAAAACAGTTCACTCAGACTTCCGCCAAGATGGAGAAGTAGGTGGAGGTTCCACCTCACCTCTGTGCACAACCAAATCTAAGAACAACTATTTTTAACAGCAGTCACAACCAAGCCACATGGAAAATCGACAATACGGAGTCCAAAGGACAACTAGATACTCGGCTGGACCGGTACAAGGAGCGAGGCCAGCAGCGGAGCAGGTTACCAAGAAAAAATTCCCGGGGGGTGCGCGGTGCGCGCAGGCAACCGAGGGCGCTGATCGCCAGTGAGCTGGCTGCCGGAGCGCACAGGGTAGAGGCGCGGTGGGTCGGTCGGTCGCGCGCATTTACGTCCGGAGAAACCAGTGAGAAGGGAAACCCGCGCGGTGCAGCAGGCTCGCAAAATTAGGATCGGATGAGCAAGCCCGAGGCGTTTGAGTCACTGGATGCGCTGGGCTAGCGGAGAGGAACGCCATTGCTCCCTCTCTGACCCCGCCCCCACACACAGCGTCACAAACCAGCAACCTGGGTCGCCCCATCCTGGTAAACAACTAAGGCTTCGCTCCGCTCACTTAACAGCACGAATAGACCAAAAATGGCTCTAGGACAACTCAGAGCCCCAGAACCGATAGACCTAAGTGATGAAGAAATAGCCAGTCTTTCAGATGCACAGTTCAAAACACTGGTTATAAAGATCCTTACAGAACTGGTGGATTTTAGTCACAAATTAGAGAAACCTATGGAAGCTAAATTAATTGAAATGAATGCTGATACAAAAGATACCAATAGTAATGGAAAGAAAATTGGGATTCAAATCAAGGGAGAGGACCAGACGGAAGAAAAAAATGATCAAACAGAAAGGAATGAAGAAATAAGAATTCAGAAAAATGAGGAGAAGCTTAGGAACCTCCAGGACATCTTTAAACGTTCCAACATCCGAATTATAGGGGTACCAGAAGGGGGAAAGGCACAACCACCAGTTGAAAAATTATTTGAACAAATAATAAAGGAGAATTTCCCCATTCTGGCAAAGGAAATAGACTTCCGAGAAATCCAGGAAGCTCAGAGAGTCCCAAAGAAGTTGGACCCAAGAAGGAACACACCAAGGCACATCATAATTACATTAGCCAAGATTAAAATGAAGGAGAGAATCCTAGAAGCAGCAAGAGCTAAGGGGACAGTCACCTACAAAGGAGTTCCCATCAGACTGTCAGCTGATTTCTCAAAAGAGACCTTACAGGCAAGAAGGGGCTGGACAGAGGTATTCCAAGTCATGAAAACCAAAGATCTACAACCAAGATTGCTCTACCCAGCAAAACTTTCATTTAGAATGGAAGGTCAGATAAAGTGCTTCTCAGATAAGACCAAATTCAAGGAGTTCATCATCACCAAGCCCTTACTATATGAAATGTTAAAGGGACTTACTTAAGAAAAAGAAGATAAAAAAGATGAACAGTGAAAGGACAGCAAACTCACAGTTATTAAGAACCACACCTAAAACAAAAGCAAACTAAGAGGATAGCTAGATCAGGAGCAGAACCATAGAAATGAAGATCTCATGGAGGGTTAGCAACAGGGGAGTGGGAGGAGGGGAAGGGGGGAGAAGGTACAGAAAATAAGTAGTATAGACAGTAGATAGAAAATACATAGGGGGGAGGGTAAGAATAGTAGGGGAAATACAGAATCTAAAGAATTTGAGACACATGTTCATGAACTAAAGGGGGAAATGGTGGGGGAGGGGTATGCAGGGTGGAGGGGAAAGGAGGGGGGAATAGAGCAAATGCAATGGCATAATCAATAAAAAAAAAACAGTTCACTCAGAGGAGACTTCTAGTTAGAAACTGGGGACTTAATAAAGATTACTGACAGGTGACTAGACTGGCAGTCTTCTTCCTCAGAAAGGTCTCTCTTCCAGTTCCCCACTGTGAATACATCACCAGGTGACCTTACAGAGCTGATTTGCTGCTGCTGGAGCTGGCGCTGACTTTCTCTGGGCTTTAAGGCAAACCTACTTCCATGTACATGGACCAATGCGCACGGTGCATCAGTAAGTGAATGAGCTAACCTGCATAACTACAAGCACTGTGGGCCCCAAATCACCGTACTCAAACCTTTGAGTGATCTCCTCCTCATGACGAGAGCTGTTTTTGCAACCGATTTGAAAAATGAACATGAATTCCCCTGAACATTTCTTTTTAAAACACTTTTATTTTTTAAATAATTTTATTTAGTTATTTTCTTTTTTTTCTAATGTAAATACTTTATTTATTTATTTATTTATTTATTTTTTAAATGTATTTAGTTATTTTTCAAGTACAGGTTTTGTCTATTTCTCCCATCCCAGCCCACCCTGCCCCATGCTCCCCACCTCCCTCCCATTTCCACCCCCCTTAGTTAACGTCCCTGTGTCCTTCATACTTGTTCCTCCAAGTCCCTCCCCTTTTCCCCCTTAAATTCCCTTCCCTCTCTCCCCTCTTTTTTAAAAATTGTTGTTCAAGTACAGTTCTCTGCCCTTTCCCACAGACCCTCCTACCAGCCCAGCGCCCCCCACCTCTTCCTTGTGTTTCCACCTCCCCTTGTTATTGGCCATGTGTCCTTTATAATCGTTCCTGTAAACCCCTCACCCTTGCAGAACAACCCCTCCATCCATCTATTCCTGCTTCTCATGACTAATATGGAGTTTTCGGGTCCAAACCAATATATGTCACAACATTCAGGCTTTGTCTAACATCTCTACATTCATGACATTTCATGAATGCATCAAGACCTATTTCTCTGGGACTTAACCCTTAAGGCAGGCACCTAAAATAAATTTATTTTACATATAGTAAATGTAAATTCCATAGAATTTAAGTATAATGCATCATCTAGCAACTAGGAGAACTTGGCAAAAATCCCAGCTTTTCCTAAGTTCAAAATCATTGCTAAATTTTAACCCTTTTTTTTTATGTAGTAATGTCTAGGTACATAGCAGACTTCCTTATAAAACAGAAGCTTAGTAAGAAAGAAATCCTTATTTTTTCCTCAAAAACTCTTCACACACACACACATTATTTTAAGAGTAAATATTTCCTTTTGTCCCACTTTAAGTGTTCAGGTTGAATGTAATATATAAGTTGAGGATACTTTTGAAAAGGTCTCTTTATACATCATTTCCCACGACCTCTTAAACTGTGTTCTATTCAAAATTGTGTTGGATTTCATATTAGAGTAAAATGGTTATTTAACTCACCTCATATCTCTTACTTTAAAGAGCAAATTATTACTGATTATTTACAGCCTCCTATCATTGTTCAAACAGGCATCACAGTATAGCACAAACAAGGACAACCCATTCTGCTCTTATTTGTGAGAATGCTCTAAGTTTTGGTTATTTTCCATAGGAGACAATTGACTGAACCAATGGGAGAAAATGTGCATTCTCCCAAGGACTCTCAGCTACATCGATTCTGCCTTCTTCCTCTCATCCCCACCATCCCGGATCTCCACCTACACTGCAAAGGCAAGAAATACAGTGGCAGAGAAACTTCCAATGTGTCTGTGTGTTTCACCTGACATCTTTCAGGGTTCTCTTTTTGTTGTCAGTTCCATCAGAGTTACACCTCAATCCTTTTTCCCTTGTAGTCCTGGCTCCTGCTCTTCCTAATTTAAGTTCTTGATGCCTCGGAAAACATCACTGTCATAGACATATGCAGGAAAACAAGCAAATAATAAAATGTAGACCAATTTTTTAAGATGACAGATGCTAAATTTAAAATATTTCAGTAATTACTATGTAATCAGTCTCAACTCCTATATTTTACACATTCTGCCAATACCTTAGTTTATTCATTACAATTTTGTCTACAAATCCTCATTACGAAATACATAAATTTATTTCCTCTTATTCAGAATATCTCTCATGACCGTATCACAGGTGTGCACACCATGCAGACAGCTGGAAGTGGGGCTCATTTCTTGTGCAACATCCTTGGAGGGAGGGAGCAGAATGGGCTTTGTAAGGAGGTAGTAACAGGAGAAGTTCATGAACATGCAAAGGATGCCCTGGAACAAGAATATTCCTATGTATCCTGTGTATGTCTCAGGTGAGGTGACTTCTCGGGTCCCTGGAAGCTCAGTTACTTTTTGACTCAGAGACTCTCACAAAAGTCTCACCTTTTCCAGCCTCCTTCTCAGAGCAGCATTGACTTCTCTGTTCCTCAGACTGTAGATCAGGGGATTCAGCATGGGATTAAAAACACTGTGAAACAGGAGGAGGTATTTCTTCTTCTCCTGGGGGTTCCCATGTTGGGGTCCAACATACATGATAATGGCTGTGCCATAAAAGAGTCCCACCACGCACAGGTGAGAGGAGCAGGTGGAGAAAGCTTTCTGGCGCCCCTGCACTGACTGGATCTTCAGGACGGCATGCAGAATATAACTGTAGGAGACCACAATGGCACACATTGGTCCCACCAGCCCCAATGCTGCCACAGCCACAACCACAACCTCGTTAAGGTGTGTATCTGCACAGGCGAGTTTCAGAACAGCTAGAATCTCACAGAAGAAGTGATTCACTTTCTGAGGACCACAGAAAGGCAATGGTAAGACTAAAACCACTTGTACTAACGTCAGGAGGACTCCTAAAGTCCAGGAAGTCACTGCCAGGGTGACACAGACTCCCCAACTCATGATGGTAGAATACTGAAGGGGCAGGCAGATGGCCACATACCTGTCATAGGACATCACTACCAGAAGAAGACATTCGGTGAGAGCAAAAATCAAGAAGAGAAAGGTCTGTGTCATGCAGCCAGCAAAGGAGATGGGCTGGGTTGGGCTCAGGAGGTTGACCAGCATCTGGGGCACCGTGTTGCAGGCATAGGCTATGTCCACAGTGGCCAGGTGGGAGAGGAAGAAGTACATGGGGGTGTGCAGTTGGGAGTCCAGTGAGATGAGCCCCAGGATGACCCCATTGCCCAGCAGGGTGAAGGCATAGAACACAGAGAAGACCCCAAACAGGAGCAACTGCATCCTTGGGCTGAGCAGGAATCCCACTAGGAGGAACTCTGTGACAGAAGTCTGGTTGCCCCCCATTGTCCTGGGAAAGAGACAAGGGAGAGAGCTCAGCAGGTCTGAGTGCCCGAGGGACGTGTTTAACAAGGTAGACCTGTGTGTGTCATCGTTTCTTCCCTCAGAAAACATCTTCAGTGACACTTCTGTTGGTTCACCACTAAGTGAATCCTATACACTGCAAATGATGCAGAAACATTTTATTTTACCTTTTTAATTAAATGCCAGTGTTTTATAGTGTTCTGTAAATCTTACATTTATTTCCAAACTTCCACCACAGTTCCTAACACACTAACACGCCTACTGCCTCCCTATCAGTGGACACTTTCGTCAATCAGCAGGACTGCTTTGGGGTCCTGCCTGGGAGGAGTCCCGAGCCCCAGTGCACACATGGACACTGTGGGGGGGGGGCTGTTAGTCTGGCCCTGTACCCACACACGAGGGTGGGAAGGAGGACCAGAAGCCTGTGGGAGATCCTCCTATCAGGGATCTCACAGATTTCTGCCTTCACTAGATGATTTATATGCTAGCCTTGTAGTTTTTACTGGCAGCATCATCTTGATTTCAGCTGAGAGCATGGCAGGCAGACTGCCACCACTTTAGCTGGATTTAAGGGAGAAAACTTTGCCTTTTGACTTTTGTACCCACACACATTCTACACTGTTTCATGATCAGATATTACTCACCACATACTTATTCCTATATGAATATTTGTATTCCATTCCTGTATGTGTGAATAAAGTATGTGGCATGTACACAGTTACAGACACACATATATGCACACACATGCCCTTACACTATTATTATGTGCAATTTTGCATGGTACTTGCTATTTTCTATAATATGTTTTAGTCTACTTCACTAGTAAAATGCTGGTTGAATGATTTCTTGATGGGTCATGGTCTGGGATTTAAAACCACTGATCAGTATCCAAGGCTAGAACTAAATCCTTAGCTATATACTCATACCTTAGAAGTTTTAACATAATTTAAAGGTTAACTCTAAGGGGAAAACATTACTCATCATGAATCTTTACTTTCTGTTGTTTATCAATCTTTACAAAAGGACTTCTCCCAGGGTGGGAATTCCAAGGTTTGACTTGTAACTATTAAACCACTGCTTCTGTTTCCTTGTCTGTCTGACTTCATATCCTTCTTCAGTCCAGCATCCATCTGAATTTCACTAAAATAAGAATCACAAAAACACTCGAATGGTGGTCCTATATCAATTCCCCATTTAAACTTCCTCACGAATTACTATTTGCAAGGTGCTAGAAGCAAAAGTGTGAAGGTTTCACCCTGCTTCAAAGGAAGAATCAGAATTCACAGCAGAAATACTGGCAGATGATTTTATCTTCGTCCAAGAAATAACGTTATAACAGTTAGAATCACCTTTGTGCAAAAAACTGGTTGTTCTAGTAGGACTGAGCTTTATGTCAGTGAGTGCTTTAACTCAGAAATTTGGATTCCCATGTTACGGGAGAAGGCGAGCAAGAAAAGTTCTCAGGTCTCTTCCAACAACAGGACTCATTGGCCCTCAATGTACACAAAAGTGTTAGGTGTTTTCATTTCAGCTTTGTTGCCACCTTTAGGGTGAATGAAGACAGCAGTGCTATCTCTAAAATGTCCTAGGATGAAGGACACAATTAACTAAAGCAGAAGGACCAGTGACTGTCATCTCATCTTCCTCCTACCTGGTGCACATAGCTAAAAAACACAACAAAAACCTACAGAAATTTACTAAACATACTCAATGTTCATCCACATGTCTTGGCTGAGAACATACAAGATGATTCCTGTCTGCTGGAGTATAAAACCTGCTTGGAGTGACAGGTCTGTTAGAAAGACTAAAAAATGATAATTCTCATATTCAAATAACTCACCAAGTGGAATTTCTAATTCAAGAATAAAACCTTCAAGACACTCTTTTGAGATAAACCCCTTTTGAGATCAATTTGGTCCATTATTTCATTAAACCATGATTGAATTTCATGGAACAATGGAAAGAAACACTTTAATGCAAGTTTCTCATACAGTTAACATATCTTATCATTAAAGAAGAAATTTTACACTAAGTGTATCAAAGTAAATGATCCACATTAGGTACCTCTAAACTAGATGGTGACTGAAATGATCCTATTTGCTAAATCTATACATAGCAAACACATGGCACTGACAAACAATATCAATTCTGTTCTGCACTGTGATTCTTCATCCCAGCCTGTCTGAAATAGAATAGTAAACAAAGATGGGACAACATATGAAACTTACCACAGACTTACAGCTAAACACAAGAAGACCAGCTGAATGTGACTTGGGTTGAGCATACACACACTAATGAAGAGAATAGTATCTGTGAGTTAGTGTTGAAATTGCCATCTCATAAGAATCTCTTAGGAGAAACGGTGCCCGAACAAGAAGAGATGATTTATTTTCTGCTCCACTCCAGCATCTCTCAATATACTTCTGAGTATTTGGTGTAGGGAGGGATAAAGACCCACCAGGCACACTGCCATCAGCTCCTTTCCAGGGGAAAGGGATTCTTCAGGGACTAATCCCTGGTGTTCTCCACAGGGACACCCGTGACAAGACACTAGCTATGATGATTTGAAGGAATCATCTGTGGTGTGCATATTCATCCATTTTGAAGCTCTAGAATGATTTCTGGGACTCCTTCATACATTACAATGACCACACCTTGCATTCACTTTGGCTCAAGAACTCAATTTCCCCACCTACTAACCCTCCAAATAGAGTAGGTGGTACATAGGGCAGCTGGGGCCCATAGGTTTTTTTCATCCTCAGTCTTAGCTGAATTTTACCTCACACCTGACCAGAACGTGTACCTTCTGTAATTTTTCTCTTTGAATAAGATGACATACAACAGGGAACACACACCGTGCTGGTGTGGTACAATAGTAGAGAGACTTTCATACAACACAATGGTTACAAGGATACTGGAGAACTATAACGGTTAAACACAGAGCTCTCTGATGAACAAGCAAAACTGTGTGAAACTGCCATCCCTAGGGTTCAAGGGCATAGAGCAGAGGCTAAGTGATTATAATCCAGAAGGTCAGAGGAGTTGGGGTTCAGACTTGACCTTATGAAGAGAAGGGGCACCCCACCGCCACTGTGGCCCCAGCATGGAATGACAAGGCTGGCTCTGGGACACTGAGTAACTAAAGCTGGGCAGGGGGCCATCACGGTCACGACCAAGAGCTGTTGGGCAAGGCTCACAAGAGCAGTGGGCAGACAGGAAGGAGCAAGGTCCTTTTCCCTGCTCCAGGCTCACAGTCTGCTTTAGAGCTCCCTACCTACACAACATAAGAAACTGGAAGCTAGTAAACTCCCCAAGTAAAGGGCACACGCTTACTCTTCTGATCAAGTCTCCTGTTCACTCTCAGTGTCAGATCAAGAAAGACTCTGGAAGCAAGGGGCCAACCTAACCTAAAAGACTGTTAGAAGATACACTTTATGGTAACAGCCTCAGAGGCCGCCTTAACTCTGTGGAATGCCCCCCAACCACTGTGCTTGAAAAGTAGAAGGAATCTGTAAAAGTCAATCTGCCAATAAATGCAGAAGAGCCAGCCACACTCTACTAGCCACCTACAGCATCTGGTAAAATGTCCTGTGTCAGAATAACCACTCTCATGAGGGAAATGACACAGACCTGGACTAACCAGGGTGAATGCACTGGTGAAAGACACTGGAGAACATGTAAACAGTCTGTGCATCTACATCATTCACAGCTCAACACTCAAAAGTTCCTGGGGACCATACACAGCCCAAATTGTTTCTCTGAGACCCAATGCCCAGCTCTGCCCTTTCCTAGCTACTGGCTCAGCAGTTTGCCCCCAAGGTTGTAAACAGTGAGCTCGGCTCCCACACTGTCTGCAGGTTTCTCCTTCTCCCCTTTCTCCTACACACCCTGTATTAATTTTGTTCTTTCACTCAGCCCACAAGTTCACTCCCCAATACGGATCCATAATTTTCATGTGCAATATCTCTGCATTGCAACTAGAGCTCCCTGAGATGGACTTTAAGTGGAAAGTACAATCTGGGAGAACAGACAAGCAGCCTTTCAGGTTTGCAGGACCATGTCCTTCTGATGCAGCTTTTTCTTCCTTCCCAAATCCTATGACATATGCAGCTACTGAGTTTACACAGTTAGGGTACAGATGAAGAAAGACTGTATTCAACCACTGAAAGCCAGAATAGGAATTAATATAAATTTTAAGTTTATGGATATTCAATACAATGAGCAATAGAAGAAAAATATATCTGATTTAAAAAATAAGTGATTGTAACCAATGGAAGGCTTCCTTCAAAGAAGAGAGAAAGCCTGATCTCCCATCATGAAGAACCATGGCAGAACCAAGCAGTGAGCTTCCGTGAGTTCAGGTGGTAGCTGAGCACTTAGGCTGGGGATTTAAATGTCACCACAAGTAGAAATGACTCTCCTCCCACAGTGCTCTGCCCAGGGCACTTTTGACCTCTGTGTTCCTTAGACTATAAATCACTGGGTTCAGCTTGGGTTTGAAAAGGCTGTGAAACAGGGAATCAATCACCTGTTGCTGTTTGGACAAGAGATTAGGAGCCATGCACATGATAATGGAGCTGCAAAAGCAGAGTCCGAGCATGCACAGGTGGGAGGGGCAGGTGGAGAAGGCTTTCCTGCAGGCCTCCCAGACTGGATCTGCAGGACAACAAAGACGTTTCGTGTGGAGGACACCAGCACTAGGCACAGGGGCCCCACTAAGTAAAAGCACTGGAAGCAGACCAGTTCACACAAGGATGCTAGTCACCTGGATGGCTTCAGAGAGGAAAGGAGAAAGAAAGTGAGGGAGAGAAACATCAATGTGTGGTTCCCTCTTGTGTGCCCTGTATTGGAGACCTAACCTGCAAACCAGGAATGTACCCTGAGTGGGAATTGAACCAGTGACCCTTTGGTTCTGAGGCCAGCGCTCAATCCACTTAGTTGCATCAGCCAGGGCTGAATCCTATATAATTTTATTAACCAATTATCTTCTTTTTATTTTAATATATACTATTATATCGGTCTTGATAATTTGGGGAATTATTTTTAAAATGTCTGAGAATGTTTACAAAGACATTTAAATGTTGTGTTCTGATCACGCTTGGTCTTTTATGTTCTTTAAACCCTTAAAACACTTTGGAAAGAAACTAAGTTGTTAAAACACTTCACTCAGAGGAGACATCTAGTTAGAAACTGGGGGCTTAATAAAGATTACTGACAGGTGACTGGACTGGCAGTCTTCTTCCTCAGAAAGGTCCCTCTTCCAGTTCCCCACTGTGAATACATCACCAGGTGGCCTTACAGAGCTGATTTGTTGCTGGAGCTGGCGCTGACTTTCTCTGGGTTTTAAGGCAAACCTACTTCCACGTACATGGACCAATGTGCACGGTGCGTCAGTAAGTGAATGAGCAAACCTGCATAACTACAAGTACTGTGGGCCCCAAATCACCATACTCACACCTTTGAGTGATCTTCTCCTCATGACTAGAAAATTCTTTTTGTAACTGATTTGGAAGATGCACATAAATTTGTCTAAATATTTTTTTTATTGTTCAAGTACATTTTCTGACTTTTCCCCCCCAACCCTCCCCATCACTCCAGCCCCTCCCACTTCCTTCTCTTATTTCCAACCCCCTTGTTATTGCCCATGTGTCCTTTATAATTGTTCCTATAAATCCTTTACCCTTTGCCCCTATTATCCCCTCCCCTTACCCCTCGGATGATTGTCAGCCTGTTCTCAATTTCAATGTCTTTGGTTATACATATTTTTTTAATTTTACTTATTTATCTTTAGAGAGGAAGGGAAGGAGAGAAGGAGAGAAACATCAATGTACGGTTGCCTCTCCTAAGTCCCCTGCTGGGAACTAGCCTGCAACCCAGGCATGTGCCCTGACTGGTAATTGAACCACGATTGTCTGGTTCGCAGGCCCAAGCTCAATCCACTGAGCTACACCAGCCAGGGCTCAATGTCTTTGGTTATATTTTGCTTGCTTCTCTTCATTTGGTTAATTAGGTTCCAGATAAAGGTGACATCATATGGTATTTGTCTTCTACCGCCCACCTTACTTCATTTAGCATAATGCTTTCCAGTTCCATCCATGCTGTCACAAAGGATAGGAGCGCCTTCTTGCTTTACACTACATAAAATTCCATTGTGATCATCTTAATTCCAAAACCAGATAGAGACACTACAAAGAAAGAAAACTTCAGGCCAATATCGGTGATGAACATAGATCCTAAAATCCTCAACAAAATATTGGCAAATCAGGGACTTCGGCCAAGATGGAGGCATAGGTGGATGTGCCATGCCTTCTCACACAACCAAGTGTAGAGACAACTAAATATTAGCAATAGAAAACACAGCCAGAACACAGAAAATTGAACTTTTCGGAAGTCTGTTAACAACAAATTCTTCAGCCTGACCGGTAAGGGGCGAAACCAGCGGCTGGTGGAGCAGGGTTGCACAGGAAAACTCCGTAAGATGGACTCAGGTGTGCTGAATCCAGGCACACGGAATCCAGGCACAGGGTTGGACCTAGTGAGCGACCCAGCAGGCAACCGCAGGGGAAACAGTGAGGAAGCAGGGCTGCATGTTGACTGTGGTCGAGCATTTGTGCTCGGATAGACAAGTGAGGGAGTGGGCGATTGTACTGGAACCCAGTAGGTCGCCACAAGCGGCAGGGAGGGTGCCGCCATCTCCCTGCTCTGACCCTACCTACACATACAGCGTCATAACCCAGCAACTCTGAGTGGCCCGGCCGAGGTGAACCACCTAAGGCACTGCTCCTCACCCAGCTGTAAGAAACAGCAGAGAGGGTCACCATTTCCCCGCTCTGACCATGCCCCCACATACAGTATCACAACTCAGCCACCTGCGAGTCCAAGGCGCCGCTTCTCACACTTAAGGGCCCAAACAGACCAAAAATGGCTCAAGAAGATCTCAAAGCCCCAGAGCCTATGAATCTAAGCAATGAAGAAATAGCAAAACTCTCAGATGCACAGTTTAAAACACTGGTGATCAGGATCCTCACGGAACTGGTGATTATAGCCACAAATTAGACAAATATATGAAGGCGAAACTAATTGAAATAAATGGAAGTGCACAGGACACCAATAGCAATGAAAAGGAAACTGGGACTCAAATCAATGGAGTGGACCAGAAGAAAGCAAATAATGGCCAAACAGAAAAGAGTCAAGAAGCAAGAATTCAAAGAAATGAAAAGAGTCTTAGGAACCTCCAGGACATCTTTAAACACTCCAACATCTGAATTATAGGGGTACCAGAAGGGGGAAAGGACCAGCCACCAGTGGAAAACTTATTTGAACAAATAATAAAGAAGAATTTTCCCTAATCCGGCAAAAAAAAAATAGACTTCCAGGAAATCCAGGAAGCTCAGAGAGTACCAAAGAAGTTGGACCCAAGAAGGAACACACCAAGGCACATCATAATTACATTAGCCAAGATTAAAATGAAGGAGAGAATCCTAGAAGCAGCAAGAGCTAAGGGGACAGTAACCTACAAAGGAGTCCCCATCAGACTGTCAGCGGATTTCTCAAAAGAGACCTTACAGGCAAGAAGGGGCTGGAAAGAGGTATTCCAAGTCATGAAATCCAAAGACCTACAACCAAGATTGCTCTATCCAGCAAAACTTTCATTTAGAATGGAAGGACAGATAAAGTGCTTCTCAGATAAGATCAAATTCAAGGAGTTCATCATCACCAAGCCTTTATTATATGAAATGTTAAAGAGACTTATCGAAGAAAAAGAAGTTAAAGAAACATGAACAGTGAAAGGACAACAAACTCACAGTTATTAACAACCACACCTAAACAAAAGCAAACTAAAAGGACAGCTAGATCAGGAGTGGAAACATAGAAATGAAGATCTCAAGGAGGGTTAGCAACAGGGGAGTGGGAGGAGAAGAAGGGGGAAGAAGGTACAGAAAATAAGTAGCATAGACAGTAGATAGAAAATAGATGGGGGGGCAAGAATAGCATGGGAAATATAGAATCTAAAGGACTTGAGACACATGGTCATAAACTAAAGGGGGGGTAATGGTGGAGATGGGGGGTAGGGTGGAGGGGAATGAAGGGGGGAATAAAACTGTAAAAACATAATCAATAAAAAAATTAAGAAAAATATTGACAAATCGCATCCAACAATATATCAAAAAGATCAAACACCATGACCAAGTGGGATTTATCCCAGGGATGCAAGGATGATTCAATATTCGCAAATCAGTAAATGTAATACATCACATAAACAAAAGCAAGGAAAAAATCACATGGTCATATCAATAGATGCGGAAAAAGCTTTCAATAACGTACAACACCCATTTATGATAAAAACACTCAGCAAAGTAGGAATACAGGGAGCATTTCTCAAAATAATAAAGGCCATATATGAGAGACCTACAGCCAATATCATACTCAATGGGCAAAAACTAAAAGCTTTTCTACTAAGATCAGGAACAAGACAAGGATGTCCACTTTCACCACTTCTATTCAATATAGTATTGGAAGTTTTAGCCACAGCGATCAGGCAAGAAAAGGAAATAAAAGGCATCCAAATAGGAAAGGAGGAAGCAAAACTGTCACTGTTTGCAGATGACATGATAATATACATGGAAAATCCTATAGACTCTACCCCAAAACTGCTCAAACTAATTAATGAATTTGGCAAAACAGCTGGTTACAAAGTCAATATCCAGAAATCAAAGGCATTTTTGTATACCAACAATGAATCAGCAGAAGCAGAAATCAAGGAAAAAATCCCATTTGATATAGCAAAAAGAAATATAAAATATCTGGGAATAAACCTAACTAAGGAGGTAAAAAACCTGTATGCAGAAAACTACACAGCCCTGAAGAAAGAAATCAAGGAAGACACAAACAAATGGTAACATATACCTTGTTCATGGATTGGAAGAATTAACATCATCAACATGTCCATACTACCCAAAGCAATATACACATTCAATGCAATACCTATTAAAGTACCAATGTGGCATATTTCATAGACATAGAACAAACACTTCAAAAATTTATATGGAACCATAAACGAGCCCGAATAGCAGCTGCTCTTTTGAGAAAGAAGAACAAAGTAGGAGGAATCACAATACCTGATATCAAACTGTATTACAAGGCCACTGTAATCAAAACAGCCCAGTATTGGCATAAAAACAGGTACATGGACCAATGGAACAGAACAGAGAGCCCAGAAATCAACCCAACTCTCTACAGTCAATTAATATTTGACAAAGGGGACAGTAACATAAAATGGACTAAAGATAGCCTCTTCAACAAATGCTGTTGGGAAAACTGGACAGCTACGTGCAAAAAAAATGAAACTTGAGCACAGACTTACACCATACACCAAAATAAATTCAAGGTGGATAAAAGACTTAAATGTAAGTCATAACACCATTAAAGTCCTAGAGGAGAACATTGGCAAGAAAATCTCAGATATTTCACGCAGCAACTTTTTTACTGATATGTCCCCTAGAGCAAGGAATATAAAGGAAAGAATAAACAAATGGGATCTCATCAAAATAAAAAGCTTCTGCGTGGCTAAAGAAAACAGTATTAAATTAAAAAGACAACCAACTGTATGGGAAAACATATTTGCCAATGATACCTCATACAAAGGTTTAATTTCCAAAATATACAAAGAACTTACACAACTCCACTCTAAGAAGACACCCAACCCAATTAAAAAATGGGAGAAAAACTTGAACAAACACTTCTCCAAGGAGGACATACACAACATTCAGAGACACATGAAGAGATGCTCAATATCGTTAGCTATCAGAGAGATGCAATTTAAAACCACAATGAGATACCACTTTACACCAGTCAGGATGGCTATCATAAACAAAGCAACAAACAACAAATGTTGGAGAGGGTGTGGGGAAAAGGGGTCCTTAGTCCACTGTTGGTAGGATTGCAGACTGGTACAACCATTATGAAAAATAGTATCGAATTTTCTCAGAAAAATAAAAATCGACCTGCCTTTTGACCCAGCAATTCCACTGCTAGGATTATATCCTAAGAATCCTAAAACATCAATATCAAAGAATCTATGCACCACAATGTTCATAGCAGCACAATTTACAATAGCCAAGAGTTGGAAGCAACCTAGGTGCCCATCAGTAAATGAATGGATCAAAAATTGTGGTACATATACACAATGGAATTCTCTGCAGCAGAGAGAAAGAAGGAGCTACTACGTTTTGCAACAACATGGATGGAACTGGAAAGCATTATGCTGAGTGAAATAGGCCAGGTGCTGAAAGACAAATACCATATGATCTCACCTTTAACAGGAAGCTAAACAACAAAACAAACAAGCAAGCAGAAAAAAAAAAGACACTGAAATAGAGAACAAGGGAACAGTGACCAGTGGGGAGAAGGAAGGGAAGTTAAGGGGACAAAGGGGGAGGGATCTGGAGGAACAAATAGGAAGGACACAGGGATGAGCACTAAGGGGGGTGGAAATGGGAGGGAGGTGGGGAGCAAGGGGCGGGGGAGGATGGGATGGGATGGGAGAAATAGACAAAAAACTGTACTTGAAAAATAACTAAATAAAATTAATTTAAAAAATTCCATTGTGTAGATATACCATAGTTTTTTGACTCATTCATTTACACATGGGTACTTAGGTTGCTTCCAACACTTGGCTATTGTACATTTTGCTGAAATCAATCAACAAAGTTCATATGGAGTCATTTCAATCTCATATCTAAATACTAAAGCTTCTTCTATTAAAAATACTGACCAGCTTGCAGCAGACTTCCTTCAGTCACTCTACGTCTGCTTCTCACAGCTAACATGGAGTTTTCAGGTCCAACCCTACATACAAGTCATAAGATTCAGGCTTTCTCTAAGGAAAGATTTCCACATTCATCATGTTTCATGAATGCCTCAAGACCTATTTCTCTGGGACTTAACCCTTAGGGCAAATGCCTTAACCTCACTTCCTCAGGCCTCTTAGTCTCTGAGACGTCTCTGGGACAACCAGTTGATTACTGCACTTTAGCCTCCTCACTCATGTCACTTCACATGCCTCTTGCTTCCTGACACAAGGTTTCCTTTCTCCCCTGGGGAAAATATCTCTGGATTACTTGGTGGGCATGGTGTACATACAATTGTCCTGTGGGATAATTAACACCCTGTGGAGTGAGACACATCATTTAGAGATGAAAGGTAACATCTCTAAAAGGTAGAGAGGGGCAAGGAGTGAGAAAAAGAGGGAGAGAAACATCAATGTGAGAGAGAAACATTGATTAGTTACCTCTTGTACATGCCCCAAGTCGGGACAGAACCTACACACCAGGCACGTGCCAAGACTGGAAATTGAACCAGCACCTTCTGCTTTGTGGCACAAAGCACTGAGCCAACTGTGCCACAACAGCCAGGGCTTAAGTTCTTCCCTTTAGTTGTGCTCTGCATATCTGCCTTAGGTTCATGCTGCTTATGGCCTCTCATTAGGGCATCCTATGAGATAGGACAGTTCACTGTTTCTACCATCACACAGTGAGCAGCCTCAGTAAGTCACCCTTGAACTTGCTTTCCCTATTCCTTTGTCACTGCTCTTTTTCCCCATTTATATTTAATTGTTGATATATGAGCTTTTATTCAGGTTTTATTTTGGGATCACCTAGGTTAAAGAAACCACTGACCTTGCCAAAAGCAAGTGGTAGAGAGAATCCAGCCTGAGATATAAAGGCACTCTGCCAATATGGAATGGTAAAAATTCTGTTTCTCGGGCCCCAATAAAGTACAAAGGAAAAGGAAGACAGGTAAAAAAGGCAGGTGGTCAGATGCATGTACACGCTGTCTTTCCTGTTGTGGTCTGAAAGGACAGAGATGGTTCGTTAGATCTGACAAGAATGAACCTGAAAAGCATATGTATATTTCTCTACATCTCCCATTAGTTCCTCTGGATGGATACCCATGTGCAAGTCAAGTACAGAGAACATCACAGCCCAGGAAGTGAGAAGAGACCAGTGCTGCAGAACTAAGTCCCCTAGACAGACACACCTGGGCAGGCTCTCCTGGCTCCTTGCTGCCTCCATAGTCTCTGGAAGGAAATCAGATGATTCTGCATGTCCCCAGTGGAGGTGGCACGTGAAAATATTGGAGAAGTAGGGTGGACACTTCCACAGGGAATTGTCATGGTGCCAGGGAAATAGCCTGGGGGGCATCAGGGTGGTCCCATGAGACCCGAGTACAAAAGGAAAAGCTTGGCTAAATTTCCCAGAGGTTCTCGGCATCAGGGAAGGCGTTAGGAAGGTGGGAATGACACACCAAGGACATCTAATGGACAATGACTTGATATACAAGAAAACCACTTTCCACAGCCTGGTGCTCCCAGACAGGTCCTGACACTCTTCCTGAGAGGCCAGATCTCAGCAGGTCACAGCTGCCCTCACCAAGGAACTCAAGTCCACAGAGAGACTGATGTATGGACAAGAATCACATGCTGGAAATGAGGCTCTTTCAACCAGGCAAGCAAGACTGAGAGAGCTTCAACGAAAACGTCTACAAAGTCACGTAGTCCTGACACACATACAGAGCTTCATTTTCCCCACTCCCAAAATCAAGGCTGCTAATTAAGAATTAAGGTAATGATAATAGAATAAATGCATTTCTGATTGTTGGTTCAACTATTTAGAAGAAAAGCAAAATACACTTGTGACCCAGTAGCATTCTTACGTATACAATATGTTAGAGTAATGCCAATCTCTCTACATATAGATGGCCTCTAAACCCACCAGTCTACAGGTATAAATTTCATTTACAATTGACCATGAAAAATGAAGGAGTTAGGGGAACCCACCTATATGCAGATGCTGGGGGAGTTGACATCCTATGAATTCAAAAATATAAAACTTCCTAACAACACAATTACTAACAGCCCAATGTTGACCTTAGGCTTACCCATGACATAGCCAAAGAATACCCACAAGGAGAGAAGACAAACACCTGGAAGTATCTTCTGGAGGGTGGGCCCCTTGTGGTACAGGTTTCACTCACCAGGTAAATATTCTAGGAATTCACATGTATCAGGTACCAATTGGCAAGATTGTGACAGGCTGCAATGAGCTGCTAAGAATTTTTTTCGGAAACTATTTCCACACATTTGCTCATTGCATGATGGCTGGTTTCCGAATGCACCACGCACACCACACTGAATGTTCAGCTGTTTTTGCCCCACCCTGCACATTCACACCCAATCTTGCCCCAAGTGAAATTTTATTTCTTTCCCTGGATGAAAAAGTCCTTAAAGGGAAACATTTTGCCTCCCTGGAGTAAGTGAAACAAAAGAGGCAGAAGCACTGAAAGGAATGATAATCAATGAGTTCAAGAATTTGAGCACAGGAAAAAAATGTCTCACTAAGTGCACTCCATCAAATAGAGAGTACTTCGAACGTGATGATGATTAAGCACTAAGAATAAATGCACAATTTTTATCAATAAATTTCAGGGGTTTGGGGGTGCCTTTCATATTTCTTATATGTACCATACACTGTACTTTTACAATAAAGTAAGCAATAGACAGATGTTAAGAAAATCATGAGTATAACAAAATACATTTACAGAATTTATTGAAAAAATCTGCATAAAAGTGAGCCCACTCAGTTCCAGCCTGCGTTGTTCAAGGGTCAGCTGTATGTACTCATCACTGTCTCACCCATGTGCAGCTCAGTGTGAGGAACAATGTAAATTCTGAGTAAAAGGTGATAATCACGATACCAACAGCCTATCGGGTGTTCAAGCCAAAGCACATTCAAGTACAGGACACTCATGACCCTGAATTTCCCTCAGTATGTCTTCAACAGAAATGATCACATATGGTCCCCATAGCATGTACATAATTACATACATGGACGAATTCTGTGTTATAGCCAGAACTAGAGACAACCAGACATGTACCACCAGAAGTATCATCCATGAACTGTGATAGATTTGTAGAATGTAATTCTGCGAAACAACTGAGTGAATGGAATAGAGCTACAGGTATAGCAACCTAACGAATCTCACAAACACTATTGAGTCAAACAAGAAAAGTAAGAAAGAATATACATTTTGGGTACAGACACATACAGATATAAATTTTTGCAATTCTGAATTGTATTGATCCGTGTAGTTTTAAATATTATTTCTTTAGAGAACAAAGATTGCTAGGAAAGACTCTATGACTCATTTACTTCCTACATTAGTTGAAATCTTGGCATTTTGCATCACATAAGGGATACACATTGTATTATCCCTGCTTTTTCTAGTATAAGAGAAAATTTCACTTCGTATTGTTTCATTTTTAAGTCATACTCCATGTTTTTAAAAATAATAAATGTATCTAGACTATGATGTTAATAATTACAATTTATTGATCTCTTGTTAAAATACATGGATTCTGCTAAACATTTTGTGCATGGTGTCTCCTCTCCACAAACCTGTGAACTTACTTAATGAACTTATATTACACATAATAAACATAAATTCCAAATAATTTAAGTATAATGTATCTGTTTGCTCATCTAGCAACTATCAGAACTTGGTAAAAATCCGAGCTTTATCTAAATTCAAAAGCATTGATTTCAACCTCTTTTTTCTTTTCAGTAATAAAGTCTATGTACATAGCAGACTTCCTTCTAAAAGGGATGCTTCATAAGAAATCATTATTTTTTCCTGTTTGAAAATTCTTCACACACACACACACACACACACACACACACTATTTTGAAGGTAAATATTTCCCTTTGTCCCATTTTAAGAGCTCAGGTTGAATTTCACATATAAGTTGAGGACAGTTTTAAAAAAGGCTCTTTATACATAATTTCCCAGGACCTCTTCAACTGTGTTCTATTATTGCATAGTTGTAGTGGATTTCATGTTTGACTAATATAGTCATTTAACTCACCTCACATCTGTTACTTTAAAAAGCAAATTATTACTGATAATTTATAGTCCCATATCATTGGTCGAACAGTCGTCACAGCAATTACATAGTCTGCTCTTATTTGTGAAAATGTTCTAAGTTTTGGTCATTTCCCATAAGAAATAATGAACAAAACCAATGACAGAAAATGTTAATTCTGCTGAGGACTCTCAGCTACATCCATTCTGCCTTATTCCTCTCGTCCCCACCATCCGGATCTCCACCTACACTGCAAAGGCAGAGAAACACAGCAGCAGTGAAAATTCCGTGTGTCTGTGTGTTTCACCTGACATCCTTCAAGGTTCTCTCCTTGTTGTAAGTTCTATTAGAGTTACACCCTTAATCCTCTTTCCCTTGTACTCCTGGCTCATTCTCTTCCTAATTTAAGTTCTTGATGCCTCACATAACATCACTGTCATAAACATTTGCAGGAAAACAACCAAATATTTTAAATGTGGACCAATTTTTTAAGATGACAGATGCCAAATTTAAAATATTTCAATAATTACTATGTAATCAGTCTCAACTCCTATATTTTACATATTCTGTCAATACCTTGGTTTATTCAATAAAATTTTGTCTACAAATCCTGAGTACAGAATACATAAATTTATTTCCTCTTATTCAGAATATCCCTCATGACCATATTACCAGTTCATGCACCAAACAGAGAGATAGATGGAAGAAGGGCTCATTTCCTAGTGCAGCATCCTCAGAGGGAAGGACAAGAATGGGCTTTCACCAGAGGTAGTAATAGAAGAAGGTCAAGAACAGGAAAAGGATGCCCTAGGCCTAGAGCATCTCTCCGTATCCTGTGTATGTCTCAGGTGAGGTGACTTCTCAGGTCCTGTGAGCTCAGTTACTTTTTGACTGTCAGGCTCTCAGGAAGGTCTCTCCTTTTCCAGCCTTCTCCTCAGAGCAGCTTTGACTTCTCTGTTCCTCAGACTGTAGATCAGGGGATTCAGCATGGGATTGAAAACACTGTGAAACAGGAGGAGGTATTTCCTCTGCTCTTGGGGGTCTCCATGTTGGGGTCCAACATACATGAAAATGGCTGTGCCATAAAAGAGCCCCACCACACACAGGTGGGAGGAGCAGGTGGAGAAAGCTTTCTGGCGTCCCTCTGCTGACTGGATCTTCAGGGCTGCCCACAAAATGTGACCATAGGAGACCATAATTGCAGCCACTGGTCCCAGCAGCCCCAATGATGCCACAGCCATCACTACAACCTCATTGAAGTGTGTATCTGCACAGGCAAGTTTGAGAACAGCTAGAATTTCACAGAAAAAGTGATTCACTTTCTGGGGCCCACAGAAGGGCAATGGTAAGAGTAACACCATATCTACTAGGGCCAGGAGGACTCCTAAAATCCAGGAAGTTACTGCCAGGATGAGGCAGACTCTCCAGTTCATGATGGTAGAATACCGGAGGGGCAGGCAGATGGCCACGTACCGATCATAGGACATCACCACCAGGAGAAGACATTCGGTGAGAGCAAAAGTCAAGAAGAGAAAGGTCTGCATCAGGCAGCCAACAAAAGAGATGGGTTGGGATGGGCTCAGGAGGTTGACCAGCATCTGGGGCACCGTGTTGCAGGCATAGGCTATGTCCACAGTGGCCAGGTGGGAGAGGAAGAAGTACATGGGGGTGTGCAGTCGGGGGTCCAGTGAGATGAGCCCCAGGATGACCCCGTTGCCCACCAGGGTGAATGTGTACAACACAGAGAAGACCCCAAACAGTAGCACCCGCATCCTTGGGCTCAGTGGGAATCCCACTAGGAGGAACTCTGTCACAGAGGTCTGGTTACCCCCCATTTTTCTGAGAAAGAACAAGGGAGAAAGCTCATCATCTGACTGCCTGAGGGGCATGTTTAACATGGTAGACCTGTGTGTGTCATGTATGTCATTCTTTCTTCCCTCAGAAAACATCTTCAGTGACACTTCTGTCCTGTTCATCAGTTACTATGTGAATACTATGCACTGCAAATTACACATACATTTTTTCATCCTGATCAATCAAATTCTCATTTTGTATTATAGTGTTCAGTAAATCTTTCCTTTATTTCCAAAGTTCCACCACAGTTTTAAATGAGTTAACATGCCTATTACCTCCACAACAGTGGACACTTTCCTCAGTCCGTGACACTTTCAGTGGCTTGCCTGGTAGGAGTCCCGACCCCCTGTTCACACACGGACGCTGTATGGAGGGGACTGTGGGCCTGGCCCTGCACCCCCACATGAGGGTCGGAAGCAGGATGAGAAACCTGTGGGAGATCCTCCTGTCAGGGAATCTCACAGATTTGTGCCTTCACTAGATGACTTATGTGTTAGCCTTGTAATTTTTACTAGCAGCATCATCTTGAATTAAGTTGAAAGCATGGCAGGCAGACTGCCACCACTTAGCTGGATTTAACAAAGAGAACTTGGTCCTTTGACTTTTCTACCAACAGACATTCTACTCTGATCATGCTGTTTCTTCATCATATATCATCCATCACACACTTATCTCTATATATATAATTATATTCCATTCTTGTAGGTGTTTGGATAATATATTTTATATATAGTTCCATACACACATACATGCACACACATGTGTTTGAATCCTTAGTATGTGGAAGACTAGTATCTATTTCTACTGTACTTCACTAGTAAAATGCTGGTTGAATGCTTTCTTGATGGGTCGTGGTCTGGGATTTAAAACTATAGATCAATATCCAAGGCTAGAGCCTGAGCTCTAACTATATCCTCATATCCTTAGAACTTTTAACATATTTTACAGCTCAACTCTAACATGAAAACACTACTAATCATGAATCCTTACTTTCTGTGATTTATCAATATTTAGAAAAGAACTTGTCCCAGGGTGGCAATTCTGAGGTTTCACTTGTAACTATTAAACCACTGCTTCTGTTTCCTTGTCTGTCTGACTTTATATCCTTCTTCAATCCAGCATTCATTTGAGCTTCACTATAATAAGAATCTCACAAAACTCATAATTCCAGTCCTATATCAATTTTCCACTCAAATTACCTAAGTTAATATTTGCAAGGTGTTAGAAGCAAAAGTGTGAAGGTTTCACCCTGTTTCGAAGAAAAAATCAGAATTCAAAGCAGAAACACTGGCAGATGATTTTTATCCTAGTCCAAAAAATAACATCATAACAGTTGGAATCACCTTCATGAAGAAAGCTGGTTGTTTTAGTAGGACCTAGCTTTAAGTCAGTGAGTGCTTTAACTCAGAAATTTGGATTCCCATGTTATGGGAGAAGGTCAGCAAGAAAAGTTCTCAGGTCTCTTCCAACTATAGGATTCACTGGCCCTAACTGTATAGAAAAGTGTTAGCCCTTTTTCTTTCAGGTTTGTTGCCTCATTTAGGGTGAAAGGGGAAAGCAGTGCTATCTCTAAAATGTCCTAGGATGAAGGACACAATAAACTAAAGCAGAAGGAGCAGTGACTGTCATCTCATCTTCCTCCTCTCTGCTGCAAGTAGCTAAAACAAAACAAAAATACACAGATATTCACTAAACGTACTCAATGTTCATCCACATATCTTGGCTGAGGACATAAAGGCAACTCCTATTTGCTAGTGTATAGAAATTCCTTGGACAAAATGTCACTAAAGACAATGAAACTGAGAAGAGGCTGACAGTGACCAGAGGAGAGAGTGGAGGGAATTTCAGGGGAAAAGGGTGAAGGGGTTGCAGGAACAGTTATAAAGGACACCTGGACAACAAGAGGGCAGGGAGCAGGTAGATGGAAAACAGGAGAAAGCTGGGCTGACCTGGAGTGTCCAGCTGGGGTGGGGAAAAAACCAAATGACTGTACTTGAATAACAATAAAAAATAATAAAAGAAAAAAAAGAAATTTCTTGGAGTGACAAGTCTGTTAAAAGGACTCAAGAGATGAAAATTCTCCTATTCAAATAACTCACAAAATACAAGTTTGCTTTAAAAAATAAAGCCTTCAGGACACTCTTTTGTAATAAAACCCTTTTGTGGTCAGTTAGGTCCATTATTTCATGGAAACATGACTGAATTACACAGGACATAGGAAACACTTTAAAACAAGTCTCTCACACAGCTGACGTACCCTATTATTTAAACAAGGAATCTGACACTAAATGTATCAAAGTAAATGATCCACATTAGGTCTCTCTAATCAAGCTGATGACTTAATCCTATTTGCTAAATCTATACATAGTGAAAGCATGACATTGACAGACAATAACTATTCTATTCTTCACTGTGATTCTTCATCACAGCCTGTGTGAAACTGAACACTGAACAAAGACTGGACAACATGCGAACTTACCACAGACTTAGAGCTAAAATCGAGAAGACCAGCTGAATGTGACTGGGGTTAAGCAAAAACACAGCAATAAAGAGAAAAGTATCTGTGAGTTAGTGTTGAAATTGCCGTCTCATAAGCATCTCTTAGGAGAAAAGGTGCCTGAACAAGAAGAGATGATTGATGCTCTGCTCCACTCCACCACCTCTCAATATACTTCTGAGTGTTTGGTGTAGGGAGGGATAGGGACCCACCAGGCACACTGCCATCAGCTCCCTTCCAGGGGAAAGGGGCTCTCCAGGGACTAATCTCTGGTGTTCACTGGGACACTTGTGGCAAGATGGTGGTGTTGTGACTCCTTCACTCACTGTGGCATGCATATTCATCCATTTAGAAGCTCTAGAATGATTTCTGGGACTCCCACATACATTACAATGACCACACCTTGCATTCACTATGGCTTGAGAACTCAATTTCCCCACCTACTAACCCTCCAAATAGAGTAGGTGGTACACAGGGCAGCTGGGGCCCAGAGGTTTTTCCCAACCTCTAGTCTTCGCTGAATTTTATCTCACACCTCACCAGAACATGTGTCCTCTGTTTCTCTCTTTGAATCAGATGGGAATCCAACAGGTTACAGAAACCTTGCTGGTGTTGTATGATAGTAGAGAGACTTTCACACAACACAAGTATATCGGGGAACTCCAACAGAAAAAGCAGTTTTGGATAAACAGCAGAACTGTGTGAAGCTACCATCACTAAGGTTCAAGACCACAGAGCAGAGGCGGGGTGATGAGAATCCAGGTAAAAAAAAGTTGGGGTTCAGACTTAACCCTGTGAGGAGAAGGGGCTCCTCGGCTGCTTTGTGTCCCCAGTAGGGAATGACATGGCTGGTTCTGGGATGCTGAGTAACTGAGCCTGGACAGGGGGGTTTCGCTGCCACTCCCAAGAGCTGTTGAGGCAACAAGGATGGCAAGAAAGGCAGGCAGACAGGAAAGAGCAAGGTTTATTTCCCTGCTCCAGGCTCCCAGTTTGCTTTAGAGCTCCCTACCTACACAATGTAAGATATTGGAAGCCACTAAAATCAATAATCCACCCAGGCTGGTGAGGCTCTGTAGGTTGAAGGATGGTCCCATAAACAGGTAGTTCATGGGTTCAGTGACTGGTCAGAGCCCATATTGTATTCAGGTTGCAGGTTTGTCCCAGTCGACACACATAAGAGAGGCAACCAATAGATGTTACGTTTATGTTTCTCTGTCTCCCTCCCTCCCTTCCCCTCTCTTTCTCTAAAAAACACCAATAACCATGTACTGGGGTGAGGACAAAAGATGAAAAATCAATAGTCCATATGTCCAAGTTTGGTTAAGAAAATTTGTAAACTGTATACCAGATGCAGGGTTCCCAGTTTGTCAATAAAGAACATCCACATCACTCATACTGAGAGATCACTAAGGAACAGACACAAGAAGTACTTAAGAACACTAACTGGAAGATGAGGTTCAGATGTGATGCTCTAAGAGTTTTGCTGATTCCTTACCTTAAAGTGAACATGCTAGCTACTCACAGGCAGCACCATGAGCCACAGGTCTTCCCTCTGAGGTCCAGTCTGTGTCACAATGACAGCACAGACCCAGAGGAGAATGTGTGGTGCTCCCAAATGGTGGACGACCAGAGGGCAGGAGGGCTCGACAGTGACAACAACTCAGTAAAAGTCGGAGGTTTGCTACCTTCTGGTACGTGTACCCATAAAACAGACTGATAATGGGACATTCTTCCTGGACTGGTTAGGATGGCTGGATCAGACTTTAAGTGTTGAGTGCTACTTATGTGTAGTGCACAGCACTGGGTGAGGGATGGACAAATACAGTAGCTGTTCTGATAAGAGCCCAACTGATCTTCATATTCAGTGAGCTCTGCTGCCCACAGGAGCTAAGAAAGAGTTGGGTGGCTTTTTCAAATGATCTTTTGTGCTACAGTATTTACAATAAAGGCAGAGATGAAATTTGAAATTTTCCTTACATCTTATGAACTTTGGTTGGTGAATTTATTTCTATTTTCTTAATTTCCAAGTATATCTTGATTTAAATATACTTGGTGTACAGGCTGGTTTGGTTAGATTATTTCATATGTAGACATAGTGATCTGACATCTCCAAACCTTCCTAGAGCAAGAAACATAAGTTTTACAAGTTATAAACGGTCATCATCTTACCACCCTACAACCAATACCATACCACTATATATCATAGATTTTGCTATTTACTGTGTATATGTACCATAATTGCAGTTAAATAACATTTGCAATTATTGGTTCACAATTTTCTTTAACTATTATGATAAATCTTTCCTACGTATCTATAAAATCTATAGTGATCATTTTAAACACTACAAATAGCTCATCGAGTTAAAGTGGAATAATTAATCATTTACCATTTTGTTAAAAATGACTTTATAACTTTGATATTAAAAATCATTTTAGTGGGGGAAAAAAGACTTGGACTGAGTAATCATTACTCCCCAAGTAAAGGGCACACACTTACTCTTCTGATCAAATTTCCTGTTCACTCTCAGTGTGAGATCAAGAAAGACTCTGGAAGCAAGTGGCCAACCTCACCTCCAAGCCGGTTAGAAAGTACAGTTTATGTTAAACCCTCAGAGGCCACCTAGGTGTGTGGGACACATCCCTGACCACTGTGTTTGACAAGTAGAAGGAATCAGTAAAAGTCAATTTGCCATCAAGGCAGAAGAGCCAGCCATACTCTACTAGTCACCTACAGTGTCTGCTAAAATGTCCTGTGTCAGAATAAACATTCTCATGAGGGAAATGACACAACCAGGGTGAAAGTGCTGGTGAAACACACTGAAGAACATTGTTTACATAATTCACAACTCAACACTCAAGATTTCCTGGGGACCATACACAGCCCAAATTGCTTCTCTGAGACCCAATGCCCTTTGCAAGCTAATGGTTCAGCAGTTTGCCCCCAAGGCTGAAAACAATGAGCTCAGCTCCCACACTGTCTGCAGGTTTCTCTTTCTCCTACATGCCCTGTATTTTGCTCCTTCACTGAGACCACTTGTTCAGTCCCCAACAAGAGTCTGTATTTTTCATAAGAAATATCTCTCCATCATGCAGCACAACAAACTTGAGCTCCATGAGATGGACTTTAAGTGGCAAGTACAATCTGGGAGAACGGACAAGTGGCCTTTCGGGTTTGCAGAACCATGTCCTTCCCCTGCAGCTTTTTCATTCTTCCTATGACATATGCAGCTACTGAGTTTACACAGTTAAAATACAGATGGAGAAAGACTGTATTCAACCTTTGTGACCCACAATAGGAATTAATATAACTTTTGATCTCACAGATATTCAATTCAATGAGCAATAAAAGAAAAATTATATCTGATTAAAAAACATCAGTGAGTATAAACAATGGGAAGCTCCCTTCAGAGGAAGAGGGCAGGCCTGATGTTGCATCATGAAGAACCACGGCAGAAGGAAGCAGCAGTGAGCTTCTCTAGAGTCGGGTGGTAGCTGAGCACTTAGGCTGGGGATTCAAATGTCACTGAAATTAGAAATAACTCGCTTCACACAGTGCTCTCTGCAGGACACCCTTGACATATGCATTCCTCAGGATGCAGATCAGGGGGTTCACCTTGAGGTTAAAAGGGATCAAACAAGAAAAGGACCCACTGCTGCTCCTTTGGATGCTGCGAGTTTTTGTGGAGCCAAGCACATGATGATGGTGCTACCAAAACAGATCCTGCCCATGCAAAGGTGGGAGAAGCAGGTGCAGAAGACCTTCCTGCGGCCCTCCCCACACTGGATCCTCAGGATGGTGAAGGGGATGCACATGGAGGACACCAGCACCAAGAACAGGGGCCCCACAAAGATAAACGTTCAGGAGAAGCTGACCACTTGGCTCATAGATGCTAGTCAATGAGATGTCTTCAGTCTACATGGATGGCCCCAGTGACCCATAATCCAGAGCCCTGGTCAGGAGAACCTCTCATTAGCCCCTGTGGTTCTGACTCCAGGTTCACCTCTCAACCATTAGGTGATAAATTCTCCTCCAGGGTAGATACTTCTATAGCAAAGACCAGCACGCTTCCTTGCTCATTTTGCAGCTGCATTTCCAATTTTAAGTATATGAACATTTAGGTATTTTGGCTCATGCATAATTCCATGGTGCTTTGGAGAACAAGATGCAGTCCCTGAAGAAAATTTCCAAAATGGATCTAAACCATGAAAACTAGACCCACAACCAAGTTAAACTCATTGAAGCAAGACTTGGGAATAGAAACGAATCCCTTCCCAACAGTAAGAAATGAGGTACCTATTTTTTTAAAACTACTAATGATAAACTGTCAAATCACCTAGACAAAAAAGAAATCTAAAGCATGGATGAGAAATTCCTCATACAGGACCTGAAGCACCCAAGCAGGTTGAGGGTGATGAGCTATGAGAAGATTTTACCATGAAAACGTGCTTCAGGAGAAAAGACAGGAGCAATAAAAAGGGGCACATTCAACATAACATCCTATAAAAAGAAAATTTAAACTATTATTGACCACCTCAGCCTTCCTCCACCTCGCCCCACCAGCACCTAACATCTTGCTTTCTTGTCTGTACTCTCTCCATCCCCACCACAAAAACATAGCCTCTGAGCCACAGGAATCAAACAAACTCAGTGAGCACATGCTAGCCACCTGACCCTGTCCTTAATGCTATGCTCAGTGAGACACACAGGTAAGACACAGAGTTACTACTCATTTGGCTTCACATTTGGTTCAGTAAATATGTTGTCACACTCACTAGGAACTGTGAGTACACTGATAATAATTAAATGCATATTTTACACAATAACCAGTATGTTCACTGTCCTCAAATGGAACCTCATGCCATACTATACCCCACTATAATTTCCTTTGTCTAGGGAAATTACTCCATCTAATTCATAACAAAGAAATTTCTTCTTTTCTAAGTTTTATCTTTTCCAAGTAAATCTCTATCACATGGATAATTCTTCGCCAATAAAAATGCACCAAATCTTGAATACCTTTGAACGCTGATGTACAAAATATACATCTGGTTACAATCTCTAGTAAAAAGATGAAAACAAGGCCATGGTGCACAACTCCACTGCATTCTTTACTTATGGGAAAAGATGTTACCATTTCATTATTAGGTATGATATTTGCTGGGTTTTATTTTCTTTTTCTCCATAGAATCTCTTTAGAAATGCTTATTCTTTGTTATCAATAGCATGTAAAGAATTTCATCATGAATTTTCTCAAACACTTTATTACATCTACTGATATGTGTCTTTAATTTGTTAATGTGGCCAATTATTTTCACTGTTTGTTTTAACATTAAACAATTCCAGCATTCAGGGATTGAAAACTTTTCCAAAATGTAAAATTATTTTATTTTATGGATTTCTTCTACTAATATATTCTTTAGGAAAGTTGCATCTCTTTCATGAATAGGTTTAGACTAATTTTCAGTTTCATACTTTATCTCAGGTTTGGTACCAATGGCATAAACAATAAGAGTAATTACTTTCTCATTTTACAACAAATCTAAAGACAAAGAGTCCTGGGTTGGTTAAAGTAAAACATTCAAAAGGGCATTCAAGGTCTCGGTGTGATGACAACCAGCTCACACACTCAAAATACTCCCAACCATCCATCCCAGGAAACTCCTCCTACCCACAAACCTCCACAGGGCACCCTTGACCTCTGTGTTACTCTCTCTGTAAATCCGGGGATTCAGCATGGGGTTGAAAAGGCTGTACAACAATGACATCACCTTCCTTTCTTCCTGAAAGTGGTGGCATATGGGGGACAAATACAAGACAATGGCCCAGCCAAAGAAGAGCCCAACCACACAGAGGTGGGAGGAGCAGGTGGAAGACCTTCCTGGAGCCCTGCCCAGACTGGATCCTCAGGATGGTGAAGGGGATGCATGTGGAGGACACCAGCACCAAGCACAGGGGCCCCACTAAAACAAACATGGAGACCGCAAAGAGGACAAGTTCATTGAGCCTAGTGTCAGCACAGACCAATTTGAACACTGACAGGATTTGACAGAAGTGGTTGATTTTCTGAGGTCCATAAAAGGGCAGCCTCAGGATGACAGTAATGTACGCCAGAGACAGGAAGAAGCTAAACATCCAGGACACAGCAGTCAGCATTCTCCAGCTCATGATGACAGTGTACTGGAGGGGGTGGCCACCTACTGATAATGGGACATTGCCACCAAACACATAGACTCTGTGACAGCAAATGACAAATACAGAAAAGTCCGAAGGATTCATGAACCAAAGGCAATGGTTTTCTTCTGCATCACCAGATTTGCCAGCATTTTAGGAACAATGCTTGAGGCATACACCAAGTCAACGATGGTCAGGTTGAGAGGAAGAAGTACATGGGGGTGTGCAGTTGGGAGTGCAGGTACATGAGCCCCAGGATGACCCCACTGCCCAGCAGGGTGACACTGTAGAATAGCAGGAAGAACCCAAAGAGGAAAATTTCAAGTTCTGGGTCAACCTGGAAGCCCAACAGGATAACTTCTGTGATCCATGTCTGATTGCTTCCCATTTTCTTTCGACTGGTGGATACAAGGCTGCCCTTTGGACAGAAACTTCACAGCTGAGAAGTAGAAAAGGAAAAAAAATTGTGTGCTCATATAGACTTAGAATTTACACCAAAAGACTCAAATCAGTAAGTCATGGATTCAATCCCACCCACAGTCCTGGGATGCTCATCTGCAGATTTGGCTTTAGAGCTATTTAGAAACTTTAGATGTTATCCAATATTAAAATTGACAAATTTCACATAAAATCATGGTCTTTGGCTTCTATTAAATGAACAGAAGACTTGATACTCATTAAAGTGTACTGTAAGCAATAATTAGCTAAAGCCAATGAAGAGAGATATAGATCCCGTATCACTTACCACCACTTCTATGAATCAATGTTCTCTCCAAAAATGGAAGTTGAGTGACACTTAATTTTATCATGGCACTTACATGATTGGCTGTGTTCTTCAGGTTTAAGAAAAGATTGATGCTCAAAGTGAGTTGTTTAGTTCTCTACTTGAAACCCATGAACATGACAGATCACAATATAAAATGCAAACCCCCAACTACACAGCCAGAGTTTAAAAAGGGACAATTCTTTCATACACCAAGAATGAATCAGACACATGGCACACTCCTTCATGAAAGCAGAGGGTCACACCTGGAACTCAGCTCATGTGGAGTCCAGGAAAGTCTTGGGAGACGAAGCACTAACACAGTTCCTCGAACCCAAGCACCTGGGCTGGGGCTCACACAGACACAAGGTTACACTTTTGAAAGTGCACTTTAGAGACACAAATACTAGACTGAGAGACTAAACTTATATATTATAAAGTTTCAAAAGCAAAAGATAAAGAGAATGGTAAAGAAACATTAGTTGTAGACATTTAACCAAAAACATTACAAAATTGAAACCAAAGTCGTTAATTTGCAAAAAAAATCTTTCTGCTTAATGAATGCAATAATGAAAAATAAATGTATACTCAAAACTTTTTACAACTAAAGATGATATAAGTCTTTAAATAAAAATGTACTCTGAGGATGGAATAGCACAAATAAAAAATAAATTCTCAATGAATGGAATTTCTTAACAATGATCTCTTTGACTATCGTCTGTCTTCCATTCCCTACATTTCACTGTGTCCACACCTGCTAGAATGCCTATTCAAACAGTGGTGCAGGCAATGAACCTATCTTATGTCTCTCTTTAATTACCCTTTCAGATTGATTTCCCTTTTAGTGTCTTCACCCTGTGCTAGACATTTTCAAACTGTATTCTAATTGCACACTTATTTATGACTGACACCTGGCTGACATTTGTCTCATCTGCCTAGCTTACAAAACATTTTTAAATAACTTCATTTTTGCTTTCTAAGATTTTTAGGTAGATTCTTTCTATGTCTATTGCTTTGTTTGATCCCTTAGGAATCCCTTTAGTGTTTCATCAGTGTTAGGGTATTTCAGAGAAGCTGCAATTTAATTTGCCTCTTAAACAGTCTGGGTTCAACTGTTTTACACAATCTGTATTTTACAGAATTAAGAGGAAAATTAAAAGTTACCAAAAGTGAAATACAATTACATTTACAGGAACAACTATCCAGCGGAAGGTGACTTCTTGTCAATAGAAAAGGGTCTGAAGGCAATCAGCTACTACCTTCAGTGTTCCAAGAAGGAATAAGCTGCTGTTTTACAGTTTAATATTGTCAAGAATAATCCTCAGTGCATGACAACAAAGTGAGGCATTATCAAGTATGCAAATATGCAGATATAAGGACCTACAAGTCCTCAGTGAACAAATAAAGTGTATTCCTCAATACGAATCCCAATGAACACACAGGTAAGGCAAAACATGAAAATACAGAAACATAATTTGAAAACTGTCTTGCCAAACTTCATTTTTTTAATTTAATTGTTGTTCAAATACAGTTTTCTGCCTTTTATTCCACTCCCAGTCAAACCCCGCAGTGTTCCCTACCTCCCTCCCATTTTATACCTTGGCAAATTTTATACCTATTGACTTAAAATAATTACTGTGGTATTTTAAAAGGGTAAAATTAAACCTTTTGCATTTAAAGTAAACAGAGGACGAGACGTTTGATCTGTAAAGACTGCCAAGATTCTTGATGAGAACTGGAACCCCAAATGACTTTCAATTTTTTTAGCATAATTTCTCAACTGGGATGTTAACACTAATATACCTCATCTAAAATTGATATAGAAAATATGGTTTTCAAAATTACATGACCAGTGAAAGAAACTAAAAGCATGATTAAGCCAGAAGCAGGCAGAAAGCAAAAAAGGAGAAATAAAGAGACAGCTCAATTTTCCAACAGACAACACATAAGAGCTGGTATTAATAAATCTATTATATTGATTACCACAATAATGTAATAAAACACAGAGCCAATCACAAAAAGGGAAAAAGGCAAGGTACAAAATCTCTACAAGAAGGACCCCTGAAATACCTAAATTCCCCTTCTTTCATCCTCTCTCCCTCTCTCTGTTTCTCGCTTCCTCTTTCTCTCACACACACACATGCACACAACCAAAAGTTAAAGATGAAATTATGAAAAAACATGTCGAATCATTAAAAAACTAGTAGTAGCTTTATTGATATCACTTCAAAACATTTATAGCCATATGGGAGTTACTATACAATAATAAAAAAGGAAAATTCTACAAAAAAAAATCAGTATCTAGTCCCTATAAATTTTAATCACTTTGTCCCCTGAACCTTCAGAAACATTATATTTAATGGTGATATATTAAAAGCTTTTTCTCTGAGTTAGAAAATATACTTCACTAACACAATTTCAATTGAATGTTGACTCAACAACTAGCCAGGAAGAAAACAAAGAGAAGTAAAGTCTATAAAAATTAAAATGCAGACTACAAAATGTCACTATTCACAAAACACAGTTACCTACATGGAGAAAGCTTCCATGGGGAAATGCTAAAATTCATAAACAAATTTATAAAAACTATGAATTCAAAGTGAATGTGCAGAATTAAAGATGTATATATGACAAACGATTGGAAAATTTGTAAAGATTCAAAATCTCTGAAAACTGGTCTATACACTCAATGAAATTCAAGTCAGAATCCTACCAGTTGTTTATATCATATGGAAATTCATCTTTTTCTAAATATCACATAGGAAAATGAAAAAAGTCAAGGATTATCAAAAGACCTTGAGAGGAAAGAATAAAGGAAGAGGACTTAAACTACAGACTAGTAACATTTATCACAAAACCAACAAAATAAATCACTGGGGAACTGGGGCACAGATAAACCAATACAGCAATGCAGCAGCTGGGGTGACTCGGAAGTTCAGACACACAAAGGCAGTGCCAGTGATTTCTGTGCAGACTGCCCAGTCCATCGGCTGCCCATGGAGAACACTCTAACCTGGCCACCACACATGAGGCCCCAGATAAATTTCAGGGGGGCTTTCATTCTAAATATGAAGGATAAACACACCTTCCAGGATATAACCTAGGGGACACAGAGTAGCAGCATCTCTCAAACAGATCCAAACAGAATAGACTGTCTCATGACAACCTTGCACACACAGGCTGGCTCCTCTATCATCTGTTTCAATAGTTTTAAAAGTTAAGAACAACACATTTTCACTTCAGCATCATTAGTTTTTAACACCATTTCTCAAAGTGACTTCAAAAGTAAAAAAGTAAAAATGCATTTACATTTAGAATCTTGTATAGAACACATGTTTTCATGGATTACTATGCAAGGTACAAAAGTGAAGCAGCAAAGCTGTTTTCCTAGAAGAACAGTTTTACAGTACTTACACCAGCGAACGCTTCTCCTAAACTCTGATGAGTAGCAATGGCAGCCACAGAATTCCATTCTAGGATCTGACAATGGGTCTCCCTGGGATCAGGACAGCCATCCATAGACAGGAAGCCTGAAACACCAAACCAGGAAAAGCGAATCAGGTGCCTCTACCAGCTTCACTGACACATGAAAAATACAATGGGAGTTTTATCAAATTCCTATAAAATATTCTTGTTGCCACGTGTTAGCACCTCTGTACAGGGAAGGAAATAAAAGAAGGCTCTTTCTAGGAGGTGGTAGAAGCAGATGGTTCTCACATAGGAAGACACGAAGGAGAAATTGTGTAACAGCTCCAGCTTCACCTTCCACTTAAAAGGAGGCAACAGTATTAGATGGCTTTTATGCCCCTCTCAGGTGGCTACCATGACACAGGGACAGGTAGTGGGGCCAGGCCCTCCCCATAAATGTGATCAGGGAGGGGTTTTAACTAAGAGGAGTGGGAAACCTAGGCTTTGACAGCTGGGGTGTCAGATGTTACTCTGAGCACCACCCCCCAGCATAGTGCAAGGAAAGGGTCTTCAGAAAGCTGTCTTTCTCTTCCTTCTAACCTTGAGGACTTTGGCCAACCTTTAGTCCTGCTCTTCTGTTAGTCATTAACCAGCTTATATATAATGATATACGTGGAGGAGGGTACAGTTTACAGTATTTTTCCTTGTAGTGGGTTTCGATGCACAGGAAAAGGAGAGGTTGGAGCTAAAGCACCTACTGTCTGAGGTGTGTTTCCTGGGTGATGAGATATAGATGTTCTTTCTCTCCTGACCATGAGGACAGGACACAGGGGAGCTCAGGAGGCTTCTACATGAGAGGGCTTCACACTCTGACCTCCTAAAGCCCACCCATTCCCCAGACACATACCTCTAGAGCACAGAGAACAAATTACAAAGCATCTTCCCACCATTCCATGTCTTCCCTACTGAGCAGAACAAACCTGCCCTTCTGTTCTCAACTCCAGCTTTGTTATCTGAGGGTGTGAGTGCGTGTGAGTGTGGGAGTGACTGTGTCTGTGGAACTAGTAGAGAAGTGAGAACTCAGGAGAAATGTCAAGGTGATCCTACCCAGCATATTCCTGGCATGAAAATGTAACAGGTAGACAAGTCAGATGTTACAGGAGGTGTCACAACACAATCCCACAGTCCCCGAGTATCTGGATTCTGAGCAGCTGATCTGATGTGGAGCCCACCTCTGCACCTGCAAGGAGAATGGTTTAAGCTTCATGATGTGGTGTGTGTGGCCCCTATAAAACTTGTTAAGGTGAGCACCTGGAAGAACCAGTTCCTGCCAAGGGAGTGAACCATCTTTGTCTGCTGAAAAGTGCTATTTTTATTTGGAAACTCATAGACATTAAAGCCCATTTCCTTATGTTTAGGGCTCTTTAAGAGACTTCAAGGACATGGAGTTTGCTATCATAAAGTTGGATTCAGTGGACACTGCTGTTCACATTGACCTGCAATAGGAAACACTGACCTCAAACACTGCAGTTTGGGAAGAGGCCTGGTGTGAGATATTCACTGATGTCTAGGAGCACACAAAATACATTAAGTCACTGGGAGTAATGAGGTCCCACAGAAAGTGCTTGTTCAGGGGAGATATACAAAACCTCAATAATCTTTATAGGAATATAACATAATAGGAAAAGCATGAGTCCAGATATAACACAGGCAATCAAATGAACAAATAAAGACTTCAACATAAAAATATTAAACATAAAAATCACATGACCATATCAACAGATGCTGAAAAAGCATTTGTTAAAGTACAGTACCCATTTATGATACCAACACCCAGCAAAGTGGGAATAGAAGGAGAATACCTCAATGTAATAAAAGCTACATATGAGAAATGTACAGCCAATACCATACTCAATAAACAAATCTATAAGTTTTCTTCCTAAGGACCAAGAACAAGACAAAGGTGTCCACTTCTACCACCTTTATTCAACAGAGTATGGATACTTCAAGACACAGTAATCAAACAAGAAAAAGAAATAAAAGGCATCCAAATTAGAAAGGAGGAAGGAAAACTGTCATTGTCTGCAGATGACATGATAGTGTACATAGAAAACCCTATAGTCTCCACCAAAAAACTGCTCGATCTAGTAAGTCAATTTGAAAAATAGTGCGATGCAAAGTCGATATTCAGGTTGAAAGCATTTCTGTACACCAGCAATGAAATATCAGAAACAGAAACTAGGGGACAAAATCCTCTTTACCATAGCAACAAGAAAAACAAAGTACCTAGGAATAAGCTGAACCAAGGAGGTAAAGGACCTATACTCAGAAAACTACACTGAAGAAAAGTATAGTTTCTTCAGTGTAAAACTCTGAAGAAAGAAATTAAGGAAGATACAAATAAATGGAAGCATATATGGTATTGATGGATTAGGAGAATTTACCCCATTAAAATGTCCATACTACCTAAAGCAAGACATACATTCAATGCAATCTCTATCAACATACTAATGACATATTTCACAGATTTAAAACAAATATTTCAAAAATTTATATGGAACAAAAAAACAACCCCAAACAGTCTCAGCAATCTTGAGAAAGAAGAGCAAAGTAGGAGAATCATAATGCCTCCTATCACACTATATTACAAGGCCACTGTAATCAAAAGAGTCTGGATAAGAACAGATACATACTTCAATGAAACAGAAGAGAAACCCAACAAATAAATCCATGTCTCTATGTCAACAATATTTGACAAAGGGGGCAGGAGCATAAAGTGAGTAAAAATAGCCACTTTAACAAATAGTGTCAGGAGAACTAGAATGTTACATGCAAAAATAAAAATAAAACTAGACCATGAAGTTAAACAATACACCAAAATTAACTCAAAATGGACAAAAGATTTAAACATGAGCTGTGACATCATAAACTTTCTAGAAGAAAACAAAGGCAGTAAAATTTTACATATCCATGCAGCAATATTTTTACTGATATATCTTTCTAACCAAAGAAAATAAAGAAAAGAATAAACACATGTGACTACATCAAATTAAAAAGCTTTTGTGTGGCTAAAGAAAACATCATAAAAATGAATTGGGAACCTATCATATGGAAAAACGTATTTGTCAATGATACCTGAGACAAGGGTTTGATCTCCAAAATACATAAAAAAAACGCACAGTACTCACCACCAGGAAGACAAACAATCCAACAAAAAAAGGGGAAAGGACCTGAACAGACACTTCTCCAAGGAGAACAAACAGAGGGTCTACAGGCATATGAAAGGATGCCCAACATCAGTAGTCATCAGAGAGATGCAAATTAAAACCACTAGGAGATACCACTTCACACCATTCAGAATGGCCATCATTAACAAATCAAGAAATAGAAAGTGCTGGCAAATATGTGGTGAAAAGGGAACCCTAGTGCACTGTTGATGAGAATACAAACTTGTGCAGCTCCTGTGGAAAACCGTATGCAATTTCTTAAAAAATTTAAAAGTGGAACTGTCTTTGGATCTAGTCATTCCATGCTGGGATTACACCCTAAGAAACATGAAACACCAGTTCAAAAGAACTTATGCTCCCCTATGTTCATAGCAGTGTTATTTGCAATAGCGAAGTGCTGGAAACAACTACTGCCCATCAGTAATGAGTGGATAAAAAAACGGTGTGCCATTTACACAACAGAATTCTCTTTAGAAGAAAGAAAGAGCAATCTCCTACCTTTCATGACAACATGGATGGAACTGAAGAGTATTATGCTAAGTGAAATAAGCCAGGCAGTGAAAGGCAGATACCATGTGATCTCACCAACAAAGGGAACCTAATGAACAAAACAAACACATGAGCAAATAAAACCACAGGCATGGAAACAAGAAACAGAATAACAGTGACAAGAGTGGAAGTGGGAGGGCATAAGGAGGGAAGGAGGAAAAAGATCAAGGAACAAATATAAATAATCATGGACATGGACACCAGCATGGGACTGACTGTGGGAGCAATGGGTGTAAACTGAGACAAATGAAACAGAACACCAGTTAAAAAAAACATCAAATAACAATAATTTATGTTAAAAAAGAAACAAAGTTCTAAAAAATGAAAAACAAAATATTTCAATGAAGTATTACAATCTGCAAGAAAACAATTATACATTCTGAAATGGCAATATATAATGACTTCAATGAAGAAAACATCAAATACGACACATGGCTATGCCCAACAGACAGCAGGACCAATGAATTCAAATGAAAATTATTTTTTTTAAATTTTTTTTATTTGGTTACTTTTCAAGTACATTTTTTTTTCCTCTCCCCCCCCCCCGCCCGGTCTCCCCCCTCCCTCCCGTTACCCCCCCCAGTCCTCATCTCTGTGTCATTCATACTTGTTCCTCAAACTCCCTCCCCCTTTTTCCCCTTAAGTTCCCTTCCCTCTCCCCTCTGGTCGCTGCCCACTTGTTCTCTATTTCAGCGTCTTTGTTTTTATTCTGTTTGCTTGTTTGTTTTATTCTTTAGCTTCCTGTCAAAGGTGAGATCATATGGTATTTGTCCTTCAATGCCTGGCCTATTTCACTCAGCATAATGCTTTCCAGTTCCATCCATGTTGTTGCAAAAGGTAGTAGCTCCTTCTTTCTCTCTGCTGCATAAAATTCCATGGTGTATATGTACCACAATATAAAAACTGGGTATAAAAAAGAAAACTGGAGTCAGAAAGACATCTTTGAAAATGCTAAAAAGTGTTCTAACATATACTCAAAAAGAAAGAAAAAGTAAATGGGGAAAAAGATGATATTGAAGATGTTATTTCTGAGAATTTCCCAGCTGTGATGAAGGATATGCTCCCATGAGCACAGAAATCTCAGCAAATCGCAAGAAGACATTTACATACAACACCACCATCCTGCAATAATATAGTGACATTTATGAAAACTAATGATAAAGTAAATATTCTCAAAACTCAGAAAAAAATATTTATTTATTATCCATTACCAACAGAAATTGTTGCTTTAGCTAGAAAAAGGTAACACAATTTTGAGTCTTTTGCTTGCGGCCCTGCTGGCAATGAAATGAAGACTTGTATTTGGTTGGTTTGCTTGGTTTATTTTGACTTCTGCTTCTGTTTGAAAACATATTCATTTGATCTTTATTTTGGAAGCATATTTTCCTGTATGTAAACTTTTGGATTGACAGTTGTTTTTTGAACCCTGCTCAGAAACTAATCATTGACTTCTGACCTTCATAGTTCCCATAGAGAAGTCAGAAATTATTATTATTGCTGCATACCTCATGGCGCTACAGGGAGGACCCAGTTCCATGGAGACACCTGTACTGTAATTTCCAGCCTTGCATAAGAGAAGCCTGGTCTCATAGGCCATTGCCATCATTTCATCCTGGGACCTTAGGGACTGAAAGTGACTTTAAGCCAGTGCTGGCTTCAGATCTCCCCATTCAATTGCTGATTCTGCCTGATTCTTGTACTTTGAACATTTTACTCACTCTCTTTCAAGCCCAGTTATATATTTAAGAGTTATGGTTTTTAAAATATTCTATCCAGTAGTTTTAGGTGCTTTCTCCTAACAAAGTTTTTAGGATGGCCATTCTGCTGTATTGCCACTGTTTCCATTCTAGAAATCCCAGAAGCAACCTACCTGGGGAGGGAGTCAAATACCTGCTATTTCCCTTCACAAATGAGTACTTGATGCAAACAGAGCTGCATTACATGGATGCAAGCTCATGTCTCTGTACCTGCCCACCTGTTATTCCTGTGATGCATGTTTCTTACCCTTGTCCCTACCTCCTGTCCCAGTTTCCTGTATGTGTTATTTCATGAAATGCTTATCACTTCCCTTTTCCAAGTGTCTTGTGCTCTTTTTTAATGTGTATCTTGATTCCTGTTTTCTTGGATTCTCCATTATTCCAGTCTATAGTCTTTTCTTGTCTGTACATGCTCAGATTTATAAACCTCTACTTATTTCAGAGATTTTCACTTTTAAAACTATAATGTTCAAAATTTGTATATTTATTATAGAGACAATACATTATATATATATTTGTTATAGAGAGAGTTCATCATAGTTGGATTTGAAAATTCAGACAAGCACATAGTAGAAAAACCTTTTCCTTAACATCACTGTGAGTTTCCTCTCCATAACTGCATATTATACATATGCCATTAGTAATCTTTCTTTTTCATTTAATACAAATTATAAATATACTGCAAGCCAATGAATACACAACAAACCTGATGTTGAAGAAGATACTATTTAACATGCATGTTCCATGTAAATATGTATTTTACCTGTCTCCTAATATTGGAAATCTTGGATGTTTTCAATCTTTAGCTACTACAAGCAAACACTACAGGGAGGAATCTTTGCTCACATAATTATTTCCTTAGATATATTCTTTCAATGGGAATTACTGGATCAAAAATTACTTGCAGTGTTCATCTCTGCTATTATGTACCAAATTGTCATGGGCAAGATAAACACTGTGTGGTGTTACTTATTTTCTCAAAGCTTTGCCATAAAATAGAAACTAGACTCAGAGAAGAAACATAGAGTTTTCAGAGGAGAGAGGGTTAGGGGGCTGGTTGAAAAAGTTGAAGGGATTAAGCAAAAATAAATAAATAGACCAAAGCCATGGACACAGACAACAGCATGATGATTACCAGAGGGAGAGGGGTGTGGGGAGAGGTAGAAGAGGGTGAAGGGGGAATCAGTGGTAATGGAATGAGGCTTGAATTGGCGTGATGAACACACACCACAATATACAGATGATGTATTATACAATTGTGCTCCTGACATATATACAATTTTATTTGTTTTTAAGATTTTATTTCTTTATTTTTAGACAGAGGGGAAGGGTGGGAGAGAAACATTAATGTGTAGTTGCCTCTTGCATACTCCCTCCTGGGGACCTAGCCAGCAATTCAGGCATGTGCCCTGACTGGGAATCCAACTGGTGACCCCTTGGTTGTCAGGAAGGCATTCAATCCACTTATCCACATCAGCTAGGGCTGAAACCTATATAATTTTATCAATCAATCTCATCCCAATAAACTAAATGAAAAAATATTTTTAAATAATAAAATTTTAAAAAATATAATAAAGATTAAATTTTAAAATAAAAAAATAATAAAATAAAATAAAATTTTAAAAGTTATCAACTTTAATCACAGATAATTGTATCTTATTTTTATTCTAATGTTTACTATTATAATCATCCTGATAATTTGGGGAATTATATTTTAACTGTTCTGAGAATGCTTAAAAAGATACTTAAATTTTGTGTTCTGATCAAGCTTGGTCTTTCTCTTTAAACTCTTAAAACACTTTGGGAAAGAAACTAAGTTCTTGAACTACTTCATTCACCAGAGACATCTAGTTAGAATCTGGAGGCTTAAAATACTGACAGGTGACTGGACTGGCAGTCTTCTTTCTCAGAAAGGCCTCTCTTCCAGTTCCCCACTGTGAATGCATCACCAGGTGGTTTTACAGAGCTGATCTGATGCTGGAGCTGGCACTGACTTTCTCTGGGTTTTAAGGCAAACCTACTCATGTACATGGACCAATGTGCATGGTGCATCAGTAAGTGAATGAGCAAACCTGCATAACTACAAGTACTGTGGGCCCCAAATCACCATACTCACACCTTTGAATGATCTCCTCCTCATGACTAAAGAACTGTTTTGCAACTGATTTGGAAAATGAACATGAATTCTTCTAAAAAGTTCTAAAGTTGATAAATTAACAAAGTTTATATTGAGTCATTTCAATGTCATATCTAAATACTTGAGTACGTTCTATTTAAAAAAGATGACCAGCTTACAGCAGATTCCTTCAATCACTCTATGTCTTCTTCTCACAGCTAACATGGATTTTTTGAGTCCAACCCTCCATAAAGGTCATAAGATTCAGGCTTTCTCTAAGGAAAGATCTCTACATTCATCATGTTTCATGAATGCATCAAGACCTATTTCTCTGGGACTGAACCCTTAGGGCAGACGCCTTCCCCTCACTTCCTCAGGCCTCTTAGTCTCTGAGACGTCTCTGGGGCCCCCAGTTGATTACTGCACTTTAGCCTCCTCACTCATGTCACTTCACATGCCCCTTGCTTCCTGACACAAGGTTTCCTTTCTCCCCTGGGGAAAATATCTCTGGATTACTTGGTGGCCATAGTATACATACAATTGTCCTGTGGGACAACTGACACCCCGTGGAGTGAGACACACTATTTACCAATGAAAGGTAAAAGTAAGCTATTAAGTTCTTCACATTTATTTTGAGAGGGGAACAGAGGGAGAAAGAGCAGGAGAGAAACAGTGACATGAAGGAGAAACATTAATTACCATAGTTACCTCTTGTACACACACCAACCAGGGACAGAACCTACACCCCAGGCACCTAATCTGACTGGGATTTGAACCATTGACTTTTCCCTTTGGGGATGACTCAGAACTGCGCCACACCAGCCAGGGCTTAAGTTCTTCACTTTATTTACTCTTCCTGGTAGTACCTACCTAAAGGTGCATGATGCTTAAGTCCTCTCATAAGGGAATCCAGTGACACAGAACAGTTCGCTGTTTCTAACAGCACACAGTGGGCAGCCTCAGTAAGTCACCCTTCAACTTGCTTTCCCTACTTTTTGTCACTCCCCCTTTTCCTCATTTATAATAAATGTTGGTACATGAGCTTTTATAAAGGCTTTTATTTTGAGAGAACCCAGACTGGGATGTAATGGCACTGTCTGCAACATAAAAGGGCAAAAATTCTGTTTCTGTGGTCCCAATGAAGTACAAAGGAAAAGGAAGACAGGTAAGAAAGGTAGGTGGTCAGATGCATGTACATGCTGTCTTTCCCACTGTAGTCTGAAAGGACAGAGATGGGTTTGTTAGGTCTGACAAGAATGAACCTGAAAAGCTTACAAGTATTTCTCTGCATCTCCCATTAGTGCCTCTGGGTGGAGACCAATGTGCAGGTCAAGTGCAGAAAACATCAAAGCCCAGGGAGTGGAGAGAAAAGTGCTGCAGAACTAAGTTGTCTAGATAGACACACCTGAGGCAGCTCTCCTGGCTTCTTGCTGCCTCCATAGTTTCTGAAAGAACTTGAGATGATTCTGCACATCCCCAGTGGTGGTGGTGAGTGCAAATGTTGGAGAAGTACGTCGAGCACTTACACAAGGAATCACCATGGTGCCAGGGAAACAGCCTGGAATCTGAGAACATCAGTCGTCCAATGAGGCCTGAGATCAAAAGGAAAGGCTGGGCCGAATTTTCCAAAGGTTCACAGCACCAAAGGAGATGTAATTAAGGTGGTGATACCACACCAAGGATGTCTAACTGACGCTGACTCAATACACAAGAAAACAACTTCCCACAGCCTGTGCTCCAGGTTCAGAGACAAGACAGGTCCTGGGACACTTCCCAAGACGCCAGATCTCAGCAGATCACAGCTGCCCTCACCAAGGAACTCAAGTCCACAGAGAGGCTGACACATGGACCCAGGTGACATGCCGTGGGAAAGAGGCTCTATAAAACAGGCAAGCAAGACTGAGATTGTTTCAACAGAAATGGCTCCAAATTCACATAGTCCTGACACACATACAGAGCTTCATTTTCCCCACTCCCAAAACTTCAAGGCTGCTAATTAAGAATATAAAGTAATGTTAATAGAAAAATAAGTTTCTGAATGTGGTTCAACTATTTAGAACAAAAGATACATAGATTTGTGAGCCGGTAACATATTTATGTATATGATACATTACAGTAATGCCAAGCTTTCTTATTAGACTCTAGACCCACCTATATGTGGGTAGAAATTTCATACACAGATGACCACTGAATAATGAAGGGGTTAGGAGAACCCACCTATATGCAAGGGCTAGGGGAATTGATCCCCATGCATTCAAAGATATGTGACTTCCTAAAATCTTAATTACTAATACCCTATTGTTGACCCAAATGCTCACCCATAACATAGTCAAATAATACCCACAAGGATAAATAAACCAACAAACAAACCTGGAATTATCTTCTGGAGGGCTGGCCCATGGTAGCACAGGCTCCCCCCACTAGGTGAGAGTTTTAGGAACTCATCTGTATCAGGGTACCAGCTGGCATGGTTGTGAGAGATTGCATTCAGCTGCTCTGAATTGTTTTCGGAGACTATTTCCACACATCTGCCCATTGCACAATGAGTGACTTACAAGTGGACCTGCCCACACCACACTGACTGTTCAGCTGTTTTTTGAGCCACCCTCCATATTCACCCAAACTTGCCCCAAGTGAGCTTTTATTTCCTTCCCTAGATAAAAAAGTCCTCTGAGGGAAACATTTTCCTTCTCTGGAAGACATGAAAACAAAGAGGCAGAGAAGCACTAAAAGGAATCAAAATCAATGAGTTACAAATTTTGAGGAGGAAAAAAATGTCTCCATAAGCGTACTGTATCATATAGAGAGTACTTTGAAGGTTATAATGTTAAAACAATCAGGATAAATACACAATATTTTACAAATAAATTTCAGATTTTGGGGGTCCCTTTCATATTTCTTATATGTACTATACACTGTACTCTTACAATAACATAAGCAATAGACAAATGTTAAGAAAATCATGAGGAAGACAAAATACATTTATAGTAATTATGAAAAAAATCTGCATAAAAGTGACCTTATTCAGTTCCAGCCTGTTTTGTTTAAGGATTAGCTGTATTTAGGTCATCACTGTCTCACCAATGTCCAGCTGAGTGTGAGGAACAGTGTAAATGCTGAGTAAAAGGTAATAATCATGATACCAACAGCCTATCGGATGGTCAAGCCAAAGCAGATCCAAGTCCAGGACACTCATGACCCAGAAATTCCCTGAGTATGTCTTCAACAGAAATGATCACATATGGTCACCATAGCATGTACATAATTACATCCATGGATGAACTATGTGTTACAGCCAGAACTGGAGACACCAGACATGTACCACCAGAAGTATCATCCATAAATTGTGATAGATTTATAGATTGTACTGCTATAAAACAATTAAGTAAATGAAATAGTATACCTGTAGTAAACTAACGAATCTCACAAACACTACTGAATCAAAAAAGAAAAGTAAGAAAGAATATACATTTTGGGTATAGACACATACAGATATAAATTTTTGCAATTCTGAATTGTATTGATCCATGTAGTTTTAAATATTATTTCTTTAGAGAACAAAGATTGCTAGGAAAGACTCTATGAGTCATTTACTTCCTACATTAATTGAAATCTTGGCATTTTGCATCACACAAGGGGTACACATTGTATTATCCCTGCTTTTTCTAGTATAAGAGCAAATTTCACTCCGTATTGTTTTATTTTTAAGTCATATTCCATGTTTTTTAAAAATGATAAATGTATCTAGACCATGATGTTATAATTACAATTTATCGATCTCTTGTTAAAATACATTGATTCTGCTAAACATTTTGTGCATAGTATTTCCTCTGAACAAACCTGTGAATTTCCTTAATGAACTTATTTTACACATAATAAATGTAAATTTCAAACAATTATAGCATAATGTTTAAGTTTCTCATCTAGCAACTAGCAGACCTTGGTAAAATTCTCAGCTTTACCTAAATTTAAAATCATTGATTTTAACCTTTTTTGTTGTGGCTGTAATGTCTATGTGTATAGCAGAACTCCTGAAAAAATCGATGCTTTTTATGAAAAAAAATTCATATTTTTCTCTTTAAAAACTCTTCACACACACACAAACACTATTTTAAAAGTAAGTATTTCCCTTTGGTGCATTTTCAGTATTCAGCTTTACTTTAGTGTATAATTTGAGGACAGTTTTGAAAAAGTCTCTTTATACATGCTTTCCCACCACCTCTTAAACTGTGTTCTATCACTTCATAAATGTACTAGAGTTCCATGTTTGACTAAAGTAGTTATTTAAATCACCTCATACATTCACTTTAAAGAGCAAATTATTACTGATAATTTATAGTCTTGTATCATTGGTCAAACAGTCATCACAGCAATTACACAGTCTGCTCTTATTTTGAGAATTTATAAGTTTTGGTCATTTCCCATAGCAGAAAACGGACCAAACCAATGAGAGAAAATGGTAATTCTGCCAAGGACTCTCAGCTACATCCATTCTGCCTTCTTCCTCTTGTCCTCACCATCCCAGATCTCCACCTACACTGCAAAGGCAGAGAAACACAGCAGCACAGAAAGTTCCAATGTGTCTGTGTGTTTCAGCCTGGCATCCTTCAGGGTTCTCTTCTTGTTGTCACTTCCATCAGAGTTACACCTTAATCCTCTTTCCCTTGAAGTCCTGGCTCCTGCTCTTCCTAATTTAAGTTCTTGATGCCTCAGAAAACATCACTGTCATAGACATATGGAGGAAAACATCCAAATATTTTAAATGTACACCCATTTTTTGATGATGACAGATGCTAAATTTAAAATATTTAAACAATTACTATGAATCAACTTCAACTCCTTTATTTTAAATATTCTGCCCATTCCATATTTTCTTTAATAAAATTTTGTCTACAAATCCGGATTATGCAATATATAAATTTATTTCATCTTATTCAGAATATTCCTGATGACCATATTACAAGTACACAAACCACACAGAGAGCTAGAAAGAGGGACTTATTTTCTTCTGCAGCATCCTCACAGGATGGAGCAGAATGGGCTTTCTCAGAAGGTAGTAACAGGAGAAGTTCAAGAAGATAGAAAGGGTGCTCTAGGCCTAGAGCACATCTCTGTATCCTGTGCACATATCAGGTGAGGTGACTCATCTGATCTCTTTACACTCAGTTATTCTTTTATCAGAGGTTCTCACCAAAGTCTCTCCTTTTCAGCCTCCTTCTCAGAGCAGCACTGACTTCTCTGTTCCTCAGACTGTAGATCAGGGGATTCAGCATGGGATTGAAAAGGCTGTGAAACAGGAGGAGGTATTTGTTCCGCTCCTGGGGGTCCCCACGTTGGGGTCCAACATACATGATCATGGCTGTGCCATAAAAGAGTCCCACCACGCACAGGTGGGAAGAACAGGTGGAGAAAGCTTTCTGGCGTCCCTCTGCTGACTGGATCTTCAGAACAGCATGTAGAATGTGACCGTAGGAGACCACAATTGCAGATAATGGTCCCACTAGCACCAAAATTCCCACAACCACAACCACAACCTTGTTAACTTGTGTATCTGCACAGGCCAGTTTAAGAATGGCTAGAATTTCACAGAAAAAGTGGTTCACTTTCTGGGGCCCACAGAAGGGCAACAGTAATAGCAACACCATTTGTACTACAGCCAGGAGGATTCCTACTGTCCAGCAAGTAACCACCAGGGTGACGCAGACTCTCCAGCTCATAATGGTAGAATACTGAAGGGGCAGGCAGATGGCCACATACCTGTCATAGGACATCACCACCAGGAGAAAACATTCAGTGTGAGCAAAAATCCAGAAGAGAAAGGTCTGTGTCAGGCAGCCAGCAAAGGAGATGGGCTGGGCTGGCCTCTGGAGGTTGACCAGCATCTGGGGCACCGTGTTGCAGGCATAGGCTATGTCCACAGTGGCCAGGTGGGAGAGGAAGAAGTACATGGGGGTGTGCAGTCGGGAGTCCAGTGTGATGAGCCCCAGGATGACCATGTTGCCCAGCAGAGTAAAGGCATAGAACACAGTGAAGAGCCAAAACAGGAGCATCCGCATCCTTGGGCTGAGGGGGAATCCCATGAGGAGGAACTCTGTGACAGAAGTCTGGTTGCCCCCCATTTTCCTGGGAAAGAGACAAGGGAGCTAGCTCACCAGGTCTGAATGCCTAAGGGACATGTTTAACATGCTACACGTGTGTGGCATTGTTTCTCCTCTCAGAAAACATCATCAGTGACACTTCTGTCCTGTTTGTCAGTTCCTAAGTGAATCCTATGCACTGCAAATTGCACAGAAAAAACTTTTTTTATCCTGATCAATTAAATTCTAGAGTTGTATTATTATGTTCAGTAAATCTTAATTTCCAAACTTCCAACACAGTTCAAAACACATTAACACACCTACTGCCTCACTAACAGTGGACACTTTCCTCAGTAAGCAGGACTCCTTCAGTGGTTTACCTGGGAGGAGTCCCGACCCCCAGTGCAGACACAGACACCATGGAGATGGGACTGTGGGCCTGCGTCTGTACCCACACACAAGGGTGGGAAGGAAAACCAGGAGGGTGTGGGAGATCCTCCTATCAGGGATATCCCAGATTTGTGCCTTCATTTGATGACTTACTGGTCAGCCACGTATTTTTACTGGCAGCATCATCTTGAATTAAGTTGAGAGCATGGCAGGCAGACTGCCACCACTCTTTGGCTAGGTTTAAGGGAGAGAATTTTGTCTTTGACTTTTGTACCTATAGACCTTTGTTCTGATCTAGCTCATTCATGGTCTGATATTACCAATCATACATTTATCCCTACATAAATATTTATATTCCTTTCCTGTATGTGTGGATAAATGTATGTTATGTATATAGTAACACGCATGCATACATGGACACATGTGCACTTGAATCCTTATTGCCATATGTCTGTATCATGTGACTATCATGTGCATATAGGTACATATTATTTGAATATAATCCTTATTATATCCTTATCTCTATATATTTATATTCTATGTCTATGTTTGTAGAGAATTTATACACACACATACACACATATGCACTTGATTCTTTATTATGTGCAATACTAGTTGCTACTTTTTGTATTATTTTCTACCCTACTTCACTAGTAAAATGCTGGTTAAATGGTTTCCTGATGGATCTTGGCCTGGGACTTCAAACTACTGATCAATATCCAAGGAAAGAGCTAAAGTTCTAACTATATACTCATACCATTACAACCTTTCACATATTTGATAGCTGAACCCTAACATGAAAACATTATTCATCACAAATCTTTACTTTCCGTGGTTTATTAATCTTTAGAAGAAGTATTTCTCCCAGGGTGGCAATTCCAAGGTTTCACTTGTAACTATTAAACCACTGCTTCTGTTTCCTTGTCTGTCTGACTCCATATCCTTCTTCAGTCCAGCATCCATCTGAATTTCACTAAAATAAGAATTTCACAAAAACTCATGATTTTGGTTCCATATCAATTTTCCATTCGAATTTCCTCATAAGTTAGTATTTGCAAGGTGTTAGAAGCAAAAGTGTGAAGGTTTCACCATGCTTCAAAGGAAGAATCAGAATTCAAAGCAGAAACACTGGCAGATGATTTTATCTTAGTCCAAGAAATAACGTTATAACAGATAGAATCGCCATCCTGAAGAAAGCTGGTTGGTTTAGTAGGACCAAGCTTTATGTCAGTGTGTGCTTTAACTCAGGATTTGAATTCCCATGTTATGGGAGAAGGCCAGCAAGAAAAATGCTGAGGTCTCTTCCAACTGTAGGATTCACTGGCTGTGAATGTATAGAAAACTGTTAGCCATTTTCATTTCAGTCTGTTGCCACATTTGGGGAGAAAGAACACAGCAATGCTATTTCTAAAATATCCTATGATGAAGGACACAATAATTTAAAGCAGAAGGAAAACTCACTGTCATCTCATCTTCCTCCTCTCTGCTGAAGTAGCTAAAACAAAAAACAAAGACCCACAGACATTTACTGAACACATTCCATGTTCCTCCACACGTCTTGGCTGAGGGCAGAGAAGACAACTCCTACCTGCTGGTATACAGAACCTTCTTGGAGTGACAGGTCTGTTAAAAGGAGTCAAAAGATGATCATTCTCATATTCAAATAACTCACCAAGTGAAAGTTCACTTCCAAAAATACAACTTTCAAGACACTCTCCTGTAACAAACTCCTTTCGTGATCCATTATGTCATAAAAACATGAATGAGTTTCATGGGACAATGGAAATACTTTTAAGAAACTCCCTCAAACAGCTAATGTGTCTTGTAATTTAAACAAGGAATTTTATACTCAATGTATCAATGTAAATGATTCTAAATTATCTGGTGACTGAAATTATCCCATTAGCTAAGTCTATAAACAGCAGCACCTGGCACTGACAGACAATAACTATTCCTATCTGCACTGAGATTTTTCATCACAGCCTGTATGAATTTGAATAGTGAACTAAGACTGGACAACATATGAAACTTACCACAGACTTAGAGCTACACACAAAAAGACCAACTGAATGTGAGTCGGGTTAAGCAAAAACACACTAATATAGAGAAAAGTATCTGTGAGTTAGTGTTGAAATTGCTGTCTCATAAAGACCTCGTAGGAGAAGAGGTGCCGAACAAGAAGAGATGATTGATTCTCTGCTCCACTCCACCACCTCTCAATATACTTCTGAGTGTTTGGTGTAGGGAGGGACAGAGACCCACCAGGGACACTGCCATCAGCTCCCTTCCAGGGGAAAGGGGCTCTCCAGGGACTTATCTCTGGTGTTCTCCACAGGGACACCTGTGACAAGACACTGGCTATGATGGTTTTTTCACTCACTGTGGGGTCCATGTTCATCCATTTAGAAGCTCTAGAATGCTTTCTGGGACTCCTTCACACACTACAATGACCACACCACACCTTGCATTCATTATGGCTCAAGAACTCAATTTCCCCATCTACTAACCCTCCAGATAGAGTACGTGGTACACAGGGCAGCTGGGGCCCATAGGTTTTTCCCATCCTCTAGCCTAGGCTGAGTTTTATCTCACACCAGACCAGAACATGTATCCTCTGTATTTTTTCATCAAGTCACCACAAGGAACACAATTCATAAAGTAAGACCAGAAACCAGAGACCAGGTAGCAGGACCTGCAGAAGGGAGCAGGAATAGAAGGCATCCCAAAGGGACTTGTTAAATCCTGTTTGGTAGAATTTAACTGCAGTGCCAAAAGGGAAGAAAACTCTCACCAGGAAACAATCTCTATCTTATCACCTCCAGAGACTCTGAGTCAAGGGGGAAAGAGACAGGTTTCCCCTCGGACTCTGACTACTACAGTTTCCTCTCCTTCCTGAAAGAGAAACTGACCCCCTTTTTGAGTTCTAGCCAATGCAACTGAGACAATTTGGTGGTGCCTTGGTGATTTACATTTTTCTTTTCTTATCTACCTCTATCCTTACACTGGATTATAAAGGTGGTAGAACTGATCATTTCCCAAAGTTATTTCAGTGTACACGCCAACCTATAAGGAAACAATAGAGGGACTATTTCACCTGCCAGAGCATCACCTGCAGTAGGTCTGAGATGGGCTTTCCACCCTTAAACCTGTCCAGTGAGAGGCTCATCGGTAATGGGAGTCCAGACACTACCCTCACATACTGCAGAGATACGGTGCCCTCATACTGATAGTTTCATTTCAAAATCTCTACTTTTTGGTCATATAAATTTTTGTTCCTGACATTATTTCATACATACCATTCCCCTTTTTTTGTCTTCAGTTCAATCTATTTTACTGGCATTTGTAAAAACACCTAGGTTTATATTTTAATGATCTTCATAATTTTTTATTTTTTGGCAATAACATTTGCTCTTATATAAATTATATCATATCTGTATTTTTCTTCTTGATCATGGTATCGCCGAGTTAAATACTTTACCTCTTAAGTTTATCTTGAGTTGTTCATAAATATAATTTGGACTCTAAACTTGCTTTTTATTTTTTTTAAATATATTTTATTGATTATGACATTACAGTTGTTCTATTCCCCCCTTCATTCCCCTCCACCCTGCACACCCCCTCCCCCACCACTCCCCTACTTTAGTTTATGACCACTTGTCTCAAGTTCTTTAGATGCTATATCTTCCCCACTATTTTTGCCCTCCCCCTATCTATTTTCTACCTACCATCTATGCTACTTATTTTCTGTACCTTCTCCTTCTCCCATTCCCCTGTTGCTAACAGGGGAGAACATGCGATCTTCACTTCTATGGTTATGCTCCTGATCTAGCTATCCTCTTAGTTTGCTTTTGTTTTGGGTGTGGTTCTTAACAACTGTGAGTTTGCTGTCCTTTCACTGTTCATCTTTTTTATCTTCTTTTTCTTAGGTAAGCCCCTTTAACATTTCATATAATAAGGGCTTGGTGATGATGAAACTCCTTGAATTTGATCTTATCTGAGAAGCACTTTATCTGCTCTTCTATTCTAAATGAAAGCTTTGCTGGATAGAGCAATCTTGGTTGTAGGTTTTGGATTTCATGACTTGGAATACTTCTTTCCAGCCCCTTCTTGCCTGTAAGGTCTCTTTTGAGAAATCTGCTGACAGTCTGATGGGAACTCCTTTGTAGGGGACTGTTCCCTTAGCTCTTGCTGCTTCTAGGATTCTCTCCTTCATTTCAATCTTGGCTTATGTAATGATAATGTGCCTTGGTGTGTTCCTTCTTGAGTCCAACTTCTTTGGGACTCTCTGAGCTTCCTGGATTTCCTGGAAGTCTATTTCCTTTGCCAGATTGGGGAAATTCTCCTTTATTATTTGTTCAAATAAGTTTTCCACTCATGGCTGTTCCTCTTCCCCTTCTGACACCCTTATAATTCTGATGTTGGAATGCTGAAAGATGTCCTGGAGGTTCCTAAGCCTCTCCTCATTTTTTTGAATTCTTGTTTCTACATTCTTTTGTTTGGTCATTTTTTTTCCTCTTTCTGGTCCACTCCTTTGATTTCAGTCCCAGATTCCTTTCCATTACTATTGGTTTCCTGTGCATTTCCATTAATTTCAATTATTTTAGCCTTCATATGTTCCTCTAATTTGTGACTAAAACCAACCAGTTCTGTGAGCATCCTGATCACCAGTGTTTTGAACTGTGATTCTGAAAGTTTGGCTATTTCTTCATGGCTTAGATTTATCGGCTCTGGGGCTCTGAGATGTTCTTGAGCCATGTTTTGATCTGTTCGTGCCTGTTAGGTATGAGGAGCGAAGCCTTCGCTGTTTACCAGGACAGGGCCACCCAGGTCGCTGGTTTGTGATGCTATATGTGGGGGCAGGGTCAGAGAGGGACTACAGCAGTTCCCTCTGGCACTTCCTGCCACTGGGGCCTGCAAGGTCTGTCTCACCACTCACTCCTTCACTGGTTTATCCACATGCCAATGTGTGTATAAGGTCAGCCCTCAGTGAGTCCACCGCCCTGCGCCCTCAGTGGGTCCGCCCGCTTCTTCACACCTGGGATCCACCTACAGCTGCTGGCATGCCTGGGATGTGTGCCCAGGCCAGTCTGGTGGATCTTTCCTGCCCAACCCTGCTCTGCTGCTGGCTCTGAACCTCTTACCAGTTTGGCAGAAGGGTTCATTGTTGTCAGACTTCCGTGAAGTTTAATTTTATGTGGTTTGGCTGCATTTTTGTGGCTAAAAATTTGTTGTTTTTAAACTTGGTTGTGGGAGGAGGCACAGTGCTTCCACCTACGCCTCCATCTTGGCGGTAGTCCCCTAAACTTGCTTTTTATTCACCACTTTGGCTACACATCTCAAGACTGATACTCAGAATTTTCACCATTAACACCATCAGGAAAATACAAATTATGTAGAAGTGCATTTTTAGGTTTCCAATTTTTTTATTATCTTTATTGTTTATTTTTTATTTATAATCACTGTGGTGTAAAGTAATGAATCCTTGGGGTACTGATTCTTTGACAAATCTGAGGAATTTTATCATTTTGTATATAGTCAATTTTGCTATTTTTATATTAATTTCCACATAACATATTCTCTATTTCTCAGGCATAGGATTCTTTATACATTTTTTACAGCAAGGTTGTTAATCTTGTTATTCAGAGTTTGGATATCCAATTTTTTCCATATTCTCAATTTGTTTCTGAAGGCATTTTACTCAATTCCACACTATAAAGTAAGATTTACAAATCTTTTCAATAGACTTCTCTGGTGATTTTTCCTAGTTCTATATTGTGACTATGTTCTTACAGCTATAAATATTAATGACTGTTACATCTTCTTTGTAGGCTATTACCTTTATTATTATCTTGTATCTCTCATTATACCAATTCGTTTTGCCTTAGATAAATATAAATACAAATACCTGCCTCTTATTCTTTTGTTGCAACAACTACTTACATATTTACAGAGGATATGTTCTTCATGGCCATTGCCCCAGACTGCCTTTGCAATTGTGACTTCGTTTCTCTTATCAACTATATAGCTGAATTTTATGGGTTTAAAAAATCAATGTGAAAATAAGACGATCAAATCTATTTTTACTTAATGTAAATATTGAGACATTTAGACCTCTTAGCACTTGGGTTTTCTGGGTAGCATCCTTTCCTTGGCTTTTATGCTTCTTTCCTCTGACAGCTTTATAAACAAAGGCTATTGCGCATTGTCTGGCCTGGCTCCCCGTTAATTTTACCTCGGATGTTTTGCCCTGTATTGGAGACCAAAATTCGGAATTTTGGGGGTATTTTCACTCAGGGTACAAGTAATACAGATGCATTTAGCACAATAACAGGATCATTATGAAAAGCACCAGGTAACTTTAGAAATATTTTATACTAGTTTTTTGTTCTTCCACTCTCATTCCTGCTCAGATGTTTTTGTTTGCATTATTTGTGTAAGTGTCTTCATTTCAGAGTGTTTTCTCACTTCTCTTTTAATCAGATGGGATAAATCAGGGAACAGAAACCATGCTGGTGTGGTACAAGAGTAGACAGACTTTCACACAACACAATGGTTACAAGGATAGTGGGGAACTACAATAAACACAGAGCTCTTGGATGAACAAGCACAAGTGTGTGAAGCTGCCATCCCTGTGTTCATGGGCATAGAGCAGAGGCTGGGTGATTAGAATCCAGAAGGCAGAGGAGTCAGGTTCAAACTTAACACTGTGAAGAGAAGGGGCTCCACGGTGGCACTGTGGCCACACCAAGGAATGATGAGCCTGGCTCTGGGACGCTGAGTAACTAAGGCTGGGGAGGTGCCTCTGCTGCCACTGCCAAGAGCTGTTGGGCAAGGCTGACAAGAGAGGCAGGCAGACAGGAAGGAGCAAGGTCCTTTCCCTGTTCCAGCCTCCCAGTCTGCTTTAGAGCTCCCTACCTACACAACATAAGCAATTGGAAGCCACTAAAATCAATAATCTGCCCTGGCTGGTCTGGCTCAGTAGGTTGAAGGGTTTTTCCATAAACTGAAAGTTTATGGGTTTGAATCCTGTTCAGGGCCCATATTCCTAGTTTGCAGGTTTGGCCTCTATTGGCACACATATTTTTCACATTTATGTTTCTCTGCTTCTCTCTCTCCCATCCCCTCTAACTAAGTACTCAATACAGATGTCCTTTTGTGAAGATTAAAAATAAAAATTAAGAGTCCAAATGTCCCAAATTGGTTAAGAAAAGTTGTAAAATGGATACCAGATGCTGGGGTCTCAAGTTTATCAATGAAGAACAACGTCCACTTCACTCATACTGAGAGTTCGTTAAGAGACACACACAAGAATTGCTTGAAAACACTAACAGGAAAGTTTAGATGGGATGGACAAAGAGTTTTGCTGAATCCTCACCTTGAAACAAACTTGCTAGCTACTCACAGGCAGCACTGTGAGCCACAGGCCTTCCCTCTGAGGTCCCTCTGAGCATCTCTGGATTCAGGGGGTAGCTGAGCACATAGGGTGGGGATTCAAATGTCACTGCAATTAGAAATGACTCTCCCCCCACAGTGCTCTCTCTTCTAAGGGCACTCTTGATATCTGCCTTCCTCAGGCTGCAGATGAGCGAGTTCACCTTAGGGTTGAAAAGTGTCAGAACAGGAAAAGGATCTCCTGCTGCTCCTCAGGATGGCGTGATGTTTGAGGGCCATGCACATGAGGATGGCACTGCCAAAACAGAGCCAACCATGCCCAGGTGGGAGGAGCAAGTGGAGAAGACCTTCCTGGAGCCATCTCCAGACTGGATCCTCAGGATGGTGAAGGGGGTGCACGTGGAGGACACCAGCACCAAGCATAGGGGCCCCACTAAAACAAACATGGAGACCGCAAAGAGGACAAGTTCATTGAGCCTAGTGTCAGCACAGGCCAATTTGAACACTGACAGGATTTCACAGAAGTGGTTGATTTTCTGAGGTCCATAAAAGGGCACCCTCAGAATGAGAGTAATGTAGACCAGAGCTGGGAGAAAGCTAAAACCCAGGACGTGGTGGCCAGGACCATTCACACTCTCCAGCTCATGATGACACTGACTGGAGTGGGTGGCAGAGGGCCACCTACCAATCACAGGACATCACCACTAACACATGCACTGTGTGAAAGCAAATGACAAATACAGGAAAGTCTAAGGATGCATGGACCAAAGGCAATGGTTTTCTTCTGCATCACCAGATTTGCCAGCATTTTAGGAACAATGCTTGAGGCATACACCAAGTCAACGATGGCGAGGTTGAGAGGAAGAAGTACATGGAGGTGTGCAGGTGGGAGGCCAGGCACAGGAGCCCCAGGATGACCCCACTGCCCTGCAGGGTGGCACTGTAGAATAGCAGGAAGAACCCAAAGAGGAAAACTTCAAGTTCTGGGTCAACCTGGAAGCCCAGCAGGATAACTTCTTGATCCATGTCCGATTATTTTCCATTTTATTTTGACTGATGGATACAAAGTTGCACTTAGGACAGAAACTTCACAGCTGAGAAGTAGAAAAGGAAAAAAATTGTGTGCTCATATATACTTAGAATTTACACCAAAAGCACAAATCAGGAAGTCATGGATTCAATCCCACCCACAGTCCTGGGATGCTGATCTGCAGATTTGGCTTTAGAGATATTCAGAAAGTTTAGATGTTACCCAATACCAAAAATTGACCAGTGTCACATAAAAATTGGGGTCTTTGGCTTCCGTTAAATAGCAGATTTGATACTCACTGGAATGTACTGTAAGCAATAACCAGCTGAAGCTCATGGAGATAAACAGATCCCTTCTCACTCACCACAACTTCTGTGAATCTCCATTTTCTCCCAGAAATTGAAGGTGAGTGACATTTAATTTTATCATAGCACTTACATGATTCATTGTGTTCCACAGTGTTAAGAAAAGATTGATGCTCAAAGTGAGTTGTTTAGTTCTCCTCTACTTGAAACCCATGAACGTGACAGATCACAATATAAAATGAAAACACCCAACTACACAGCCAGAGTTTAAAAAGGGGTAATTCTTCCATATACCACGAATGAATCAGACACATGGCACGCTCCTTCATGAAAGCAGAGTGTCACACCTGGAACTCAGCTCATGTGGAGTCCAGGAAAATTTTAGGAGACAAAGGACCAACACGGTTCCTCAAACCCAAGCACCTGGGATGGGGCTCACACAGACACAAGGATACACTTTTGAAAGTACAGTTTAGAGACACAAATACTAGATTGAGAGACTAAACATAGATATTATAAAATTTTGAGAGCAAAAGATAAAGAGAATGGTAAAGAAACATGGTGAAGAGACTTAACCAAATTCCATTACTAAGTTGAAACCAGAATAAAGTCCTTAATTTGCAAAAAAATCTTTCTGCTTAATGAGTGCAATAAAGATAAATGTATACTCAAAACTTTTTATAACTAAAGATGGCATATATCTTTATTATTTTTTTAATTTTATTTAGTTATTTTTCAAGTACAGTTTTTTGTCTACTTCTCCCATCGCAGCCCCCCCAGCCCCGTGCTCCCGACCTCCCTCCCATTTCCTGCCCCCAGTCCTCATCCCTGTGTCCTTCATAAATAAAAATGTACTCTGAGGGTGAATACCACAAATAAAAAATAAATTCTCAATGAATGGAATTTCTTAACAATGATCTCTTTGACTATCGTCTGTCTTCCATTCCCTACATTTCACTGTGTCCACACCTGCTAGAATGCCTATTCAAACAGTGGTGCAGGCAATGAACCTATCTTATGTCTCTTTTTAATTACCCTTTCAGATTGATTTCCCTTTTAGTGTCTTCACCCTGTGCTAGACATTTTCAAACTATATTCTAATTGCACACTTATTTATGACTGACACCTGGCTGACATTTGTTTCATCTGCCTAGCTTACAAAACATTTTTAAATAACTTCATTTTTGCTTTCTAAGATTTTAAAGGGAATTCTGTCTATGTCCATTGCTTGGTTTGATCCCTTAGGAATCCCTTTAGTGTTTCATCAGTGTTAGGGTATTTCAGAAAAGCTGCAATTTAATTTGCCTCTTAAGCAGTCTGTGTTCAACTATTTTACACAATCTATAATTCACAGGATTAAGAGGAAAATTAAAAGTTACCAAAAGTAAAATACAATTACATTTACAGGAACAACCATGCAGCTGACGGTGACTTCTGTCAATAGGAAAGGGTCTGAAAGAAATCAGCTACTACCTTCAGTGTTCCAAAAGGGATAAGCTGCTGTTTTACAGTTTGATACTGTCAAGAATACTCTGAGTGTATGAGAGCAAAGCGAGGCATTATTAAATATGCCAATATGGAGATATAAGGACCTACAGCTTGTCCATGAACAAATAAAATGTATTCCTCAATATAAACTCCAATGAACCCACAGGTAAAGCAATACATGAAAACAACAAAGAAACATAATTTAAAAACTATCTCGCCAAACTTTCTACCTATTCACTTAAAGTAATTACTGTGGTATTTTAAAAGGATGAAATTAAACCTTTTGGAATTAATAAGTAAACAGAGGAAGAGACGTTTGATCAGTAAAGACTGCTAAGATTCTTGATCAGAACTGGAACCCCAAGTGACTTTAAATTTGTTAGAATAATTCCTCAATTGGGATATTAACACTTAATATACCTCATTGAAATAGACATAGAAAATACTGTTTTCAAAAGTACATGACAAGTGAAAGACACTAAATGCATGATTAAGCCAAAAGCAGGTAGAAAGCAAAAAAAAAAAAAGGAGAAATAAAGAGGCAACTAAATTTTCCAATAGAGAACACAATACAGCTGGTATTAATAAATCTATGTATGTTGATTACCACAATAATGTAATAAAACACAGAGATAATTACAATAGGAGAAAAAGGCAAGGTACAAAGTCTTTACAAAAAGGACCCCTAAAATACCTAAATTCCCCTTCTTTCATCCTCTCTCCCTCGTTCTCACTCTCTCTCTCTTTCACACACACCCAAAAGATAAGATAAAATTATGAAAAAACATGTCTAGTCATAAAAAACGTGGTACTAGCATAATTGATATCACTTCAAAGCATTTTAGGCATATGGGAGCTATAACACGATAATAATAATAAAAAGAACAATCTCACAAAAAGAAAATTCAGGATCTAGCCCCAAAGACTTTTAACTATAAATTGACTCTTTTAGTCTGAGAAAGAGTGTCTCTCGAACCTTCAGAAACATTGTATTTAAAGGTGAAATATTAAAAGCCTTTTCTCTGAGTCAGAAAATGTATTCCACGAACACAATATCTATTGAATGTTAACTCAATAACTAGTCAGCAAGAAGACAAAAACAAGAAGTAAAGGGCAAAGGAATTGAAATGGAGAATATAAAATGTCATTATTCACAAAACACAATTGCCTATATAGTAAAAGCTACTCCAAGTGAACTACTGAAATTCATAAGCAAATTTATAAAAACTCTGAATTCAAAGTGAATGTGCAGAATTAAAAATGTATATATGACAATGAATTTGGAAATTCATAAAGATTCAAAATCTCCCCAAACTAGCCTATATACACTCAATGAAATTCAAGTCAGAATCCTACCAGTTGTATAATCATGTCGAAATTCATCTTTTTCTAAATATCACATAGGAAAATGCAAAAACTCAAGGATTACCAAAAGACCTTGGGAAGAAGGAATAAAGGAAGAGGAGTTAAACTACAGACTAGTAACATTTATCACAAAACCAACATAAATAAATCACTGGGGAACTGGGGCAAAGATAAACCAATACAGCAATGCAGCAGCTGGGGTGACTCGGAAGTTCAGACACACAAAGGCAGTGCCAGTGATTTCTGTGCAGACTGCCCAGTCCATCGGCTGCCCATGGAGAACACTCCAACCTGGCCACCACACATGAGGCCCCAGATGAATTTCAGGGGGGCTTTCATTCTAAATATGAAGGATAAACACACCTTCCAGGATACAACCTAGGGGACACAGAGTAGCAGCATCTCTCAAACAGATCCAAACAGAATAGACTGTCTCATGACAACCTTGTACACACAGGCTGGCTCCTCTATCATCTGTTTCAATAGTTTTAAAAGTTAAGAACAACACATTTTCACTTCAGCATCATTAGTTTTTAACACCATTTCTCAAAGTGACTTCAAAAGTAAAGAGAGTAAGAATGCATTTACATTTAGAATCTTGTATAGAACACATGTTTTCATGGATTAGTATGCAAGGTACAAAAGTGAAGCAGCAAAGCTGTTTTCCTAGAAGAAGAGTTTTACAGTACTTACACCAGCGAACGCTTCTCCTAAACTCTGATGAGTAGCAATGGCAGCCACATAATCCCATTCTAGGATCTGACAATGGGTCTCCCTGGGATCAGGACAGCCATCCATGGACAGGAAGCCTGAAATACCAAACCAGGAAAAGCGAATCAGGCGACTCTACCAGCTTCACTGACACATAAAAAATATAACGGGAGTTTTATCAAATTCCTATAAAATATTCTTGTTGCCACGTGTTAGCACCTCTGTACTGGGAAGGAAATAAAAGAAGGCTTTTTCAAGGAGGTGGTAAAAGCAGATGGTTCTCACATAGGAAGACATGAAGGAGAAATTGTGTAACAGCTGTAACTTCACCTTTCACTACAAAAGGAGGAAAGAGTATTAGATACTTTTGTTTGTTTGCTTTAAAGTTTTTTTTTCTTTTTTAAATTTATTTTGAGAGAGAGAGGGAGAAACATCAATGTGTGACTGCCTCTAACATGGCCCTCACTGGGGACTTGGTCCACAACACAGACATGTGCCCTAATTGGGAATCGGACCTTCAACCCTCTGGTTCACAGCCCACGCTCAATCCACTGAGCTACACCAGCCAGGGCTATTATGTGGCTTTTATGCCCCTTTCAGGTTGCTACCATGAGATAGGGACAGGTAGTGGAACCAGGCCCTCCCCACAAGTGTGACCAGGGAAGGGTTTTAACTAAGAGGAGTGAGATACCTAGGCTTTGACAGGTGGCATGTCAGATGCTACTCTGAGCACCACCCCACCCCTGCCAGGATACTACAATGAAAATGGTCTTCACAAACATGACTTTGTCTTCATTCTCACCCCGAGGACTAGTATCAATCATTTGTCCTGCTCTTCCGTTAGTCATTAACCAGTTTACACACTACGATTTCTATGTAGGAGGATACAGTTCAGTGTTTTCCTCAAGTTGGACAGGAATGCCCAGGAGGAAAAGAACTTGGAGCTAAAGCACCTACTGCTTCACGTGGGTCCCCAGAGTGATGAGTGACAGATGTTCTTTCTGTCCACACCATGAGGACAGGACTCAGGGGAGCTCAGGAGGCTTCTCCATGAGAGGGCTTCACACTCTGACCTCCTATAGCCCACCCATTCCCCAGACACGTACCTCTGGAGTCCAGGGAACAAATCACAAGGTCTCTTCCCACCATTCCATGTCTTCCCTACTGAGCAGAATGAACCTGCCCTTCTGTTCTCAACTCCAGCTTTGTTATCTGAGGGTGTGAGTGCATGTGAGTGTGGGAGTGACTGTGTGTGTGGAACTAGTAGAGAAGTGAGAACTCAGGAGAAATGTCAGGGTGGTCCTACTCAGCAGATTCCTGGCATGAAAATGTAACAGGTAGACAAGTCAGATGTTACAGGAGGTGTCACAGCACAATCCCACAGTCCCCGAGTATCTGGATTCTGAGCAGCTGATCTCGAGTGGAGCCCACCTCCGTACCCACAAGGAGAATGCTTTAAACTTCATGATGTGGTGTGTGTGGCCTCTATGGAACTTGTTAAGGCAAGCAGCTTGAAGGACTGGTTCCTGCCAAGGGAGTGAATCATCTTTGTCTTCAAAAAAATCATTTTCTGAAAAGTACTATTTTTATTTGGAAACTTATAGACATTAAAGCCCATTTCCTTATGTTTAAGGCTCTTTAAGAGACTTCAAGGACCTGGAGTTTGCTATCGTGAGTTTCGATTCAGTGGCCACTGATGTTCATACTGACCCGAAATATTAAACACTGATCTTGAACACTGCAGTTTGAGAAGAGGCCTGTCATGAGATATTAATTGAAGTCTAGGAGCATACAAAACACATTAAGTCACTGGGAGTGATGAGGTCCCAAAGAAAGTGCCTATTCAGGGAACATGCACAAAACCTCAATAGTCTTTATAGGAATATAATATAATAGGCAAGATTGTGAGTCCAGATATAACACAGGCAATCAAAGGAACAAGTAAAGACTTCAACATAAACAAAATGAAACATAAAAATCACATGACCACATCAACAGATGCTAAAAAGCATTTGCTAATGTACAGTACCCATTTATGATGAAAAAATTAGTGGGAATAGAGGAAGCATGCCTCAACATAATAAAGGCTATATAAGAGAAACCTAAACCCTACACCATACTCAATGGAAAAACTTTACAAGCTTTCTTCCTAAGGACCAAGAACAAGACAAAGGTGTCCACTTCTACCACCTTTATTCAACAGAATATGGAAACTTCAACACACGGCAATCAAACAAGAAAAAGAAATAAAAGGCATCCAAATTAGAAAGGAGGAAGTAAAACTGTCATTGTCTGCAGATGACATGATAGTGTACATAGAAAACCCTATAGTCTCCACCAAAAAACTGCTCGATCTAATAAGTCAATTTGAAAAATAGTGCGATGCAAAGTCGATATTCAGGTTGAAAGCATTTCTGTACACCAGCAATGAAATATCAGAAACAGAAACTAGAGGACAAAATCCTCTTTACCATAGCAACAAGAAACACAAAGTACCTAGGAATAAACTGAACCAAGGAGGTAAAGGACCTGTACTCAGAAAACTACACTGAAGAAAGTGTGGTTTCTTCAGTGTAAAACTCTGAAGAAAGAAATTAAGGAAGATACAAATAAATGGAAGCATATATGGTATTGATGGATTAGGAGAATTTACCCCATTAATATGTCCACACTACCTAAAGCAAGACATACATTCAGTGCAATCTCCATTAACAAACATAACAATGATATATTTCACAGATTTGAAACAAATATTTCAAAAATGTATATGGAACATAAAAACAACCCCAAATAGTCTCAGCAATCTTGAGAAAGAAGAACAAAGTGGGAGGGATCATAATATCTCATATCAAACTATATTACAAGGCCACTGTAATCAAAAGAGTCTGGCATTGGCATAAGAACAGATATATACGTCAAGGAAACAGGAGAAAGAGCCCACAAGTAAATCCATGCCTCTATGTCAACAATATTTGACAAAGGGGGCAGGAGCATAAAATGGAGTAAAAATACCCTCTTTAAGAAACAGTGTTGGGGAAACTGGAATGTTACATGAAAAAAAAAGTAAAACTAGACCACAAAGGTATAAACCATACACCAGAATTAACTCACAACGGACAAAAGATTTAAACACAAGCTGTGACATCATAAGATTCCTAGAGGTAACAGAGGCAGTAAAATTTCACATATCCATGCAGCAATATTTTTCCTGGTATGTCCTTCTAACCAAAGAAAATAAAGAAAAGAATAAACAAATGTGACTACATCAAATTAAAAAGCTTCTGTGTGCCTAAAAAAAATCATAAAAATGAAAAAGGGAGCCCTGGCTGTTGTAACAAAGTGGACTGAGCGCAGGCCTGGGAACCAGATAACCGAGGTTCGATTCCCAGGCAGGGCACATACCTGGATTGCAGGCCTGTTCCCTGCAGGCCAAATCCCAGCAGCGGACGCACAAAAGGCAACCATACATTGATATTTCTCTCCCTCCATCCTTCCCTTCCTCTCTAAAGATAAATAAATCTTTAAAAAAATGAAAAGGGAACCAATCATACGGGAAAACATACTTGCCAATGATACCTGAGACAAGGGTTTGATCTCCAAAATATATAAAGAACTCACAGGACTCACCACCAGGAAGGCAAACAATCCAATTAAATATGGGCAAAGGACCTGAACAGACACTTCTCCAAGGAAAACAAACAGAGGGCCTACAGGCATATGAAAGGATGCTCATCAGAGAGATTACATCTCTCTGATGGCTAGTAATCAGTACCCATCAGAGAGATGCAAATTGTAACCACAAGGAAATACTTCCTCACACCATTCAGAATGGCCATCCTTAACAAATCAACAAATAGAAAGTGCTGGCGAAGATGTGTTGGTAATGGAACCCTAGTGCACTGTTGGTAAGTTGCAACCTTGTGCAGCGCCTGTGAAAAACACTATGGAATTTCTTCGGAACATTAAAAATGGAACTGTCTTTGGATCTAGTCATTCCACTGCTGCAATTACATTCTAAGAAGCATAAAACACCAATTCAAAAGAACCTATAATCCTCAATGTTCATAGCAGCATTATTTGCAATAGCCATATGCTACAAACAGCCTACTGCACATGAGTAAATGAGTAGATTACAAAACTGTGACATTTACATAACAGAATACTATTTAGCTTAAAGAAAGAACAAACTCCTCCCTTTTATGACAACATGGATGGAACTGAAGAGGATTATGCTAACTGAAATAAGCCAGGCAGTGAAAGGCAGATACCATATGACCTCACCTGCAAGGGGAACCTCATGATCAAAACAAACAATAAAGCAAACAGAACCAAAGAATGACAACAAGGACCACACTGACAGCGACAAGAGAGGAAGTGGGAAGGTGATGAGAAGGGAAGGAAGGAAAAGGTCAAGTCAAGAAATATGTATAAATGACTCATGGACATGGACACCAGGGTGGGGACTGACTGTGGGAGCAACAGGGGTAAATTGAGGCAAGTCAAGTAAATACCAGTAAAAAAAAAAACTTCAAGTAACTGTAATTTATGTCAAAAAAGGAAATAAAGTTATAAAGAATGAAAATAAAATATTTCAATGAAGTATTACAATCTGCAAGAAAACAATTATTCATTCTGCAATGGCAACATATAATGGCTTCAGTGAAGAAAACATCAAATACAACACATGGCTATGCCCAACACAAAGGAGGACTAATGAACTCAAATGAAAATTAAAAGTATAAAACAAGCATAAAATGAAAATCTGGAGTTGAGTACGAAAGATGTGTTTGAAAGTGCTAAAAAGTATACTGACTTATGCTCAAGAGGAAAGAAACATTAAATGGGAAAAAAACTTCTGAAGATGTTATTTGAGAATTTCCCAACTGTGATGAAGAATATGCTCCCATGAGCACAGAAATCTCAGAAAATCGCAAGTAGGACACATTTACATACAACACCACCATCCTGCAATAGTATACTGACATTTCTGAAAACCAATGATAAAGTAAATATTCTCAAAACTCAGAAAAAATATTTATTATTACCTATTACCAACAGGAATCATTGCTTTAGCTGGAAAAAGGTACATCCTTTAGTGTCTTTTGCAGGCAACCCTGTTGGCAATGAAAACGTGGGTTTTGTTGGTTTGGTTGGCTTTGTTGATTTTTCTTGACTTGTACCTCTGTTTGAAAACATGTTTGTTTCATCTTAATTTTGGAACCATATTTTCCTGTATGTTAACTTTTAGATTGACAGTTGTTTTTTCAACACTTCACAGATCTTGCTCATTGACCTCTAAACTCCATAGTTCCCACTCAGCAGTCAGAAATTATTATTATTGCTGCATCCTTCATGGTACTACAGGGAGGACCCAGTTCCAGGGAGGCACCTGTACTCTAATTCCCTGCCTTGCAGAAGGGAAGGCTGGTCTCATAGGCCATTGCCATCAGGTCGACCTGGGACCTTAGGGACTGAAAGTGACTTTAAACCAGGGCTGGCTTCAGATCTCACCATTCAGCTGCCAATTCTGCCTCATTTTTCTCCTTTGGGAGTTTTACTTATCCTCTTTAAAGCCTAGTTATACATTTCAGAGTTACGGTTTTTAAAATGTTCTACCCAGTAGTTTTAGGTGCTTTCTCCTAGCATGGTTTTCAGGCTGGCCACTATGCTCTCTTGCCACTGTTTCTATACCAGAAATCCCAGAAGTAACCTACCTGGGGATGGAGTTAAATACCAGCTACTTCCCTTCACAAATGAGTACTTGATGCAAACAGAGCTGCACTATAAGGATGCAAGCGCCCTTCCCATTACCTCCCCCAAAAAACAGTTATTCCTGTGATGCATGTTCCTCACTGTGCCCCTTCCTCCTGTTCCACTGCCTGCCTTGTGTTATTTCATGGGATGCTTATCACCTCCCTCTGCCAAATGTCTTGTCTTCTTCTTTGATCTATATCTCGGTTTCCACTTTCTTGGAATCTCCATTATTCTAGTTCATAATCTTTTCTAGTATATACATACTCAGATTCATAAACCTCTATTGGTTTCAGAGATTTTCTGCTTTTAAAACTATAATTTTCAAAAACTTTACACTTGTCAAATAGACAATACATTATATATGTATATTTGTTAAAGAGACAATTCATCAGAGTTGGATGTCAAACATCAAATATGCACAGAGAAGAAAAACATTTTCTTTATTATCTCTGTGAGTTTTCCCTCAATAATTGTGTGGTATACATATGGCATTACTAACCTTCTTTTTTCATGTACTATGAATTGTAAATATTTGCAAGCCAATAAATACACAACAAAACCTGACTTTTTTACTTTTCTCCTACTATTGGAAGTCTTAAATGTTTTCTTTTCTTAATTTTATTATTTTATTTTTTTCTCAATAATTTTATTTAGTTATTTTTCAAGGCAATCTTAAATGTTTTCCATATTTAACTACTACAAACTAACACTACACAGAAGACTCTTTGCTCACATAATTATTTCCACAGATAAATTCTTTAAATGGGAATTACTGGCAACTCACTTCCAATGTTCATCTCTGCTATTATGTAGAGATGTCCTGGGCAGAACTGTCCTGGGCAAAAAAAAGCACTCTGTGGTATTTACCTATTTTCTCAAAGCTTTACCATGAAATAGAAAGAAGACTCATAGACAGAGAGCAGACTGACAGGTATCAGAGGAAAGGGACTTAGGGGGCTGGGTTAAAAAGTTGAAGGGACTAAGCAAAAACAAATAAATACATTAAAGCCATAGACACAGACAACAGTATGCTGATTACCAGAGGGAGGAGTAGGGGGAGGTAGAAGAGGGTAAAAAGGAGCAATAAATGGTGATGGAAGGACACTTGACTCAGCGTGGTGAACACACATTACAATATACCAATGATGTGTTACAGAACTGTACAGCTGAAACCTATGTAATTTTATTTTTCTTTAAATTTTATGTATTTCTTTTTACACAGAAGGAAAGAGAGGGAGAGAAACATCAATGTGTGGTTCCCTCTTGTGTGTCCCCTACTGGGGACCTAACCCACAACCCTGGCATGTGTCCAGATTGGGAATTGAACCAGTGACCCTTTGGTTCTCAGGCCAGCACTCAATCCACTTACTCACATCAGCCAGGGCTGAAACCTATATAGTTTTATTAACCAATTGTATCTTCTTTTTATTCTAATATATACTATTATATTTGTCTTGATAATTTGAGGAATTATTTTTAAAGTGTCTGACAATGTTTACAAACACACTTAAATGTTGTGTTCCAATTATGCTTGGTCTTTTTTTTTTCCTTAACCTTTTGAAACACTTTGGGAAACAAACTAAGTTGTTAAAATACTTCATTCAGAGGAGACTTCTAGTTAGAAATTGGGGGTTTAATAAAGGCTACTGACAGGTGACTGGACTGGCAGTCTTCCTCCTCAGAAAGGCCTCTCTTCCAGTTCCCCACTGTGAACGCATCACCAGGTGGCCTTACAGAGCTGATTTGCTGCTGGAGCTGGAGCCGACTTTCTCTGGGTTTAAAGGCAAATCTACTTACACGTACATGGACCAATGTGCACGGTGCATCAGTAAGTGAATGAGCAAAGCTGCATAGCATCTGCTGTGGCCCCCAAATTGCCACACTGACACCTTTGAGTGAACTCCTCCCCATGACTAGAGAACTGTTTTTGCAACTGATTTGGAAAATGAACATGAATTCCTCTGAACATTTCTAAGAACTTTTTATGGTTGTTCAAGTACAGTTCTTTGCCTTTACCCCCAGAACACTTCCTACCAGCCCAGCCCTCCCCACGTCCTTCCCTTGTTTCTACCTCCCCATGTTATTATCCATGTGTCCTTTATCATTGTTCCTGTAAGCCCTTCGCCCTTTTCTCCCATTATCCCCTGCCTTCTTTCCTCTGCTCATTGTCAGCCTGTTCTCAGTTTCAATGTCCTTGCTTGTATTTTGCTTGCTTGTTCATTTGTTGATTAGGTTAAAGTTAAAGGTGAGATCACACAGTATGTGTCTCTCACCACCTGGCTTATTTCACTCGGTGTAATGCTTTCCAGTTCCATCCATGCTGTCACAGAGGGTAGGGGCCCGTTCTTTCTTTCTGTTCAATGGAATTCCATGGTGTAAATGTCCCACAGTTTTTTGATCCATTCATTTACACACGGGCACTTAGGTAGCTTCCAACACTTGGCTATTGTAAATTGTACTGAAATCAAGCAACAAAGTTCATATGGATTCATTTCAATTTCATGTCTAAACACTAAAGCATGATCTATTAAAAAAAACTGACCAGCTTGCAGAACACTTCCTCAATCACTCTATATCTGCTTTTCATAACTAATATGGAACTTTTGGCTCCAAACCTACAAAAGTCACAACATTCAGGCTTTGTCTAAAGAAACTTCTCTACATTCATGATATTTCATGAATGCATCAAGATCTATAACTCTGGGACTTAAGCCTTAAGGCAGACACCTTAAGTGAATTTATTCTATATATACTAAATGTAAACTCCAAAGAATTTCAGTATAACGCATCAGCTTGCGCATCTAGCAATAGCAGAACTTGGTAAAAATCCTGGCTTTATCTAAATTGAAAACAATTGATTTCAACCTCTTTTTTTCTTTTCTTTAACATAGTAATGTCTATATACATAGCAGACTTCCTTATAAAACAAAAGCTTTGTAAGAAAAAAATCTTTATTTTTTCCTGTTTAAAAACTCTTCACACACACACACATTATTTTAAAAGCAAATATTTTCTTTTGTCCCATTTTAAGTGCTCAGGTTGAATTTCACATATAAGTTGAGGACAGGTTTTACAAACTCTCTTTAAAATAGATGTTTTACTCAATGAAAAAGAAGTAGAACACCTGAATAGACCAATAACAGCAAAAGAAATTGAAGCAGTAATCAAAAAACTCCCATCACACAAAAGCCCTGGACCAGATGGATTCACAGGAGAATTCTACAAAGCATTTAAGGAAGAGCTAACCCCCATTCTTCACAGACTATTCCAAAAAATCCAAAAGGATGGAAAACTCCCTAACTCCTTTTATGAAGCCAGCATCATCCTAATTCCAAAACCAGATAGAGACACAACAAAGAAAGAAAACTTCAGGCCAATATCGCTGATGAACATAGACGCTAAAATCCTCAACAAAATATTAGCAAATCGCATCCAACAATATATCCAAAAGATTATACACCCTGACCAAGTGGGATTCATCCCAGGGATGCAAGGATGGTTCAACATTCGCAAAACAGTAAATGTAATTCATCACATAAACAAAAGCAAAGACAAAAACCACATGATCATATCAATAGACGCAGAAAAAGCTTTCGATAAGGTACAACACCCATTTATGATAAAAACACTCAGCAAAATGGGAATAGAGGGAACATTCCTCAATATAATAAAGGCCATTTATGAGAAACCTACAGCCAATATCATACTCAATGGACAAAAACTAAAATCTTTTCCACTAAGATCAGGAACAAGACAAGGATGTCCACTTTCACCACTCCTATTCAATATAGTATTAGAAGTTTTGGCCACAGCGATCAGGCAGGAAAAGGAAATAAAAGGCATCCAAATAGGAAAGGAGGAAACAAAATTGTCACTGTTTGCAGATGACATGATAGTGTACATGGAAAATCCTATAGACTCTACCCAAAAACTGCTCAAACTAATTAATGAATTTGGCAAAACAGCAGGATACAAAGTCAATATCCAGAAATCAAAGGCATTTTTGTATACAAACAATGAATCAGCAGAAGCAGAAATCAAGGAAAAAAATCCCATTCGATATAGCAAAAAGAAAAATAAAATATCTGGGAATAAACCTAACCAAAGAGGTAAAAGACCTGTATGCAGAAAACTACACAGCACTGAAGAAAGAAATCAAGGAAGACACAAACAAATGGAAACATATACCGTGTTCATGGATTGGAAGAATTAACATCATCAAAATGTCCATACTACCCAAAGCAATATACAGATTCAATGCAATACCTATTAAAGTACCAATGGCGTATTTCACAGACATAGAACAAACACTTCAAAAATTTATATGGAATCATAAACGAGCCCGAATAGCAGCTGCTCTTTTGAGAAAGAAGAACAAAGTAGGAGGGATCACAATACCTGATATCAAACTGTATTACAAGGCCACTGTAATCAAAACAGCCTGGTACTGGCATAAAAACAGGCACATAGACCAATGGAACAGAACAGAGAGCCCAGAAATCAACCCAACCCTCTACAGTCAATTAATATTCGACAAAGGGGGCAGTAACATAAAATGGAGTAAAGATAGCCTCTTCAGCAAATGGTGTTGGGAGAACTGGACAGCTACGTGCAAAAAAATGAAACTTGAGCACCAACTTACACCATACACCAAAAATAAATTCAAGGTGGATAAAAGACTTAAATATAAGCCATGACACCATTAAAGTCCTAGAGGAGAACATTGGCAAGAAAATCTCAGATATTCCACGCAGCAACATTTTTACGGATATGTGCCCTAGAGCAAGGAATATAAAGGAAAGAATAAACAAATGGGATCTCATCAAAATAAAAAGCTTCTGCATGGCTAAAGAAAACAGTATTAAATTAAAAAGACAACCAACTGTATGGGAAAACATATTTGCCAATGATACCTCAGACAAAGGTTTAATCTCCAAAATATACAAAGAACTTACACGACTCCACTCTAGGAAGACATCGAACCCAATTAAAAAATGGGAAAAGGACTTGAACAGACACTTCTCTAAAGAGGACATACAGAATATCCAGAGACACATGAAGAGATGCTCAATATCGTTAGCTATCAGAGAGATGCAAATTAAAACCACAATGAGATACCACTTTACACCAGTCAGGATGGCTATAATAGACAAAGCAACAAACAACAAATGTTGGAGAGGGTGTGGGGAAAAGGGGGACCTTGGTTCACTGTTGGTGGGATTGTAGACTGGTACAACCATTATGGAAAACAGTATGGAATTTTCTCAGAAAAATAAAAATTGACCTGCCTTTTGACCCAGCAATTCCACTGCTAGGATTATACCCCAAGAATCCTAAAACATCAATTTCAAAGAACCTATGCACCACAATGTTCATAGCAGCACAATTTACAATAGCCAAGAGTTGGAAGCAACCTAGGTGCCCATCAGTAAATGAATGGATCCAAAAATTGTGGTACATATACACCATGGAATTTTATGCAGCAGAGAGAAAGAAGGAACTACTACCTTTTGCAACAACATGGATGGAACTGGAAAGCATTATGCTGAGTGAAATAGGCCAGGCATTGAAGGACAAATACCATATGATCTCACCTTTGACAGGAAGCTAAAGAATAAAACAAACAAGCAAACAGAATAAAAACAAAGACACTGAAATAGAGAACAAGTGGGCAGCGACCAGAGGGGAGAGGGAAGGGAACTTAAGGGGAAAAAGGGGGGAGGGATTTTGAGGAACAAGTATGAAAGACACAGAGATGAGGACTGGGGGGGGGGGATGGGAGGGAGGGGGGAGACCGGGCCGGGGGGGGGGGGGAAGAGGAGAAAAAAAAATGTACTTGAAAAGTAACTAAATAAAATTTAAAAAAATAAAAAATAAAATATATATATATATATATACCTTAAAAAAAAATAGATGTTTTAGGATTCTTACGATATAATCCTAGCAGGGGAATTGCTGGGTCAAAAGGCAGGTTGATTTTTATTTTTCTGACAAAATTCCAAATGTTCATGGCAGCACAGTTTACAATAGCCAAGAGTTGGAAGCAACCTAGGTGCCCATCAGTAAATGAATGGATCAAAAAATTGTGGTACATATACACAATGGAATTCTAGGCAGCAGAGAGAAAGAAGGAGCTACTACCCTTTGCAACAACATGGATGGAACTGGAAAGCATTATGCTGAGTGAAATAGGCCAGGTGTTGAAAGACAAATACCATATGATCTCACCTTTCACATGAAGCTAAACAACAAAATAAACAAGCAAGCAGAGTAAAAACAAACACACTGAAATAGAGAACAAGGGGACAGTGACCAGAGGGGAGAGGGAAGGGAAGTTAAGGAGAAAAAGGGGGAGGAATTTGGAGGAACAAGTATGAAAGACACAGGGACAAGAACTAAGGGGGGTGGAAATGGGAGGGAGGTGGGGAGCACGGGGCAGGGTGGGCTGGGATGGGAGAAATAGACAGAAAACTGTACTTGAAAAATAACTAAATAAAAATTAAAAAAATAAAATAAAATATCTAAAAACTCTCTTTATATATCATTTCCCAAAACCTCTTAAACTGTGTTCTATTATTGCATAATTGTGTTCGATTTTACATTTGACTAATATGGTTATTTAACTCACCTGACATCTCTTATTTGAAAGAGCAAATTATAACTGATAATTTATAGTCTCAGATCATCAGTCAAACAGTCATCACAGCAATTACACAGTCTGCTCTTATTTTGAGAATTTCTATGTTTTGGTAATTTCCCATAGACTACAAGTAACCAAACCAATGAGAGATGTTAATTCTGCCAAGGACTCTCAGCCACATCCATTCTGCCTTCTCCTCTCGTCCCCACCATCCCGGATCTCCACCTACACTGCAAAGGCAAGAAACACAGCAGCAGAAAAACTTCCAGTGTGTCTGTGTTTCACCGGACATCCTCCAGGGTTCTCTCTCCTTGTTGTCAGTGCCATCAGAGTTACACCCTTAATCTTCTCTCCCTTCAAGGCCTGGCACATGGTCTTCCTAACTAAATTTCTTGATGCCTCAGAAAACATCACTGTCACAGACATATGCAACAAAACAAACGAATATATTAAATGTAAACCAATTTTTGAAGATGACAGCTGGGAAATTTAAAATATTCCATAATTACTATGTAATCACTCTCATCTCCTATATTTTATATATTCTGTCAATACCTTGGGTTATTCAATACAATTTTGTTGTCAAATTCTGATTGCGGAATACATAAATTTATTTCATCTTATTCAGAATATCTCTCATGACCATATCACAAGTGTGCACACCATGCAGAGACCTGGCAGAGGGGCTCATTCCCTTGTGCAGCACCCTCAGAGGGAGGGACAAGAATGGGCTTTCTCCAAAGGTTGTAACAGGAGAACATCAAGAACACGCAAAGGATGCCCTGGCACAAGAATATCCCTATGTATCCTGTGTATGTCTTGGGTGAGGTGACCTCTTGGGTCCCTGGAAGCTCGGTTACTTTTTGACTCTGAGGCTCTCACAAAGGTCTCACTTTATCAGCCTCCTTTTCAGAGCAGCTTTGACTTCTCTGTTCCTCAGACTGTAGATCAGGGGATTCAGCATGGGATTGAAAACACTATGAAACAGGAGGAGGTATTTTTTCTGCTCCTGTGAATCTCCATGTTGAGGTCCAACATACATGATAATGGCTGTGCCATAAAAGAGCCCCACCACACACAGGTGGGAGGAGCAGGTGGAGAAAGCTTTCCGGCGCCCCTGCACTGACTGGATCTTCACGACTGCCCATACAATGTGACCATAAGAGACCAAAATTGAGGACAGTGGTCCCACCAGCACCAATGTTGCCACGGCCAAAACCACAAACTTTTCAAAGTGTGTATCTCCACAGGCCAGTTTGAGAACGGCAAGAATTTCACAGAAAAAGTGGTTCACTTTCTGGGGCCCACAGAAGGGCAATGGTAACAGTAACACCATATCTACTAGGGAGAGGAGAACTGCTAAAGTCCAGAAAGAAACTGCAAGGGTTATGCAGACTCTCCAGCTCATGATGGTAGAATACCGAAGGGGCAGGCAGATGGCCACGTACCTGTCGAAGGACATCACCACAAGCAAGATACATTCAGTGTGAGCAAAAATCAAGAAGAGGAAGGTCTGTGTCATGCAGCCAGCAAAGGAGATGGGCTGGGCTGGGCTCAGGAGGTTGACCAGCATCTGGGGCACCGTGTTGCAGGCATAGGCTATGTCCACAGTGGCCAGGTGGGAGAGGAAGAAGTACATGGGGGTGTGCAGTCGGGGGTCCAGTGAGATGAGCACCAGGATGACCCCATTGCCCAGCAGGGTGAATGCATAGAACACGGAGAAGACCCCAAACAGGAGCATCTGTATCCCTGGGCTGCGTGGGAATCCCACTAGGAGGAACTCTGTGACAGAGGTCTGGTTGCCCCCCATTGTCCTGGGAAAGAGACAAGAGAGAGAGCTCGTCAAGTCTCAGTGCCTGAGGGACGTGTTTAACATGGTAGACCTGTGCGTGTCACCGTTTCTTCCTTCAGAAAACATCTTCAGTGACACTTCTGTCTGTTCGTCACTAAGTGAATTCTACACACTGCAAATGACGCAGAAAAATTTTTTTCACCTTTTTAATTAAATGCTAGTGTTTCATACTGTTCAGTCAATCTTACCTTTATTTTAAAGTTCCACCACAGATCCAACATGGTAACAAGCCCACTGCCTCCTTAACAGTGGACACTTTCCTCAGTCAGCAGGACTGCTTTGGGGTCCTGCCTGGGAGGAGTCCTGACCCCCAGTGCACACACGGACGCACACACGGGATGGGGCTGTGGGCCTGTATCTGCACCCACACAGGAGGGTGGGAAGAAGGATGAGGAGCCTGTGGGAGATCTTCCTATCAGGGGATCTCACAGATTTGTGCCTTCATTAGATGACTTGTGTTAACCTTGTAATTTTTACTGGTAGCATCATCTTGAATTAAGTTGAGAGCATGGCAGGCAGACTGCCACCACTTTAGCTGGATTTAGAGAGAGAAGTTCGTCTTTTGACTTTTGTATCCACAGTTGTTCTATTCTCATCATGCTGTTTCATGGCGAAATATTACCTGTGACACACTTATTTCCATATGGATATTCATACTGTCTGTTGTGTGGATCAAGTATACGGTATGTATATAGTTACATACACATATCCTATACACATAGGTACTTCAAAAATTATTATGTACAATTTTGCATGGCACTTGCTATTTTGATATTATTTTATACTGTACTTCACTAGTAAAATGCTGGTTGAATGATTTCTTGTGGGGTCATAGTCTGGGATTTAAAACTACTGCTCAATATCCAAAACTAGAGCTAAAGTTCTAACTATACACTCATACCATTACAACCTTTAACAAATTTTATAGCTTAACTCTGACATGAAAACATTATTCATCATGAATCCTTACTTTCTTTTTTTTAATTTTATTTATTTTTCAAGTACAGTTTTTTTGTCTATTTCTCCCTTCCCAGCCCCACCTGCCCCGTCTCCCAACGTCACTCCCATTTCCCCCACCCAGTCCTCATCCCTGTGTCTTTCATACTTGTTCCTCAAAATCCCTCCCCATTTTTCCCCTTAAATTCCCTTCCCTCTCCCCTCTGGCCGCTCTCCACATGTTTTCTATTTCAGTGTGTTTGGTTTTATTCTGTTTGCTTGTTTGTTTTGTTGTTTGGCTTCCTGTTAAAGGTGAGATCATATGGTATTTGTCTTTCAATGCCTGGCCTATTTCACTCAGCATAATGCTTTCCAGTTCCATCCATGTTGTTGCAAAGGGTAGTAGCTCCTTCTTTCTCTTTGCTGCATAGAATTCCATTGTGTATATGAACCACAGTTTTTTGATCCATTCATTTACTGATGGGCACCTAGGTTGCTTGCAACTCTTGGCTATTGTAAATTGTTCTGTTATGAACATTGTGGTGCACAGGTTCTTTGAAATTGATGTTTTAGGAATGAATCTTTACTTTCTGTGGTTTATCAATCTTTCACTTGTGGGAATTCTGAGGTTGACTTGTAAATTTAAACCACTGCTTCTGTTTCCTTGTCTGCCTGACTCCATATCCTTCTTCAGTCCAGAATCCATCTGAATTTCACTAAAATAAGAATCTCACAAAAACTCATAATTGTGTTCCTATATCAATTTTCCATTCATATTTACTCCTAAGTTAATATTTGCAAGGTGTTAGAAGAAAAAGGTGTGAAGGTTTCACCCTGCTTGAAAAGAAGAATCAAAATTCACAACACAAACATTGGGAGATGATTTTTCTCTTACTCCAAGAAACAATGCCATAACAGGTAGAATCACCTTTCTGAAGAATACTGGTTGTTTTAGTAGGACCAAGCTTTGTGTCAGGGAGTGCTTTAACTCAAAGGTTTAGATTCCCATGTTATAGGAGAAGGCAAGCTAGAAATATGTTCAGGTCTCTTTCAGCTGCAGGACTCACTGGCTTTAAATGTACACAAAACTGTTAGCTGATTTTATTTCAGCTTTGTTCCACCTTTAGAGTGAATGAAGACAGCAGTGCTATCTCTAAAATGTCCTAGGATGAAGGACACAATTAACTAAAGCAGAAGGACCAGTGACTGTCATCTCATCTTCCTCCTACCTGGTGCACATAGTTAAAAATATACAACAAAAATCCACAGGCATTTACCAAACATACTGCATGTCTGTTCAAATGTCTTGGCTGAGGACATACAACACAACTCCTATCTGCTGGTGTACAGAACCTGCTTGGAGTGACAGGTCTCTTAAAAGGAATCAAAAATGATAATTTCCTTATTCAAATAAGTCATCAAGTGGATTTTCACTTTTAAAAATAACATCTTCAGGCCCTGGCTGGTGTAGCTCAGTGGATTGAGCACAGGCCTGCGAACCAGAGGATCGCAGTTCAATTCCACAGTCAGGGCACATGTCTGGGTTGCAGGCCAGTTCCCTGCAGGCCAGTTCCCAGCAGGGGACGCACGAAAGGCAACCATACATTGATGTTTCTCTCCCTCTCTCCTTCCCCTCTAAAGAGATAGATAGATAGATAGATAGATAGATAGATAGATAGATAGATAGATAGATAGATAGATAGATAGATAGATAGATAGATAGATAGATAGATATAGAGAGATAGATAAAAATAAAATCTTCAGGACACTCTTCTGTAACAAACTCCTATTGTGGTCAGTTTGGTCCATTATTTTATGAAAACATGACTGAATTTTATGGGGCAATGGAAACACTTTCAAGCAAATCTCTGAAACATCTAATGTATCTTATCATTTAAACAAGGAATTTACACTAATGATCAACCTTAGGTGTCTCTAAATGGTGATGGTGATTTAAATAATGCTATTTGCTAAGTCTATGCATAGCACACACCTGGATCTGACAGTCAATAACAATTCTATTCTGCACTCTCATTTTTCATCACAGCCTCTCTGGAATTGAATAGTGAACAAAGACTGGACAATATATGAAACTTACCACACACTTACAGCTACACATGGGAAGACCAGTAGAATATGACTTGTGCTGAGCAAAAACACATTAAAAAGGAGAATAGTATCTGTGAGTTAGTGTTGAAATTGCCCTCTCATAAGAATCTCTTAGAAGAAAAGGTGCCCAAACAAGAAGAGATGATTGATTCTCTGCTCCACTCCACCACCTCTCAATATACTTCTGAGTGTCTGGTGTAGGGAGGGATAGAGACCCGCCAGGCACACTGCCATCAGCTCCCTTCCAGGGGAAGGGACTCTCCAGGGACTAATCCCTGGTGTTCTCCACAGGGACACTTGTGGAAAGATGGTGGTGTTGACGGTTCCTTCACTGACTGTGGCAAACATGTTCATTCATTTAGAAGCTCTAGAATGATTTATGGGACTCCATCACACATTACAATGACCACACCTTGCATTCACTATGGCTCAAGAACTCAATTTCACCACCTCCTAATTCTCCAAACACAGTAGGTGTTACACAGGGCAGCTGTGGCCCATAGGTTTTTCTAGTCTTGGCTAACTTTTATCTCATACCTGACCAGAACATGTATCCTCTGTATTTTTTTTCTGTTTGAACAAGATGGCAACCCAACATGGAATAGAAACTGTGCTGCTGTGGCATGACAGTAGAGAGACTTCCACACAAAACAATGGTTACAAGGACACTGGGGAACTACAACAGTAAACACAGAGCTCTCAGATGAACAAGCAGAACTGCATGAAGCTGCCATCCCTAGGGTTCGAGGGCACAGAGCAGAGGCTGGGTGATCAGAATCCAGAAAATCAGAGGAGTACGGGTTCAGACTTAACCCTGTGAAGAGAAGGGGTGCCCCACTATCACTGTGGCCACAGCAGGGAATGATGAGCCTGGCTCTGGGAAGCTGAGTAACTAAGGCTGGCCAGGGGGCCTTAGCTACCACTAGCAAGAGCTGTTGCGCCAGGCTGACAAGAGAGGCAGGCAGACAGGAAAGATCAAGGTCCTTTTCCCTGCTCCAGGCTCCCAGTCTGCTATAGAGCTCCCTACCTACACAACAAAAGCAATTGGAAGCCACTGAAAGCAGTAATCTGCCCTGGCTGGTGTACTTCATTAGGTTATAGCATCATCCTATCAACTGAAATGTCCTGCATTTGGTTCCTGGTCAGGGCCCATATTGTATTTAGGTTGAGGGTTTGGTCCCACTTGACACACACACGTGCTTCTCTGCTTCACTCCCTCCTGTCCCCGCATCTCTAAAAATTCAATAAGCAGGTCCTTTCATGAAGATTCAAAATGAAAATCAATACTCCAAATGTCCCAATTTGGTTAAGAAAAGTTGTAAAATGGACACCAGATGCTGGGGTCTCTAGTTTATCACTAAAGAACAACCTCCACATCACTCATCCTGAGAGTTCACTAAGGGACAGACACAAGAATTAATTAAAAAACACTAAGAGGAAAGTAAAGTTTCGATGAAAGGCACAAAGAGTTTTGCTGATTCCTTTACCTTGAAGGGAATGTGCTAGCTACTCACAGGCAGCACTGTGAGCCACAGGCCTTCCCCCTGAGGTCCAGTCTGTGTAACAATGACAGCACAGACCCAGAGGAGAATGTGTGGTACTCGATAATGGTGGATGACCACAGAGAAAGAGGGCTGGGCGGTGACAGCAATTCAGTAAAAGTCGGACTTTTCTACTTTCTGGGACGTGCACTCATAAAACAAACTGATAATAGGACATTCTTCCTGGACTGGTTAAGATGGTCAGATGAGACGTCTGTGCTGCTATCCATGTGCAGTGCACAGCACTGGGTGAGGGGTTGACAAATACGGTAGCTGTTCTGATAAGAGCCCATCTGATCTTCATGTTCAGTGAGCTCTGCTGCCCACAGGAGCTAAGTAAGAGTTGGGCTGCTTTTTAAAGTGACCTTTTGTGCTATAGCATTTACAATAAAGGCACAGATAAAATTTAAGAGTTTTTGTTTAATTCTCATGAACTTCAGTAGTTAAACTTACTTCCATTTTTTCAATTTTCATGTATATCTTCATTTTTAAGCATAGTTGGTGTACAAGCTCATACTGCATAGATTATTTCAGGTGTAAACATAGTGATCTGACATCTCTAAACCTTCCTACACCACAAAGCACAATTTTTTAACGTTATAAACAATCATCATCCTACCATCCTACAACCGATACTATGCTACTGTATGTCATAGATTGTGCTCTTTACTGCATATGTGTATTATACTTCCAATTAAATAATATTGCAATTATTGGTTCACATTTTCCCTTTAAATTTTATAATAACTCTTTCCTATGTATATATAAAATCTATACAGTCATCATTTTAATGATTGTATAAATAGCTCACAGAGTTAAAGTGGTATAATTGATTAATTTATCATTTTGTGAAATATTTGTTTACATCTTTCATATTAAAGATAACTATAGTGGGGAAAAAGAGAGTTGCACTAAGGAATCATTACTCCCCAAGTGAAGGGCACACACCTACTCTTCTGATTAAGGCTCCTCCTGTTCACTCTCAGTGTGAGATCAAGAAAGACTCTGGTAGCAACTGGCCAACATCACCTCATAATGCATTAGAAGGTACACTTTATGGTAACAACCTCAGAGGCAACCTAAAGTCTGTGGAACACATCCCCGACCACTGTGCTTGAAAAGTAGAAGGAATCAGTAAAAGTCAACCTGACACCAAGGCAGAAGAGCCACCCACACTCTACTAGTCACCTACAGTGTCTAGTAAAATGTCCTGTGTCAGAATAACCATTCTCATGAGGGAAATGACACAGACCTGGACTAACCGGGGTGAATGTGCTGGTGAAAGACACTGGAGAACATGTAAACAATCTGCAAATCTACATACTTCACAGCTCATCACTCAAAAGCTCCTGGACCCCATACACAACCCAAATTGTTTCTCTGAGACCCAGTGCCCAGCTCTGCCCTTTGCTAGCTACTGGTTCAGCAGTTTGCCCCCAAGGGGGGGCAAACAGTGAGCTCGGCTCCCACACTCTCTGCAGGTTTCTCCTCTTCCCCTTTCTCCTACACACCCTGCATTAATTTTCTTCCTTCACTCAGCCTGTTAGTTCACTCCCCACTACGGCTCCATAATTTTCATGTGAAATGTCTCTGCATTGCCACTAGAGCTCCCTGACATGGCCTTTAAGTGGAAAGTACAATCTCAGACAATGAACAAGCAGCCCTGTGGGTTTGCAGGACCACTTCCTTATACTGCACCTTTTTCATTCCTCCCAAATCCTATGACATAGGGTGGGGATTCATATGTCACTTCAATTAGAAGTGACTCTCCTCCCACAGTGCTCTGAACAGGGAGGGCACTTCTGACCTCTGCATTCCTCAGACTGCAGATCTGTGGGTCAGTATTGGTTTGAAAAGGCTGTAAAATCAGGAACCGATGTCCTGTTGCTCATTGGACAAGAGATTTGGGGGCCATGCACATGACAATGGCACTGCAAAAGCAGACCCCAACCATGCAGAGCTGGGAGGAGCTGGGGGAGAAGACCTTCCTGCACCCCTCCCCTGACTGGATCCTCAGGATGGTGAAGGGGATGCACATGGGGGACACCAGCACCAAGCACAGGGGCCTCACAAACACAAAAGTCCAGGGAAAGTTGACCAGTTGGCCCACAGATGCTAGTCACCTGGATGTCTTCAATCTGGATAGATGGCCACAGTGACCAGTAATCCAGGAAAACCTCTGATTAGTTCCAGTAACACCAGTAAAAAAAAAAAAAGAAATTGTTCAAATAACTGTAATTTATGTCAAAAAAGAAAACAAAGTTATAAAGAATGACAAATAAAATATTTCAATGAAGTATAGAATCTAAAACACAACAATTATTCATTTTGAAACAGCAATATATAATCACTTCAATAAAGAAAACACCAAATACAACACATGGCTATGCCCAACAGACAGCAGGACCAATGAACTCAAGTGAAAATTAATGTTAAAGTATCAAATACAGGCATAAAATGAAAAACTGGAGTTGAGTCAGAAAGATGTCTTTGAAAGTGATAAAAAGTTACTAACATATACGCAAGAAGAAAAAAAATTAAATGGGGAAAAAACAACTTGTGAGGATGTTATTTCTGAGAATTTCCCAACTGTGATGAAGGATACGCTCCCATGAGCACAGAAATCTCAGCAAATACCAAGAGGACACATTTACATACAACACCACCATCCTGCAATAATATAGTGACATTTATGAAAACTAATGATAAAGTAAATATTCTCAAAACTCAGAAAAAATATTTATTCGTTATCCATTACCAACAGGAATTGTTTCTTTAGGTGGAAAAAGATACATCATTTAGTGTCTTTTGCATGCGGCGCTGTTGGCAAAGAAAACCTGGGTTTGGTTGGTTTCCTTGTTTTTTTAGACTTGTGTTCCTGTTTGAAAATACCTTCATTTCACCTAAATTTTTGAAGCATATTTTCCTGTATATAGACTTTTGAATTCACCGCTGTTTTTTTCAACCCTGCTCAGATATTAATCATTGATCTCTGCCCTCCACAGTTCCCACTGAGCAGTCAGAAATTATTATTATTGCTGCATCCCTCATGGTACTACAGGAAGGACCCAGTTCCATGGAGGCACCTGTACTCTAATGCCAACCCTTGCAGAAGGGAAGGCTGGTCTCCTAGGCCATTGCCATCATTTCAACCTGGAACCTGAGAAACCAGGTTCTCAGGTTCAAGTGACTTGAAGCCAGTGCTGGCTTCAGATCTCCCCATTCAGTTCCTGATTCTGACTCATTTTTCTCCTTTGAGAGTTTTACTTATCCTCTTTAAAGCCTATTATACTTTTCAGATTTATGGTTTTTAAAATGTTCTGTCCAGTAGTTTTAGGTGCTTTCTCCTAACACGGATTTCAGGATGGCCGCTCTGCTGTATTACCAGTGTTTCTATTCTAGAAATCCCAGAAGTAACCTACCTGGAAAGGGGGTCAAATACCTGCTCTTTCCCTTCACAAATGAGAACTTGATACAAACAGAGCTGCACTATAAGGATGCAAGTGCCCTTCTCATTACCTGCCCAGAAAAACCAGTTATTCCTGTGATGCATGTTCCTTACTCTTGCCCCTACCTCCTGTTCCACTGTCTGCCTTGTGTTATTTCATGGGATGCTAATCACCTCTGTTTTCCAAGTGTCTTGTCTTCATCTTTAATGCATATCTCAATTCCTATTTTCTTGGATTGTCCATTATTCCAGTTCATAATCTTTTCTTGTCTATACATGCTCAGATTTATAAACCTCTATTTGGTTCACATTTTTCTGCTTTGAAAACTATAATTTTCAAAAATTTTATACTTCTCAAATAGACAATACATTATATAGGTATATTTACTATAGAGACAATTCATCAGACTTGGATTTCCAAAATCAAATATGCACATAGAGGAAAAACATTTTATTATCTCTGTGAGATTTCCCTCAATAATTGCATATTATACATACAGAATTAGTCATTATCTTTTTTCACGTACTATGAATTGTTAATATTTGCAAGCCAATGAATACACAACAAAACCTAACTTTTAAGAAGATAGTCTTTAATATGCATGTTCCTTATAAATATGTATTTTACCTGTCTCCTACTATTGGAAATCTTGGATGTTTTCAATATTTACCTACTACAAACTAACACTACACAGAAAACTCTTTGCTCACATAATTATTTCCACAGATAAATTCTTTAAATGGGAATTACTGGATCACAACTCACCTGCAATGTTCATCTCTGCTATCGTGTACCAAGCTGTCCTGGTAAACAAAAGCACAGTGTGCTATTACCTATTTTCTCAAAGTTTTACTATGAAATAGAAAGAAGACTCATAGAAGAGAACGGACTGACAGGTTTCAGAGGAAAGGGACTTAGGGGGCTGGGTAAAAAAGTTGAAGGGACTAAGCAAAACAAATAAATACATCAAAGCCACAGACACAGACAACAGTATGGTGATTACCAGAGGGAGGAGTAGGGGGAGGTAGAAGAGGGTAAAGGGGCAATAAATGGTGATGGAAGGACACGTGACTCAGCGTGGTGAAGATACATTATAATAAAAAGATGATGTACTGCAGAATTGTACAGCTGAAACCTATGTAATTTTATTTTTCTTTAAATTTTATGTATTTATTTTTACACAGAGGGGAAGGGAGGGAGAAAGAGAGGGAGAGAAACATCAATGCATGGTTCCCTCTCGTATGGTCCCTACTGGGGACCTAACCCACAACCCTGGCATGTGTCCAGACTGGGAATTGAACCAGTGACCCTTTGGTTCTCAGGCCAGCACTCAATCCACTTAGTCACATCAGCCAGGGCTGAAACCTACACAATTTTATTAATCAATCGTATCTTCTTTTTATTCTAATATATACTATTATATTTGTCCTGAGAATTTGGGGGATTATTTTTAAAGTGTCAGAGAATGTTTACAAACACACTTAAATGTTGTTTTCTGATCATGCTTGGTTTCTTTTACTTTAAACTCTTAAAACACTTTGGGAAACAAACTAAGTTGTTAAAATACTTCACTCAGAGGAGACTTCTAGTTAGAAACTGGGGACTTGATAAACATTACTGACAGGTGACTGGACTGGCAGTCTTCTTCCTCAGAAAGGTCCCTTTTCCAGTTCCCCACTGTAAACAAATCACCAGGTGGCCTTACAGAGCTGATTTGCTGCTGGAGCTGGCGCTGACTGTCTCTGTGTTTTTAAGGGACAACTTCTTATATTAACAAGGAACAATATGCACTGTAAGTGAAGAACCAAAGTTGCATAATTCGTCTACTGTGGCCCCCAAATCGCCACACTCACAGCTTTCAGTCATCCCTTCCTCATGACTAGAGAAAAAATTTTGCATCTGATTTGGAAAATGAACAGGAATTCCTCTAAAAAGTTCTAAGGTAGATAAATCAATCAACATACTTTATATTGAGTCATTTCAAATTTATATCTAAATACTCAGGCATGTTCTATTTTTAAAAAACTGGCCAGCCTAAAGCAGACTTTCTCAGTCACTCTATGTCTGATTTTGACAGCTAAAATGGAGTTTTTAAATCCAACACTATACACAAGTCGTAAGTTTGAGGCTTTGTCTAAAGAAAGATGTCTACATTCATCATGTTTCATGAAAGCATCAAAACCTATTTCTCTGGGACCTGCCCATGCTCCAGAGTCAGAGACCAGACAGGTCCTGGGACACTTCCTGAGAGGCCAGATCTCAGAAGGTTACAGCTGACCTCACCAAGGAACACAAGTCCACAGACAGACTGACACATGGACCCAGGTGACATGCCATGAGAAAGAGGCTCTTTAAACCAGGCAAACAAGATTGAGAGAGCTTCAATGGAAACGTCTACAAATTCACGTAGTCCTGACACGCATACAGAACTTCATTTTCCACACTCCCAAAACTTCAAGGCTGCTAATTAAGAATACAAAGCCATGATATGGAGTAATTAAGCTCCTTACTCCTGGTTCAACTATTCAAAACAAAACATAAATAGACTTGTGATCTGGTAATACATTTATGTATATGATACACTAGAGTAATGCCAAGCTCTCTTACTAGACTCTAAACCCACCTAAATGTAGATAAAAATTTCATACACAGATGACCACTGAATAATGAAGTGGTTAGGAGAACCCACCTATATGCAGGGGCTAGGGGAATTGATCCCCCATGCATTCAGAGATATGTGACTTCCTAAAATCTTAATTCTTAACAGCCTAACGTTGACACAAAAGCTCACCCATTAGACAGTCAAATAATACCCACAAGGATAAACAAACCAACAAAAAAACAAACCTGAAATTATCATCTAGCGGGTGGGTCCATGGTAGCACAGGCTCCCCCACTAGGTGAGACTTTCAGGAACTCATCTGTATCAGGGTACCAGCTGGCATGGTTGTGAGAGATTGCATTCAGCTGCTGTGAATTGTTTTGGAGACTATTTCCACACATTTGCCAATTGCATAATGAGTGACTTACAAGTGAACCTGCCCACACCACACTGACTGTTCAGCTGTTTCTGAGCTGCCCTCCATAGTCACCCAAACTTGCTCCAAGTGAGCTTTTCTTTCTTTCCCTGGATAAAAAAGTCCTCAGAGGGAAACATTTTGCTTCTCATGAAAACAAAGAGGCAGAGAAGCACTAAAAGGAATCAGAATCAATGAGTTCCAAATTTTGAGGAGGAAAAAAATGTCTCCATAAGCGTACTGTATCATATAGAGAGTACTTTGAAGGTTATGATGTTAAAACAATTAGGATAAATACACAATATTTTAGAAATAAATTTCAGATTTTGGGGGTCTCTTTTATATTTCTTATATGTACTATACACTGTACTCTTACAATAACATAAGCAATAGACAAATCTTAAAAAAATCATGAGAAAGACAAAATACATTTACAGTATTTATGAAAATAATCTGCTTAAAAGTGAACCCATTCAGTTCCAGTCCACATTGTTCAAGGTCAGCTGTATGTACTCATCACTGTCTCACCCATGTCTAGCTCAGTGTGGGGAACAATGTAAATGCTGAGTGAAAGGTGATAATCATGGTACCAACAGCCTATCGGATGGTCAAGCCAAAGCACATTCAAGTCCAGGACACTCATGACCCAGAATCTCCCTGACTACGTCTTCAACACAAATGATCATATATGGTCACCATAGCATGTACATAATTACATCCATGGACGAATTCTGTGTTACAGCCAGAATTGGAGACACCAGACATGTACCACCAGAAGTATCATCCATGAATTGTGCTAGATTTGTAGAATGTAATGTTAGAAACAATTAAGTTAATGAAATAGAGCTACAGGTATAGCAACCCAATGAATAGTATTGAGTCCAAAAAAAAGAGTAAAAAAGAAGGCACATACAGATATAACTTTTTGCAATTCTGAGTTGATTTACCCACCTACTTTTAAATATTATTTCTTTGGAGAACAGAGACTGCTAGGAAAGACTCTATGACTCATTTATTTGACTCATTAGTTGAAATCTTGGCATTTTGCCTCACTTAAGGGGCTACACTGTGTAATGTTCCTGCTTTTCTCCTGGATAAGAGCAAATTTCATTTACATTGTCTTATTTTTAAGTCAAACTCCTTAATATTTAAAAATGATAAATGGATCTAGGCTATGATGTTAATAATTACAATTTATTGATCTTTTGTTAAAACTCGTAGATTCTGCTAAACATTTATTGCACAGTATTTCCTCTCTACAAACCTGTGAACTTACTTAACGAATTTATTTTACATACAATAAATGTAAATTCTAAACAATTTAAGTACCATGTATAAGTTTGCACATCTAGGAACTAGCAGAACTTGGTAAAATTTTCTGCTTTACTGAAATTAAAAATCATTGATTTTTAACCATTTTCTGTTTTACGGTAATGTTTATTTATACAGCAGAACTTACAAAATGGAGGCTTTCTAAGAAAGAAATCGATATTTTCTCCTCTTTAAAAACTCTTCAGACACACACGCACAAACACTATTTTTAAAGTAAATATTTCCCTAAGATGCTATTTAAGTATTCGGGTTTAATTTAGTGTATAATTTGAGGACAGTTTTGAAAAAAGTCTCTTTATACATGCTTTCCCACCACCTCTTAAACTGTGTTCTATCACTTCATAAATGTACTGGAGTTTCATGTTTGACTAAAATGGTTATTTACTCATCTCATATCTCTTACTTTAAAGAACATATTATTACTGATCATTTATAGCCTCAGATCACTGGTCAAACAGTCCTGACAGCAAATACACAGTCTTCTCTTATTGGGAAGAATGTTCTAACTTTTGGTCATTTTCCATAGACTACAAGTAACCAAACCAATGAAAGAAAATGTTAATTCTGCCAAGGACTCTCAGCTACATCCATTCTGCCTTCTTCCTCTCGTCCCCACCATCCCGGATCTCCACCTACACTGCAAAGGCAGAGAAACACAGCAGCAGAGAAACTTCCGTGTGTCTGTGTGTTTCACCTGACATCCTTCAGGGTTCTCTCCTTGTCAGTTCCATCAGAGTTACACCTTATTCCTCTTTCCCTTGAAGTCCTAGCTCCTGCTCTTCCTAATTTATGTTGCTGATGCCACAGAAAACATCACTGTCATAGACATACTCAGGAAAACCACTAAATATTTTAAATGTAGAACAATTTTTAAGGTGACAGATGTTAAATTTTAAATATTTCAATAATTACTATATAATCAGTCTCAACTGCTATATTTTACATATTCTGTCAATACCTTAGTTTATTCAATCTAATTTTGTGTACAAATCCTGATTACAGAATATATAAACTTATTTCATCTTATTCAGAATATCTCTCATGACCATATTACAAGTGCATGCACCAAGCAGAGAGCTGGAAGAGGGGCTCATTTCCTTGTGCAGCATCCTTGTAGGGAGCGACCAAAATGGGCTTTCTCCAGAGATAGTGACGGGAGAAGTTCAAGAACATGTACAGGTTGCCCTACGCCCAGAGCATTTATAAGTATTTTGTGTATCAGGTGAGGTGACTTCTTGGGTCCCTGTTAGTTCAGTTACTTTTTGACTCTGAGGCTCTCAGGAAGGTCTCTCCTTTTCCAGCCTCCTTCTCAGAGCAGCATTGACTTCTCTGTTCCTCAGACTGTAGATCAGGGGATTCAGCATGGGATTGAAAATGCTGTGAAACAGGAGGACGTATTTCTTCTTCTCCTGGGGGTCCCCATGTTGGGGTACAACATACATAATAATGGCTGTGCCATAAAAGAGCCCCACCACACAGAGGTGAGAGGAGCAGGTGGAGAAAGCTTTCTGGCGCCCCTCTGCTGACTGGATCTTCAGGGCTGTCCTCAGAATATAACTGTAGGAGACCACAATTGCGGACAGTGGTCCGACCAGCACAAATGCTGCCCCAGCCAAAACCACAACCTTGTTAAGGTGGGTGTCTGCACAGGCAAGTTTAAGAACAGCTAGAATCTCACAGAAAAAGTGATTCACTTTCTGGGGCCCACAGAAGGGCAATGGTAAGAGGAACACCAGTTGTACTAGGGACAGGAGGACTGCTGAAATCCAGGAAATCACTGCCAGGGTGAGGCAGACTCTCCAGCTCATGATGGCAGAATACCGAAGGGGCAGGCAGATGGCCACATACCTGTCGTAGGACATCACCACAAGCAAGATACATTCAGTGTGAGCAAAAATCAAGAAGAGAAAGGTCTGTGTCAGGCAGCCAGCAAAGGAGATGGGCTGGGCTGGGCTCAGGAGGTTGACCAGCATCTGGGGCACCGTGTTGCAGGCATAGGCTATGTCCACAGTGGCCAGGTGGGAGAGGAAGAAGTACATGGGGGTGTGCAGTCGGGGGTCCAGTGAGATGAGCCCCAGGATGACCCCGTTGACCAGCAGAGTGAAGGCATAGAACACAGAGAAGATCCCAAACAGTAGCACCCGCATCCTTGGGCTGACTGGGAATCCCACTAGGAGGAACTCTGTGACAGAGGTCTGGTTGCCCCCCATTGTCCTAAGGAAGAGACAAGGGAGAGAGCTCATCAGGTCTGAGTGCCCGAGGGACATGTTTAACATGGTAGACCTGTGTGTGTCATGTATGTCATTCTTTCTTCCCTCAGAAAACATCCTCAGTGACACTTCTATCCTGTTCATCAGTTACTATGTGAATACTATGCACTGCAAATTACACATACATTTTTTCACCCTGATCAATCAAATTCTCATGTTGTATTATAGTGTTCAGTAAATCTTTCCTTTATTTCCAAAGTTCCACCACAGTTTTAAATGAGTTAACATGCCTATTAACTCCGTAACAGTGGACACTTTCCTCAGTCCGTGACACTTTCAGTGGCTTGCCTGGTAGGAGTCCCGACCCCCTGTTCATACACGGACGCTGTGTGGAGGGGGCTGTGGGCCTGGTCCTGCATCCCCACATGAGGGTGGGAAGCAGGATGAGAAACCTGTGGGAGATCCTCCTGCCAGGGAATCTCACAGATTTGTGCCTTCACTAGATGACTTATGTGTTAGCCTTGTGATTTTTACTGGCAGCATCATCTTGAATTAAGTTGAAAGCATGGTAGGCAGACTGCGACCACTTAGCTGGATTTAACAAAGAGAACTTTCCCCTTTGACTTTTCTACCAACAGACATTCTACTCTGATCATGCTGTTTCTTGATCATATATCATCCATCACACACTTATCTCTATATATATAATTATATTCCATGCTTGTATGTGTTTGGATAATATTATGTTTTATATATAGTCCATACACACATACATGCACACACATGTGTTTGAATTCTTATTATGTGGAAGACTAGTTGCTATTTCTACCATACTTCACTAGTAAAATGCTGGTTGAATGCTTTCTTGATGGGTCATGGTCTGGGATTTAAACTACTGATCAATATCCAAGGCTAGAGACTAAGCTCTAACTATATCCTCATATCCTTAGATCTTTTAACATATTTTACAGCTCAACTCTAACATGAAAACACCACTAATCACGAATCCTTACTTTCTGTGATTTATCAATATTTAGAAAAGAACTTGTCCCAGGGTGGGAATTCCGAGGTTTCACTTGTAACTATTAAACCACTGCTTCTGTTTCCTTGTCTGTCTGACTTTATATCCTTCTTCAATCCAGCATCCATTTGAGTTTCAGTATAATAAGAATCTGACAAAACTCATGATTCCAGTCCTATATCAATTTTCCACTCAAATTTCCTAAGTTAATATTTGCAAGGTGATAGAAGCAAAAGTGTGAAGGTTTCACCCTGTTTTGAAAAAAAAATCAGAATTCAAAGCAGAAACACTGGCAGATGATTTTATCCTAGTCCAAAAAATAACATCATAACAGTTGGAATCACCTTCATGAAGAAAGCTGGTTGTTTTAGTAGGACCGAGCTTTAAGTCAGTGAGTGCTTTAACTCAGAGGTTTGGATTCCCATGTTATGGGAGAAGGTCAGCAAGAAAACTTCTCAGGTCTCTTCCAACTATAGGATTCACTGGCCCTAACTGTATAGAAAAGTGTTAGCCCTTTTTCTTTCAGGTTTGTTGCCTCATTTAGGGTGAAAGAAGACAGCAGTGCTATCTCTAAAATGTCCTAGGATGAAGGACACAATAAATTAAAGCAGAAGGACCACTGACTGTCATCTCATCTTCCTCCTCTCTGCTGCAAGTAGCTAAAACAAAACAAAAATACACAGATATTCACTGAACATAACATTCATCCACATATCTTGGCTGAGGATATAAAGGCAACTCCTATTTGCTAGTGTATAGAAATTCCTTGGACAAAATGTCACTAAAGACAATGAAACTGAGAAGAGGCTGACAGTGACCAGAGGGGAGAGTGGAGGGAATTTCAGGGGAAAAGGGTGAAGGGGTTGCAGGAACAGTTATAAAGGACACCTGGACAACAAGAGGGCAGGGAGCAGGTGGATGGAAAACAGGAGAAAGCTGGGGTGACCTGGAGTGTCCAGCTGGGGGTGCGGAAAAAAGCAAAATACTGTACTTCAATAGCAATAAAAAATAATAAAAGAAAAAAAAGAAATTTCTTGGAGTGACAAGTCTGTTAAAAGGACTCAAGACATGAAAATTCTCCTATTCAAATAACTCACAAAATACAAGTTTGCTTTAAAAAATAAAGCCTTCAGGACACTCTTTTGTAATAAAACCCTTTTGTGGTCAGTTAGGTCCATTATTTCATGGAAACATGACTGAATTACACAGGACAATGGAAACAGTTGAAAACAAGTCTCTCACACAGCTGACGTACCTTATTATTTAAACAAGGAATTTGACACTAAATGTACCAAAGTAAATGATCCACATTAGGTCTCTCTAAACAAACTGATGACTTAAATGATCCTATTTGATAAATCTATACATAGCAAAAGCCTGACATTGATAGACAATAACTATTCTATTCTGCACTGTGATTCTTCATCACAGCCTTTCTGGAATTGAATAGTGAACAAAGACTGGACAACATGCGAAACTTACCACAGACTTAGAGCTAAAATCGAGAAGACCAGCTGAATGTGACTGGGGTTAAGCAAAAACACACTAATATAGAGAAAAGTATCTGTGAGTTAATGTTGAAATTGCCATCTCATAAGAATCTCTTACGAGAAAAGGTACCTGAACAAGAAAAGATGATTTATTCTCTGCTCCACTCCACCACCTCTCAATATACTTCTCAGTTTTTGTGTAGGGAGGGATAGAGACCCACCAGGGACACTGCCATCAGCCCCCTTCCAGGGGAAAGGGGCTCTCAAGGAACTAATCTCTGGTGTTCTCCACAGGGACACTTGTGGCAAGACAGTGGCATTAGTGACTCCTTCACTCACTGTGGGGTCCATGTTCATCCATTTAGAAACTCTAGAATGACTTCTGGGACTCCTTCGCACATTACAGTGACCACACCTTGCATTCACTATGGCTTGAGAACTCAATTTCCCCATCTACAAACCTTCCAAATAGAGTAGGTGGTACACAGGGCAGCTGGGGCCCAGAGGTTTTTCCCAACCTCTAGTCTTGACTGAATTTTATCTCACACCTCACCAGAACATGTGTCCTCTGTTTCTCTCTTTGAATCAGATGGGAATCCAACAGGTTACAGAAACCTTGCTGGTGTTGTATGATAGTAGAGAGACTTTCACACAACACAAGTATATCGGGGAACTCCAACAGAAAAAGCAGTTTTGGATAAACAGCAGAACTGTGTGAAGCTACCATCCCTAAGAGGTTCAAGAGCACGGAGCAGAGGCGGGGTGATTAGAACCCAGGTAAAAAAACGTTGGGGTTCAGACTTAACCCTGTGAGGAGAAGGGGCTCCTCGGCTGCTTTGTGTCCCCAGTAGGGAATGACATGGCTGGTTCTGGGATGCTGAGTAACTGAGCCTGGACAGGGGGGTTTCGCTGCCACTCCCAAGAGCTGTTGAGGCAACAAGGATGGCAAGAAAGGCAGGCAGACAGGAAAGAGCAAGGTTTATTCCCCTGCTCCAGGCTCCCAGTTTGCTTTAGAGCTCCCTACCTACACAATGTGATATTGGAAGCCACTAAAATCAATAATCCACCCAGGCTGGTGAGGCTCTGTAGGTTGAAGGACTGTCCCATAAACAGGTAGTTCATGGGTTCAGTGACTGGTCAGAGCCCATATTGTATTCAGGTTGCAGGTTTGTCCCAGTCGACACACATAAGAGAGGCAACCAATAGATGTTACGTTTATGTTTCTCTGTCTCCCTCCCTCCCCTCCCCTCTCTCTCTAAAAAACATCAATAACCTTGTCCTCGGGTGAGGACAAAAGATGAAAAATCAATAGTCAATATGTCCCAGTTTAGTTAAGAAAAGTTGTAAACTGTATACCAGATACAGGGGTCCCAAGTTTGTCAATAAAGAACATCCACATCACTCATACTGAGACTTCATTAAGGGACAGACACAAGAAGTACTTAAGAACACTAACTGGAAGATGAGGTTCAGATGTGATGCTCTAAGAGTTTTGCTGATTTCTTACCTTGAAGGGAATGTGCTAGCTACTCACAGGCAGCACTGTGAGCCACAGGCCTTCCTTCTGAGGTCCAGTCTGTGTCACAATGACAGCACAGACCCAGAGGAGAATGTGTGGTGCTCCCGAATGGTGGACGACCAGAGGGAAAGAGGGCTCGACAGTGACAGCAACTCAGTAAAACTCGGAGGTTTGCTACTTTCTGATACATGCACTTATAAAATAGACTGATAATGGGATGTTCTTCCTAGACTGGTTAGGATGGCTGGATCAGACTTTACGTGTTGAGTGCTATCCATGTGCAGTGCACAGCACTGGGTGAGGGATGGACAAATACGGTAGCTGTTCTGATAAGAGCCCATCTGATATTCCTATTCAGTGAGCTCTGCTGCCCACAGGAACTAAGAGTTGGGTGGCTTTTTCAAATGATTTTTTTATACTATAGTATTTAAAATTAAGACAGAGATGAAATTCAAGATTTTCCTTACATTTATGAACTTTGGTTGGTGAATTTTATTTCTATTTTCTCAATTTCCAAGTATATCTTGATTTAAATATAGTTGGTGTACAGGCTGGTTTAGTTAAATTATTTCAGATGTAGACACAGTGAGCTGACATCTCCAAACCTTCCTAGAGCAAGAAACATAAGTTTTACAAGTTATAAACGGTCATCATCTTACCACCCTACAACCAATACCATACCACTATATATCACAAATTTTGCTATTTACTATGTATACGTACCATAATTGCAGTTACATAACATTTGCAATTATTGGTTCACATTTTCCATTAACTCTTATAATAAATCTTTCCTACGCATCTGTAAAAACTACAGTAATCATTTTAATGAGTACAAAAAGCTCATTAAGTTAAAGTGGAATAATCAATCACTTTACCATTTTGTTAAATGTGACTTTATAACTTTGATGTTAAAGATCATTTTAGTGGGGAAAAAGAGAGTTACACTGAGTAATCATTACTCCCCAAGTGAAGGGCACACATTTACTCTTCTGATCAAGTCTCCTGCTCACTCTCAGTGTCAGATCAAGAAAGACTCTGGAAGCAAGTGGCCAACCTCACCTCCAAGCCGGTTAGAAAGTACAGTTTATGTTAAACCCTCAGAGGCCACTTAGGTGTGTGGGACGCATCCCTGACCACTGTGTTTAAGAAGTAGAAGGAATCAGTAAAAGTCAATTTGCCATCAAGGCAGAAGAGCCAGCCACACTCTACTAGTCACCTACAATGTCTGGTAAAATGTCCTGTGTCAGAATAAACATTCTCATGAGGGAAATGACACAACCAGGGTGAAAGTGCTGGTGAAAGACACTGAAGAACACTATTACATAATTCACAACTCAACACTTAAAAGGTCCTGGGGACCACACAGAGCCCAAATTGCTTCTCTGAGACCCAATGCCTAGCTCTGCCCATTGCAAGCTAATGCTTCAGCAGTTTGCCCCCAAGGCTGAAAACAATGAGCTCAGCTCCCACACTGTCTGCAGGTTTTTTCTTCTTCCCTTCCTCCTACACACCCTGTATTAATTTTGCTCCTTCACTGAGCCCACTTGTTCAGTCCCCAATAGGGGTCTGTATTTTTCATAAGAAATATCTCTCCATCATGCAGCGCAACAAACTTGAGCTCCATGAGATGGACTTTAAGTGGCAAGTACAATCTGGGAGAATGGACAAGCAGCCTTTTGGGTTTGCAGGACCATGTCCTTCTGCTGCAGGTTTTTCATTCTTCCTATGACATATGCAGTTACTGAGTTTATGCAGTTAAAATACAGATGGATAAAGACTATATTCAACCTTTCTGACCCACAATAGGAATTAATATAACTTTTGATCTCACAGATATTCAATTCAATGAGCAATAGAAGAAAAATTATATCTGAGTAAAAAATATCGGTGAGTGTAAACTATGGGAAGCTCCCTTCAGAGGAAGAGGGCAGGCCTGATGTTGCATCATGACGGACCACGGCAGAAGGAAGCAGCAGTGAGCTTCTCTAGAGTCGGGTGGTACCTGAGCACTTAGGCTGGGGATTCAAATGTCACTGAAATTAGAAATGACTCGCCTCGCACAGTGCTCTCTGCAGGACACCTTTGACATATGCATTCCTCAGGATGCAGATCAGGGGGTTCACCTTGAGGTTAAAAGGGTTCAAACAAGAAAAGGACCCACTGCGGCTCCTTTGGATGGTGAGTTTTTATGGGGCCAAGCACATGATGATGGTGCTATCAAAACAGATCCTGCCCATGCAAAGGTGGGAGGAGCAGGTGGAGAAGGCCTTCCTGCAGCCCGCCCCACACTGGATCCTCGGGATGGTGAAGGGGATGCACATGGAGGACACCAGCACCAAGAACAGGGGCCCCACAAAGATAAAAGTTCAGGAGAAGCTGACCATTTGGCTCACAGATGCTAGTCAATGAGATGTCTTCAGTCTACATGGATGGCCCCAGTGACCCGTAATCCAGAGCCCTGGTCAGGAGAACCTCTCATTAGCCCCTGTGGTTCTGACTCCAGGTTCACCTCTCAACCATTAGGTGATAAATTCTCCTCCAGGGTAGATACTTCTATAGCAAAGACCAGCACGCTTCCTTGCTCATTTTGCAGCTGCATTTCCAATTTTAAGTATATGAACATTTAGGTATTTTGGCTCATGCATAATTCCATGGCGCTTTGGAGAACAAGATGCAGTCCCTGAAGAAAATTTCCAAAATGGATCTAAACCATGAAAACTAGACCCACAACCAAGTTAAACTCATTGAAGCAAGACTTGGGAATAGAAACGAATCCCTTCCCAACAGTAAGAAATGAGGTACCTATTTTTTTAAAACTACTAATGATAAACTGTCAAATCACCTAGACAAAAAAGAAATCTAAAGCATGGATGAGAAATTCCTCATACAGGACCTGAAGCACCCAAGCAGGTTGAGGGTGATGAGCTATGAGAAGATTTTACCATGAAAACGTGCTTCAGGAGAAAAGGCAGGAGCAATAAAAAGGGGCACATTCAACATAACATCCTATAAAAAGAAAATTTAAACTATTATTGACCACCTCAGCCTTCCTCCACCTCACTCCACCAGCACCTAACATCTTGCTTTCTTGTCTGTACTCTCTCTCCATCCCCACCACAAAAACATAGCCTCTGAGCCACAGGAATCAAACAAACTCAGTGAGCACATGCTAGCCACCTGACCCTGTCCTTAATGCTATGCTCAGTGAGACGCACAGGTAAGACACAGAGTTACTACTCATTTGGCTTCACATTTGGTTCAGTAAATATGTTGTCACACTCACTAGGAACTGTGAGTACACTGATAATAATTAAATGCATATTTTACACAATAACCAGTATGTTCACTGTCCTCAAATGGAACCTCATGCCATACTATACTCCACTATAATTTCCTTTGTCTAGGGAAATTACTCCATCTAATTCATAACAAAGAAATTTCTTCTTTTCTAAGTTTTATCTTTTCCAAGTAAATCTCTATCACATGGATAATTCTTCGCCAATAAAAATGCACCAAATCTTGAATACCTTTGAACACTGGTGTACAAAATATACATCTGGTTAGAATCTCTAGTAAAAAGATGAAAACAAGGCCATGGTGCACAACTCCACTGCATTCTTTACTTATGGGAAAAGATGTTACCATTTCATTATTAGGTATGATATTTGCTGGGTTTTATTTTCTTTTTCTCCATAGAATCTCTTTAGAAATGCTTATTCTTTGTTATCAATAGCATGTAAAGAATTTCATCATGAATTTTCTCAAACACTTTATTACATCTACTGATATGTGTCTTTAATTTGTTAATCTGGCCAATTATTTTCATTGTTTGTTTTAACATTAAACAATTCCAGCATTCAGGGATTGAAAACTTTTCCAAAATGTAAAATTATTTTATTTTATGGATTTCTTCTACTAATATATTCTTTAGGAAAGTTGCATCTCTTTCATGAATAGGTTTAGACTAATTTTCAGTTTCATACTTTATCTCAGGTTTGGTACCAATGGCATAAACAATAAGAGTAATTACTTTCTCATTTTACAACAAATCTAAAGACAAAGAGTCCTGGGTTGGTTAAAGTAAAACATTCAAAAGGGCATTCAAGGTCTCGGTGTGATGACGACCAGCTCACACACTCAAAATACTCCCAACCATCCATCCCAGGAAACTCCTCCTACCCAGAAACCTCCACAGGGCACCCTTGACCTCTGTGTTACTCTCTCTGTAGATCCATGGATTCAGCATGGGGTTGAAAAGGCTGTACAACAATGACATCACCTTCCTTTCTTCCTGAAAGTGGTGGCATGTGGGGAACAAGTACAAGACAATGGCCCAGCCAAAGAAGAGCCCAACCACACAGAGGTGGGAGGAGAAGGTGGAAGACCTTCCTGCAGCCCTGCCCAGACTGGATCCTCAGGATGGTGAAGGGGATGCACGTGGAGGACACCAGCACCAAGCACAGGGGCCCCACTAAAACAAATATGGAGACCGCAAAGAGGACAAGCTCATTGAGCCTAGTGTCAGCACAGGCCAATTTGAACACTGATAGGATTTGACAGAAGAAGTGGTTGATTTCCCGAGGCCCACAAAGAGCAACCTTAGGATGAGAGTAATGCAAACCAGAGCCAGGAGAAAGCTAAATCCGAGGATACGGTGGCCAGGACCATGCACACTCTCCAGCTCATGATGATAGTGTACTGGAGGGGGTGGCAGATGGCCACCTACCAATCATAGGACATCACCACTAACACATGCACTGTGTGAAAGCAAATGACAAATACAGGAAAGTCTAAGGATGCATGGACCAAAGGCAATGGTTTTCTTCTGCATCACCAGATTTGCCAGCATTTTAGGAACAATGCTTGAGGCATATACCATGTCAATGATGGCCAGGTTGAGAGGAAGAAGTACATGGGGGTGTGCAGGTGGGAGTCCAGGCACAGGAGCCCCAGGATGACCCCACTGCCCAGCAGGGTGACACTGTAGAATAGCAGGAAGAACCCAAAGAGGAAAATTTCAAGTTCTGGGTCAACCTGGAAGCCCAGCAGGATAACTTCTTGATCCACGTCCGATTATTTTCCATTTTATTTTGACTGATGGATACAAAGTTGCACTTAGGACAGAAACTTCACAGCTGAGAAGTAGAAAAGAAAAAAAGAAATTGTGCGCTCATATAGACTGAGAATTTACACCAAAAGCAATAAATCAGTAAGTCATGAATTCAATTCCACCCACAGTCCTGGGATGCTGATCTGCAGATTAGACTTTAGAGATATTCAGAAACTTTAGATGTTAGCCAATACCAAAAATTGACCAGTGTCACATAAAAATTAGGGTCTCTGCCTTCCATTAAATAAATAGCAGATTTGATACTCAGTGGAATGTACTGTAAACAATACTCAGTTGAAGCTAATGGAGACAAACAGATCCCTTCTCACTCACCAAAACTTCTATGAATCTCCATTTTCCCCCAAAAATTGAATGACAGGTGAGTGACACTTAATTTTATCATGGCACTTACACGATTGGTTGTGTTCTGCAGTTTTAAGAAAAGATTGATGCTCAAAGTGAGTTGTTGAGTTCTCCTCTACTTGAAACCCATGAACATGACAGATCACAATATAAATGCAAACCCCCACTACAAAGCCAGAGTTTAAAAAGGGACAATTCTTTCATACAGGAATGAATCAGACACAGGGCATGCTCCTTCGTGAAAGCAGAGGGTCACACCTGGAACTCAGCCTGTGTGGAGCCCAGGAAAATTTTGGAAAACAGGGCACCAACACGGTTCCTCAAACCCAAGCACGTAGGCTGGGGCTCACACAGACACAAAGATACACTTTAGAAAGTGCAGTTTAGAGACACAAATACTAGATTGAGAGACTAAACTTACATATTATAAAGTTTCTAGAGCGAAAGATAAAGAGAATGGTAAACAAACATTAGCTGAAGACACTTAACCAAAAACATTACAAAACTGAAACCAGACTAAAGTCCTTAATTTGCAAAAAAAAAATCTTTCTGCTTAATGAATGCAATAATAAAAAATAAATGTATACTCAAAACTTTTTATAACTAAAGATGATATAAGTCTTTAAATAAAAATGTACTCTGAGGATGAACAGCACAAATAAAGAATAAATTCTCAATGAATGGAATTTCTTAACAATGATCTCTTTGACTATCGTCTGTCTTCCATTCCCTACATTTCACTGTGTCCACACCTGCTAGAATGCCTATTCAAACAGTGGTGCAGGCAATGAACCTATCTTATGTCTCTCTTTAATTACCCTTTCAGATTGATTTCCCTTTTAGTGTCTTCACCCTGTGCTAGACATTTTCAAACTATATTCTAATTGCACACTCATTCTATGACTGACACCTGGCTGACATTTGTCTCATCTGCCTAGCTTACAAAACATTTTTAAATAACTTTATTTTTGCTTTCTAAGATTTTAAAGGGAATTCTGTCTATGTCTATTGCTTGGTTTGATCCCTTAGGAATCCCTTTAGTGTTTCATCAGTGTTACGGTATTTCAGAGAAGCTGCAATTTAATTTCCGTCTTAAACAGTCTGTGTTCAACTATTTTACACAACCTGTATTTCACAAATTTAAATAGAAAATTAAAAGTTACCAAAAGTAAAATACAATTACATTTACAGGAACCACCATGCAGCTGACGGTGACTTTTGTCAATAGGAAAGGGTCTGAAAGAAATCAGCTACTACCTTCAGTGTTCCAAAAGGGATAAGCTGCTGTTTTACAGTTTGATACTGTCAAGAATACTCTGAGTGTATGAGAGCAAAGCGAGGCATTATTAAATATGCCAATATGGAGATATAAGGACCTACAGCTTGTCCATGAACAAATAAAATGTATTCCTCAATATAAACTCCAATGAACCCACAGGTAAAGCAATACATGAAAACAACAAAGAAACATAATTTAAAAACTATCTCGCCAAACTTTCTACCTATTCACTTAAAGTAATTACTGTGGTATTTTAAAAGGATGAAATTAAACCTTTTGGAATTAATAAGTAAACAGAGGAAGAGACGTTTGATCAGTAAAGACTGCTAAGATTCTTGATCAGAACTGGAACTGCAAGCGACTTTATTTTTTTGTTGTTTTGTTTTTAATTTTTTATTTAGTTACTTTTCAAGTACAGTTTCCTATTTCTCCCATCCCAGCCCACCCTGCCCCATGCTACCCACCTCCGTCCCATTTCCAACCCCCTTAGTTATTGTCCTTGTGTCCTTTATACTTGTTCCTCAAATTCCCTCCCCTCTCTCCTCTAGTCGCTGTACCCTTGTTCTCTATTTCAGTGCTTTTGTTTTTAGTTTGCTTGCTTGTTTGTTTTGTTGTTTAGCTTCCTGTTAAAGATGAGATCATATGGTATTTGTCTTTCAACACCTGGCTTATTGCACTCAGCATAATAATGCTTTCCAGTCCCATCCATGTTGTTGCAAAGGGTAAGAACTCCTTCTTTCTCTCTGCTGCATGGAATTCCATTGTGTATATGTACCACAATTTTTTGATACATTCATTTACTGATGGGTACCTAGGCTGCTTCCAATTCTTGGCTATTGTAAATTGTGCTGCTATGAACATTGTGGTGCATAGGTTCTTTGAAATTGATGTTTTAGGGTTCTTAGGATATAATCCTAGCAGTGGAATTGCTGAGTCAAAAGGCAGGTCCATTTTTATTTTTCTGAGAAAATTCCATATTGTTTTCCATAATGGTTGTACCAGTCTGCAATCCTACCAACAGTGAACTAGGTTCCCCTTTTCCCCACAACCTCTCCAACACTTGCTGTTTGTTGCTTTGTTTATGACAGCCATCCTGACCATTGTAAAGTAGTATCTCATTGTGGTTTTAATTTGCATCTCTCTGATAGCTAACGATATTGAGCATCTCTTCATGTGTCTCTGAATGTTCTGTATGTCCTCCTTGGAGAAGTGTTTGTTCAAGTCCTTTTCCCATTTTTTAATTGGGTTGGGTGTCTTCTCAGAGTGGAGTCGTGTAAGTTTCTTGTATATTTTGGAGATTAAACTTTTGTGTGAGGTATCATTGGCAAATATGTTTTCCCATACAGTTGGTTGTCTTTTTAATTTATTATTGTTTTCCTTAGCTACACAGAAGCTTTTTATTTTCATTAGATCTCATTAGCTTATTCTTTCCTTTATATTCCTTGCTCTAGGGGACATATCAGTAAAAATGTTGTGTGAAATATCTGAGATTTTCCTGCCAATGTTCTCCTCTGGGATTATAATGGTTTCAAGGCTTATATTTAAGTCTTTTATCCACCTTGAATTTATTTTGGTGTATGGTGTAAGTTTGTAATCAAGTTTCATTTTTTTTGCACGTAGCTGTCAAATTCTTCCAACACCATTTGTGGAAGAGGCTATCTTTACTCCATTTTATGTTACTGTCCCCTTTGTCAAATATTAATTGACTGTAGAGAGTTGGGTTGATTTCTGGGCTCTCTGTTCTGTTCCATTGGTCTGTGTGCCTGTTTTTATGCCAGTACCAGGCTGTTTTGATTACAGTGGCTTTGTAATAGAGTTTGATATCAGGTATTGTGATCCCTCCTACTTTGTTCTTCTTTCTTAAAATAGCAGCTGCTATTCAGGGTCGTTTATGGTTCCATATAAATTTTTGAAGTGTTTATGTCTGTGAAATATGCCATTAGTACTTTAATAGGTATTGCATTGAATGTGTATATTGCTTTGGGTAGTATGGACATTTTGGTGATGTTAATTCTTCCAATCCATGAACACGGTGTATGTTTCCATTTGTTTCTGTCTTCCTTGATTTCTTTCTTCACTGCTGTGTAGTTTTCTGCATACAGGTCTTTAACCTCCTTAGTTAGGTTAATTCCCAGATATTTTATTTTTCTTTTTGCTATATCGAATGGGATTTTTTCCTTGATTTCTGCTTCTGCTGATTCCTTGTTGGTATAAAAAATGCCTTTGATTTCTGGAGATTGACTTTGTATCCTGCTGTTTTGACAAATTCATTAATTAGTTGGAGTAGTTTTTTGGTAGAGTCTATACAATTTTCTATGTACACTATCATGTCATCTGCAAACAGTGACAGTTTTGTTTCCTCCTTTCCTATTTGAATGCCTTTTATTTCCCTTTCTTGTCTGATCGCTGTGGCTAAATCTTCCAATATTATATTGAATAGAAGTGGTGAAAGTGGACATCCTTGTTTTGTTCCGGATCTTAGTAGAAAAGCTATTAGATTTTGCCCATTGAGTATGATGTTGGCTGTATGGCTCTCATATATGGCCTTTATTATATGGAGGAATGCTCCCTCTATTCCCATTTTACTGAGTGTTTTCATCATAAATGGGTGTTGTACCTTATCAAAAGGTTTTTCCGCATCTACTGATATGATCACCTGGTTTTTGTCTTTGCTTTTGTTTAGGTGATGTATTACATTTACCGATTGCATGTAACTTTAAATTTCTTAGCTAATTCCTCAACTGGGATGTTAACACTTAATATACCTCGTCAAAAATAGACATAGAAAATACAGTTTTTAAAACTACATGACAAGTGAAAGACACTAAATACATGATTAAGCCAAAAGCAGGCAGAAAGCAAAAAAGAAGAAATAAAGAGGCAACTAAATTTTCCAATAAAGAACACAATAGAGCTTGTATTAATAAATCTATGTATATTGATTACCACAATGATGTAATAAAACACAGAGATAATCACAATAGGAGAGAAAGGAAAGGTACAAAATCTTTACAAAAAAAACTCCTAAAATACCTGTATTCCCCTTCTTTCATCCTCTCTCCCTCTTTGTCTCTCTCTCTCTCTCACACCCAAAAATTAAACATGAAATTATGAAAAAACATGTCTAGTCATAAAAAAACTGGTACTAGCATAACTGATATTACTTCAAAGTATTTTTAGGCATATGGGAGCTACTAGACAATAACAATAAAAGGAACAATCTCACAAAAAGAAAATTCAGGATCTAGCCCCAAAGACTTTTAACTATAAATCAACTCTTTTAGTCTGAGAAAGAGTGTCTCTTGAACCTTCAGAAACATTGTATTTAAAGGTGAAATATTAAAAGACTTTTCTCTGAGTCAGAAAATGTACTCCACTAACACAATATCTATTGAATGTTAACTCAATAATTATTCAGCAAGAAGACAAAAACAAGAAGTAAAGGGCAAAACAATTGAAATGGAGAATATAAAATGTCATTATTTACAAAACACAATTGCCTACATAGAAAAAGCTTCTCCAAGTAAAGTACTGAAATTCATAAGCAAATTTATAAAACTCTGAATTCAAAGTCAATGTGCAGAATGAAAAATTTATACATGAAAAACAATTGGAAAATTTGTAAAGATTCAAAAATCTCTGCAAACTGGCCTATACACTCAATGAAATTCAAATCAGAATCCTAGCAGTTGCTTTTATCATGTGGAAATTCATCTTTTACTAAATATCACATAGGGAAATGAAAAAAGTCAAGGATTACCAAAAGGCCTTGGGAAGAAGGAATGAAGAGGACTTAAACTACAGACTACTAATGTTTATCAGAAAACCAACATAAATAAATCACTGGGGAACTGGGGCAAAGATAAACCAATACATCAATATAGCAGCTTGGGTTACTCGGAAGTTCAGACACACAAAGGCAGTGCCAGTGATTTCTGTGAAGACTGCCCAGTCCATCGGCTGCCCATGGAGAAAACTCTAACCTGGCCAACCACACATGAGGCCCCAGATAAGTTTCAGGGGGACTTTCATTCTAAATATGAAGGATAAACACACCTTCCAGGATACAAACCAGGGGGACACAGAGGAGCAGCATTTCTCAAATAGATCCAAACAGAACAGACTGTCTCATGACAACCTTGCACACACAGGCTGGCTCCTCTCTCCTTTGACTCACTACTTTTAAAAGTTAACAACAACACATCTTCACTTCAGCATCATTAGTTTTTAACAGCATTTCTCAAAGTGACTTCAAAAGTAAAGAGAGTAAGAATGCATTTACATTTACAATCTTGTATAGAACCCATGTTTTCATGGATACTATGGAAGGTACAAAAGTGAAGCAGCGAAACTGTTTTCCTAGCAGAACTGTTTTACATTACTTACACCAGCTAACGCTTCTCCTAAATTCTGATGAGTAGCAATGGCAGCCACATCCCATTCTAGCACCTGACAATGGGTCTCCCTGGGATCAGGACAGCCATCCACGGACAGGAAGCCTGAAATACCAAACCAGGAAAAGTGAATCAGGTGCCTCTACCAGCTTCACTGACACATGAAAAATACAATGGGAGTTTTTATCAAATTCCTACAGGATATTCTTGTTGCCACGTGTTAGCACCTCTGTACAGGGAAGGAAAGAAAAGAAGGCTCTTTCTAGGAGGTGGTAGAAGCAGATGGTTCTCACATAGGAAGACATGAAGGAGAAATTGTGTAACAGCTCCAGCTTCACCTTCCACTTAAAAGGAGGCAACAGTATTAGATGGCTTTTATGCCCCTCTCAGGTGGCTACCATGACACAGGGACAGGTAGTGGAGCCAGGCTCTCCCCACAAATGTGACCAGGGAGGGGTTTTAACTAAGCGGACTGAGATACCTAGGCTTTGACAGCTGGAGTGTCAGATGTTACTCTGACAAAGCCCCTCCCCCAGCATAGTGCAGGAAAGGGTCTTCAGAAAGCTGTCTTTCTCTTCCTTCTAACCTTGAGGACTTTGGCCAACCTTTTGTCCTGCTCTTCTGTTAGTCATTAACCAGCTTATATATAATGATATTCGTGGAGGAGGGTACAGTTTACAGTATTTTCCTTGTAGTGGGTTTCAATGCACAGGAAAAGGAGAGGTTGGAGCTAAAGCACCTACTGTCTGAGGTGTGTTTCCTGGGTGATGAGATATAGATGTTCTTTCTCTCCTGACCATGAGGACAGGACACAGGGGAGCTCAGGAGGCTTCTTCATGAGAGGGCTTCACACTCTGACCTCCTAAAGCCCATCCATTCCCCAGACACATACCTCTAGAGTACAGAGAACAAATTGCAAAGTGTCTTCCCACCATTCCATGTCTTCCCTACTGAGCAGAACAAACCTGACCTTCTGTTCTCAACTCCAGCTTTGTTATCTGAGGGTGTGAGTGCATGTGAGTGTGCGAGTGACGGTGTGTGTGGCACTAGTAGAGCAGTGAGAACTCAGGAGAAATGTCAGGGTGGTCCTACCCAGCATATTCCTGGCATGAAAATGTAACAGGTAGTCGGATGTTACAGAATGTGTCACAGCACAATCTCCACAGTCCCCGAGTATCTGGATTCTGAGCAGCTGATCTGATGTGGAGCCTGCCTCTGTACCCGCAAGGAGAATGCTTTAAGCTTCATGATGTGGTGTGTGTGGCCTCTATGGAACTTGTTAAGGCAAGCAGCTTGAAGAACTGGTTCCTGCCAAGGGAGTGAATCATCTTTGTCTTCAAAAAAAATCATTCTGCTGAAAAGTGCTATTTTTATTTGGAAACTTATAGACATTAAAGCTCATTTGTTATGTTTAAGGCTCTTTAAGAGACTTCAAGGACATGGAGTTTGCTATCATGAGTTTCGATTCAGTGGCCACTGATGTTCATACTGACCTGCAATATTAAACACTGATCTTGAACACTGCATTTTGGGAAGAGACCTGTCATGAGATATTAATTGAAGTCTAGGAGCACACAAAATACATTAAGTCACTGGGAGTAATGAGGTCCCAAAGAAAGTGCCTATTCAGGGAACATGCACAAAACCTCAGTCGTCTTTATAGGAATATAACATAATAGGCAAGATTGTGAGTCCAGATATAACACAGGCAATCAAAGGAACAAGTAAAGACTTCAACATAAACAAAATGAAACATAAAAATCACATGACCACATCAACAGATGCTAAAAAAGCATTTGCTAATGTACAGTACCCATTTATGATGAAAAACGTAGTGAGAATAGAGGAAGCATGCCTCAACATAATAAAGGCTATATAAGAGAAACCTAAACCCTACACCATACTCAATGGAAAAACTTTACAAGCTTTCTTCCTAAGGACCAAGAACAAGACAAAGGTGTCCACTTCTACCACCTTTATTCAACAGAGGATGGGAACTTCAAGAAACAAAAATCAAACAAGAAAAATAAATAAAAGGCAACCAAATTAGAAAGGAGGAAATAAAACTGTCATTGTCTGCAGATGACATGATAGTGTACATAGAAAACCCTATAGTCTCCACCAAAAAACTGCTCGATCTAATAAGTCAATTTGAAAAATACTGCGATGCAAAGTCGATATTCAGGTTGAAAGCACTTCTGTACGCCAACAATGAAACGTCAGAAACAGAAACTAGGGGACAAAATCCTCTTTATGACAGCAACAAGAAACACAAAGTACCTAGGAATAAACTGAACCAAGGAGGTAAAGGACCTGTACTCAAAAAATTACACAACGCAGAAGAAAGAAATTAAGGAAGATACAAATAAATGGAAGCATATATGGTACTGATGGATTAGGAGAATTTACCCCATTAAAATGTCCACACTACCTAAAGCAAGACATACATTCAATGCAATCTCCATTAACAAACATACCAATGATATAGTTCACAGATTTGAAACAAATATTTCAAAAATGTGTATGGAACATAAAAACAACCCCAAATAGACTCAGCTATCTTGAGAAAGAAGAACAAATTGGGAGGGATCATAATATCTCATATCAAACTATATTACAAGGCCACTGTAATCAAAAGAGTCTGGCATTGGCATAAGAACAGATATATACTTCAATGAAACAGGATAAAGAGCCCAAAAGTAAATCCATGTCTCTATGTCAACAATATTTGACAAAGGGGGCAGGAGCATAAAATGGAGTAAAAATAGCCTCTTCAAAAAACAGTGTTGGGGGAACTGGAATGTTACATGAAAAAAAAAGTAAAACTAGACCACGAAGGTAAACCATATACCAGAATTCACTCAAAATGTACAAAAGATTTAAACACGAGCTGTGACATCATAAGATTCCTAGAGGTAAACAGAGGCAGTAAAATTTCACATATCCATGCAGCAATATTTTTGCTGATATGTCCTTCTAACTAAAGAAAATAAAGAAAAGAATAAACAAATGTGACTACATCAAATTAAAAAGCTTCTATGTGGTTAAAAAAAACATCATAAAAATTAAAAAGGGAGCCCTGGCTGTTGTAACACAGTGGACTGAGCGCGGGCCTGGGAACCAGATAACCGTGGTTCGATTCCCAGGCAGGGCACATACCTGGATTGCAGGCCTGTTCCCTGCAGGCCAAATCCCAGCAGCGGACGCACAAAAGGCAACCATATATTGATGTTTCTCTCCCTCCATCCTTCCCTTCCCCTCTAAAGATAAATAAATAAAATCTTTAAAAAAAATGAAAAGGGAACCAATCATATGGGAAAACATACTTGCCAATGATACCTGAGACAAGGGTTTGATCTCCAAAATATATAAAGAACTCACAGGACTCACCACCAGGAAGGCAAACAATCCAATTAAATATGGGCAAAGGACCTGAACAGACACTTCTCCAAGGAGAACAAACAGAGGGCCTACAGGCATATGAAAGGATGCTCATCAGAGAGACTGCATCTCTCTGATGGCTAGTAATCAGTAGCCATCAGAGAGACGCAAATTGAAACCACAAGGAAATACTTCCTCACACCATTCAGAATTGCCATCATTGACAAATCAACAAATAGAAAGTGCTGGCCAGGATGTGCTGGTAATGGAACCCTAGTGCACTGTTGGTAAGAATGCAACCTTGTGCAGAGCCTGTGCAAAACAGTATGGAATTTCTTCAGAACATTAAAAATGGAACTGTCTTTGGATCTAGTCATTCCACTGCTGCAATTACATTCTAAGAAGCATAAAACACCAATTCAAAAGAACCTATGATCCTCAATGTTCATAGCAGCATTATTTGCAATAGCCATATGCTACAAACAGCCTACTGCACATGAGTAAATGAGTAGCTTACAAAACTGTGACATTTACATAACAGAATACTACTTAGCTTAAAGAAAGAACAAACTACTCCCTTTTATGACAACATGGATGGAACTGAAGAGTATTATGCTAACTGAAATAACCCAGGCAGTGAAAGGCAGATACCATATGACCTCAACTGCAAGGGGAACCTCATGATCAAAACAAACAATAAAGCAAACAGAACCAAAGAATGACAACAAGGACCACACTGACAGCGACAAGAGAGGAAGTGGGAAGGTGATAAGAAGGGAAGGAAGGAAAAGGTCAAGTCAAGAAACAGGTAGAGAAAACCCTTGTGATGGCCCTGGGCAGCAGAGGAGCCAGCTATGGGAGCTGGAACATTCTCAGCCCCTGTGACACTTCCATAGCGATGGGACTAGGCCAGGGAGCCAGGTACAGGAGCCGGGACACTATAAACCCCTGTGACGGTCCTGGGAGGCAGAGGAGTCAGCTACGCAGCCGAGGCATTCTCCGCCCCTGTACCGCTCCCATAGCGATGAGCCTGGGCGCTGGGGAGTCAAGTACCGAACCCTGGACATTCTAACCCTTTGTGCCACTTCCATAGAGACAGGACTGGATGCCGGGGCATCAGGTACAGAAGCCGGAATACTCCAAACGCCTGTGACGACCCTGGGTGGGAGAGGAGCCTCCACCGGAGCCGGGACATTCTCAGCACCTTTGCCGCTTCTATAGTAATGAGCCAAGACAATGGCGAGGTGAGGACAATATGAAATATAATAATATCCGAATAATAGGAATACCAGAAGGAGAAGAAGAACAACAAGGGATAGAAAACATATTTGAATGAGTGATGAGAGAAAATTTCCCTAATTTGATAAGAGAAAAAGTCACACAAATCCAGGAATCACAGAGAGTCCCAATCAAGTGGAACCCAAGAAGGCCCACTTCAAGACACATCATCATCAAAATGGCAAAATTCCAAGATAAAGAGAGACTCTTAAAGGCAGCAAGGGAGAAAAAAGAAATAACATACAAGGGAGCCCCAATAAGGTGAGCTACTGACTTCTCAATGGTAACACTCCAAGCAAGAAGAGAATGGCAAGAAATATTCCAAGGAATGAGAACCAGAGGCCTACAACCAAGGCTACATTACCCAGCAAGGCTCTCAATCAAGATAGATGGCCAAATAAAGAGCTTCCAAGACAAAAGAAGCCTAAAAGAATACGCCTCCACCAAACCAGCTCTACAAGAAATACTAAAAGGACTGCTTTAAGGGAAGGAAGGATAAGAGGGAGACAGAGAGGAACACAGGTACAAAAATGGCAATGAATAAGTACCTATCAATAATAACCTTAAATGTAATGGATTAAATGCTCCAATCAAAAGACACAGAATAGCTCAATGGATAAGAAAACATGACCCACACATACGCTGCCTACAAGAGACCCACATCAGGACAAAAGACCATCACAGACTAAAAGTGAAAGGCTGGAAACAACTTTTCCAAGCAAATGGACAAGAAAAAAAAGCTGGGGTAGCAATTCTCATACTAGACAAAATAGACTTCAAAAAAAGGACCCAGAAGGTCACTTCATTATACTCAAGGGAAGAATCCACCAAGAAGACATTAACATTGTAAACATATATGCACCAAATATAGGGGCACCCAAATATATCAAGAAAATCTTAGAGGACTTCAAGAAAGATATTGACAGTAACACAATTATAGTAGGGGATTTTAACACCCCACGATCAAAAATGGACATATCTTCCACACAAATTATCAGCAAAGATATTGTGGCATTAAACAACACCCTAGATGAAATGGACTTAACTGACATATATAGAGCCCTTCATCCCAAAGAAGCTAAATACACATTCTTTTCAAATGCACATGGAACATTTTCAAAAATCGACCACATGACAGGACACAAAACGAGCCTCAACAAATTCAAGAAAATTGAAATCATACCAAGCATCTTCTCTGACCACAAGAAACTGAAATTGGAAAACAACCCCAAAGAAAAAAACCCAAAACACCCAAAATGATGGAGACTGAATGGTATGCTATTAAACAATGAATGGGTCAAGAATGAAATTAGGGAAGAAATCAAAACGTTTCTGGAAACAAATGAAAACGATCTCACAACAACCCAAAACTTATGGGACACAGAGAAGGCAGTCCTGAAAGGGAAGTTTATAGCAATAAAGGCCTATCTAAAGAAGATAGAAACTTTTCAAACAAACAACCTTACTCTACGCCTGCAAGAACTCGAGGAACAACAACAAAAACAGCCCAAAGCAAGTAGAAGGAAGGAAATAACCAAGATCACAGCAGAACTAAATGACATAGAGACTAAAAGCACAATTCTAAGGATCAATGAATCCAGGAGTTGGTTCTTTGAGAACATTAACAAAATAGAAAGGCTTTTAAGTAGACTCATCAAGAAAAGAAGGGAACGGACACAAATAAACACAATCAGAAATGAAAGAGGAGAGATTACAACTGCTACCACAGAAATAGAAAGGATTGTAAGAAATTACTATGAAGAACTGTATGCCAAGAAATTTGAGAACCTAGGGGAAATGGACACATTTCTAGAAAAATATAATCTCCCAAAATTCAATGAAAAAGAAGTAGAAAACCTGAATAGACCAATAACAGCAAAAGAAACTGAAGCAGTAATCAAAAAATTCCCATCACATAAAAGCCCTGGACCAGATGGATTCACAGGAGAATTCTACAAATCATTTACGGAAGAGCTAACCCCCATTCTTCACAGACTATTCCAAAAAATCCAAAAGGATGGAAAACTCCCAAACTCCTTTTATGAAGCCAGCATCATCCTAATTCCAAAACCAGATAGAGAAACAAGAAAGAAAGGAAACTTCAGGCCAATATCACTGATGAACATAGATGCTAAAATCCTCAACAAAATATTGGCAAATCGCATCCAACAATATATCCAAAAGATTATACACCATAACCAAGTGGGATTTATCCCAGGAATGCAAGGATGCTTCAACATTCGCAAATCAGTAAATGTAATTCATCACATAAACAAAAGCAAAGACAAAAACTACGTGATCATATGAATAGATGCGGAAAAAGCTTTTGATAAGGTATAGCACCCATTTATGATAAAAAAACACTCAGCATAGTGGGAATAGAGGGAGCATTCCTCAGTATAATAAAGGCCATATATGAGAGACCTGCAGCCAATATCATACTCAAAGAGCAAAAACTAAAAGCTTTTCCACTAAGATCAGGAACAAGACAAGCATGTCCACTTTCACCACTTCTATTCAATACAGTATTGGAAGTTTTAGCCACAGCGATCAGGCAAGTAAAGGAAATAAAAGGCATACAAATAGGAAAGGAGGAATCAAAACTGTCACTGTTTGCAGATGACATGATAGTGTACATGGAAAATCCAATACGCTCTACAAAAAAACTGCTCAAATTAATGAATTTGGCAAAACAGCAGGATACAAAGTCAATGTCCACAAATCAAAGGCATTTTTGTATACCAACAATGAATCAGCAGAAGCAGGAATCAAGGAAAAAATCCCATTGGATATAGATTGGGAAAAAGGATTAATATTTCACAAAGAAGGCAGTAACATAAAATGGAGTAAAGATAGCCTCTTCAACAAATGGTGTTGGGAGAACTGGACAGCTACGTGCAAAAAAAATGAAGATTGGCAAAAAGAAAAATAAAATATCTGGGAATAAACTTAACCAAGGAGGTAAAAGACCTGTATGCAGAAAACTACACAGCACTGAAGAAAGATATCAGGGAAGACACAAACAAATGGAAACATATACCTTCTTCATGGATTAGAAGAATTAACATCATCAAAATGTCCATACTACCCAAAGCAATATACACATTCAATGCAATACCTATTAAAGTACCAATGGCATATTTCACAGACATAGAACAAACACTTCAACAATTTATATGGAATCATAAATGACCTCGAATAGCAGCTGTTCTTTTGAGAAAGAAGAACAAAGTAGGAGGGTCACAATACCTGATATCAAACTGTATTATAAAGCCACTGTAATCAAAACAGCATGGTACTGGCATAAAAACAGGCACAAAGACCAATGGAACAGAACAGAGAGCCCAGAAATCAACCCAACCCTCTACAGTCAATTAATATTTGACAAAGGGGACAGTAACATAAAATGGAGTAAAGATAGCCTCTTCAACAAATGGTGTTGGGAGAACTGGACAGCTACGTGCAAAAAAGTGAAACTTGAGCACAGACTTACACCATACACCAAACTAAATTCAAGGTGGATAAAAGACTTAAATATAAACCGTGATACCATTAAAGTCCTAGAGGAGAACATTGGCAAGAAAATCTCAGATATTTCACGCAGCAACTTTTTTACTGATATGTCCCCTAGAGCAAGGAATATAAAGAAAAGAATAAACAAATGGGATCTCATCAAAATAAAAAGCTTCTGCATGGCTAAAGAAAACAGTATTAAATTAAAAAGACAACCAACTGTATGGGAAAACATATTTGCCAATGATACCTCAGACAAAGGTTTAATCTCTAAAATATACAAAGAACATAAAAGACTCCACTCTAAGAAGACAACTAACCCAATTAAAAAATGGGAAAAGGCCTTGAACAGACACTTCTCCAGAGAGGACATACAGAATATCCAGAGACACATGAAGAGATGCTCAATATCATTAGTTATTAGAGACATGCAAATTAAAACCACAATGAGATACCACTTTACACCAGTCAGGATAGCTATCATAAACAAAGCAACAAACAACAAATGTTGGAGAGGCTGTGGGGAAAAGGGGTCCTTAGTTCACTCTTGGTGGGATTGCAGACTGGTACAACCATTATGGAAAACAGTATGGAATTTTCTCAGAAAAATAAAAATTGACCTGCCTTTTGACTCAGCAATTCCATTGCTAGGATTATATCCCAAGAATCCTAAAACATCAGTTTCAAAGAACCTATGCACCACAATATTCATAGCAGCACAATTTACAATAGCCAAGAGTTGGAAGCAACCTAGGTGCCCATCAGTAAATGAATTGATCAAAAAATTGTGGTACATATACACAATGGAATTCTATGCAGCAGAGAGAAAGAAGGAGCTACTACCCTTTGCAACAACATGGATGGAACTGGAAAGCATTATGCTGAGTGAAGTAGGCCAGGTGCTGAAATACAAATACCACATGATCTCACCTTTAACGGGAAGCTAAACAACAGAACAAACAAACAAGCAGAAAAAAAAACAAAAAACACTGAAATAGAGAACAAGGGGACAGTGACCAGAGGGGAGAGGGAAGGGAAGTTAAGGGGGAAAAAGGGGAGGGGGTTGGAGGAACAAATAGGAAAGACACAGGGACGAAAACTAAGGGGGGTGGAAAAGGGAGGGAGGTGGGGAGTATGGGGCAGGGGAGGCTGGGATGGGAGAAATAGACAAAAAAAAACTGTACATGAAACATAACTAAATAAAATTAAAAAGAAAAAAAGAAACAGGTATAAATGATTCATGGACATGGACAGCAAAGTGGGGACTGACTGTGGGAGCAACAGGGGTAAATTGAGACAAGTCAAATAAATACCAGTAAAAAAAACTTCAAGTAACTGTAATTTATGTCAAAAAAAGGAAACAAAGTTATAAAGAATGAAAATAAAATATTTCAATGAAGTATTACAATCTGCAAGAAAACAATTATTCATTCTGAAATGGCAATATATAATGGCTTCAATGAAGAAAAAACATCAAATATAACACATGGCTATGCCCAACACAAAGGAGGACTAATGAACTCAAGTGAAAATTAAAAGTATAAAACACAAGCATAAAATGAAAATCTGGAGTTGAGTACGAAAGATGTGTTTGAAAGTGCTAAAAAGTATACTAACATATACTCAAGAGGAAAGAAACATTAAATGGGAAAAAAATCTTCTGAAGATGTTATTTGAGAATTTCCTACTGTGATGGAGGATATGGTCCCATGAGCACAGAAATCTCTGCAAATCACAAGTAGGACAAATTTACATACAACACCACCATCCTGCAATAATATAGTGACATTTCTGAAAACCAATGATAAAGTAAATATTCTCAAAACTCAGAAAAAATATTTATTATTACCTATTACCAACAGGAATCATTGCTTTAGCTGGAAAAAGGTACATCCTTTAGTGTCTTTGCATGCAACCCTGTTGGCAATGAAAACGTGGGTTTTGTTGGTTTGGTTGGCTTTGTTGATTTTTCTTGACTTGTACCTCTGTTTGAAAACATGTTTGTTTCATCTTAATTTTGGAAGCATATTTTCCTGTATGTAAACTTTTAGATTGACAGTTGTTTTTTCAACACTTCACAGATCTTGCTCATTGACCTCTAAACTCCATAGTTCCCACTGAGCAGTCAGAAATTATTATTATTGCTGCATCCCTCATGGTACTACAGGGAAGACCCAGTTCCATGGAGGCGCCTGGACTCTAATTCCCTGCCTTGCAGAAGGGAAGGCTGGTCTCATAGGCCATTGCCATCATGTCGACCTGGGACCTTAGGGACTGAAAGTGACTTTAAGCCAGTGCTGGCTTCAGATCTCACCATTCAGCTGCCAATTCTGCCTCATTTTTCTCCTTTGAGAGTTTTACTTACCCTCTTTAAAGCCTAGTTATACATTTCAGAGTTATGGTTTTTTAAATGTTCTATCCAGTAGTTTTAGGTGCTTTCTCCTAGCATGGTTTTCCGGCTGGCCACTCTGCTTCTCTTGCCACTCATTCTATACCAGAAATCCCAGAAGTAACCTACCTGGGGAGGGAGTCAAATACCAGCTACTTCCCTTCACAAATGAGTACTTGATGCAAACAGAGCTGCACTATAAGGATGCAAGTGCCCTTCTCATTACCTCCCCAAAAAAACAGTTATTCCTGTGATGAATGTTCCTCACTGTGCCCCTTCCTCCTGTTCCACTGCCTGCCTTGTGTTATTTCATGGGATTCTTATCACCTCCCTCTTCCAAATGTCTTGTCTTCTTCTTTGATCTATATCTCAGTTTTCACTTTCTTGGAATCTCCATTATTCTAGTTCATAATCTTTTCTTGTATATACATACTCAGATTTATAAACCTCTATTGGTTTCAGAGATTTTCTGCTTTTAAAACTATAATTTTCAAAAACTTTACACTTGTCAAATAGACAACACATTTTATATATATATATATATTTGTTATAGAGAGAATTCATCAGAGTTGGATGTCAAATATCAAATATGCACAAAGAGGAAAAACATTTTCTTTATTATCTCTGCGAGTTTTCCCTCAATAATTGTGTGGTATACATATGGCATTACTAATCTTCTTTTTTCATGTACTATGAATAGTAAAATTTGCAAGCCAATAAATACAGAATGAAACCTGACTTTTAAGAAGATATTCTTTAATATGCACATTCCTTATAAATATGTATTTTACCTTTCTCCTACTATTGGAAGTCTTAAACGTTTTCTTTTTTTATTTTATTATTTTATTTTTTTCTCAATAATTTTACTTAGTTATTTTTCAAGGAAGTCTTAAATGTTTTCAATATTTACCTACTACAAACTAACACTACACAGAAGACTCTTTGCTCACATAATTATTTCCACAGATAAATTCTTTAAATGGGAATTACTGGCAACTAACTTCCAATGTTCATCTCTGCTATTATGTAGAGATGTCCTGGGCAAAACTGTCCTTGGCAAAAAAAGCACAGTGTGGTATTTACCTATTTTCTCAAAGCTTTACCATGAAACAGAAGACTCATAGATGGAGAGCAGACTGACAGGTATCAGAGGAAAGGGACTTAGGGGGCTGGGTAAAAAAGTTGAAGGGACTAAGCAAAATCAAATAAATACATCAAAGCCATATACACAGACAACAGTATGCTGATTACCAGAGGGAGGAGTAGGGGGAGGTAGAAGAGGGTTAAGGGGAAATATATGGTGATGGAAGGACACTTGACTCAGCGTGGTGAAGATACATTATAATAAAAAGATGACGTATTGCAGAATTGTACAGCTGAAACCTATGTAATTTTATTTTTCTTTAAATTGTATGTATTTATTTTTACACAGAAGGAAAGGGAGGGAAAAAGAGAGGGAGAGAAACATCAATGTGTGGTTCCCTCTTGTGTGTCCCCTATTGGGGACCTAACCCACAACCCTGGCATGTGTCCAGGCTGGTAATTCAACCAGTGACCCTGTGGTTCTCAGGCCAGAACTCAATCCACTTAGTCACATCAGACAGGGCTGAAACCTATATAGTTTTATTAACCAATTGTATCTTCTTTTTATTCTAATATGTACTATTATATTCATCTTGATAATTTGCGGAATTATTTTTAAATTGTGTGAGAATGTTTACAAACACACTTAAATGTTGTGTTCCAATTATAATTGGTCTTTTTTTTTCCTTAACTTTTTGAAACACTTTGAGAAACAAACTAACTTGTTAAAATACTTCATTCAGAGGAGACTTCTAGTTAGAAACTGGGGACTTAATAAAGATTACTGACAGGTGACTGGACTGGCAGTCTTCTTTCTCACAAAGGTCTCTCTTCCAGTTCCCCACTGTAAATACATCACCAGGTGGCCTTACAGAGCTGATTTGCTGCTGGAGCTGGAGCCGACTTTCTCTGGGTTTTAAGGCAAATCTACTTACATGTACATGGACCAATGTGCATGGTGCATCAGTAAATGAATGAGCAAACCTGCATAACTACAAGTACTGTGGGCCCCAAATCACCACACTCACACCTTTGAGTGATCTCCTCCTCATGACTAGACAACTGTTTTTGCAACTGATTTGGAAAATGAACATGAATTCCTCTGAACATTTTTAACCACTTTTTGTTGTTGTTCAAGTACACTTCTTTCCCTTTTCCCCCAGAACACTTCCTACCAGCCCAGCCTTCCCCACGTCCTTCCCTTGTTTCTACCTCCCCATGTTATTATCCATGTGTCCTTTATCATTGTTCCTGTAAGCCCTTCACCCTTTTCTCCCTTTATCCCCTGCCCTCTTTCCTCTGCTCATTGTCAGCCTGTTCTCAGTTTCAATGTCCTTGCTTGTATTTTGCTTGCTTGTTCATTTGTTGATTAGGTTAAAGTTAAAGGTGAGATCACACAGTATGTGTCTTTCACCACCTTGCTTATTTCACTTGGTGCAATGCTTTCCAGTTCCATCCATGCTGTCACAGAGGGTAGGGGCCCCTTCCTTCTTTCTGTTCATAGGAATTCCATTGTGTAAATGTCCCACAGTTTTTTGATCCATTCATTTACACACCGGCACTTAGGTAGCTTCCAACACTTGGCTATTGTAAATCGTACTGAAATCAAGCAACAAAGTTCATATGGATTCATTTCAATTTCATGTTTAAACACTAAAGCTTGTTCTATTACAGAAAACTGACCAGCTTGCAGCAGACTTCCTCAATCATTCTATATCTGCTTCTCATAACTAATATGGAACTTTTGGGTCCAAACCTACAAAACTCACAACATTCAGGCTTTGTCTAAAGAAACTTCTCTACATTCAGGATATTCGATGAATGCATCAAGACCTGTGACTCTGGGACTTAACCCGTAAGGCATATACCTTAAATGAATTTATTTTATATATACTAAATATAAACTCCAAAGAATTTCGGTATAATGCATCAGCTTGCATATCTAGCAATAGCAGAACTTGGTAAAAATCCTGGCTTTACCTAAATTAAAAACCATTGTTTTCAACTTCTTTTTTTCTTTTCTGTAGTAGAGTAATGTCTATATACATAGCATACTTCTTTCCAAAACAAAAGCTTTGTAAGAAAGAAATCTGTATTTTTTCCTGTTTAAAAACTCTTCACATACACACACACGCACACATTATTTTAAAAGCAAATATTTTCCTTTGTCCCATTTTAAGTGTTCAGGTTGAATTTCATTATGAATTTAGAACAGTTTTTGAAAAACTCGCTTTATACATCATTCCTCACACCTCTTAAACTGTTTTCTATGATTGCATAATTGTGTTGGATTTCACGTTTGACTACGATGGTTATTTAACTCACCTCACATCTCTTACTTCAAAGAGCAAATTATTACTGATATATAGTTGCATATCACTGGTCAAACAGTCATCACAGCAATTACACGGTCTGCTCTTATTTTGAGAATTTCTAAGTTTTGGTCATTTCCCATAGCAGAAAACGGACCAAACCAATGAGAGAAAATCGTAATTCTCCCAAGGACTCTCAGCTACATCCATTCTGCCTTCTTCCTCTCGTCCCCACCATCCCGGATCTCCACCTACACTGCAAAGGCAAGAAACACAGCAGCAGAGAAACTTCCAATGTGGACTCTCTTCTTGTCAGTTCCATCAGAGTTACACCCTTAATCTTCTCTCCCTTCAAGTCCTGGCACATGGTCTTCCTAACTAAATTTCTTGATGCCTCAGAAAACATCACTGTCACAGACATATGCAAACAAACAAACAAATATTTTAAATGTAGACCAATTTTTTAAGATGACAGTTGTGAAATTTAAAATATTCCATAATTACTATGTAATCACTCTCATCTCCTATATTTTATATATTCTGTCAATACCTTGGGTTATTCAATACAATTTTGTTGTCAAATCCTGATTGCGGAATACATAAATTTATTTCATCTTATTCAGAATATCTCTCATGACCATATCACAAGTGTGCACACCATGCAGAGACCTGGCAGAGGGGCTCATTCCCTTGTGCAGCACCCTCAGAGGGAGGGAGCAGAATGGGCTTTCTCCAAAGGTCGTAACAGGAGAACATCAAGAACACGCAAAGGATGCCCTGGCACAAGAATATCCCTATGTATCCTGTGTATGTCTTGGGTGAGGTGACTTCTCGGGTCCCTGGAAGCTCAGTTACTTTTTGACTCTGAGGCTCCCACAAAAGTCTCACCTTTTCAGCCTCCTTGTTAGAGCAGCTTTGACTTCTCTGTTCCTCAGACTGTAGATCAGGGGATTCAGCATGGGATTGAAAACACTATGAAACAGGAGGAGGTATTTTTTCTGCTCCTGTGAATCTCCATGTTGGGGTCCAACATACATGATAATGGCTGTGCCATAAAAGAGCCCCACCACGCACAGGTGGGAGGAGCAGGTGGAGAAAGCTTTCCGGCGCCCCTGCACTGACTGGATCTTCACAACTGCCCATACAATGTGACCATAAGAGACCATAATTGCAGACAGTGGTCCCACCAGCACCAATGTTGCTACTGCCAAAACCACAAACTTTTCAAAGTGTGTATCTGCACAGGCCAGTTTGAGAACTGCTAGAATTTCGCAGAAAAAGTGGTTCACTTTCTGGGGCCCACAGAAGGGCAATGGTATGAATAACGCCATATCTACTAGGGACAGGAGAACTGCTAAAGTCCAGGAAGTCACTGCCAGGGTGACACAGACTCTCCAGCTCATGATGGTAGAATACCGAAGGGGCTGGCAGATGGCCACATACCTGTCGTAGGACATCACCACAAGCAAGATACATTCAGCGTGACCAAAAATCAAGAAGAGAAAGGTCTGTGTCATGCAGCCAGCAAAGGAGATGGGCTGGGCTGGGCTCAGGAGGTTGACCAGCATCTGGGGCACCGTGTTGCAGGCATAGGCTATGTCCACAGTGGCCAGGTGGGAGAGGAAGAAGTACATGGGGGTGTGCAGTCGGGGGTCCAGTGTGATGAGCCCCAGGATGACCCCATTGCCCAGCAGGGTGAAGGCATAGCACACGGAGAAGACCCCAAACAGGAGAATCTGTATCCCTGGGCTGAGTGGGAATCCCACTAGGAGGAACTCTGTGACAGAGGTCTGGTTGCCCCCCATTGTCCTGGGAAAGAGACAAGAAAGAGAGCTCACCACGTCTCAGTGCCTGAGGGACGTTTTCTTTTACCTTTTTAATTAAATGCCCGTGTTTTATACTGTTCAGTCAATCTTACCTTTATTTAAAATTTCCACTACAGTTCCTAACATGTTAACATGCCTACTGCCTCCCTATCGGTGGACACTTTCCTCAGTCAGCAGGACTGCTTTGGGGTCCTGCCTGGGAGGAGTCCCAACCCCCAGTGCACACACAGACACCATGGGGAGGGGGCTGTGAGTAGGGCCCTGCACCCACACACGAGGGTGGGAAGGAAGACCAAGAACCTGTGGGAGATCCTCCTATCAGAGGATCTCACAGATTTGTGCCTTCACTACATGACTTATTTGTCATCCTCATAATTTCTACTGGCAGCATCATCTTGAACTAAGTTGAGAGCATAGCAGGCAGACTGCCACCACTTTAGCTGGATTTAAGGGAGAGAACTTTGTCTTTTCCCTTTTGTACCCACAGATGTTCTACTCTCATCGTGCTGTTTCATGGTGAGATATTACCCATGACACACTTATCCCTATATGAATATTCATACTCTATGCTTGTTTGTGTGGATAAAGTATGTGGTATGCATATAGTTACATATACATATCTTGCACACATATGCACTTCAACAATTATTATGAGCAATTTTGCATGGCACTTGCTATTTTGATATTATTTTCTACTGTACGTCACCAGTAAAATGCTGGTTGAATAATTTCTTGAGGGGTCATGGTCTGGGATTTAAAACTACTGACCAATATCCAAAGCTAGAGCTAAAGATCTAACTATACACTCATATATTTAGAACCTTTAACGTATTTTACAGCTTAACCCTAACACAAAAATATTATTCATCATGAATCTTTACTTTCTGTGATTTATCAATCTTTAGAAAAGGACTTGTAGCAGGGTAGGAATTCTGAGATTGACTTGTAAATTTAAGCTACTGCTTGTGCTTCTTTGTCTGATTCCATATCCTTCTTTGGCCCAGCATCCATCTGAATTTCACTAAAATAAGAATCTCACAAAATCCATAATTTCTCATTGAAATTTCCTAAGTTAATGTTTGCAAGGTGTTAGAAGCAAAGGTCTGAATGTTTCACCCTGCTTGAAAAGAAGAATCAAAATTCACAACACAAACATTTGGAGATGATTTTTGTCTCACTCCAAGAAATATAGCCATAAGAGGTAGAATCACCTTTGTGAACAACTAAAAAAGCTGGTTGTTTTAGTAGGACCAAGCTTTGTGTCAGTGAGTGCTTTAACTCAGGGTTTTGGATTCCCATGTTATGGGAGAAGGCAAGCTAGAAAAAAGCTCAGTTACCTTCCAACTGCAGGACTCGTTGGCCCTAAACACCTACACAAAAGTGTCAGGTATTTTCATTTCAGCTTTGTTGCCACCTTTAGGATGGATGAAGACAGCAGTGCTATCTCTAAAATGTCCTAGGATTAAGGACACAATTAACTAAAGCAGAAGGACCAGTGACTGTCATCTACCTTCCTCCTACCTGGTGCACATAGCTAAAAAACACAACAAAAATCCACAGGCATTTACCATATTCCATGTCTGTTCACATGTCTTGGCTGAGGACAGACAAGACCACTCCTATCTGCTGGTGTACAGAACCTGCTTGGAGTGACAGGTCTCTTAAAAGGAGTCAAAAATGATAATTTCCTTATTCAAATAAGTCATCAAGTGGTTTTTCACTTTTAAAAATAACATCTTGAGGACGCTCTTCTGTAACAAACTCCTATTGTGGTCAGTTTGGTCCATTATTTTATGAAAACATGACTGAATTTTATGTGGCAATGGAAACACTTTCAAGCAAATCTCTCAAACAGCCAATGCATCTTATCATTTAAACAATGAATTTTACACTAAATGATCAACCTTAGGTGTCTCTAAATGAGATGGTGATTTAAATAATGCTATTTGCTAAGTCTATGCATAGCAAACACCTGGCACTGACAGACAATGACGATTCTATAATTCTGCGCTCTCATTTTTCATCCCAGCCTCTCGGAAATTGAATAGTGAACAAAGACTGGACAATATATGAAACTTACCAAACACTTACAGCTACACATGAGAAGACCAGTTAAATCTGACTTGTGTTAAGCAAAAACACATAAATAAGGAGAATACTATCTGTGAGTTAGTGTTGAAATTGGCGTCTCATAAGAATCTCTTAGGAGAAGAGGTGCCCGAACAAGAAGAGATGATTGATTCTCTGCTCCACTCCACCACCTCTCAATATACTTCTGAGTGTCTGGTGTAGGGAGGGATAGAACCCACCAGGGACACTACCATCAGCTCCCTTCCAGGGGAAGGGACTCTCCAGGGACTAATCTCTGGTGTTCTCCACAGGGACACTTGTGGAAAGATAATGGTGTTGACGGTTCCTTCACTGACTGTAGCAAACATGTTCATCCATTTAGAAGTTCTATAATAATTTATGGGACGCCATCACACATTACAATGGCCACACCTTGCATTCACTATGGCTCAAGAACTCAATTTCACCACCTCCTAACTCTCCAAATACAGTAGGTGTTACACAGGGCAGATGCGGCCCATAGGTTTTTCTCAACCTCTAGTCTTGGCTAACTTTTATCTCATACCTGACCAGAACATGTATCCTCTGTATTTTTTTTTCTGTTTGAACAACATGGCAACCCAACATGGAACAGAAACCGTGCTGCTGTGGCATGACAGTAGAGAGACTTCCACACAAAACAATGGTTACAAGGACACTGGGAAACTACAACAGTAAACACAGAGCTCTCGGATGAATAGGCAGAACTGCATGAAGCTGCCATCCCTAGGGTTCAAGGGCACACAGCAGAGGCTAGGTGATTAGAACCAGAAGGCAGAGGAGTTGGGGTTCAGACTTGACCCAATGAGGAGAAGGGGCGCCCCACTAGCACTGTGGCCACAGCTGGGAATGATGAGCCTGGCTCTGGGAAGCTGAGTAACTAAGGCTGGGCAGGGGGCCTTAGCTACCACTAGCAAGAGCTGTTGGGCCAGGCTGACAAGAGAGGCAGGTAGACAGGAAGGATCAAGGTCCTTTTCCTTGCTCCGGGCTCCCAGTCTGCTATAGAGCTACCTACCTACACAATAAAAGCAATTGGAAGCCACTAAAAGCAGTCATCTGCCCTGGCTGGTGTAGTTCATTAGGTTATAGCATCATCCTATCAACTGAAATGTCCTGCATTTGGTTCCTGGTCAGGGACCATATTGTATTTAGGTTGAGGGTTTGGTCCCACTTGAAACACATACACACTTCTCTGCTTCACTCCCTCCTGTCCCCCCCCTTTCTAAAAATTCAAAGCAGGTCCTTTCATGAGGATTCAAAATGAAAATCAATAGTCCAAATGTCCCAATTTGGTTAAGAAAAGTTGTAAAATGGACACCAGATGCTGCGGTCTCAAGCTTATCAATGAAGACAAACCTCCACATCACTCATACTAAGAGTTCATTAAGGGATACACACAAGAATTACTTTAAAAACACCAAAAGGAAAGTAAAGTTTAGATGGCATGCTCATGGATGTCTGCTGAATCTTTACCTTGGAGCTAACATGCTAGTTAATCACAGCACTGTGAGCCAGGGGCCTTCCCCTCTGAGGTCCAGTCTTTGCCACACTGACAGTGCAGACCCAGAGGAGAATGTGTGGTGCTCTTGTGGACCATCAGTGGGAAGAAGGGCTCAGCAGTGACAGCAATTCAGTAGCAGTCGGACGTTTCTTACTTTCTGGTACGTGCACTTATAAAACAGACTGATAATGGGACGTCCTTCCTGGACTGGTTAGGATGGATGGGTGACACTTCTATGTTAAGTGCTACTGATGTGTAGTGCACAGCACTGGGTGAGGGATTGACAAATACGGTAGCTGTTCTGATAAGAGCCCATCTGATCTTCATATTCAGTGAGCTCTGCTGCCCACAGAACGTAAGTAAGAGTTGGGCTGCTTTTTAAAATGACGTTTTGTGCTATAGCATTTACAATAAAGGCAGAGATAAAATTTAAGAGTTTTTGTTTAATTCTTATGAACTTCAGTAGCTAAATCTGCTTCCATTTTTTCAATTTTCATGTACATCTTAATTTTTAAGCATAGTTGGTGTACAAGCTCGTACTGGTTAGATTATTTCAGGTGTAAACATAGTGATCTGACATCTCTAAACCTTCCTACAGCACAAAGCACAATTTTTAAATTTTATAAACAGTCATCATCCTACTACCCTACAACCAATACTATACTACTATGTCATAGATTTTGCTCTTTATTGTACATATGTGTACCATAATTGCAATTATATAACATTTGCAACTATTGGTTCACAGTTTCCCTTTACGAAAGAGTTAAATGTTATATAACTTTTTGATATGTATATATAAAAATTATACAGTCATCATTTTAATAACTGTATAAATAGCTCATTGAGTTAAAGTAGTATACTTAATTTATCATTTTGTTATATATTTGCTTACATCCTTCATATTAAGAATAACTTTAGTGGGGTAAAAGACAGTGCACTAAGTAATCATTACTTCTCAAGTGAAGGGCACACACCTACTCTTCTGATTAAGTCTCCTGTTCACTCTCAGTGTGAAATTGAGAATAACTCTGGAAGCAACTGGCAAACCTCACCTCAAAGTGGGTTAGAACGTACACTTTATGGAAACACCTTCAGAGGCCACCTAAAGTCTGTGGGACACATCCCTGACAACCATGCTTGAAAAGTAGAAGGAATCAGTAAAAGTCAGTATTTCACCAAGGCAGAAGAACCAGCCACACTCTACTAGTCACCTACAGGTTCTGGTAAAATGTCCTGTGTCAGAATAAACATTCTCATGAGGGAAATGACACAGACCTGGACTAACCTGGGTGAGTGTGCTGGTGAAAGACACTGGAGAACATGCAAACAGTCTGTGCAACTACATCATTCACAGCTCATCACTGAAAGCTTCCTGGGGACCATACACAACCCAAATTGTTTCTCTGAGACCCAATTCCCAGCTCTGTCCTTTGCTAGCTACAGGCTCAGCAGTTTGCCCCCAAGGTTGTAAACAGTGAGCTCGGCTCCCACACTGTCTGCAGGTTTCTCCTTCTCCCCTTTCTCCTACACACCCTGTGCTAAGTTTGTTCCTTCACACAGCCCACAAGTTCACTCCCCAATATGGATCCATAATTTTCATGTGCAATATCTCTGCATTGCAACTAGAGCGCCCTGAGATGGCCTTTAAGTGGCAAGTACAATCTGGGAGAACAAACAAGTAGCCCTTCGGGTTAACAGGACCATGTCCTTCGAATGCTTTTTCTTCCTTCCCAAATCCTATGACATATGCAGCTACTGAGTTTACACAGTTAGGGTACAGATGAAGAAAGACTGTATTCAACCGTTGGGACCCAGAAAGGAATTAATTTAATTTTTAAGTTCACAGATATCCAATTCAATGAGCAATGAGAAAATATTATATCTGATTTTTAAAAAACTGATGAGTGTAAACTATGGAAAGCTTCCTTCAGAAAAAGAGGGAAAGCTAGAGCTCGCATCATGACAAACCACGGCAAAATGCAGCAATTAGCTTCTCTGGATTCAGGTGGGAGCTGAGCACACAGGGTGGGGATTCAAATGTCACTGCAATTAGAATTGACTCTCCTCCCACAGTGCTCTGCCCAGGGCACTTCTGACCTCTGCATTCCTCAGAATGCAGATCAATGGGTCAGCACTGGTTTCAAAAGTCTGTAAAACCAGGAATCGATATCCTGTTGCTCATTGGATAAGAGATTTGGAGGCCATGCACGTGACAACGGCACTGCGAAAGCAGACCACAACCATGCAGAGGTGGAAGGAGCAGGTAGAGACGGCCTTCCTGCAGCCCTCCCCAGACTGGATCCTCAGGATGGTGAAGTGGATGCACATGGAGGACACCAGCACCAACCACAGGGGCCCCACAAAGACAAAAGTTCAGGGTAAGTTGACCAGTTGGCCCACAGATGCTAGTCATCTGCATGTCTTCAGTCTGGATGCATGGCCACAGTGACCAGTAATCCAGGAAGACCTCTGTTTAGTTCCAGTAACACCAATAAAAAAAAGAAACTGTTCAAATAACTGTAATTTATGTCAAAAAGGAAAACAAAGTTACAAAGAATGAAAAAATATTTCAATGAAGTATAGCATCTAAAACAGACAATTCTTCATTTTGAAGCAACAATATATAATGACTTCAATGAAGAAAATATCAAATACAACACATGGCTATGCCCAACACAGAGCAGGACCAATGAACTCAAGAGAAAATTAACAGAAAAGTATCAAATACAGGCATAAAAAGAAAAACTGCAGTCAGAAAGATATTTTTGAAAGTACTAAAAAGTGTACTAACATATACTCAAGAGGAAAGAAAAGATTAAATGGGGAAAAAACAACTTTTGAGGATGTTATTTCTGAGAATTTCCCAACTGTGATGAAGAATATGCTCCCATGAGCACAGATTCTCAGCGAATCACAAGTAGGACACATTTATATATAACACCACGATCCAGCAATATTATACTGACATTTCTGAAAACCAATGATAAAATATTCTCAAAACTCAGAAAAAATATTTATTATTACCCATTACCAACAGGAATCATTACTTTAGCTGGAAAAAAGGTACATCCTTTAATGTCCTTTGTATGCAACCCTGCTGGCAGTGAAAACGTGGGTTTGGTTAGTTTGGTTATTTTGCTTTTTTTTTTTTTGACTTGTGTTTTGGTTTGAAAATTGTTCATTTCATCTAAATTTTGGAAGTGTATTTTCCTGTATGTAGACTTTTGAATTGACAGTTGTCTTTTCACCACTTGGCAGGTACTGCTCATTGACCTCTGCCCTCCACAGTTCCCACTGACTAGTCAGAAATTATTATTATTCTGCTGCATCCCTCATGGTACTAGAGGGAAGACCCAGTTCCATGGAGGCACCTGTACTCTAATTCCCTGCCTTGCAGAAGGGAAGGCTGGTCTCCTAAGCCGTTGCCATCATGTCGACCTCGGACCTTAGGGACTGAAAGTGACTTTAAGCCAGTGCTGGTTTCAGATCCCCCCATTCGGCTGCCAATTCTGCCTCATTTTTCTCCTTTGAGAGTTTTACTTACCCTCTTTAAAGCCTAGTTATACATTTCAGAGTTATGGTTTTTAAAATGTCCTATCCAGTAGTTTTAGGTGCTTTCTCCTAACACGGTTTTCAGGATGGCCACTATGCTGTATTGCCATTGTTTCTATAACAGAAATCCCAGAAGTAACCTACCTGGGGATGGAGTTAAATACCTGCTCCTTCCCTTCACAAATGAGTACTTGATGCAAACAGAGCTGCACTGTAAGGATTCAAGTTCCCTTCTCATTACCTGCCCCAAAACAGTTATTCCTGTGATGTATGTTCCTCAATGTGCCCCTTCCTCCTGTTCTACTGTCTGCCTTGCGTTATTTCATGGTGCTTATCACCTCCCTTTTCCAAGTGTCTTGTCTTCTTCTCTGATGTATATCTCAGTTTCTACTTTCTTGGATTCTCCATTATTCCAGTTCATAATCTTTTCTTGCCTATACATGCTCAGATTTATAAACCTCTATTGGTTTCATAGATTTTTGCTTTTAAAACTATTATTTTCAAAACTTTTATACTTGTCAAATAGACACATACATTATATAGGTATATTTGTTATAGAGATAATTCATCCAATTTCGATTTCAAAAATCAAAAGTGCACATAGAGGAAAAACATTTTTTTATTATCTCTATGACATTTCCCTCAATAATTGCGTAGCATACATATGGCATTAGTCATCTTTTTTCATGTACTAAGAATTCTAAATATTTGCAAGCCAATAAACACCACAAAACCTGACTTTTAAGATGATATTCTTTAATACGCATATTCCTTATAAATATGTATTTTACCTGTCTCCTGTTGGAAATATTGGATGTTTTCAACATTTACCTACTACAAACTAACACTACACAGAAGACTCTGCTCACATAATTATTTCCTCGGATAAATTCTTTAAATGGGAATTACTGGATCACAACTCACTTGCAATGTTCATCTCTGCTATCATGTACCAAGCTGCCCTGGTAAACAAAACCACAGTGTGGTATTACCTGTTTTCTCAAAGCTTTACCATGATATACAAAGAAGACCCATATAGAGAGAACAGACCGACATGTATCAGAAGAAAGGGAGTTAGTGGGCTAAGTTAAAAAGTTGATGGGATTAAGCAAATATAAATAAATACATCAAAGCCATAGACACAGACAACAGTATGCTGATTACCAGAGGGAGAATGGAGAAGAGGGAGGTAGAAGAGGGTAAATGGGCAATAAATGGTGATGGAATGAGACTTGACTCAGCGTGGTGAACACACATTATAATATACAGATGATGTATTACAGAATTGTACAGCTGAAACCTACGTAATTTATTTTTCCATAAATTTTATGTATTTATCTTTACACAAGAGGGGAAGGGAGGGAGAAAGAGAGGGAGAGAAACATCGATGTGTGGTTGTCTCTCATATGTTCCCTATTGGGGACCTAACCCACAACCCTGGAATGTGCCCACACTGGGAATTGAACCAGTGACCCTTTGGTTCTCAGGCCAGCACTCAATCCACTTACTCACATCAGCCAGGGCTGAAACCTATATAGTTTTATTAACCAATTGTATCTTCTTTTTATTCTAATATGTACTATTATACTTGTGTTGATAATTTGAGGAATTATTTTTAAAGTGTCTGACAATGTTTACAAAGAACTTAAATGTTGTGTTCCTATCATGCTTGGTCTTTTTTTTTTTTCCTTAACCTTCTGAAACACTTTGGGAAACAAACTAACTTGTTAAAATACTTCATTCAGAGGAGACTTCTAGTTAGAAATTGGGGGTTTAATAAAGATTACTGACAGGTGACTGGACTGGCAGTCTTCTTCCTCAGAAAGGCCTCTCTTCCAGTTCCCCACTGTGAATACATCACCAGGTGGCCTTACAGAGCTGATTTGCTGCTGGAGCTGGCGCTGACTTTCTCTGGGTTTTAAGACAAATCTACTTACATGTACATGGACCAATGTGCATGGTGCATCAGTAAGTGAATGAGCAAAGTTGCATACCTTCTTCTACTGTGGCCCCCAAATCACCACACTCACACCTTTGAGTGATCTCCTCCCCATGACTAGACAACTGTTTTTGCAACTGACTTAAAAATGAACATGAATTCCTCTGAACATTTCTAAGAACTTTTTATGGTTGTTCAAGTACACTTCTTTGCCTTTACCCCCAGAACACTTCCTACCAGCCCAGCCTTCCCCACGTCCTTCCCTTGTTTCTACCTCCCCATGTTATTATCCATGTGTCCTTTATCATTGTTCCTGTAAGCCCTTCACCCTTTTCTCCCTTTATCCCCTGCCTTCTTTCCTCTGCTTATTGTCAGCCTGTTCTCAGTTTCAATGTCCTTGCTTGTATTTTGCTTGCTTGTTCATTTGTTGATTAGGTTAAAGTTAAAGGTGAGATCACACAGTATGTGTCTTTCACCACCTTGCTTATTTCACTTGGTGCAATGCTTTCCAGTTCCATCCATGCTGTCACAGAGGGTAGGGGCCCCTTCCTTCTTTCTGTTCATAGGAATTCCATTGTGTAAATGTCCCACAGTTTTTTTGATCCATTCATTTACACACCGGCACTTAGGTAGCTTCCAACACGTGGCTATTGTAAATTGTACTGATATCAAGCAACAAAGTTCATATGGATTCATCTCAATTTCATGTTTAAAACCTAAAGCATGTTCTATTAAAGAAAACTGACCAGCTTGCAGCAGACTTCCTCAATCACTCTATATCTGCTTCTCATAACTAATATGGAGCTTTTGGGTCCAAAACCTACAAAAGTCACAACATTCAGGCTTTGTCTAAAGAAACTTCTCTACATTCATGATTTCCATGAATGCATCAAGACCTGTAACTCTGGGACTTAACCCATAAAGCAGACACTTTAAGTGAATTTATTCTATATATACTAAATGTAAACTCCAAAGAATTTCACTATAATGCATCAGCTTGCACATCTAGCAATAGCAGAACTTGGTAAAAATCCTGGCTTTATCTAAATTAAAAACAATTTATTTCAACCTCTTTTTTTCTTTTCTGTAGTAATGTCTATATACATAGCAGACTTCTTTCTAAAACAAAAGCTTTGTAAGAAAGAAATCTTTATTTTTTTCGTGTTTAAAAATTCTTCACACACACACACATTATTTTAAAAACAGATATTTTCCTTTGTCCCATTTTAAGTGTTGAGGTTGAATTTTATATATAAGTTTAGGACAGTTTCAAAAAGTCTCTTTAAAATAGATGTTTTAGGATTCTTACGATATAATCCTAGCAGGGGAATTGCTGGGTCAAAAGGCAGGTTGATTTTTATTTTCTGAGAAAATTCCAAATGTTCATAGCAGCACAATTTACAATAGCCAAGAGTTGGAAGCAACCTAGGTGCCCATCAGGAAATGAATGGATCAAAAAATTGTGGTACATTTACACAATCGAATTCTATGCAGCAGAGAGAAAGAAGGAGCTACTACCCTTTGCAACAACATGGATGGAACTGGAAAGCATTATGCTGAGTGAAATAGGCCAGGTGTAGAAAGACAAATACCATATGATCTCACCTTTCACATGAAGCTAAACAACAAAATAAACAAGCAAGCAGAGTAAAAACAAACACACTGAAATAGAGAACAAGGGGACAGTGACCAGAGGGGAGAGGGAAGGGAAGTTAAGGGGGAAAAGGGGGAGGAATTTGGAGGAACAAGTATGAAGGACACAAGGACAAGAACTAATGGGGGTGGAAATGGGAGGGAGGTGGGGAGCACGGGGCAGGGTGGGCTGGCATGGGAGAAATAGACAGAAAACTGTACCTGAAAAATAAGAAAATAAACATTAAAAAATAAAAAATAAAATAAAATATGTAAAAACTCTCTTTATATATCATTTCCCAAAAACCTCTTAAACTGTGTTCTATTATTGCATAATTGTGTTCAATTTTACATTTGACTAATATGGTTATTTAACTCACCTGACATCTCTTGCTTGAAAGAGCAAATTATTACTGATAATTTATAGTCTCATATCATTAGTCAAACAGTCATCACAGCAATTACACAGTCTGCTCTTATTTTGAGAATTTCTAAGTTTTGGTCATTTCCCATAGGAGACAAGTGACCAAACCAATGGGAGAAAATGTACATTCTCCCAAGGACTCTCAGCTACATCCATTCTGCCTTCTTCCTCTCGTCCCCACCATCCCAGATCTCCATCTACACTGCAAAGGCAAGAAACACAGCAGCAGAGAAAGTTCCAATGTGTCTGTGTGTTTCACCGGACATCCTCCAGGGTTCTCTCCTTGTCAGTTCCATCAGAGTTACACCCTTAATCTTCTCTCCCTTCAAGGCCTGGCACATGGTCTTCCTAACTAAATTTCTTGATGCCTCAGAAAACATTACTGTCATAGACATATGCAAAAAAACAAATATTTTAAATGTAGACCAATTTTTTAAGATGCCAGTTGTGAAATTTAAAATATTTCATAATTACTATGTAATCACTCTCACCTCCTATATTTTATATATTCTGTCAATACCTTGGGTTATTCAATTAAATTTTGTTGTCAAATCCTGATTGTGGAATACATAAATTTATTTCATCTTATTCAGAATATCTCTCATGACCATATCACAAGTGTGCACACCATGCAGAGACCTGGCAGAGGGGCTCATTTCCTTGTGCAGCACCCTCAGAGGGAGGGACAAGAATGGGATTTCTCCAAAGGTTGTAACAGGAGAACATCAAGAACACGCAAAGGATGCCCTAGCACAAGAATATCCTTATGTACCCTGTGTATGTCTTGGGTGAGGTGACCTCTTGGGTCCCTGGAAGCTCAGTTACTTTTTGACTCTGAGGCTCTCACAAAGGTCTCACTTTTTCAGCCTCCTTTTCAGAGCAGCTTTGACTTCTCTGTTCCTCAGACTGTAGATCAGGGGATTCAGCATGGGATTGAAAAGGCTGTGAAACAGGAGGAGGTATTTCTTCTTCTCCTGGGGGTCCCCATGTTGGGGTCCAACATACATGATCATGGCTGTGCCATAAAAGAGCCCCACCACGCACAGGTGGGAGGAGCAGGTGGAGAAAGCTTTCCGGCGCCCCTGCACTGACTGGATCTTCACAACTGCCCATACAATGTGACCATAGGAGACCAAAATTGCGGACAGTGGAACCACCAGCACCAATGTTGCCACCGCCAAACCACAAACTTTTCAAAGTGTGTATCTCCACAGGCCAGTTTGAGAACGGCAAGAATTTCACAGAAAAAGTGGTTCACTTTCTGGGGCCCACAGAAGGGCAACAGTAACAACAATACCATATCTACTAGGGCTGAGAGGACTCCTACAGTCCAGGAAACCACGCCCAGGGTGAGGCAGACTCTCCAGCTCATGATGGTAGAATACCGAAGGGGCAGGCAGATGGCCACGTACCTGTCATAGGACATCACCACCAGGAGAAGACATTCAGTGTGAGCAAAAATCAAGAAGAGAAAGGTCTGTGTCATGCAGCCAGCAAAGGAGATGGGCTGGGCTGGGCTCAGGAGGTTGACCAGCATCTGGGGCACCGTGTTGCAGGCATAAGCTATGTCCACAGTGGCCAGCTGGGAGAGGAAGAAGTACATGGGGGTGTGCAGTCGGGGGTCCAGTGAGATGAGCACCAGGATGACCCCGTTGCCCAACAGGGTGAAGGCATAGAACCCAGAGAAGACCCCAAACAGGAGCACCTGTATCCCTGGGCTGAGTGGCAATCCCACTAGGAGGAACTCTGTGACAGAGGTCTGGTTGCCCCCCATTTTCCTGGGAAAGACACAAGGGAGAGAGCTCTACATGTCTGAGTGCCCGAGGGACATGATTAACATGGGAGACGTGTGTGTGTCACCGTTTCTTGTTTCAGAAAACATCCTCAGTGACATTTCCGTCTGTTTATCACTAAGTAAATTCTATACACTGCAAATTACATAGAAAAATTTTTTTCACCTTTTTAATTAAATGCTAGTGTTTCATAGTGTTCAGTCAATCTTACCTTTATTTTAAAGTTCCATCACAGATCCTAACATGGTAACAAGCCCACTGCCTCCTTAACAGTGGACACTTTCCTCAGTCAGCAGGACTGCTTTGGGGTCCTGCCTGGGAGGAGTCCCGACCCCCAGTGCACACACAGACACCACGGGTAGGGGGACTGTGGCCCTGCATCTACACCCCCATGCGAGGGTGGGAAGAAGGACCAGAAGCCTGTGGGAGATCCCTCTATCAGGGGATCTCACAGATTTGTGCCTTCATTAGATGACTTGTGTTAGCCTTGTAATTTTTACTGGTAGCATCATCTTGAATTAAGTTGAAAACATGGCAGGCAGACTGCAACCACTTTAGCTGGATTTAGAGAGAAACCTTTGTCTTTTGACTTTTGTACCCACAGATGTTCTACTCTCACCATGCTGTTTCATGGTGAAATATTACCCGTCACACGATTATCCCTATATGAATATTCATGCTGTATGTCTGTTGTGTGGATCAAGTAAACGGTATGTATATAGTTACATACACATATCCTACACACATATGTACTGCAAAATTATTATGTGCAATTTTGTATGGCACTTTCTATTTTGATATTATTTTCTACTCTCCTTCGCTAGTAAAATGCTGGTTGAATGATTTCTTGAGGGGTCATGGTCTGGGATTTAAAACTACTGCTCAATATCCAAAACTAGAGCTAAAGTTCTAAATATACACTCATACCATTACAACCTTTAACAAATTTCATGCCTTAACTCTGACATGAAAACATTATTCATCATGAATCCTTACTTTCTGTGGTTTATCAATCTTTAACTTGTCCCAGAGTTGGAATTCCAAGGTTGACTTGTAAATTTAAACCACTGTTTGCGTTTCTGTGTCTGATTCCATATCCTTCTTCAGACCGGCATCCACCTGAATTTCACTAAAATAAGAATCTCACAAAAATTCATAATTTGTCATTGAAATTTCCTCATAAGTTAATATTCACAAGGTGTTAGAAGCAAAGGTCTGAAGGTTTCACCCTGCTTGAAAAGAAGAATCAGAATTCACAGCACGAACATTGGGAAATGATTTTGTCTTACTCCAAGAAATAACGCCATAACAGGTAGAATCACCTTTGTGAACAACTAAAAAAGCTGGTTGTCTTAGTAGGACCAAGCTTTGTGTCAGGGAATGCTTTAACTCAGGGTTTTGGATTCCCATGTTATGGAAGAAGGAAAGCTAGAAAAATGCTCTGGTATCTTCCAACTGTAGGACTCATTGGCCTTAAATGTACACAAAAGTGTTAGTTGTTTTGTTTCAGCTTTGTTGCCACCTTTAGGGTGAATGAAGACAGCAGTGCTATCTCTAAAACGTCCTAGGATGAAGGACACAATTAACTAAAGCAGAAGGACCAGTGACTGTCATCTCACCTTCCTCCCACCTGGTGCACATAGCTAAAAAAAACACAACAAAATCCACAGGTATTTACCAAACATATTCCATGTCTTTTCACATGTCTTGGCTCAGGACAGACAAGACAACTCCTATCTGCTGGTGTACAGAACCTGCTTGGAGTGACAGGTCTCTTAAAAGGAGTCAAAAATGATAATTCCCTAATTCAAATAACTCATCAAGTGGATTTTCACTTTTAAAAATAACATCTTGAGGACGCTCTTCTGTAACAAACTCCTATTGTGGTCAGTTTGGTCCATTATTTTATGAAAACATGACTGAATTTTATGGGGCAATGGAAACACTTTCAAGCAAATCTCTCAAACAGCCAATGTATTTTATCATTTAAACAAGGAATTTTACACTAAATGATCAACCTTAGGTGTCTCTAAATGAGATGGTGATTTAAATAATGCTATTTGCTAAGTCTATGCATAGCAAACACCTGGCACTGACAGGCAATAACAATTCTATTCTGCGCTCTCATTTTTCATCCCAGCCTGTCGGAAACTGAATAGTGAACAAAGACTGGACAACATATGAAACTTACCACACACTTACAGCTAAACACAAGAAGACCAGCTAAATATGACTTGGGTTGAGCAAAACACATTAATAAGGAAAATAGTATCTGTGAGTTAGTGTTGAAATTGCCATCTCATAAGGCTCTCTTAGGAGAAAAGGTGCCCGAACAAGAAGAGATGATTAATTCTCTGCTCCACTCCACCACCTCTCAATATACTTCTGAGTGTTTGGTATAGGGAGGGATAGAGACCCACCAGGGACACTGCCATCAGCTCCCTTCCAGGGGAAGGGACTCTCCAGGGACTAACTAATCCCTGGTGTTCTCCACAGGGACACTTGTGGAAAGATAATGGTGTTGACGGTTCCTTCACTGACTGTGGCGTACAAGTTCATCCATTTAGAAGTTCTAGAATGATTTATGGGACTCCTTCACACATTACAATGACCACACCTTGCATTCACTATGGCTCAAGAACTCAATTTCACCACCTCCTAACTCTCCAAATACAAGTAGGTGTTACAGAGTGCGGCTGGGGCCCATAGGTTTTT